>NW_012114488.1:10200129-10264637 GCF_000951035.1 Colobus angolensis palliatus
TTTTGAACTCTAGGATTTACACCAGTGGCCCTTCAAGTTCTCAGGGCCTTTAGCCTCGGATTGAGTTACAACATCGGCTCTCCTAGTTCTCAGGCCTTTGGACTCAGACTGAGTTACAGCACTGGCTTTACTGATTCTCAGCTTATGACACGTATTACTTCTATAACAGCATAAGCCAATTTCCATTAAAAATTATACATATATACACATGTATGTGTATATGTATCTATAGCTATACATCTTCTACATCTTCTATTAGTTCTGTCTCTGTGGAGAGCCCTAATACAGGTAACAATCTTTAATGTGTATGCACCATTAGAGCATTAAAACACATGAGGCTGGCCGGGCGTGGTGGCTCAAGCCTGTAATCCCGGCACTTTGGGAGGCCGAGACGGGTGGATCACGAGGTCAGGAGATCTGAGACCATCCTGGCTAACACCGTGAAACCCCGTCTCTACTAAAAAAATACAAAAAACTAGCCGGGCGAGGTGGCGGGCGCCTGTAGTCCCAGCTACTCGGGAGGCTGAGGCAGAATGGGAGCTGAGATCCGGCCACTGCACTCCAGCCTGGGCAACAGAGCGAGACTCCGTCTCAAAAAAAAAAAAAAAAAAAAAAAACCGTGAGGCAAAAACTGATAGAATTGCAAGAAAAAATGATGAATCCACTAATATAATTGGAGATTTCACCCCTCCATCATAAATAGACCCAGCAGGCAGAAAATCAGTACGGACATAATTTAACTCAACAAAACAATGAATCAACAACTGGATATGATGAACATCAGTAGACTGCTACATGTAACAGCAGCAGAATACACATTCTTCTCAAGCTCACATGGAACACTCACCAAGATAAATTATATTCTGGAGAACAGAACACATCTTAACCAATTTAAAAGACTAGAAATCATATGGTGTGTGCTTTGGAATTAAACTAGAAGTCACTAACAGAAAGATAGCTGGAAAATCCCCGATACTTGGAGATTAAACAGCACACTTCTAAATAACTCTGGGTCAAAGAAGAAATGTCAAGATAAATTTTTTAATATTTTGAACTAAATAAAAGTGCAAACACAACTTATCAGAATTTGTGGGATACAGTTAAAGCAGTGATTAGAGAGAAATTATAGCATTGGATGCATATATTAGAAAACAAGAAGGTTCTAAAATCAATCATCTAAGCCTCCACCTTACAAAACTAAAAAGAAAAAACAAAAAAAGCAAATTAGAATGAAAATAAGCAGAAGAAAGGAAATACAGTCGCTCTCCACCCACCTTATCCACAGTTTGCTTTCTGCAGTTTCAGTTGCTTGTGGCCAACTAAGGTCTGAAAATACTAAGTGGAAAGTTCCAGGAACAACCAATTCATAAATTGTAAATTTTGTGTCATTCTGAGTAGCGTGATGAAATCTCATGCCATCCCACTTTATCCTTCTTGAAACATGAACCATTCCTTCGTCCACCATCTGTATGCTGTAGATGCTACCTACTTGTTAGTCACTTAGTCATGCCACCTAGTCACTTAGCCATGTCAGTTGTCAGACTGTTGTGGTATTGCAGTGCTTCTGTTCAAGTAACCCTTATTTTATTTAATGATGGCCCCAAAGTACAAGACTAGTGATGTACAAGACTACTTTGAATATGCCAAAGAGAAGCCATAAAGTACATTTTTTAAGTAAATAGGTGAAAGTTAAAGTCCTAGCACGTTATTCTGTGGATATCAACACAGATTTTGGAGTTTAAATGGACAGGGCGGTAAACCTGAAAATAGCCAACATAGTATTGGAGGAGAAGAACAAAGTTGGAGGACTGACATTACCTAACTTTAAAACTTACTGTAGAGCCACAGTAATCCAGACAGTGTGGTATGGGCAAAGGAACAGACAGATCAATCAATGGAACAGAATGAAGTGCCCAGAAGTAGACCTACATAAACAAAATCAACTAAATTTTGACAAAGGAGCAAAGGCAAAACAATGTAGTAAAGACAAGTCTTTTCAACAAATAGTGCTGGAACAACTGGACATGCAATTGCAAAAAAAAAAAAAAGAAGAAACGAATGTAGACACAGACCTTATACTATTTACAAAAATTCACTCAAAAAGGATCACAGACCTAAATGTACATCACAAACTATAAAACTCCTAGCAGATAATTTAGGAGAAAATCTAAATTACCTTGGGTTTGATGATCAGTTTTTCTGATACAAGATCAAAGGCATGATCCCAGAAATAATTGATAAGCTGGACTTCGTAAAAATTAAAAAGTTTTGCTCTGTGAAAGATGCTGTCAAGAGAATGAAAAGATAGGAGAAAATATTTGCAGAGGACATAACTGATAAAGGACTTTTCCAAAATATACAAAGAACTCTTAAAACTTAACGATAAGGCCAGGTGTGGTGGCTCATGCCTGTAATCCCAGCACTTTGGGAGGCCAACGCAGGCAGATCACTTGAGGTCAAGAGTTTGAGACCAGCCTAGCCAACATGGTGAAACCTCTACCTAATTCTCTACTAAAATACAGAAATTAGCCAGGTGTCGTGACGGATGCCTGTAATCCAGCTACTTGGGAGGCTGAGGCAGGAGAATCACTTGAACCTGGGAGGTGGAGATTGCAGTCAGCCAAGATCATGCCACTGCACTCCATCCTGGGCAACAGAGCAAGACTCCCTCTCAAAACAAGCCAACAAAAACCACAAAAACAAAACTCAATAATAAGAAAGGAACTCAATTAAAAATGGGCTGAAGACCTAAACAGATACCTCACCATGTTCAGATGGCAAATAAGCATATGAAAATATGCTCTGCCAAAAGATTGGACACCACTGTTCTACATCATATGTCATCAGGGAAATGCAAATTAAAACGAGATACCACTAAATATCTGTTAGAAAGGCCAAAAGGCAGAACGCTGACAAAAGCTAATGCTGATGAGGATGTGAATCAACAGGAACTCTCATTAGTTGCTGGTGGGAATGCAAAATCATACAGCCACTTTGGAAAACAGTTTGGCAGTTTCTTACATATTCCTTGGTATTTACCCCTAGGAGTTGAACACTTAGGTCCACACAGAAACCTGCATGTGGATTTTTATAGAGGTTTTATTCATAATTGCCGAAACTTGGAAGCAAACAAAGATGTCCTTTGGTAGGTGAATGGCAAAATAAATTGTGGTACATCCAGACAATGGAATATTATTCAGCACTAAAACATGAGCTATGAAACCCTGAAAAGACATGAGGGAAACTTAAATACATATTACTGCATGAAAGAAGCCAGTCTGAAAAGGCTGCATACTACCTGATTCCGACTACATGACGTTCTGGAAAAGGCAAAATTACGGAGACAGTCGAAAGATCAGTGGTTGTGAGGGTTTAGGTGGAGCACAGAGGACTTTTAGAGAGTGAAACTACTGTAAGACACTATAATGATGGATGCATGGTATTATATGTCTGAATCCACAGGATGTACAGCACTAACAGTGAACCCTAATGTAGATATGGACTTTGGGTAACAATCCTGTGTCAGTGTAAGTTTCGTGATTGTGATAAATACACCATGGCGGCGGATGTAGATAATGGGAGAGTGCGTGCATGTTTCGGGACTGGGTATATATGGGAGGTACTTGGGTTCAATTTTACTGTGAACCTAAAACTTCTCTGAAAAATAAAGTTTATTTTTTAAAAAAACGGAATACTTAATTTTTAACTGGAAATATAGTTTCTCATCCATGAGAATTCAAAATCATAAGTGAACCCAAGAAAGTCTGTGAGTTTTGTGTTTGTTTGCTTTTTTACTGAAATAAAGGCAGCATACCAAATAAAGAGAAAATCAAGAATATTTTCTAAATGGTTTTGCATTACTGTCCCCAAATTGCAGTTTATATGTGGCTTATAAATTTATCTTTTTTTTTTTGAAACAGGTAATAATACATATTTGGAAGCATTTTTTTTTTCTAATTTGGTTCTGCACAAATATGCTCTTCAGATATTTTGATTGAGTCGTTGATTCATGCATTCTAGAAAGTTCTGACTTAGAATTGAGGGATGATGAGTTGTAGTGTTTTGTATTTAACAGACATATTTAAACTGACTTTACTCTCAGATTGTTTTACAGTAATTAAGGTGATTATATTCATGTAGGACTTTTGAATTGAGCAGGGTATGAAGGCAGAAGGTAATTCTCCCTTATTCTCATACACTTGTAATCTATACTAAGGTCTTCTGTTGTAAAATAGGGTATCATTGAGCTGTTGTATGATTTAAGGAGAGAGTCCTAAAGGAAAAACTTAAGTTATGTCCAAGCTGAAACTTTACATTGTAAGTACTACATCCTTTAAGATATTTTTATACGGAAAAAATGTGCCCTTGGTTATTCATAGTTACCTAAAGGGCCAGTGTTCAGATACTGACAAAGGTATTTTAAGGAGAGCAATGCTGTAGGTGACTGACTGTTCTAGCTAGATTGTGCTGTCTGATCCAGTAAGGTTCTCAATCTCTCTGCTATAAAGCATTGCGGTCAGTTTGTACTTGGTGTGAAATATAATTTGGATAATTACATTTGTATATATAATTTTATATGAATGATATACATTTCATAATATAACCTATCTGAAGCACACAGTAGGACCCTCTCATCTGCAGTTTCGCCTTCTGTGGTTTCAGTCTCTCAAGGCCAGTGTGGTCCAAGAAAATATTACAATATTGTGAAAGAGAGAGTGACCACATTCTCAAAATTTTTATATCAGTTTATTGTTATAATTGTTCTATTTTATTATTAGTAATTGTTGTCAATCTCTTACTCTGACTAATTTATAAATTCAACATTATCATAGGTATGTATGTACAGGAGAAAGACATAGTATATAGAGGGTTGCGTATTATCCACGGTTTCAGGCATCCACTGGAGGTCTTAGAATGCATCCTCTGAGGATAAGGGGGACTACTGTATTATTGGCACCATCAACAATTATTTTCATGTTACAAATTATAATCTCTGTGCTCTCTAAAACAAAACAACTAGTAGAATTCTTTGGACTTGAGTGTGTTTATAAAGGATTTTATTTCATTTTTCCCCCTGCTGTACTGCTCAATTTTATTATTTTATCTCAATAACTCTTTCAGTAGCTCAACTTTGAGATTTTGCCGTAAGAGAAGAGCTCAGGTATATCCTGGCAAGAGAAATTGCTATTTCAGAAATAAAAGTAACTCAATATACGTTTTTGGTGTATTTTTAAGTTTAACATTCTGGAAAACAGCACTGATATTTTTCCTATTCATTCATTCATTCAACAGATATTTTTTAAATTCTAATGTAAATGCCAGGCACTACTTTAAATAGTCCAGTAGTAACAAAAATACATCCCTCCAGGGGTTCACATTCTGATGCAATGTGTTAGTAAGCAGAAGGGAAAGTTTCATTGTTAATAGAATTCTGCAGCAGTATGCTTCTCTCCAACTTGGCACTTTTAAGGAAATATTTCCTCGAAAGCTGTGCTGTCCAATTTGAGAGCCACTAGCCACAGGTGGCTACTGAGCACTTGAAATGTGACTAGTTCAAGCTGAGATGTGCTGTAAGTGTAAAATACACACTAGAGTTCAAAGAATTGTATGAAAAAGCATGTAAAAGTTCTAATGAATAGTTTTTACTGATTACATTTTGAAATTAAAATTTTTTTGCATACATGTGGATTAAATAAACTATTAATACAAGTAATTTCTGTGGTTTCTTTTTACTTTTCTACTTTTTTTTTTTCTTTTTTTTTCCAGACAGGGTCTTGCTCTGTTGCCCAGGCTGGAATACAGTGGTGTGATCATACCTCACTGCAGACTTGAACTCCTGGGCTCAAACAATCCTCTGGAGGCACAAACCACCCATGCCCAGCTAATTTTAAAAATATATTTGTGTATAGATGGGGTCTCACTATGTTGCCCAGATTAATAGTGAACTCCTGGCCTCAAGCAATCCTCCTGCCTTAGCCTCCCAAAGTGCTGGGATTACAGGCATAAGCCACTGTGCATGGCCTTCTTTTTACTTTTCTTAATGTGGCTTCTAGAAATTTTAAATTACATATGTGGCTTGTATTTGTGCCTTGCATTATATTTCTACTGGATAGTTCTGCTCTAAGGATTGCACTTACTTTCCATAAAAATTAAGATCTAATTTCATTAAGTCAAAGTTCTTATTAGAAATGATATTACTTGATCTTTTAAAAATAATGAAAGAACGTACTCTGTTAACATTGTAGTCCTGTTACTGAAATTTGAATACAGGTGTGAGGTTGCAGTAACCTAATAAGACCAAAATCATTTGATTTTTTTTTTTTTCCATGTCTCTCCTGTCTGAACTTCGGTGACTCTTCACAAAATAGTACGGTAAGAAAATTATTTCCATCCATTTCAGGCTTTTGCAGACTTTCTGCATTAACAGAGTTATGGACAGCAGACTTAGTGTCCTTTGCTTGTGAGAGCCTCTCTAGCCGCCATGGCTGGCAGGTTGCGAAGGTTGCCTACTGCACCCTGGCCTGTCCTAGGGAGCCTAGACATGAGCTCTGTGAGAGCCATGCTCCTGGGGCTGCTCCCTACTCCTGTTTTTAGAAACAAGCATATAATTACTTCATTGATAACAGTCACAGTGGAGCCTGGCAATGATGAAAGGAAACAGAGAAAGAAAAAGAGAAAGCAGGAAAAGAAAGGTGGGATGATTTTTTCCTGTAGGGTAGAGTTCATTTCCATGGCTTGATTTCACGCAGGAAGTGGTGGTGTACAATTCTGTTGGAACTTTCTTTTCAGCACAATTAAGAATTATAATGAAGTAAAATGTTTAATCCAACATGTTAATTTCTTTTTGAATTTTAATAAAGTTCCTTATTTTTCTCAAAATTGCTGAATATCTGACAGAGCATAAATCAATCATATTCTAAAAAAGGGAAGAGAGAACTAGAATCATGTACTAGATAGAAAAGATGCATTATAAACTTTCTAAGGTTAGATATTTTAGCAAACTAGTGTTAAAATTATCTTTACCTTTTGTGTTCTTCTTAAGAAATATGTTTTCAGTATAGCTCAACACTTACAGTCATAAGTGTATGTATAGTTCTTAACTTGCAGAACTCTGTTTCCTATAACCTAACACTCATCACACTTACACTTTTTATTTTATTTTTTTATTTTTATTTTTTGAGATGGAGTCTTGCTCTGTTCAGCCCAGGCTAGAGTGCAGTGGCACGATCTTGGCTGCAACCTCTGCAACCTCTGCCTCACGGGTTCAAGTGATTCTCCTGTCTCAGCCTCCCAAGTAGCTGGGATTACAGGTGTGAGCCACCACACCCAGCTAATTTTTGTATTTTTAGTAGAGATGGGGTTTCACCATGTTGGTCAGGCTGATCTTGAACTCGACCTCATGATCTGCCTGCCTCGGCCTTCCAAAGTACTGGGATTACAGGTGTGAGCTACCACGCCCAGCCCATACTTAAACTTTTAATACCATCACTTAGCCAGGAATCTCCCAGGGCTACTTTAGGTTTAGATTTATTCCATTGTCCATTTCTGCTTTACCCCCACCTATAAAAGAAGACACATTCACAACCGGTGGTACAGAAACTGGTTTACATGCCCCTCTTAGAATAACTCTTCAGGCTTTGTCACAGCCCTGGGTTCATGCATGATAAAGTAGACAGCAACACCACCATATAGTGCAGAGGAATGGAAAGAGAATAAATGGAAAAGGAGATGAAAATAGACCAAGTGGAGAAAGGCCTGGTCAAAAAAGGAAGAAAAGGAAGGTCACTATGGAATAATAGAGAGTTGAAAAATGAAGTGACACCCAACAACAGGACAGGTAGGAAAAGAAGTAGGTAAGGGGGAGATAGATACTCTCCCTTAAAAGAGTCTGGGGAATAAGGAAAAAAGAAAACTGGCCATATCTCATCTAAATATAAGAAATTAAAAGTCATTGTTAATAGAATTCTGCAGGAGTGCACTTCTCTCCAACTTGTCATCTTGTCATTTTTTTTTTTTTGGACAGAGTCTCACTCTGTTGCCCAGGCTGGAATGCGGTGGTACAGTCTCGGCTCACTGCAACCTCCACCTCCCAGGTTCAAGCAGTTCTCTGCCTCAGGCTCCCAAGTAGCTGGGATTAAGGCACCTGCCACAACACCCGGCTAATTTTTGTATTTTTAGTAGACACAGGGTTTTATCATGTTGGCCAGGCTAGTCTTGAACTCCTGACCTCATGATCCACCCGCCTTGGCCTCCCAAAGTGCTGGGATTACAGGTGTGAGCCACTGCACCCGACCCAACTTGTCATTTTCTTTTTTTTTTTTTTTTTTTTTTTTTTTGAGACGGAGTCTCGCTCTGTCGCCCAGGCTGGAGTGCAGTGGCCGGATCTCAGCTCACTGCAAGCTCCGCCTCCCGGGTTTACGCCATTCTCCTGTCTCAGCCTCCCGAGTAGCTGGGACTACAGGCGCCCACCACCTCGCCCGGCTAGTTTTTTGTATTTTTTTAGTAGAGACGGGGTTTCACTGTGTTAGCCAGGATGGTCTTGATCTCCTGACCTTGTGATCCGCCCATCTCGGCCTCCCAAAGTGCTGGGATTACAGGCTTGAGCCACCGCGCCCGGCCCCAACTTGTCATTTTCAAAGAAATATTTCCTCTAAAGTCGTGCTGTCCAATTTGCGAGCCACTAGCCACCTCATCTAAATGTAAGAAATTAAGTGAAAGTTGCAATAGTGAGTATCTTAGATAATATCTAGTCTGAACGCAAGAGGACTAATTAGCCAGCCCAGAATCTCAAGATTCTTTAAACCAACTGTGCCTAATTTACAGAATTTATAACTCACATGTTAAACCCTGAAATACTTATCGTGATGGCTATATGGGAACTTTGACCTTTTATAGTTATTTCAATGACCTTGTGGCTTACATGTTAAGTAAACATTTTAAAATACTCTATTATGCCAAATCTAATTCCCATTTATTTTTCTTGTATTTCCTTTGGTTTACTACTTTTTAGGGAATTTTTGTATTTTAACCCCTCATCAATAATAGAAGCAAAGTCTAGAAATGTATTTAACAGTCTGAATTTAACCTAAACGTTATGATAGGCAGAAGTCAAGCAAAGACTGTTTTTACTCTTTAGTGTTGGGATAACTAAAAGGGGTGTTTAGCCAACAAGATGTGGTTTCTTTCAGATTTGGAAATATTATTTCCAAATTCTAAATTAATGAAACAATTTTTCATTTAATGAACAAAAGCCACAAGTCGTATTTTATTTCAGCCTCTAAAATTAAATTGATTGTGGCTGCTGTCAAACAGAGACAACTTCACTTTGGTGTCCTTGAATGAGTGTAGTTGTAGAATGAAAAACTATTGGTTCATTTCTTTAATATTAATGTAAGTTTTTGCTATTATGTCAAAAGTACTTTCCAATCTTAATTTCTTAGTGTCTGGGGTCCTGGGTATTGATTTCCAAGTTCTTTTAACTTAGAATAGCTCATATAAGCTGAAAAACAATTTATTCCCTTATTAAGCTTCTTTCTTCAGAAAAGTACCCAATTTACGGTCTGCATTTTAAGAATTATTAACAAATATCCTAATGAAAATTTGGGAAAAGGAGTGTGGATAGATTTAAACATAAAAATTATGGAGAATAGTTCTAACAGGGTTTGAATTATAGCAACAATGAATTGTGTAAGAAGTTAATCTTATTTTTAAATTTTCTAAATGGGACAATCAGAGACGACTTGGTTGTAGTGTGGAAACCAGTAGGGACCTTGGGAAGCTGCCAAACCCTTTCTAGCTCTGGGCTCACCTGTAAGAACTGCTGATTCCTATGGGAACACTTGGACAATCCAATACCTGAATGTTAACCATCAATTAACCCAGTAAACCTGCAAAATGGAAACGAAGATTTGTTTTCAGGAGTTTCACATGGTTATTTAAAGTAAGGAAAATTTCAGCTATTTATAGTTCTGTCTTAACTTTTTCCTCTCTTCATTTTTTTCCTCTCATTTTTTGTAGCACTTCTGGGGCCCGGTAGCCAACTGGGGTCTTCCCATTGCTGCCATCAATGACATGAAAAAGTCTCCAGAGATTATCAGTGGGCGGATGACATTCGGTAAGAATGCAGATTTGGGTAATTGGGAGGACTTTCAACATAGTAGAGCTCCTGCTTGCATTTCAAGATTGTAGCACCAGATGTTACAGTCACTATCAGAAAGTCACATACAGAATGTGATGGCGTGGAAGAGTGTTACTTCTCCATGTGAGTAAGAAACAAGATTAATTAGAAATATTTATCTAGGAAGTAGTAACATCTTATCTGCCTTTCAGATTTAGCACAACCATCTGAAGAATGTGTCATCTGAATCATTCTAATAGTCACTCTAATGATTTATATTTTGAACTTTTTGGGGGGAAAGTGTTATTAAACTTACTTGAAACCCTGATATTTGAACATAGAACTGTTGTGGAGGGAATAAATAATTCTTTCAGATAATGAATGGATTATAAGCAACTCTAGGAGATAAAAAAGAAGTGGCTAGAATGAATTTCAGCCTACTCTTGCTCTGAAATATGTTCCTTAAATGTTTAAATAATTAACAAAAATGCATAGCAGTACAGTAAAATTTTTTATGAGCTTCCTATTCATACAGGCATTTAAATAACAACTTTTATCTGTCAAAGGCTTTCGCAGAAGAGGTTCTTTTTTGATCAAGGCAATGGAACTGTTCATCTTTGTGGTCCTATCAACTCTCAGTTTTCTAAGTTATTGATTATCTTTGCTCTGCTATTTTTGGCAGCCCTCTGTTGCTATTCTTTGACATTCATGAGATTTGCCTACAAGGTACAGCCTCGGAACTGGCTTCTGTTTGCATGCCACGCAACAAATGAAGTAGCCCAGCTCATCCAGGGAGGGCGGCTTATCAAATACGAGTAAGCAGATTTCAATTTAGCTACTTTCTTTTCAGGAATTTGAGGAATTGGGGTGAATGAAACTAAACTCTTGTCTGAGGGACTACTTGGGGACTGGAGTGTGTATAGATGTGCTTTAGCAGTTGGGGAAACCACTTAATAAAACATGCAAGTTAACATGAAGTAGGATACAGGCTGAGCATCCCAAATCCAGAAATCTGAAATGCTCCAAAATATGAAACTTTTGGAGTGCCAACATGACACTCAAAGGAAGTGCTCATTGGAGCATTTCAGATTTTGGATTTTCAGTTTAGGGATGTGCAACTGGTATAATCCAGTTATTCCAAAATCTGAAAAAATCTGAAACATGTCTGGGCCTAAGCATTTCAGATGAGGGATACCCAGCCTATATTACTGTTTTTTAAGTTGCAAGTTGAAATAAATGTTATGTAAAAGTGTCTTTTTAAAGCCATCCAAAGCCCTTGTGATTGGCATTGAAATTTTGTTTCTCATTGAATTTTTCTTTTTGTTTCTTTCCAGGATGACTAAAAAGGCATCTGCATAACAATGGAAAATGAAGAACAAGGTCTTGAAGGGACAGCATTGCCAGCTGCTGCTGAGTCACAGATTTCATTATAAATAGCCTCACTAAGGAAAATACACTGCTATTTTTACTAACCATTCTATTTTTATAGACATAGCTGAGAGTCTCTAAACCAACTCTCTGCTGCCTTACAAGTACTAAATATTTTACTTCTTTCCATAAAGAGTAGCTCAAAATATGCAATTAATAATTTCTGATGATGGTTTTTTCTGCAGTAATATGTATATTATCTATTAGAATTTACTTAATGAAAAACTGAAGAGAACAAAATTTGTAACTACCAGCACTTAAGTACTCCTAATTCTTGACATTGTCTTTAATGACCACAAGACAACCAACAGCTGGCCATGTACCTAAAATCTTGTCCCCACTGTTTAAAAATGTTATCTGTGTATTTCCATGCAGTGTGTATATTGAGATGCTGTAACTTAATGGCAATAAATGATTTAAATATTTGTTAAATGAGTACGATTAAATATCTTGCTGCATTCCGTAGGAAACTGCAGAATAGTGTATATGAAAAGACAATTATAGGTGAAAATGGAACTCCTTGAAAACTATGAAGATGGCTGGAGGAAATGCAGAGCTGGAAGGCCAGTGTTTTCTGGAAAGCATCGACAGTCCAGCTACGCAGAATGCATTCTTTCTCTTATGGGCAAGTGTTATTAATAGAAATGCCCCTCAGTCACTGAGACTCAGGCCAGTCACATGAGTGTTCTGGGCTTCTCTTTCTCCATCTGTAAAAAGTTGCACAGGCGATTCCTGTGGTGATCTAAGAATTGTGCTGCTTTCCCGAGAAAGCTGTTGAGATTGCAGTCCCACAGGAATGGGCTGATCCTGTGAGGAATCAACTTGCAGGGGAGGGATGGAGCTGTTGACTAGGAGCTGCTCTGGAGAGGTCTGACCAAATGACTGAAAATATTCTAAGAGCATAGCCCTGACTTCTTATTTCACATTATACAGTTAAGTTAGGGTTTTTAAAAAAATCCAACTTGAATCTGATTACAGTTTCCCAATCTCTATGTGGTGGCAGATAAGGGCAGCAGAGAAGCCCATGCTGAGCAGAGGGGAAGTCTGTGAGGTGCAGTCTCCCTCAAGGGTCCATATTCTGTCACCTTTTTTTCTTTTTTTGAGCCAGGGTCTCGCTCTGTGGCCCAGGCTGGAGTGCAGTGGCGCAATGACAGCTCACTGCAACCTCCACCTCCTGGGTTCAAGTGATTCTTCTGCCTCAGCCTCCCAAGTAACTGGGACTACAGGCACGTGTCACCACACCCGACTAATTTTCGTATTTTTAGTAGAGGCAGGGTTTTGCCATGTTGGCCAGGATGATCCCGAACTCCTCGCCTCAAGTGATCTGCCTGCCTCCCAAAGTGCCAGGATTACAGGCGTGAGCCACTGCATCCGGCTTCATATTCTGTCACTTTTCTTTTTAAGGTGCTATACAGTTCACAAAGCATTGTCATATGTGTTCTATCTGGGCCTCTCACAGCACTGTGGAGCAAGCTGGGCATTTATAGACGAGGGGACAGGCTGTGAAGCTGTGAAACACCTGTATTTGGCAAGGCCAGGGCGCACACCTGTCTGGGGATGCTGCGCCTGCCACACTGCAGCTGGGACCACGGCAGGACAGACTCTGCAGGAACCCTGCCACACCACAGCTCCGTCATGCTCAGCTTCCACAGTTAAGTACAGCTGAGCGTGGTGAAAAAAACTAGCATGAAGTGCTATACATTGGTTAAATTAGGTTAAAACCACTTGTTCTACTTTATCATACAAGTAATAATACTTGTGAGACATTTTAACTCCACAGAGACACAGGGCATAGAGTGTAGCAGCTGAAGCCCTCATAGGTCTCCTCCACCCTTGGCCTATCCCTGTGGAGTCAGCCACTGTCAAGGATTTTTGGCTTGAGGTCTTCCTCTTCCTTTCATCACCTTGGAAAAACTCCCAACCTGCTAGGCTTTATTGCTGGGTAAGAAGCAAGGGGATTTTCCCACCTCCATTTCAGAGATTGGCCAGCTCCCTGAAGGCATGGCCTTGTCGGTCAGCCCAGGTGGAAGCTTGCAGAGCACCAGGGACCAGGAGCAGATACTGCAGGGGATTCGAGCAGGAACAGGCCCTGATAGAAACCAAGGCAACAGTTTGGTTCCGTGGACTTTCCTGGTACTCCCAAGGACAGAATACGGAGAGACAGAGGCCAGTAAGGTCATTCCTGCTGGCCAAAACCTGCCTCCGAGCTGAGGGAATCCTGCAAGTGTGCAGATGCAGTCAAAGCAGGCACAGGTGCAGGAGTGGCGTGGAGTCTGCTCCCTCAGGGCCACAGCTTCTGACTGGGCCTGAGAGAGAGTGATGAGGGACTCACTGGGGAAAGGACTGAACAGCACTTGGCCCACTTACGGGTCACTGGAAGCTTTTAACTGTCGCACTTCCTCTTTCCGCACAGAGCCCTGAGTGCTTGCAAAGATGAAGGTAAGAATGCAAAAGGCACCTGAGTAGAAGCAGTAGGAAAGGATGTGAGACTTTTTCCGCTGTCAGAATTTGATTCCTAATTTCACACAGCATTGAGACCAGTCATGATAAACTATATTCCAGAACAAGAGTTTTTGGGTTTTTTTGCATTGTTTTGTTTGAGATGGAGTCTTGCTGTGTTGCCCAGGCTGGAGTGCAGTGGCACCATCTTGGCTTGCTGCAACCTCTACCTCCCAAGTTCAAGCAATTCTCCTGCCTCAGCCTCCTGAGTAGCTGGGATTACAGGTGCACACCACCATGCCCAGCTAATTTTTGTATTTTTATTTAGTAGAGACCGGTTTTCACCATGGTGTCCAGGCTTGTCTCGAAGTCCTGACCTTGTGATCTGCCCGCCTTGGCCTCCCAAAGTGCTGGGCTTACAGGCATGAGCCACCGCACCCAGCCCAGAACAGGAGTTTTTAATGGTTCTTGGTTGCTTTAAGTTTACCATATCCAATGTCTTCTGTTAGCAAAAAGCGCACTCAGAACACCTCGGAATTCAGCTTATAAGCAATAGCCTTATCAAAAGGAGACCGACCTGTTCTTTAAATTGTTTTT
Source organism: Colobus angolensis palliatus (assembly GCF_000951035.1). Lineage (NCBI taxonomy): Eukaryota > Metazoa > Chordata > Mammalia > Primates > Cercopithecidae > Colobus > Colobus angolensis. The sequence continues at coordinate 10,214,711 of NW_012114488.1, forward strand.
CTCTGGACTTTAGAGGTGGAAGACTTCCCAGGCAAGGCTGATTCCTAGGCCCCGGGCAAGCTCTTGCTGCTCTCTCATCCTGGGAATTTCCAGAGCTTGCCTTCCAGAGACAGGTGAAATACATTGTCACATTTGGTAAATGTTTGGTTTGTACTATGAGAGCGGTATGTATGATAATGTTTCATCTTAAAGACTGGAAATCTGATCTGGTCTCTTTAGTATAGTTTCAGAAATCATTGCCTTAGCATTTTGATGTGTATTAGTGGAGAACACTGCTGGCAATGCAAATGCATTAACCATTAGAGAGTCAGCATTTAAAGTAATCATATGTGATAAGTAAAATGTGAAAACTCAAAAGATTGGGTTGACCAGAACTTGGTTACTTTAAAAGCCTAGCAATATATATTCAGAATTTAAACTGCCATATAACATTCTTTCTCAAAATAACTCTCAAGAACTCAAAATGCTTTTCATTTAAATGACAAAATATAAGGAAAGGAGACTCAAATGAGTCCTGACTCACTTCCAAGATGAAGTTCATACTAGTTGTGAACAGTAAAGTGTCATGTTGGTTTCAGCTCCAGAGGCAGTGCTTTTCTTTGTTACAATAAATTCATGGGGCAGAGCTAACAATTGGGAAATTCTTCCCGCACGAGCAAACATTCTCAACCTAGACAGTGGGAATCCTGGCACCGGGCAGCATGACTGCAGGCTGCATGCTCAGTGAGAGTGGCCCATGTGTGGGGGTGGTGGAGAAATCAACGGCCTCTTGTTTCATAATTCTCCTCTGACTGCACTTGGCTTACTATGACATAGCTCAGTTTTGTCAGCTCTCTTCCCCCACTCCACATAGCAATGGTGAATTTCTGCCATTCCGAACTCCAAGTTGGGTTCAGTTACTCTTTTGTGTTTTTACATTTTTGGATTGGATTTCTCAGATGTTTTCTTAGATTAATTTGTATGGAGAATTTACAAGCCTTAACAAGAAAGCACAAGTTGTTGCAACATCTGAGGATACTCTGAAATTGCATCAGATTACTGAGAAGACACTAGATGGGCTCAAAAATAATCATTTCTCCTCTAAGGTCTAGAAGAGAAGTGCACTCTAGACTGCATTTAGACAGCAAAGCCTGAGCTGGCTCTGCCTGCAGCCCTGGCAGGTCAGTGTCCCCTGGGAATGTGGAGAGGGCAGAGGCTGCAGATGTCTGTGGAGAGGAGCCACCCACAGTGAGAAAATTGCAGTCCTCCTGATCTTCCCTCAGACAGCTGCTGAGAACTGACCTAAACTGGGCTGGTCACATAGGACTCCCAGGGTTTTGCTGTTATTTTGTTTTTGGTGGATATAACAGAAATCATAGAAAAGTTGGTGAGGATTACCTACTCCCTGACAACTTTATTATGAAAGTCACAGGTCAAAATCTGCCTTCCCTATAGACATGCGTTTAGCAAATGTTCATTAGCTAGTACATTAGCAGGAAGCACGACACCTTGCTGTTCTCCTATGTTCCTGATGAATCACAGCTCTTCTTCCTTTCAGGCTCTCTGAATGAGTCACCCATCTGAGGCAGATAGGACAGTATTTCAGCCAAGACATAATTCCCACCTAAACTCATCATCCCATGGGGTAGCTTAATGGTTTTCTACATCTAGTTATTAGATCACCTTCCATAGAGTAGACTCCATTAACTAAGTCTGTTCACTTATACACAAACATGGGTCCTAATGAAAAGGCAGGATAAATGTTCAGTTCTTTCCTTCTATACCCAATTTTAAATATAAAGAATTGATGTGATTCATCACAGAAACAGAATGAAGAACAAAAACCATATGATCATCCAATAGATGAAGAAAAAGCATTTGATAAAATCCAGTATTCCTTCATGATAAAAACCCTCAACAAACTAGACATCAAAGAAACATACCTCAGAATAATAAAAGCCATATGTGACAGACCCACAGCCAACATCATAGTAAATGAGGAAGAGCTGAAAGCATTTCCCCTAAAAACTGTAAACTTTAAATATGTCCACTCTTCCCATGCCTATTCAACATAGTACTGCAGGTCCTAATCAAAGCAGTCAGGAAAGAGAAAGAAAGAAATGACACCCAAATTGGAAAAAAGGAAGTCAAATTATCTCTGTTTGCTGATGACATGATCTTATACCTAGAAATCTCTAGAGACTCCTCCAAAAGATTCCCAGATTTGATAAATGACTTTGGTAAAGTTGCAGGATACAAAATCAACATGAAAAGATCAGTAGCATTTCTATACACCTACAACATTTAAGCTGAGAACAAAATCAAGAATGCAATCCCATTTACAATAGCCACACACATATACAAAATACCTAGGAATCCATTGAATCAAGGAAGTGAAAGATCTCTATAAAGAGAACTACAAAACACTGATGAAAGAAATTATAGATGAAACAAACAAATGGATAAACATCCCATGCTTGTAGGTGGAAGATGAATATTGTTAAAATGACCATACTGCCCAAAGCAAGATATAGATTCAATGCAATTCCTACCAAATTACCATCATTTTTCACAGAATTAGAAAAAAAAATCTTAGAATTCATATGGAACCAAAAGAGAGTCTGAATAGCCAAAGCAATCTTAAGCAAAGAGAACAAAGCTAGAGGCATCATACTACCTGACTTCAAACTATACTACAATGCTATAGTAACCAAAACAGCACGGTACTGGCACAAAAATAGACATATAAATCAATGGAACAAAATAGAGCACCCAGAAATAAAGCATCATACCTACAGCCAGCTGATCTTCAACAAAGTCAGCAAAAATATACACTAGGGAAAGGACACCCTATTTAATAAATAGTGCTGGAAAACGTGGAGAGCCATATGCAGAAGAATGAAACCAGACCCAAAGCTCTCACCATATACAAAACTTAAGACGAGTTAAAGACTTAAATGTAAGACCAGAAACTATAAAAAATCCTAGAAGAAAACCTAGGAAAAACTCTTCTGGACATTGGTCTAGGCAGAGAAGTTATCAGTAAGATTTCAAAAGCAAATGCAACTAACCAAAAATAGACATATGGGACTTAAATAATGTAAGAAGCATCTGTACAGCAAAAGAAATAGGCAATAGAGTAAACAGACAATGGGAAAAGGACATGAACAGACATTTTTCAAAAGAAGATACACAAGTGGTCAAAAAACGTGAAAAAATGTTCAACATCACTGATGAGAGAAATGCAAAGTAAAACCACAATAAGATACCATCTCACACCAGTCAGAATAGCTATTATGAAAAAGTCAAAAAACAACAGATGTTGGCGAGAATGCAGAGAAAAGAGGACACTTAAACACTGTTGGTGGGAATGTAAATTAGCACAACATTCATAAAAACAGGATAGAGATTGCTCAAGGACTAAAAATAGAGAAACCATTCAATCCAGCAATCCCATTACTAGGTATCTACCCAAGGGAAAAGAAATCATTAAAAAGACACCCGCTCTCATATGTTTATCACAGCATTATTTGCAATAACAAAGTCATGGAATCAACCTAAGTGTCCATCAACAGTTGACTGGATTCAGAAAATATAGTATATGTGACCCATGGAATACTATGCAGCCATGAAAAAAAAGAATGAAATGTCTTTTGCAGCAACATGGATAGAGCTGGAGGCCACTGTCATAATTAAAATGACTCCAAAACAGAAAATCAAATACCACATGTTCTCACTTCTATGTGGGAGCTAAATAATGGGTACACATGAACAAACCGACACTGGGAACTCCATGTATAAAATCTGATGACTTTATCCTGTCACCTTGTGAAGAAGGTGCCTGCTTCCCTTTTGCCTTCTGCCAGGATTGTAAGTTTCTTGAGGCCTCTGCAGCTATGCACAACTGAGTCAATTAAACCTCTTTATAAATTACCCAGTCTCAGGTAGTATCTTCATAGCAGTGTGAGAACTGACTAATACATTCACTGAAAGCCCAGACTTCACCACTACCCAAAATATCCAAGTCACAAAACTGTACTTGTACCTCCTGAATCTATAAAAATAAAAATTAAAAGTTAAAAAGTAAGGAATTGGTGTAATAGCTATTTCAGTAGTGATAAATTATTTTGAATGTTTTCTGTTTTGGGCATGATAACAGACTTCTGAATTTTCATAGATTTAATGGGTTTATATCAATTATGATACTATTCTCTTTGGCTCAAAGGTCCTACCTTTGGCCACTGGGAGCCCCTTAATGGTGTCCTTTTGATACGATCCCATCAATCTGAAAGCTTTCATGTTTGCTGGTACAAGATTCTCCTGCTCACCCTGTCCTTTCCTTGTCCCCAACATGAAAGGAAGAGACATTTCTCCAAAGAGCTCTAGCTGCGTTTATGAGGAGTGGTGTTTGTAGCCAAAAGGTGGACTCTTGGCACCCTTATGCTGCTAGGGGGACATTGCTTTTTGGCCATTTCAGTGGTCAGTGCTAGAAAGGTGTCTTTTTTAAAATCACAAGTTCATATTGATATTTACACTTCAACTCTAGTATTGTATTTCTACTTAATTAACTTGATTTTAGAATTGAATCTCTTTTCTCTTATACCGAATAGCATTATTTCTAATCACATAAACATTGTCTACTTACTTGCTTTAACAATATGAAGTAATTTCACAATAACAATACCATTATTAACACAAACAGTGAAACTACTGAATACAATTTCAAAATTTTCTTTACAGTTTTTCTTTAGAATCTGCCCTAAGCATGTGTGGTTTAAGTGATAATAGTTCTAAATTCACTTGAAATTACCTTTTACTGTGTGTTACGTAAGCACCTATCCAATGTAGACTTTAATGCAATTGTTAGTTTTTATTTTCAGTGTACAGTTTCTGCATTCTAGCAGCTGCTAGTTCTTAGAAGGCTAGTCCTCTTCGCTACAGGAGGTGGGAGGTCAGTCTACCATGAACTTCAAGACCATCTACCATCAGAGCAATTGGGTCTAAATGCTTCCATTCTTCATCATTTAGTCTGTCTACACCAATGAGTTCTGGATAAATAAATCAATTTCTGCCTTTTCCTTTTTCACTCTTTTTTTTTTTTTTTTTCCGAGATAAGGTCTTGCTCTGTGGCCCAGGCTGGAGTGAAGTGGCACAAACACAGCTTACTGCAGCCTCAACCTCCTGGGCTCAAGAATGTTCCCATCTCAGCTTCCCAAGTCACTGGGACTACAGATGCATGCCATCACGCCCAGCTCATTTTAAAATTTTTTGGAGAGATGGGTGTCTCACTATGTTGCCCAAGTTGGTCTTGAACTCCTGGGCTAGCTAAAGTAATTCTTCCACCATGGCCTCCCACAGTATTGGGATTACAGATGTGAGCCACCATGCCCGGTCTGCCTTTTACTATTAATTTCAAGTGCTATTAGAACCTAGATATTTATTTAATCTTGTCCTGAAAGATCATCCTGTGAAACTTTTATTTTGTATCCTTTTTGAGTGATAACTTTTCTCTTTAAACATAATCATATCCAACCTATCTAAATAGCATGCTATGTATTTGCTCATTATGGCTTATATTGTATAAATTCAAATAACTCTCAGTTAACATTCTCTTGACTTTATTCGAATCAGTGTTTAATTTTCCTACAGAGGGGCTTTAAGAAGATAGATGATGTTTTAAGATTCCACATGATGAGCAGAAGTGACAAATATAAACACAGCTTTTTAGGGTTTTGTCTGAAACCTCTTCACTTGTAAGTCAAAATGCAGACTTTGCTTTTTGTGTATGTTTTCTAGTACAACTAAATATGTTTCAAATAGCTCACCTACCTCAAACCTTTTAGTGATCACAGTTATTTAGTTAAAAAGACAAAACAAAAAAAGCCTAGGAGGTGTGCATGACTAAATTTGCTTAGTTTGTAACAGCAACACCTTCGCTGAAACATGAGTTTTGCAAATTGGGTGAGGGTTAACACAGACCAGCTGGATGCAATGTGTGTGGCAGAGGGTGCCACTGCAGTGCCTATGATTCTGGCTGGGAGAGATGAAGTGAGGGCACAGGGCAGGCCACTTCACAGGGTAGGACACGGGCTCCAGTGGCCCGCCCCAGGCACATGGTGTTTCTTGCTTCCCATGTGTCTAATGCACTTCTTACTCCATAGAGAACACACAGGCATCCAGATGTAATAAGGACTGATCAGCAGATCCAGTTTTTGAGCTTTCCTTCATTTAAAGTCAGCCACATTTACGCTTTCTTCTAAAAGCACTTCTAATCAAGAATTATAATGCCATAATTTTTTACTATAAATTAGCATAAATTTCAAGTAAGTTGCTACTTAGAGCAAAAAGTGGCTCCTTAAAAACAATTAGGGCACATTAGCCAACTGGGGGATGGGGAATGAATCAGGCAGTTATTTTTTCTAGACAAACGCTATGAAATCTCTCTAGGTCAACAAGATCAACTCTCAGTTGAACAAAGCAAGCTTACAGTGTTTTAAAAATAGTCTGAAAAATGTGTGAACATATGAGGGAGAACTCTGCAACTTGTGTTTGAAATTTAAAAGGCTTCCTTTCTATTTAGAAGGGAGAATTAGACAAGCCCTCAGAGAGAGGTGTATATTTTCTGATGTTGGCCAGAGCTGCCTGAGACCAGCTACAACAGTACAGGTGCGTCTCCCATCAGCCCCCTGCACACTGAAAACCTATGTCTGTCTCTCTCCTCCACTGGACGGTAGGCTCTTTGGGAGCTCCTTAGTGAATGTTTGTCATAATCATGGACCATAATGATTTAAATAACCTTTATATGTTACTTTAGGATATTCTGAACTTCCTGTTAATCAGCCTGTCTCCCAACACACTTCCCTTGCAGCTAGAAAGGAGGGCATTGGCCTGGACTTGGCCAATAGGACACATCCAAATAAGACTTCAGTTTGGAAGTGTCACAAGGAAGTTTCTGTGGAACATCCCCTTTGTCAGTCTACCTGCAGCTTCTGTGATGGAGAAGTGGTAGTTCTTTCCAGCAGCAGATGTCCAGGCATTAACGGGGGGACAGCAGCAGTGAGGGCAGGTTCCTCATAGTTCAGTCCCACAGCATAGGGGTAGGGTTGATCCTAGAAGTCATTCCCACTCTGCAGCATGACTTTGGAAGCAACCTCCGATCCTTTAATGAATCTCTTTGCTGCTCAAACTGGTCAGAGTAGATTGTTACTTGCAGTTAAGAACTTTAACCAACCTCAGACAGGTAGCATGACTTATCAGTCTTCACGTCCTCAATTCCCAGAGGGAAATCAGTACTGGACATGGGCATGTGGAAAGGCACAGTGCACTACCCTCAAAAACGCTGAGGGATGGGGTTCCTGCCTTTGTGGGCCCAGAGACTTTTATCAGTGCCAAAGTCTCTGCAAATATTGAAAATGTGCTGCAGGTGGAAAGTCCTAGTCCAATTTGGGCTGCCATAACATATGCTATAGATTGAATGGCTTTGGCAGCAAACACCTACTTCTCATAGTTCTGGAGGCTGGGAAATCCAAGACTGCCAGCAGATCTGGGGTCTGGTAAGGGCTGCTTCCTGGTTTGCAGAAGGCTGCCTTTTCATGGTGGAAGGGTTAAGGGAGCTCTCCGGGGCCTCTTTTATAAGGGCACTAATCCCATTCACATTGGCTCTACCCTCATGACTTCATCACCTCCCAGAAGCCCCACCTCCTAATACCATCACATTGGAGATTAGTTTTCAAAATATGAATTTTGGAAGACACAGCATTTAGTTCTTAATATGAAAGAATAGAATAGAATTGCATTTAACATTTGCAATAATAAATAAAAGTTTCACATGAACCGGAAAGGCTCATGTTGGCAGGATAAGTGCACTCTCTATGTTCAACATCAATAAAAGAGCCTGAGAGTGAAATTAGAGTAGGAATTATTGGAACAAAGATGGAAGGAAGGAGGGAAAGACGGAAGGAAGAAGAGGAGGCAGAAAGAGAGGAAGAAGGGAAGGAAGGAAGAAAGGAGGATAGGGAGGGAGGGAGGAAGAAAGTGTGGAAGAAGGAAGTAAGAAAAGAAGAAAAATATGGAAGGAAGGGAAGGAGGAAGGAAGACGGGAAGAAGGAAGAAAGAAAGGAAGGGAAGGAGGAGAGGAAGGGAGGGAGGAAGGAAGAGAGGAAGAAGGAAAGAAGGAAGGGAGAGAAGAAGAAGGGAAAGGGGAGAAAAGGAGGGTGGGAGGAAGGAAAAGAGGAGGAAGGAAGGAAAGAAAGGGAAGAAGAAAGGGAGGAGAGTAGAAAAGAGGGGAGAAGAGAGGAGAAGAGGAAAGGAAGTAGAAACAGAGGAAGGAGGGGGGAAGAAAGAAGGAAAGAAAGAAAAGAAGGGGAGGGAGGGAAGGAAGGAGGAAGAAAGAGTGGAAGAAGGAAAAGATGGGAAAAAGGGAAGGATGAAGGAAGAGGGGAAAAGGAATAAAGGAACAAAGAGAGAAGAGGAGGGGAGAAAGGGAGAGAAAGACAAAGGAAGGAAGAAAGGAAGGAAGGAAAGGAGGAGAGGGAGGGAGGAAGGAAAATAGAGGAAGGAAAAGGGAGGAAAGGCGGGAGGGAGAAAGGAAAAGAAGAGACAAGAAGGAAGGAAAGAAGGAGGGAGAGAAAGGATGAAATTTAAAGGTTCTATATGATTCCAAGGCACTTAGCACAAATGGCTCCATTCTGGTTTGGTCTGCTTTACTGGGGCCTAGTGAAGAGGGCTGTCCAAAACAGTGGCCTCTCATAACCTGTGTTTAACATTTATCAGTGCCTGTTTGTTACAAAGGATATTTTAAAGAATACAAATGCACAGCCAGATGAATGGATACATAGGGTGAGGTTTGGAAATTCCTGAGCAGAAAAGTTTGTCCTCATAGAGTTGGGTTGTGCTACTATCCTGGCACATTGATATGTTCTTGTTGATCAACCCATAAGCTCTCTGATTCCAGCCTTTTTGTTTTTGTATGGAAGTTTCATTACCTAGACATGATTGATTCAATCACTGGCCATTGTGATTGACTCAACCTACAGCCCTTCTCCCCTCCAAGGTTGAGGGTAGCTTAAAGCTGAAAGTTCCAACCCTCTAATCACACAAGGGTTACCCTGGCAACCCCCTCTCATGCTGAGGCTATCCAGGAGCCCCCAGCCCACATTCATCTCACTGGCATACAAATAGATGCATCACTTTGGAGATTCTGTGGGGTTTTTGGAGCTACACGCCAGGAAAAAGGAGAAAGACCAAATATATGTTTCCTATTATAAATCACAGTATCACAGAAGGCCAAGTAGAGAAAAACAAAGAAGCCCACACCTAGAAGTATTACAGCAACACTTAAAAATATCAAACACAAAGAATAAAATTCTAAAAGCTTCTAGAGATAAGGAACTAATCACTTATAAATAGGGTGACTGAACACCTATAAATAAGTGGACCACATGTCTTGACATACACAGGACAGTCCTGGGTTACGCCCACTGACAAGCGTAATTATTACTAGTATCCCCTTCACGCTCCAGTGTCCCAGCTGAATGATAAGTTGTATCATCACCCTGCCTACAAGGGAATAAGAGTCAGATTGATTGTGGACTCCTCAATAGCAAAATGATACAAGAGAAAAACGGTAGAATGTTTTTAAAATGTTAAAAGAAAAGAACTTTGGATACTAAAAGTTTTATCCAATCAAATTGTCATTAAATGTGAAAGTATAATAAAAATATTCTCATTCATATATTTCCAAAATTTTCCACATGTTGAAAACACTCTTTAAAGGATGGTTTAAATGAGAAAACAGCAAATCCAGCATATTTCTACAAAAGACATAAAAATTAAGGGTAACTGAATATCTAGGTAAAGTTTATTACAGGACCTGTCAAAAGAAGAAGTTTTTAGACAAATTAAACAGTTTAATTGAGCAAATGACAATTCATGAATCAGCAGCACTAAACCAGTAGCCGTTCGGAAAGCTCTGCTTCTCGGAGTGGGCAGGGAGAGTTTATAGGCAGAGAAGGAAAGTGAGGTGCAGAACGGGTGTGACTGGTTTCAGCTTTGTGTTTGAGGTATTTGGATGTGGACTGATCAGCAGGAAGCCTGTGATTGGCTGAAGGCCACTGCTCAGATTGGCTGACACTCAGCTGTTTGTTACCAAGAATACTCCTTAATTAGGCTTTCAGTTTGTTTACCTACTAAACCAGTTTATACTTCCTTACTCAGGGATTTAAGCTATGGCAGCCTCAGGCCAAGTTTTAATTTAACAGATCAAAAAAGTAAAACGACTGTATTCATAACAGCCCCGAATTAAAATATCAACATGATGGGGGCTGAGGGAAGAGGGAGATTAAGGGACATAATCATGTGCAAAAATTCTTGACTTTAAAGCACTGTAGATGTTGCTAAGTTTATTACTATGGATAAATACACATAATTACAGGCTTCAAATTAACTGTAACCACTATGAGAACAGAAGTGTAATGTTTAACTTTTAAACTGGCAGAATACTTAAAATGACCAAAAAGAAAGATGGAAAAGAGACTTTAAATAAAACAAAAATTCAATAAAAGTAAGATATGAAATAAATAGGGAAAATACATCCTGTTTATGGTCATTGTGATAATTATAAATGATTTTTAAAAAACTCACAAAAACAAAAGATAAAGATTCTCAGATTGAATACTAAAAATTCAATGATATGATGTCCAGGAAGATTGAAAATAAAAGATGGAAAAAATAGCAAATAGAATTCAGCACCACATAATTTATCATGATCAAGTGAGATTTACTCCAGGAATGCAAAGTTGGTTCAATATTTGAAAATTCATCAATATCCTCTATGTATTTATAGATCCAGGGAGACATTACAGTTATCCCACAGATGCTGTAAAAGCCGTGAACACAACTCAAAACCCATTCCTGATAAAAATTACTCAACTGAAATTGACAGGTGCTTTATTAATAAACTGAACTATGTCTTATTAGTATATATGGGCACACTTCATTTTATTGCTTTCTGCTTTACTGTCTTTTACAGATACTGCTCTTTTTACAAGCTGAAAGTTTGTGGCAACCCTGCATTGAGCAAATCTATCAGTGCCATTCTTCCAACAGCATTTGTTCATGTTGTATCTCTCTCACATTTTGGTAATTCTCACAATATTTCAAAATGTTCCATTATTATTATATCAGTTATGGTGATCTGTGATCAGTGATCTTTGATGTTACCACTGTAATTGTTTTGGAGTGCCAAGAACTGTGCTTATATAAGATAGCAAAGTTAACCAATATATGTTGTGTGTGTTCTGACTGCTCCACTGACCAGGCATTCCCCTGTCTCTCTCTCTCTCCTCAAGCCTCTCCATAACTTAAGAAATAACAATATTGAAATTAGGCTAATTAATAACCCTGCATGGCCTCTCAGCATTCAAGTGACAGGAAGAGTCACATGTGTCTCACTTTAAATCAAAAGCTAGAAATTATTAAGCATATTGAGGAAGGCATGTCAAAAACTAGGCCTCTTCCACCGAATAATTAGCTACATTGTAAATGCAAAGGAAATTTTTCAGGAAATTAAAAGTAAGTGTCACTCCAGTGAACAAATGATCAAAAAATGAAAGTGCCTTATTTTTGATATGGGGAAAGTTGTAGTAGTCTGGATAGAACATTAAACCAGCCACAATCCTCCCATAAGCAAAAACCGAATCCATAGCAAAGCCCTAACTCTATTAAATTCTATGAAGCCTGAGGGAGGTGAGGAAGCTGCAGAAGAATGGTTTGAAGCTCGTTGGTTCATGAGATTTAAGGTATGAAGCCATCTCCATAACATAAAAGTGCGAGGTCAAGTAGTAAGTGCTGATGTAGAAGCTGAAGCAAGTTATCCAGAAGATCTTACGAAGATAATTGATGAAGGTGGCTACACTAAATAATTGACTTTCAATGTAGACAAAACAGCCTTAAATCATAAGATGTCATCTAGGACTTCTATAGCTAGAGAGAAGTCAATGCCTAGCTTCAAAGCTTCAAAGGACAGGCTGACTCTCTTGTTAGGGGTTAATGCAGCTGGTGACCTTAAGTTCACACCAATGTTCACTTACCATTCTGAAAATCCAAGGGCCCTTAAGAATTACACTAAATCTACTCTGCCTGTGCCTGTACTCTGTATAAGGAACATCAAAGCCTGGATGACAGCACATCTGTTTACAGCATGGTTTAATGGATATTTTAAGCCCATTGTTGAGACCCACTGCTCAGGAAAAAAGATCTCTTTCAAAATATTACTGCTCATCGACAAGGTACCTGGTCACCGAAGAGCTTGGATGGAGATGCACAAGATGAATGTTGTTTTCGTGCTTGCTAACACAACACCCATTCTGCAGCTTATGGATCAAGGAGTCATTTAGACTTTCAAGTCATATTATTTAAGAAATACTTTTATAAGCCTACAGTTGCCACAGACAGTGATTCCTCTGATGGATTGGGGCAAAGTAAATTGGAAACCTTCTGGAAAGGACTGAACATTTTAGACGTCATTAAAAACATTCATGATTCATGAGAGGAGGTCAAAATATCAACATTAACAGGAATTTGGAAGAAGCTGATTCCAACCCTCATGGGCGACTTTGAGGGGTTCAAGGCTTCAGTGGAAGAAGTAACTGCAGATGTGGTAGAAATAGCAAGAGAAATAGAATTAAAAATGGAGCCTGAAAATGTGACTGAATTGCTGCAATCTCATGAGAAAACTTGAACAGATGAGGGGGTGTTTCTTATGAATGAACAAAGAAAGTGATTTCTTGAGACAGAATCTATCCCTGGTGAAGATGCTGTGAACATTGTTGAAATGACAACAAAGGATTTAGAACACTGTATGATGAACTTAGTTATAAAGAAGTGACAGGGTTTAAGAGGACTGACTTCAATTTTGAAATAAATTCTACTGTGGGTAAAATGCTATCAAACAGCATTACATGCTATACAGAAATATTTCATGAAAGGAAGAGTCAATCAATGCAGGAAACTTCACTGTTGTCTTATGTTAAGAAATTGCCACAGCCACCCCAACCTTCAGCAACCACCATCCTGATCAGTTAGCAGCCATCAACATCGAGGCAAGGCCCTCCGCTAGCAAAAATATTATGACTCACTGAAGGTTCAGATGATTGCTAGCATTTTTTAGTAATAAAGTATTTTTAAATTAAGGCATGACCATTTTTTTTCAGACATAATGCTATTGCACCCTTAATAGACTACAGTATAGTGTAAATATAACTTTTACATGTACTGGGAAACCAAAAAATTTATAATTGCAATTTTTTGCTCCATTGTGGTGATCTGAAATTGAACGAAGGTCACTTTGGTGAAGTTCTCCTGGGCATTTTTCTACTAAAGGTTTGGCCAACTTTCTCAAAACATAATAAACAGACATCACTGCACTTTGGCCCTCCAGAAAGTCAACGAGCAAAATGTCTTGGCATCCCAAAACACTGTTGCCATGACCTTTGCTCTTGACTGGTCCACTTTTGCTTTAATGGGACCACTTCGGCCTCTTGGTAGCCATTGCTTTGATTGTGCTTGGTCTTCAGTATTGTACTGGTGAAGCCATGGTTTATCTCCTGTTACAATTATTTGAAGAAATGCTTCAGGATCTTAATCCCACTTGTTTAAAATTTCCATCGAAACCTCTGCTCTTGTCTGCAGCTGATCTGGGCATGATGGTTTTGACACTCATCAAGTGGAAAGTTTGCTCAACTTGAACTTTCAGTCAGAATTGGGTAAGCTGAACCAGTTGAGATGTCTATGATGTTGGCTATTGTTTGTGCTGCTGTCAGTCCTCTTCAGTTAGGGTATGAACAGAATTAATTTTTTCCTCATAAATTGATGTGGATGGTCTGCCCCTGCTTCATATTCAAATTAATCTTGTCCCTTCTGAAAACAGGTTATATGCATTTTTTAACTGCTGATTCCTTTGGGGGCACTGTCCTTACAAGTGTCTTGTAAAGTATCAGTGATTTCACCATTCTTGCAGCCAAACATCAGCATAAATTTGATGTTTGTTCTTGCTTCATTTTTTTTTCCTTCTTGCTTTCAAGTCATGTTGCTCTGACAGGGACTCTTTTCAAATTGATGTCTTATCCTTCTTGATGCCTCAAACTTGAACCCGTTCAGACATGTTATAAAAAGTTAGTACAGGTTTATTTTGGTGCAAAAACGTTTAATTAAAATTCATGCATAGTTTTTTCATAATACATATTTCCCGAGGAAAGAATGAGAAGAGACAAGGGGAAACTGGTATCTCTGGGTGTAGCTTTTGATATAGTTAGGCTCTTAGAACAATGCTTTTCCATACGCCCCCAACAAATTAATATTTAAAATAAACTGGGATTGGGGGAGCCCAAAATAGAATTGTCATTCTGTGTTAATCACTCATTGTAGACACTTAGGAGGGAGGCTGTTGGCCTTCAACCAGAGATGACCTTCAGTGTTTATGCCAGTCCTGTGGGATGGTGGGATGGGCTTCTCCCCATAGGATCAGCTCCTTCAGTTCAGGCACCACTTCTTTTCCATTCTCTCTCTCTCTCTCTCACACACACACACACACACACACACACACACTCTTTGCATGAACCAATGGGCAAAGTGTTGTAATTTCAGAAGTTCACTAGAGATTATCTCATCTTTCCCTCTTCTTTTTTAAAAATAAGGAACCAAAGATCCAAGGACTTTCTTGCAAGTGACTTTCTTGCCGTTTTATAGCTGGTTAGGAGCTGAGCAAATGGCAACGAATTAACAAACCCTTTATGACCAGAACCCTCCTCTTCTCCATGGACATGGAAGGGAGAGAGTTGAGGACATTCCCAAGCACCCTTTCGTGACATCAAGAGTCCCCTCTCACTACCCACATTTCCCATCTAGGCCTGTTCACGGAGGCAGAAGGCGGTTAAGGGGTAGATGTTCTTTCTTTGCATCGAGGCTATTTGTTAATCACTTGAAGAAGGATTGTTACAAAAAATGGAAGCTTTATACTTTTTCCAGTCTATGCCCCTGCCTTACCTAGCCCAGACACTACATCTGAGGAGTTGAGATTTACAAACATTGGGGAAGTTTTTGTCCTAGAGTTTTCTGTACATTTTAGTAGATAAAGGGATGTTCCAATAAGGAGAAGGTATGTGTTTCAGAAAGTACTTTTCTATTCCTAACAACAAACGCCTCAGAATTTGAATTTTGTGATGTCACAAGGTGGCAAAATCTTGCCACAGACAGTCTCAGACCTCAGGCAAAAACACATGACGTTGACATCATAAATATATTGAGTCCAGCAGAGGCTGGGAGGAAGAGCAGATGTTCGGAGTTCCCAGGCTCTCGCTGCAGTGTTCCCTGCTCCTGGGCGTACGTAGGAGTCTTTTCTATCACAGCCCAATTACCATGTCCCTAAGTCACCTCAACCCACAGATGGGAAGAGCAGTCAGCTCTGCAGATATTTCAATGACATACGAAATTTGATTAAGTTTATTTTATTGCACACTCAAAGTATTTAATCAGTTGCTAAAGCTGACAGCTATAAGCCAACACATTTCTTCTCTTTTTTTTTTAAACGTCTATCCAGGAGCCTCCATCTGCACTGCTGTTTTTGTCCTTGGCCTTGCAGTGCTGTCTACAGCCCAATGCACAGATGCAGACGTCAAAAGGAGAAAGCACACAGCCTCTGGGGGACCACGCCCAGGGAGCGACTTTGTGGTGCAGGCTTTCTGGAAGGACATGTTCTCACTCAGGTATCATCTGAGATGTGGTTAGGAAAACTCCAGGGAATGAGCTGAAAATCAGGTAAATCAAGACAAACATTTTACCTAGAATGGCGATTTGTAACAAAAATGTCGTAACTTGCTGTCTCAGAGGAAGATTCAACTGCTGAAATTCAACAAAACGATCACCGGAAGCTGTAATTTACGGCATTGCTTAGTGGTTAGGTGAGTGAATTCTGGTCTTGAAGAGCTGGGTTCAAATTTTGAACTTACCTTACTGTGTGATCAACCTCAGACAAGTTATTTAACCTCTTTGTAGTCTATCTGTAAAAGGGAAAATGTGGTGGTGTGCGAAGTGCCTAGAATATCTTATGTGTATAATACACACTAGCTATTATAAAGTCATCATTTTTATAGTACTCATCTTTGTCTCTGTGATGTCTCCTTGCCAAATCATTGTATTTATTTATTTATTTATTTTTATTTTTGAGACGAAGTCTTGCTGTTGCCCAGGCTGGAGTGCAGTGGCGCAATCTCAACTCACTGCAATCTCCATCTCCCAGATTCTCGCGATTCTCCTGCCTCAGCCTCCCAAGTAGATGGGATTACAGGCTCGGGCAGGCCTCTGCCTCCCTGACCAGGGCTCTCATCTCTGAATGTCTCCTTGCCTCCCACGTGTATGCTTCTCTGCAGGTCAGGTAAAAGGAAGGAGCTTGGAGGGTTGACGTCAGATGTGGAGACTATGGTCCGTTCCTGTCCTCCCCTTGGCAGGCCTGGAGGAAAGCAGAAGGGGAGAGATGCTCGGCACAGTGCATGGGAGAAACAGGCTTTGTCTCTCTCCACTTGGAGCCTCCTTTTATTTTGTGTTGGGAAAAAGCTGAGTGTTGGGAGGGAAACTGAGGCAGGACTTGCATAATGTCCTCTGGAATGTGTCTAGACTTGCTGGCTCCTTGCTTCTAGCCTTCCTGGGCTCCTATTCCCATTATCTCAAGTAGCAGAACATGTTCCATATAATGCTACACTGTCACAGCTGTAGATCATGAGATTAATACAGCGTATCCTTCTGACCTCCACATTCTCACCACCAGTTTCTTAGTTGGATTACCAATAAATACCGTGGGCTCCTAGAGCTCAGAGTCTTTGCAACCTCTGTGATAGCGATGACCCTCTGGTGTCTCACCTTTCTCTCTCAAACTGTCTTTTTCTCAATCCTTTGACTTCGCTGGACTTTGTCACCCCCACGGCCTGGTGTTGGATCTGATCACCCCAACATTCCTGGCTGCCCAATGTGGGGCGACAAAGACCCTGGTGAAGGTAACGCTAGAGCATGTGAAAGCGGAGGATACATCGTCAAAGGACACCCGAGGACATCTCAGAGAAGCTTGGCGGGAAAGCTGAGCGCCCAGAAGAACCAGAGTAACATGGGACAAAGTGAAAGCAGACATTCTGCTTATACTAAATTTCCTAAAGCATTTATTTTGAAGACGGGGAGTGAAATTAGTACTCAAAATTTGTTATCACTCATCCTAGCCCATGGTTCCTGGACGAAGGGTCTATAGAGTTGGATGAATGGGAGAGAATTGGCGGATTTTTAAAAAAGCATATAAAGATAGAGCAAAAATTCCACTTTGGTTTAGTCTATGTGGGTGCTAATAAAAGTTCTTGAGTAGTTTCAAACAGATGAAGATTCAGATGAAGAGGAGGACGAGTGTAAGAAACTTCAGATTCTGAATGTGAGGAACAGGAAACATAGGAAATTAAAGGGAAACTGAAGAAAGTATATTTTACCAGCCCATCGGCTCCACCTGCTGAACTAAGTGAAAGGTCACCTCCTCTTTTGCCTCTTAATAGGCAAGAACATTAGCTACAAAATTTCTCCTGTAGTTGCAACATTAAAACCTGCAGCAATTGGTGGTGCAGTACAAAATTCTATTCAAAAGGCTAGAGCAGAGGGAGACCTTGAAGCAGGGCAACTTCCCCTAACTATAATCCAGCAGGGAGGACAGCAAACGCCCCTCTGCTGTTTCCAAAATCCATCTACAAAGGATAAAGATATACAAGTAGTTAAAAAGTGTACCCTATTCCTTTAAAAGCCAGGGTAAATTTAAAAACCTATAATTGATAATTGAAGGTCTTCTGACCCTATAATACTCCAATGCTACCTTTTTGTCAGTGTAAACAAGGGCATAGCCCGAAAGCACAGAGACCAGTGACAACCACTAGCCTTCCTATCAAAAATCCTTAACCCAGTAATCCGCGGATGGCCCACATACATTCAATTAGCGGCAACTGCTTTGCTAGCAGAAGAAAGTAGAAAAATAACTTTTAGAGGAAACCTCATTGTAAGCACACCTCACCAGTTCAGCACTATCCTAAGTAAAACAAAAAGCAAAAAGGTAGCTTACTAACTCAAAAATCTAAAAGTATAGGGCTATTCTGTAAGAAAAAGGTGATTTAACATTAACCACTAAAAATTCCTTTAACCAAGCAGGTTTCCTAACAAGGAATTTAAATCTTAATTACCATACAAAAGTCTGACCAGACATAGGAGGAACTCCCTTCAGGACAGGACTGTAGATGGTTCCTCCCGAGTGATTGAGGGAAAGGAAAAAAAAAAAAAAAGCCCATGAGGGGTATTTTATAGGGAAACTGTTGTTAGGAAAACTGCCTAATAATTGGTCTGCTCAAACGTGGGAGCTCTTTGCACTCAGCCAAGCCTTAAAGTACTCACAGAATCAAAAAACTCTATTTCAATCCTGACTCAAAAGGTTACCTACACCCTCTCTGAAATGAATTTGCACAACAACTTTTGTTTTTGGGAGTGCATCTTGATGGGGCGGGGTGGGGCGGGATGGTTATGAAATACTCAGGAACCCAGCCCAGCTCTAGAACTCACCCCTGAGTGCAAAGGCAATGGTGGTCACGCTGGTAAAGAACCACTAGAATCCAGCAGCCCGGACCCCTTTCTTCATGGTCAAGAAAGGTGGAAAAAAGTGCAGGACTGCGACATTGGTAAGCGTAACGAATCCGATAGGCAGAGGTCCATGGGCGGTTACTCACCCTGGAAAGGAATAAGCATTAGGACCATAGAGGATGCTCTAGGACTAACCTCATTGGAAAATTACTAGAGGTGCTGGCATCCTTTTTTTTTTTTTTTTTTTGAGATGGGAAATGTTCCCCTCAGGGCAAAAACACCCCTAAGATGTATTCTGGAGAATTCGGCCCAGTCAGGGTATATGTACCTTTTTCCTTCTCAGACTTGAAACAAATTAAAATAGACCTAGGTAAATCCTCAGATAACCATGATGGCTATATTGATGTTTCACGAGGGTTAGGACAATCTTTTGATCTGACATGGAGAGATATAACGTTACCGCTAGATCAGACACTAACCTCAAATGAGAGAAGTGCCGCCATAACTGCAGCCCGAGAGTTTGGCAATCTCTGGTATCTCAGTCAGGTCAATGACAGGATGACAACAGAGGAAAGAGAATGATTCCCCGTAGGCCAGCAGGGAGTTCCCAGTGTAGACCCTCATTGGGACACAGAATCAGAACATGGAGATTGGTGCCACAGACATTTGCTAACTTGTGTGCTAGAAGGACTAAAGAAAACCAGGAAGAAGCCTATGAATTATTCAGTGATGTCCGCTGTAACACAGGGAAAGGAAAAAAATCCTACTGCCTTTCTGGAGAGACAAAGGGAGGCATTGAGGAAGCATACCTCTCTATCACCCAACTCTACTGAAGGCCAACTAACCTTAAAGGATAGGTTTGTCACTCAGTCAGCTGCAGACATTAGAAAAAACTTCCAAAGTCCACCTTAGGCCTGGAGCAAAACTTTAAAACCCTATTGAACTTGGCAACCTCGGTTTTTTTATAATAGAGATCAGGAGGAGCAGGTGGAACGGGACAAACAGGATTAAAAAAAAAAAGGGCCACCGCTTTAGTCATGGCCCTCAGGCAAGTGGACTTTGGATGCTCTGGAAAACGGAAAGGCTGGGAAAATCAAATGCCTAATAGGGCTTGCTTCCAGTGTGGTCTACAAGGACACTTTGAAAAGATTGTCCGAATAGAAATTAGCTGCCCCCTCGTCCATGCCCCTATGTCAAGGGAATCACTGGAAGGCCCACTGCCCTGGGGGACAAAGGTCCTCTGAGTCAGAAGCCACTAACCAGATGATCCAGCAGCAGGATTGAGGGTGCCTGGGGCAAGCGCCAGCCCATGCCATCACCCTCACAGAGCCCCGGGTATGCTTGACCATTGAGGGCCAGGAGGTTAACTGTCTCCTGGACACCGGCGCAGCCTTCTCAGTCTTACTCTCCTGTCCCGGACAACTGTCCTCCAGATCTGTCACTCTTCGAGGGGTCCTAGGACAGGCGGTCACTAGATACTTCTCCCAGCCACTGAGTTGTGACTGGGGAACTTGACTCTTCTCACATGCCTTTCTAATTATGCCGGAAAGCCCCACTCCTTTGTTAGGGAGAGACATCCTAGCAAAAGCAGGGGCCACTGCACACTAGAATTAGAAGGAAAAAAGATAAATATATATACAGACTCTAAGTATGCTTACCTAGTCCTCCATGCCCACGCAGCAATACGGAGAGAAAGGGAATTCCTAACTTCCGAGGGAACACGTATCAAACATCAGGAAGTCATTAGGCCCCAAATTCTCCTTACCTCTGAATCTACTTCCTCCCATCCCTGCCTAAAGATAATTTTATGGGGAAGACGATTTGCTTGTGTCTCTCCAGCTGACAATCAGGTGCCTATGTGGGTGCCCACCAAACATCTGAAGATTTATCAGCCATAGCATCTAGTGGACCCCCCCCCTCCCCGGACAGCACGAATTGAAGGTTTGAAAAGCCTCGATTTGCTTTCTCTATGCCTTCTGTTAATCAGAAAAGGCCTGTTTCTCATTATCGCTGGCCTCCCAGCTACAGCCACAAAAGTTTTTGCTTCTGTTTCAGTAGATTTAGTAACGTGGGGGTGAGGTATGCTTGTGATTTTGCAGATGAACGAACTGTGTGGATGCCCTCAAGATGTGTACGGCCATGGAACGGGAGACTGGAGGGACCCATGGATCCCAACCATGGACCCGGTTTCCCCAGTACAAGCCATGAGCCAGATGAATTTGAATGCGAAGATGGAACGAGGACCGACTGGAGTCACGATGCTTAACAGACCAATGCTTTCTGATTCAACTACTCTCTACCCTGAATACGAGAGACCCTAATAGTTAAGGCAGGAGTATCATCGCCCTTATTCAGCATGAAGAAGTTATGGAAGACGGACCTCCATCCTTCTGCTACCCCTAGGATTAAGGGTCCTCTTGTAAAAGGGAAAGGGGAGATATGTTGGAAGCGTTCAAACCAGAGTGACTCTAGTAATAATGACAGCTAGCAATAATGATACCTTCTCTTCTACAATAAAGAGAATGGGGGGCATGTTGGGAAAAAGCAGAGTTTTGGGAGGGAAACTGAGGCAGAACTTGCATAAGGTCCTCTAGAATGTGTCTAGCCTTCCTAGGCTCCTAGGCCTCTATTCCCATTATCTCAAGTAGCAGAACATGTTCCATATAAAAGGTAACCCATCACAGCTGTAAATCAGGTGCTTAATGCAACGTGTCCTTTTGCCCGCCACATTCTCACCACCTGTTTCTTTACTGGATTACCAATAAATACTGTGGGGTCCTAGAGCTCGGTGTCTTCGCAGCCTCCACGGTAGTGATGGTCCTCATCGTCCCACATTTCTCTCTCAAACTTTTTCTCAGTCCTTTGACTCCACCGGACTTTGTCACCCCCATGACCTGGTGTTGGGTCTGATCACCCCAACAATTTTGTGCCTGGGCTGCCTTGTGTTCAGGAGGGTCATTGGCTCTTGAAAAAACTGTGGCCAGGAAGCAGGAAAAGCTAGCAAGTAAGGGTTTTTGTTTGTTTTTTGAGAGGGAGTCTCACTATGTCGCCCAGGATGGAGTGCAATGGAGCGATCTCTGCTCACTGCAACCTCCACCTCCCGGGTTCTAAGCGACTCTTCTGTCTCAGCTTCCCGCGTAGCTGGGACTACAGGCACCCACCACCACAACCATCTAATTTTTGTATTTTTGGTAGAGGTGGGATTTCACCATATTGGCCAGGTTGGTCTCAAACTCCTGACCTTGTGATCCACCCATCTTTGCCTCCCAAAGTGCTGGGATTACAGGAGTGAGCCACTGTGCCTGGCCTATACTTGAAAATCTTGAAAGCAGTTATGTCAGACGTGCTAACCAGAGCACCCCATCCTGAATAGCGGCTGGGTAAAATGAGGTTGAGACCTACTGAGCTGCATTCCCAGACAGTTAAGGCATTCTCAGACACAGGATAAGATAGGAGGTCAGCACAAGCTACAGCTCATCAAGACCTTGCTGATGAAACAGGTTGCAGTAAAGAAACCGGCCAAATTCCACCAAAACCAAGATAACAAGAGAGACCTCTGGTCGTTCTCACTGCTACACGCCCACTAGCGCCATGGCAGTTTACAAATGCCATGGCAACATCAAAAAGTTACCCTATATGGTCTAAAAAGGGGAGGTATGAATAATCCGCCCCTTGTTTCGCATATCATCAAGAAATAACCATAAAAATAGGCAACCAGCAGCCCTGGTAATAGACAGCCCTGCTCTGCCTGTGGAGTAGCTATTTTGTTCCTCTACTTTTTTTTTTTTTGAGACGGAGTCTCGCTCTGTCTCCCAGGTTGGAGTGCAGTGGCGCGATCTCGGCTCACTGCAAGCTCTGCCTCAGCCTCCCGATGTTCCTCTACTTTCTTAATAAACTTGCTTTCACTTGCCCTGAATATTTTCTTAAGATCCAAGAACCCTCTTTTGGGGTATGGATCCGGACCCCTTTCCTGTAACACAGATATACTCTATGACTTATTCAATAGAAACAGAGTTTTCTATAGATTTTACAATCTACTTTCTGACCTTTTAAAGTTAAGGACATAAGGATACGACTTGACATTTTAGTATGAATACGCCACATAGAAATATCTTATGCCTAAAGGATAAGGATGCTGAGCATTAGACTGTTTTATCACAAGAAGGCGCGACTTGCTTTCCTAAGGTTCCTGTGGTATTTGTTTTCATCTAATTGAGTTTAGATAAAATCTCTACTGAGGCAGTAGGATGGACAATAAACCTTTTTGAGGATCCACCTTTTAATTGAAAGATTTTAGGGAGGAAATAGAGTGGGCAAAGTAGTTAAACAAAATAATAGACATTCTCATTACCATCTTACCAAGCCCAGAAGCAAACAGAGCAAAACCTATCACTTAATGACTTCTGGAGCCTATATTAGGCAGCCCTGATTTTTAATCTCCTTTCTTAGCATGGTGGAAAATGAGAGAAAAAATGCCACTTCCCCCTCTGTTAGTGTTTGTTCATCCAGCACGAGCCCGAGAACAGTGAACGCTTGTTCAATGGTCTGTTTACGCAAAACTAGAAAAACGGGTTGCATTAGCTATTCCTTTAATAAGATTTCACTCTTTCAAACTCCTAGCTGACCAGGGAACTGAGTAAAGAAATAGCTCTCACAAGGGCAAAGGAGCGAGGCAGCCTCCTGCTACTTCTGAGACGGTCTGAAATACAGTTCCGCGCTTTAATCCTGAGGCAGGTGTTTGTGTCTCCGAATGAGGAGACCCAGCTGTGAGGGCTGGCGCCGCCCCCAGGGCTCCCTCGTGGGTGGCAGGGAGCTCATCGGAGCACTGCTACCTGCCCCCAGAAGCCCTCCGCTCCCCGATTCCAGGCGAGGGAAGGGGCATTCGGGGCCGCGGACCCGCCCAGCAGGGCCCCTCGCGGGGTCCGCAGGACGCCGGGTCTGCAGGGTTCAGTGGTCATGCCCCGGTCAGGTCTACCTTCATGGCTGTGCGCCAGCTGTGGGCGGGAGGCCCATACCCACGCTGTGTCTCCGCGCGTTGCCACTCCGCACCCCGCGGACAGTGGGAAGCGACAGCCCCACCATCAGCGGCCACTACGCGGACTTCACGGACCACGTCCAGGCCAGAGAGAAACGCTGGTAAGCATGCGCCCATTGCTACGGCGGCCGCCCTGGCCTCGCTGACGAGCCGGAAGTGTGCGGGACCGGACTTCCGGCTGCTCTGTGGGATTCGGGTTCCGGGTTTCCTGGTGGGCGTCAGGGGCCGGCAACAGAGTGGCGGGAGCTACGGCCCTGGAACGGGGCCATGGAGAAGCTGCGGCGGGTCCTGAGCGGCCAGGACGACGAGGAGCAGGGCCTGACCGCGCAGGTAGGAAACCCGCGCCCTCGTCCAGTCCCGGGGTTGCCCGCCCGCCCCGGCCGCAGTGAGGACCGGCCGAGCGGGTGGGGTGGGTGCGAGGCCGGGGGTCTGGGCCTCCTCTGCTCGGCCGGTTGATTTAAGAGGGCTCCGTCTGCTTCCTGGGAAGAATTTGAGAACCTTCCTGTTTCCATGGGGTCTACTTAAAGCTCCTTTGAGACCCACCCTCCAACTCTTCCATCTGGTCTTCTAACTCTCAGGAACCCACCAACGCCTGCCTTCGCTCTCCCAAATAATCCATCGCTCCCACACCCTATTTGGTTTAATGAGCCTAGTGCGGGGTTTGGCCTCCGGCTATGCAGCCTAAGTAGCTATGCAGAGCATTTATCCTGAGAGCTTGCAGTGAGCCGAGACCCTAAAGCTTGTTGCATCTGTTTGTCTCTGGAGGTAAAGGAGGTACTGTGTGTGTGTGGGAGGTTGGTCTTTTGGAAATAAGGAGACTGGAGGAAAAATAAACAGGACATTGATAAGTGAAATTATATTGAATTAAAAATTTTCTGTTAAGGCAGTGAGCCCTGGTAAGAGAATATTTTTTTCCTTTCTTAATAAAAGCCCTTGTTTCTGCGCCTTACCAGCGAGACTTGATAAGGGTTACTTTCTCCAGCAAGAAGGTTCAAAGTAGCAGTGGAGCAGGAACTGCGGTATAAGTATTTTTGTTATTGCTTGAGATTATATTGCATGTTATTATGCGCTGTCGCAGAAGTTGGACGTTTAAAATTGTATTTCATAAGGATCTTCTGTTTGTCTCTTTCTGACTTCCTTGTCATTATACTTACTCAGCACTTCTTGTGGGCAGAGTTCTGGGCTAGAGTTTTGGGTTCAGAGAGTGTAAGACAAGTATCTGCTCTCATTGCGCTCTGTAACTCTACATTACCACAGCCACATGTGGCCAATTAATTTTTTTTTTTTTGAGATGGAGTCTTGCTTTGTCGCTCAGGCTGGAGTGCAGTGTTGTGATCTCGACTCACTGCAACCTCTGCCTCCCAGGTGCAAGCAATTCTCCTGCCTCAGCCTCCTGAGTAGCTGGAATTACAGGCACCTGCCGCCATACCCTGCTAATTATTTTGTATTTTTAGTAGAGATAGGGGTTTCACCATGTTGGTCCGGCTGGTCTCGGACTCCTGACCTCAAGTGATCCGCCCACCTTGACCTCCCAAAGTGTTGGAATGACAGGCTTGAGCCACAGCGCCTGGAGCAATTAAATTTAAATTAATTAAAATTAAATAAAATTTAACATTCAGTTCCTTAGTCACAGCAACCACATTTCACATGTTCACTAGACACATGTGGTTAAAGGCTAGTGTATTGAACAGTGCGTGTATAGAACATTTGCATTGCAGAAAATTCTATTGGACAGTGCTACTCTAAACTTTGGAGATGCGAAGGTAATATCACTTATCTTGAGCCCACTGTCTAGAGGGGAGAAAAGATATGTGGAAAAGTAATCAAAGACGAGTGACTGGCTGTATAGACAAGTGCTGCGAGTTCAGAGGAGGTGATCGTTCATTAACAAATATTCAAGTTCCTGCATATGTTTGACATTGTTCAAGATGCAGGTGTTAATAACAAGTGACCAGTGCAAATACCTCTTTCACATGGAACTTAAATTTTAATTGGAGGAAACAATGAATAAACAAGTAAGTGTATAATGTGTCAGACAGCCACAGAAAAAGTCAGAGCAGATTGAGGAGGTTGGGGTTGCCATATTACTTAGATAAGGCCTTCCTGCCAGGGAGCCATGTGTGCACAGCTCAGAAGAGCTGCTGGGATGTCTGAGCGTCCTGTGAATAAGAGCCTCCAAGGCAGAGGGCCCAGCAGATACAGAGTCCCGAGTGGAGTGTAGTCAGCATGTTCAGGGCCAGTAAGGAGGCCAGATGGGCTCTAGCAGCGGAGCAGAGAAGAGGGACAATTGTAGGAGAGAAGGTGAGGCAGGAAGGGGGATTCTCAATTGTGGGGGTTCTCATAGGCCATAGAAAGGATTTTAGCTTTACTCTGAGGGTGATAGGAAGCCTTTGGGTTTTGAGCAGAGTGGTGGTGTGACCGACTTGGATTTTAAAGGATCACTCTGGCTGCTCTGTGGAGAACAAACTGTAGAGGCAAAGTTAGAAGCCCAGAGACTGGGCCGGAGACAAGTACAGTTTTCCTGGCAAGAGATGACTGTGGCTCGAATCAGTGATACAAGTGGTTTAAAAAGCAAAAAAGCCTATTTAAAAAACAAAAAAGTGGTCAGATTCTGTAAATGGTCTGAGTGTGCAGCCAGCAGGCCTCACTGTTGATGGATTGGATGTGTGAGTGAGAGGAGGCAAGGATGCCTCATGCGTTCGACCTAAGCGTCTGGAGAGGTGGAGTTGCCATTAAGTGAATGTGGGAGGAGCAGGTTCAGGGAGGAAAATCATTTCAGTGTGGATGTGAGGTCTGAGATCCAGGTAGCATCCAAGTGGAGATGTCAGGAAAGCAGTTGGACATAAGACTGTAGAGTTTGTGGGGGAAATAGGAGAGAGATGAGATCGTCAAGTAGAAAACAAATGAGATCCAAGGTTTGACCTCTGGTTTTCTCTGGTGTGTAGAGGTTTAGAGGATGACCAGCAGCCAGCAAAGACAGCTGAGCGGATCGGCGAGAGGAGGAGGAGGAGAACCCAGAGAGAAGGATGCCCCAGAAAGTGAGGGAAGAGAGTGCTTTAGGAAGGGGAGGAGACCCAGTATTGTTAATGGATTTCAGAAGTTAAGAGCAGGTCACCTGTGGAGGTTATCAGTTGTCACTTCCATGAGAGCAGTCTTGGTGGCTGGATGGGGACAGAGGCCTGATTGAAGTCAGGGGAGAATAGAAAGAAGATGGAGACAGTATGGCCATCTCAGTGATTTTTCCTGTGGAGCAAAGAAGGGGGTGGTAGTTAAAGGATGCAGTGAGGTTGGGGAACATGTCATTTTCCCGAGGAAAATACTGGATGTTTCTGTGCATTGGGAATGGTCCAGGAAAGGGGGAAATTATGGTGCAGGCAAGAGGGGATTGTTGTTAGGGGGCTATTGAGGAGTGACTTGGAAAGCAGGTGTCTCTAAGGGAGGAGGAAGGGGCAGGAAGTGGCAGTGAGGAGGGAAGACACCTGGCTCACTGCCTGTCCAAGTGGTGCAGGATTCGTAGGGGAGAGCGCTGTCCCTAGAGACTAAATTTCAAACCTAGCAGGAAGGCGAGAGAATCCTCAGAGAAGAGGGTGAGGACATAGGGAGGTTTGCTGTTGGTTTTTGGAGATGGGTAGGAGATAAGATGGGATTAAAGGTGCACAGACCTGAATGGGGTGAGGGATGACCTGAGAGTGTTGCACTTCTTGTGCAGCAAGATGTAACCAGGATGGTGGGCACGTTGGAATTGGGTCTTGACAGGGATGGTTCTAGGCCAGTTCAGGAGTTGGGCGAGACAGTGAAGGTCATAGGGGAGCATGCTGACATCCAGGCTGCGTCGCCCTCCTGTGGAGCTGCTTTGAGCCCAGGGGAGAGGCACAGTAGCCAGAGTTCTGGGACCCCTCCTTTGAGATGTCTGGGAAGAAGTCAAGGAGGGAGAGATGTTGAGCCAGATCTTAGAGAGTTGATCATATTCCTCCCTTGATCACATCCTTCAGTGACTTCCTGCAGCACCTGAATAAAATCCAGATCCCTCCCTTGGCCTCTCAGCCCTTCACTGCTTGTTGGTCCGCCTGCCCACCATCTCCCCAGTGCTTACCTTGCCCGTCCCTCTTTCTCCTCCTCGGTTGGAGCCATTTTCTTCTGCCTGGGAGACTTGGCAGTTGCATTTCTTTTTTCTGGAATGCCCCTCCCTGGCTCTTTCAGAGTTGGATTGGTCACTTCCTGATGTCTTTACTTGTTCACCTCTTTAGAGAGGCCCTTTCTGACCCAGTTACTCTGCCCCTATTTATGTCCTTAGTAGAACCTGCCTCATGAGTTTATTGCCCATTTTCCCCCATCTGAATGTAAGTGTGCTAGGTTCTGTCTTATTCCCTTCTGTGTATGTAGAACCTACCAAGTACCTGACGTCTAATAGCTGTTCGTAACTACTTGAACAAACAAAGGAGTGAGTTGTTTGGATTTGGGTAACTACCAAGGAGAGGTGAGGGCGTTGGCATAAGGTACTTGTTGGGAGTTAGATGACAAGAATGGTAGGAACATTCTACAGAGTTCTCTTGTGGGAGCCCCTACTGACCCCTGCTGACAGTTTGCGAGATGTCTTAGTCCATTCAGCCTGCTGTAACAAAATACCTTAGACTTGGTGATTTGTAAGCAACAGAAATTTATTTCTTACGGGTTTGGAGGCCAGAAGTCAGAGATCAAGGTGCGCTCATGGATTCTTGGTGAGCCCTCCCTCTGCTTCCTGGTGTCACACTGTTGCCTCTGTTTACATCTTGACATGACAGAAAGCAGGCAGCTTTAGTCTCTTTCTCATCTTATTAAGGCATGGATCCCATTCATGAGGACTCCACCCCCATGACCTGATCATCTCCTGAAGGGCCATCTTCCAGTACCGTCACCATGGGGGTGAGGATTTCAGCAAACACTCAGACCATAGCACATGGGTTGAGACAAGTCCATTTGCTTGTTGACTGAGTATTTCATATTTACAGATGGCATTAATTTATCATGTTTCACTTCAAACATCACCACGTGGAGGATGATAATAAGATAAAATTGCCTAATATACAATTTAAGCTCTCTCTGCCTCTCCCACTTAGAGGATTGTAAATATATCTACCTTATCTACTTCCCTCACTGTTCCCATGGTGGGTGTGGGTGAGGTGGGTAGTGGGAGAGTGTAGAGAAGCACAAGGAGGAAGCTGTCTTTCCAGGTGGAGGGAGCTCAGGTGGCAGAGGAGACCCCCAGCAGGAGCAGCTGGTGAGGCGGGAGGACAGTCAGGAGAGCCTGTGGGATGTGGGAGCTGAAGAGAACATTGCAAGCAGGAGGGAGTGCCAAAGTGTCCTGTGCTGTTGAATTGGAAAGGATACTGATGTCTCGAAAATGTCCCTTGGAATTAAGGACAGGGAAGTGACTTGTGTCTGCAGGATTTCAGCCAGGTGAGGCATGTGAAGCTAGAATGCTCAAGGTGAACTTCCCAACCACTGCCAGGCGTGTGCCGGCAGGGGGTCCTGTCCACTCCCATGGCTCAGATAAGGATTCCTGGGAAAGAAGGCACTGGGCTAGGAAGGGAACGACATGAAAAAGCGTGGGGGCCGAAGGGCCTGGGACCTTGACTGCACCTCCCCAGGGGCTGCACTGCTCCAAGTCTGCACGTGCTCCGAGTCCGGTGTGCAGAGGGAGCTTTCCCCGGGAGGCCTGCCAGGTAGAGCCTGTGTAATTGTCTGTGGCCAGCCCCAGAATCAGTCACAGTGCTGTGGTCTGAATGTCTGTGTCCTCCTGGAATTCCTATGTTGAAACTTAATCCCCAGTGTGATGGTATGAAGAGGAAGGGCCTTTGGGGTGTGATTAGGAATGGATTTCATGCCCTAATAAAGAGACCCCAGGCCACATGCAGTGGCTCATGACTATAATCCCAGCACTTTGGAAGCCTGAGGCAGGAGGATTGCTTGGGCCAAGGAGTTCAAGACCAGTCTGGGCATCATGGCGAGACCCCGTCTCTACAAAAAATTTAAAAATTAGTTGAGCCTGATGGTGTGTGCCTGTGGTCCCAGCTACATGGGAGGCTGCGGTGGGAGCCTGGGAAGTTGAGGAAACAAAGGACCCATTGCCCTTTCTGCTGTGTGAGGACTCAGAAGGTGTCATCTGTGAACCAGAGATGCCTCACCAGACGCTGAATGTGCTGGCGCCTTGATCATGGACTTCTAGTCTCTAGAACTGAGAAATAAGTGTCTGTTGTTTATAAGCTGACTAGTCCACAGTGTTTTTTTTTTTTTTTTAAGAGAATTTAATAGTTTTATTAGCTACATACAATTATGGATGATATACAAGCTTCCTTCCCATCTATAATGTTATCTGGTACCATTATTCAGTTTAGATATATTGCATGGGATGTGCCAACAATCTTTTTTTTTTCTGAGACCGAGTCTCGCTCTGTTGCCCAGGCTGGAGTGCAGTGGTGTGATCTTGGCTCACTGCAAGCTCTGCCCCCCGGGTTCACGCCATTCTCCTGCCTCAGCCTCCCGAGTAGCTGGGACTACAGTCGCCCACCACCGCACCTGGCTAATTTTTTTGTTTTTTTAAGTAGAGAAGTAGAGATGGGGTTTCACCGTGTTAGCCAGGATGGTCTCGATCTCATGACCTCGTGATCCACATGCCTTGGCCTCCCAAAGTGCTGGGATTACAGGCGTGAGCCACCGCGCCCGGCTAACAATCATTTTTATAACTGATAATTCTGTGATTTTGCTTGGGTGATCCCCTTTAGTGGTGAACTTCAGGTCACAGCAGTAACTGTCAGTTCAGCTACACCGAGCTTACTGAAGCCAATGGCTTCCCCACCCAAGCAGACTGTGAATACTTTCCAAGTAGAACCTGGCATCACCCTGAAGGAATTCTGACTTCACACTCTTGGGGCAGTTTACCAAGATGGCTTCAGAGGAGACTAACTTTACATAGCACGTTTTTTAAAAAGACACTTTTATTCAGTGTCCTGATCAGACTGTTACATTTAGCAATCAACAGCATGCGTACAAAAAAAAAAAAAAAAATTACATTAAAACCCTTTGTTGGAATGCTTGGTACTTTCCACAGAACAGAAACTAAAATAACCTGTTAATAAAATTAGTCACAAATACAGTCCTGGAGTTTTTTGCTCGTACACGAGTATTGTCTAAAACGTATCTTCTTTGTAGCAGCTGGGCTCTGCCACCACTGTGCTTGGGTGAGTGAGTTCACAAATCTCTTGTAACCTGTAGCTTCCCTGTCGCTTTTCTGGCTCTCCTCTCCTACTAAGCTTTGTTTCCTGGCAGTGATTAAAATCTTCTGCCAGTGTCATGGCTACTGCTGCTACTAGAACCACCATAGCCACCTTGGTTTTGTGAACCCATTTATGCCTGATGTTCCATTATTGGAACACTAAGCATGTGGGAGATATTATTGGAACACTAAGCATGTGTTATTGGAACACTAAGCATGTGGGAGATATCCTGTTCAAGGTCATCGCCAAGGTCTGATTTTTCAAATTCAAAAAAATGCAACCTCAAGCCTAAATGGGTTAAAATCTTCTGCCAGTGCATGGCTACTGCTGCTACTGGAACCACTGTAGCCACCTTGGTTTTGTAAAGTATTGTAAAGTTTGGCAAAGTATTGTTCTCCACCACCATAGGGGCCAGAGCTTCTGCCTCCAAAGTTTTCTCCCTTTATGGGTCCAAAATTTGAAGACTGTAATTGCCAAATCATTGGAGCTTCTGCCACCTCCAGAATTGATTCCATCATTACGAAATCCATTACAGCCATCCCTGCTGTCACTGTATCCACCGCCACCGCTGTGGACAGCTGCCACCAAAGCCATCATGACCACTGAAGTTTCCTCCATGACCGAAGTTGTCATTCCCACCAAAACCACCTCTACAACCACCACCAAAGTTTCCAGAAGCCCTTCGACCTCTTTGGCTGGATAACGCACTAGCTGTCTCTTGCT
Organism: Colobus angolensis palliatus; assembly: GCF_000951035.1. Classification (NCBI taxonomy): domain Eukaryota; kingdom Metazoa; phylum Chordata; class Mammalia; order Primates; family Cercopithecidae; genus Colobus; species Colobus angolensis. Next base: position 10,246,346 of record NW_012114488.1, read on the forward strand.
TTCACAGGACTTCCCTAACTTCACAGTTATGGCCAGACACAGTATGGTATTTCTGAGTGACAGTCTTGTCCACAGTCCTGGTTGTCAAAGGCTATGCAGGCATAGCCCCTTTTCTTGGCGCTCCCTCTGTCAGTCATGATTTCAGTCACTTCAGTTTTTCCATACCGTTCAAGATCTCTTAGGCGATGTTCTTCAGTGTCTTCTTTAATGCCACCAACAAATACCTTTTTCACAGTTAGTTGGGCAGCTGGTCTTTGAGAATCTTCTCTTGAGACAGCTCTTTGGTTCCACAGCTCTTCATCCACCTCGTGTGGCCTTGCATTCATGGCGCATCCATCTCCTTCACAGCGGCATAAGGACAAAGCCAAAGCCCGCAGAGCGCTAGGTGCTTAGATCTCATGACCACACAGTCCATGAGCGTTCCCATTGCTCAGATTGGCTTCTCAAGTTCTCATCAGTTGTTTCAAAGCTCAGCCCTCCAGTGACGAGCTTCCATAGCTGTTTGGGCCCTTTGGGAGACTGACCTAGACTGGAGTGCAGTGGTGTGATCTCGGCTCACTGCAACCTCTGACTCCCTGGCTCAGGTGATCCTCCCACCTCAGTCTCCCAAGTAGCTGGCACCACAGGTGTGTGCCCCCATACCTGGCTAATTTTTGTATTTTTTGTAGAGATGGGAGTCTTGCCATGTTGCCCAGCTGTTCTTGAACTGGGTTCAAGCGATCCGCCTGCCTCAGCCTCCCAAAGTGCCAGGATTACAGGCATGAGCCACAGTGCCTGGCCTATGGTATTTTTGTTGTAGCAGCCAGCACATAGATTTTTAACCAGGAGCTAGATCCCTTACCCAGCACTTAGAACAGGCACATAGCGGCACTCAGTAAGTATTGAGCCAGTTAGTGGATGGATGAATGAAGGTGTGAGTGTACAAAGGCTGGAAGGTGAAGTCAAGTAAGCTTTCTGTTTAAGATGGAAGGGGTTTCAGCATATTTAAAAGTTGATGGACACAGTTTCAGAGAGTGAGAACACTTTCACTAGAGGAAAAAGCCCCATAGCATAAATTTCCTGAGCAGGTCAGGGGTTGGCTGTAAAGCAGGGTGGACAGGTGGATCTCAGCTCTGTGGGAACCAGGAAAGGATGAGAGCATGGGTGTTCTTACTGGGTGGGTTTGGTGGTTTGGTAGCAGCAGGAAGGTGAGGGTTTCTGTGTGTGAAGTAGGGGAAGTTGTCTGCTAAGAATGGAAGCGTGGGGCAGGAAGTGAGGTTTGAAATGGGTTAGAGTAAAATGCACGTTGAGATAAAGCAAAGAAGGCTTAGATTGCCAGGTAGCAGTGTGCAGGCCGTGGGGTGCTGATGAGGACTGGCTCAGGACCCCCCTGCCCTGTTCCTGACTTCACCCAGCAGAGCTCAGCTCAGCACCTCCTGGAGCAGGAGGAGGGAAAGCTGCACTCCGGTGGGATTTTATCAGGTGGAGGCAGCGGAAAGGGAATTGGAATGTTCTGTCGAAGCCACTGAAAAAAAGGAGAAGGGCCAGATGAGGTGTTCAGGAGGCCAAGGAGTCAGCACAGTGGGAGCCAAGGAACCAACCTGCTGTGGTCAGAGAGCGGCAGCCGGAATTTTGGCGATGGTGTAATTTCGGGTAGAAAGACGGCCCTGGGCTGGGTCACGGACTGGAGGGGAAATGCCAGTGGAGATTAGGGAATGAGAAACAGAAAGGCCAGGCTGCCCATGTGGATGTGGTAACCGTGCCAGATGCTGCAAGGATCTGGGTCGGCCCCCTGATCAAGAGTCCTGAATGAGGAGGAGGAAGAGGGTGGCTCTCTAAAGTGTGGACCACAGCAGCCGGTGTGGGGAGCAGGCGACTAGGGGAGGGGGCAGTTCTGCCTGGAATGGGCCTGAGGGTCTGGGGATGTCTGTTTATTTTTCTCACTTGTCTGTGCAAGTTTGTCTTTTTATACCCACTGGTATTTTGAAAAAGGAGTGGGAGGAATACTGGGTTCAGTGTTATCATTAGTGGAAAGCCACAAGTGTTTTCTGTGTTTAGATGGCAGAAGCCCACGGGCAAGGCTCAGGTCCTTCCAGCTGTGCTGTTTCCTGGTGCTGCATGGATTAGAGCTGTTCCTCCACTTCCCCGTCACCTGAAGGGGGTGGGTTTCGGCTGTGCTGTGGGAGCCACTCATTCAGCCTTTGTATTGTTGCTGCTAGGACTACATTTTCCTCTGTTATGTTTCTCACCTGCTTTTTAAAAAAATTAATGAAGTTCTAGTTGCCAGCAGTGCTGTGTTTACTGTGGCGGGAACAAGGAGAGCAGTCCCTGCTGAGGGGCCTGTATGCTCTTGGCTTCCCCTTCCTGTGGTAACAGGTAAGTAAAATGATTGATGGTGATTTTGGAAGAGAAAGAGGTGGCAATTTTATTTCTTTTCTAAGACTAAGTAACAAAGTTGCTGGTTTTGGTGGGATTGCTCCTGATTGGTGGTAAAATACAACAGCACATAAATGCTTATGGTAAGCAGGCTGGGTGCTATGGCTCATGTCTGTAATCCCAGCACTTTGGGAGACTGAGGTGGGTGATCACATGAGGTCAGGAGTTTGAGACCAGCCTGGCCAATACAGTGAAACCCCGTCTCTACTAAAAATACAAAGAATTAGGCATGGTGGCGTGGACCTGTAGTCCCAGCTAATTGGGAGGCTGAGGTAGGAGAATCACTTGACTGTGGGAGGCCGAGGTTGCTTTGAGCTGAGATCGCGCCTGAGCAACAGAGTGAGACTCCGTCTCTAAAAAAACGCTTGTGATAAGCAGATGTGAGGGTTCCTTCTTTCTCGTTGTTGGAAGATGCACTGCCAGGTTTTCTTTCATGTTGAAGCATTTCGCAGTTTTCCCAGTTAGCAGTTAGGAAATCTGTATTTGTTTCTGTATCCTGGACAATTTGCAAGACTTGAGACAAATCATTTGCTTGTGGATTGAATATTCCATGTTTACAAATGGAAATAATTTGTCATGCTGTTTCGTTTTAAAGATCAGTACATGGAAGATGGCAATAAGAGGAAAAAATACCTACTTTTATACAAATAACCATGCTGTTTCATTGCTGAGAGAAGAACTGGCTATTGAAAACCAGCGTTGAACTTGTGAACAATGGGGTGATTTGAACTTGTAAAAGAAGGAAAAATGGATGCTTTTTCCTCTCACTAAATCCTCACATCATTGTGGACTCACACTAACCTTTAGAAATCATTAGTTTATTCTTTCCATTTTTAATTGACAAATAAAAATTGTATACATTTATTGTGTACAGCGTGATGTTTTGACATGTATACTTTGTGGGATGGTTAAATCAAGCTAATGAACATATCTCTATTTTTTTTTTTTAACAGATCATTACTATGTAGTTCAGTCTTTCCAGTTTATTCTGGCCTGTGTAGTTAAAATATACTTAGTGTGTATTCGTATTCTTCCTGATCAGTAAGATTGAAATTTAGATGTTTTTATAGGCAAGTTCACTCTTTGTTTAAAATCAAGTGTTTAGTTTTGCCGTAAACAGATGACATTGCTGGAAACAAGAATGTCTGTGAATTAAAACAAAACGTAAAAGACATTTAAAATGTATTAAAGAGTGATATATGTTTCATTACAGAATACTTAGTTATTTTTATCTGCTTTTCATGCTACATAAGGATTCACAGATTAATCTCTTGAGGTAAGGAATGTAACCAAAATGTATTTTGAGCTGTTGCATATGGAGCTTTCTCTTATTTTTCATTATTCTTGAAAATATAAGCATGTAGTCTTATTTTTAAGTGGATGTGGTAGTATAAATTAGAAATTTAAATTTTGGAATAGAAATCCTTACTGTGTGTGTCTAGTTTCTTGCACAACTGCTGTCGATATACTTTTTTTAGCCTTATCGGGAAAGTATGTTTTAATAGTAGAATTAGTAATCTGAGTGTGTTTATTGCACCCACTGTTGCTGGGTTATCATACTGTAGGAAGTAGACACAGTAATTTCTACTCTTTTCCCCACATAATTTGGCTAGAATTTGCATGCTGTGTAGGAATGCTGTTGCTCTAGAATAAATGATCATTTCACAGTATGTTTTTACAGTGGTGGAGGAGGGGCCCAAAGCTTTCATGGCTTGGATTGAAAGAGCTTAGAATGGGCACCGTCTGGTGTGTGCTGTGATGGTCTCTGCTGGGGCTGCTCAGGCTGCCTCCTGTAGGTGGCCAATGTCCTCTACCCTCTATGGGGTGCAGTCACCCCACTCCACCCCCGGCCTGCAGCCAGTGACCGGCCGAAGGGAGGTGGCGTCTAGAAGGCCAGCCTCTGCCTCATGGCAGGACTTGGCAGTGCAGTGCGTTTACACTGCAGGCCCACGCTGCACTCTGGGTGAAACCATGTCGTTGCTTGGTTCCTTCCGCTTCTCTATTCCACTTCCCTCACTTCTTAAAGGCTTCCGAGAGCAGTTCCTGCCTAAGTATCTACTCAGACTCTGCATCTGGGAGCCTAAGGAATTCATCCTACAGAGGCTGAGAGAACCAGTGATGAACCCTGTGTACTCTTTCCCAGCCTCAACAGTTTCAGTGTTTGGCCTGGCCTGTTTATCTGCCCCCTGTGTTTTTTAATCTTTGTATATTTTATAATATATCTCCTATGTCATTTTATCCATATCAGTGTATATTGGCTGTCCCTAACAGATAAGGACTTTTGTGAAACATATTATCAGACTTAGCAAAATTAATGGTTATTCCTCAGCATCATGTGCTACCCAGACCATGGTCATATTACTCGTAACAACCGTGGAATCTTAGTATTCTTAAATGACACTGTGATATGCAAAATAAATGATTTAGACTGTGTGTTAAAACTTTGCTTTAATTTAGTTAAAAGAATCAGATTGGTAGTGAATTAAGACTATATTCTAAATTTTCCCATTTTTTATTAAGGTCCTGGATGCCTCATCCCTTAGTTTCAACACCAGATTGAAATGGTTTGCCATCTGCTTCGTATGTGGCATTTTCTTTTCCATTCTTGTGAGTTAAGGCTTTATGTTGTTTAATAATTTTTATTTTGTGTTAGACTAATAATTCCATTTAGTACCAAAAACGAATGTCCTTTACTGAATCCCTGTTAGACTATTTTGGTGGAACGTATTTATTGAACTGAAATAAAGGGGTAGAGATCAATGAAAATACATAGAAATTAATATTTTGGGGAGTTTTGTTGAAGTAATTTAAGAAAAATTTATCAGTGTGTTAAAAGATCTGGAAAATCAGTAATCTAGGTGTTTATTACCTTTTCATACTTGACATTTAGCATGAATATTTAACTTAAATAGACTGAGATTTACTGATAAGCACAAAGAAAGTTTTGTTATGGCTCATTTATATATGCTAGTGCAAATAGGAAGATTCAAGTTAGTGTATAACATTGAAAATTAACTGTTTTCTGTGTAATCAGACTAGACTGTCTGCAAGCAGATTTGTATTTAAACATTTGTATTTACATAATATTGGTATTGTATTACTGCAGTAGCACATTTATATTTTAACCATTAAAATCATAAAATTATTTTTAAATAACTATAATATCTTAACTTAGGGAACTGGACTGCTGTGGCTTCCGGGCGGCATAAAGCTTTTTGCAGTGTTTTATACCCTCGGCAATCTTGCTGCGTTAGCCAGGTACGTTTGGCTTCTCAAAATACCTGGTTTGCTCTTGCTACCAAATTTACCTTTCTAATAAGCACTTTCCCAGTAGGATGTTTATGTAGCTCTGTGCATATTGTGAATTCAGCCACAGGATTTACGTTTATTAAATAAATATGTATTGACTGCTGCTACATACCGTCTCCCATAACAGACGGTATTAGTGCTAGGAATAGCCAGCCTTTGTGGGGCACTTACTGTGCGGGACTGTTCTAAGTGTTTTACATGTATTACAACGAGCTTGTAAAGTAGGCAGTATTATCATCCCTGTTTATAGCTGGAGATAATAACACAGAGCAGGGGAGTCAGTGCTGCCTGTGGCAACGAACCTAAATCATGGCTGAGGTGGGAATCCTGCAGATGGTGGGCTCCGGAGCCCAGGCTTGGAGCTGCTGCACTCTAGGCCTTGCTCTTGTGGAGCTTACATTTTAATGAAGATGTTCACATAATAAGCCAGAGAAAGACTGGATGGCATTGGTGCTGTGCAGAGAATTAAACTAGGGTGCGGCAGTAGTGACTGAGGGCTACTTTAGGTTGGGAGTATGAGAATCCCTCTTGGAGAACCTTTGACTCATCCTTGGGTTGTTATTTGTCTTAGTCCCTTTTGTGCTGCAGTAACAGAATACTGTAGACTGGGTGACTTAGGAAGAATAGAAATTTTTCTCACAGTTGGAGGCCTGAAGTCCAAGGTTAAGGCACTGGCAGACTCAGTTTCCTGCTGATGGATGCATCCCCCAAGGGGAAGATCCCTGAGTCCTCCTAGGGCAGCCTCTCCTCCAAGTGCCTTTGATCCCTGTCAGAGGAGTTCTCACAGCCTAATCATTACGGTCTTCGTATACCACACTGAGGACACCTGCGTTTTGAAGAGGACACCTTCACACCATAGCGTGTCTATTGGAATAGTTGTGACGTTTCTTTATAAAGTTAAGAAAAAAATAGATTTAGTGAGAGATTTTTAACTAAATAAACCAACAGGGTTTCTTTTTTAAAACAGTTTATTTTTGCATAGCCAGATACATTAGTAGACCTGTACCTCAGTTAAACTTTATTTGTTTCAAATAGTACATGCTTTTTAATGGGACCTGTGAAGCAACTGAAGAAAATGTTTGAAACAACAAGATTGCTTGCAACAATTATTATGCTCGTAAGTAAATAGTGCATTTTTAAAACTTTTATTGAAGTATTTGCACTGTTATTTTATGAATAATTGCCTGTTCTGGCCGGGCGCGGTGGCTCAAGCCTGTAATCCCAGCTACTTGGGAGGCTGAGATAGGAGAATTGCTTGAACGTGGGAGGCGGAGGTTGCAGTGAGCCAAGATCGCGCCATTGCACTCCAGTCTGGCCAACAAGAGTGAAGCTCCGTCTAAAAAAGAAAAAATAAAAATAAAAAATGATGTCCTGTGTGTTATAGCGTTCAGATGGTACAGTATTGTCTAAGACTACTGGCCGGGTAAAGCCCGCTTCTGTTGCGTATATGGAATGGTGTAGCTGTGTATTTAAATGAACCCTAGAGCTGAGTGTGTTTTCATTTTTAAGCCCTGCCAATGGTTTCATAAGGGATTGTTAGTTTGTACCCTTTGGAGGGTGGGCGTAGACACCCTCTAGCACACCCTCCGTAGACACCATACTTCTGTGTCCTTAGAATATTCTTAGGGAGATTCAGCGTCGTTTGTCATCTGACTTTTGTCCCTTCCCTGTGTGCCGACTTGACACATTCTAACAATATGGCTCCCGTAACAGTATCTTTAAATGTGCCTTCATTACATTGTGGGTTCTGTCCACAACTCTCAGGTCATTGCTCTTGTTTTCTTGAGCCTGGGTGGTGGGTAGATTAGAGTTTATGCTTTGGCTGGAAAGGTTGTTTCCATTCTCACACGTGCCGGGTGTTCAGCTGTTCGTTTCATGTATTGTGGGCAGGAGAGGGACCCAAATCTCTTCTCCATCCTGCCTCTGTCTCCTAACTCAACCTGGTCTGTGTCTCTTGTGGATTTCTTTTGCCTTCAAGCATTTATGATATTTAAAGGATTTAAATATCACCATTATAACTATTAACATGAGCTTTCCAAACACAGCTAACCTATGTTAATTTACAAGGAAATGTTTGTTAACTCTAATCTGCCTGGCACTCTTCTCCCATCCCCTCACTAGAAGAAAAACTCATTTTTAGCCTTATTTATTATGTCTTTATTCAACTTCGTATTTTCTTACTTTTATCATCTCCAGTTATTTTGAATTTCCTATAATAGCCTGTGTATCAACATATATATAAACATTTAACTTTAGCTTATGAAGAAATTATATTTCACTGTTAGAATATAAGTAGTTTATATTCCACGAAGATTTTAGTTAGATTAGTTTTATTTAAGAAATTCTGGCACTTATCCCTCAACTTTTTCAGTAACATACTGTACCTTACAAAAACACACATCAAATTGAGAGAATGTGGGAGCGTTTGAACATATAAGACATTTCCCAAGGTGGAGCACTTTGATTGGTTTGATTTGCTGCCCACATAAGATCATGCCTAGTAATGGTGGTGAAGAGGCTCTGTCACATAGAGCCTTGCACGTGCCAGCTTCTAGCTCAAGCCCATCATGGATGCACTCTACCTTATTCATTACAACAGCCCTTTAAAGCATGTAGGTAGGAACTCTCCTCATTTTAAAGAGAAGAAAACAGGTTTCGACAAGTCCACTGACTTCACCAAGGACCCTCAGATAGCAGGCGTCAGAGCTGGGATCTCTTTAGGTCTTTCCAACACCACACCGCCCACCTCTCACGTTCACTCCTGTGCCTACTTGCTTTCACAGGGATGAGGAATGATCATTTTTCAGTTTACTCAACAGAGTAAATTATTAGGTGCTTCCAATTTGCCAAGGAATATTGCAGTCGTAGACTTTAAAGTAAAATAATACTTACAGAAAATGTAAGTAAAACTAGTCAGCTGTATTCTTACTTTTGTTCTATAGTATATTACCTATGCAAATGAATGCAGAATAGTTTATGCATTTCTATCAGGCTTTTGAAAGGGTCTCAAATTTATAATCTACTCTTTCTTCCCTTGTAGTTGTGTTTCATATTTACCCTGTGTGCTGCTCTTTGGGTAAGTGATGCCAGCCCTACTGGCTTTCAGTTAACTGTGTGCCCCCTCCCCAGCTGAAGTGTCATCACACCGTTATGTTAAAATAGCTCATCTGGTTTTTAAAAACTCTCTAAAGATTAGGTATTCCTAAAATTTGACATGTTAACGTCCAGCTAGTGGCTAAAAATGCCATAGATTCTACTGTCCACAGCATAGAGGTAGTCAGTAAACCCACATGTGCACACTTGCTCACCCATCCAGCTAGTGGCTAAATGTGCCATAGATTCTGCTGTCTACAGCATAGAGGTCGTTAATAAACACACACGTGTGCCCGAGAGCTCACCTGCTTGTGGGCCGGGTTGGCTCCTCTGACAGTGCCCTGTGTGGTGAGGGGCCCTGGCTCAGGGGCTGTGCTCTCTCCCTGATGCTGCTGCAGGGGTGCCCTGTGACTCTGCAGTGGTGAGGCAAGTGCGCTCCAAGTAGCAAGATGTAAAACCAATGGAGAAGGCCAGAAAACACAGATAGTAACGACAGAGAGACAGAGGAACTGAAATCCTCCTCCTACCCTGTGGAGAAGGTTAACAGCTCTTCACTAGCCTTTAAAGAAGTCACAATGTTACAATTCCGTTTACTTTTTGGTCTTCCTGATTCTACATCATATTTTTCTATTGTACTCAACCTGTTTCCCAAAAGGGTTTGAAGCAGTTCTTGAACAAGAAAAGTCCCATTTTAAAGAAGAAAGGGTAGTTTAGACATATTCTATCAGAAATATTCCAGGTTTTTTTTATTTTGGTAATGTAAGGACAGAACTTTAGTTATATGAGATTGATTTACGTGTCATTTATTAATGATAAAAGAATATTCTTGCACATCTCTATAGAACATTGATTTTTGGTTTTGGAATTTATTTACTTATAAACAGTAGACTGAAGATAAATAAGTAAAAAAGCACTGATGGACAAGGAATTCTCAAAATAGATCTTTTAAAACAACCATGGAAACTGATTATATTATTCCAGAAGATCACAATAAAATACAATTTTCCTTCAAAATGTCACTCAAGGAGTAAATAGGCATGAGTAAAATAAGTAAATTTCACATGGGGCATACAGATCTCGGTGGGATTTTAAATGTTGAATCTAGATAACTTAACATTGACTTTAAAGACCTAACCACCTTTAAAAGTTTAATGTTTTTAGCCTATGCACGCTTGTTTCAGTAACATTTATTTAAAGTCACATATTTTGCAATATTTAAATTAATGGATATAGTTTTAGAAAGGAAATTATTTTGTGGATTCTGAAGTTTCAGACCAACTGTATCTTAAATTTATCACACTAAAATTTAGTAAAGAAAATAAATGGAGCCATCTACATTTTTGAAAGAGAAGAATTAAGTTTGATTGAGAAAGCTGTTTTAAAACTTTGAAACTCATAATTCCTCTGTTTTTGCTGCTGTTAGTGGCATAAGAAGGGACTGGCCGTGTTATTCTGCATATTGCAGTTCTTGTCAATGACCTGGTAAGTCTTTCCTTATCCTAGTAAAATGTTAAGATTGCCTGAGATGTGACAAGCATTTCATCTGGTGTTTCAGAGCCAGACAGGCCCTGCGGGCTCAGAGGAGGGGAGGTCTGGGATGAGTCCTGTTGGAGTTGACAGCGTGGCTCAGTGGTACTGTTAGGGAGAAGTATGGGGTGCTGTACTCGTGTAGTTACGTAGTGATATGTTCTGGTTTTTTCTAATGTGAGAAAGAAATAAGAAAAGTAGGTGATGCCATGTGAAAACATGAAAGTGAGACCAAATCACAGGGTGAGACCAAGGGAAGATGAGTTTCCCTGCATTATCCACTCTATTGCTGGATAAATACAAGGTGGAATTTATCTTAATGTTGACTCTGTGGCCCTGTGATATCTGGAGATGTCTTCTGAATTGGCAGTAATTAAATACTTCTTAAGTTACTGGTTGAGCATCCCAAATCCAAAATGCTTCAGGATCCAAACTTCTTTCTTTTTTTTTTTGAGGCAGTCTCACTCTGTCACCCAGGCTGGAGTACAGTGGCATTATCTTGGCTCACTGCATCCTCTGCCTCCTAGGTTCAAGTGATTCTTGTGCCTCAGCCTCTCAGGTAGCTGGGATTACAAGTGTGAGGCACCATGCCCAGCCCAAAATCCAAAACTTCTTGAACGCTGACATGATGCTCAGATTTGGTTGATAACCAGTAAATGTAATGCAGATATTCCAAAAATCCAGAAAAATCCAGTATCCAACACATTTCTAGTCCCAAGCATTTCAGATCAGAGATGCTTCACCTGCACTGCCTTTCCCACTCCACAGTTGTGAATATTCAGTCATGCTCCGGTTCCTACTCAGACTCTCCTCCTCTTAGCCTTTTTGTGTCTTGTACTGTAAGAGTTCATCAGCATAGAGGCCATAAATATCCGGACGGTTGATTAAACGTGCCCTACAACTCCTGCGCTCCTCCGTGTTAGTGAAGAGTGCTTTTCCTTTTCCTTTTCCTTTAGAGCAGCTCTTGCTTGCTTCCTAATGTTTGCTTCCTGGTTTTGCCATTTTACATTCCTCTTACTCGATGTTACCCAGTTTGGAATCACCTTTCTTTTGGCCCTCTTTTCACTGACAGATGAAACATCAATGAATGTTAAATGCAATTCTCTGTAAAACATCAATGAATGTTAAATGTAATTCTCTGTATATCTCAACCATATAATGTTCCTTACTCTTTTTCATTGATACGTGAAGAAGCCTAAATTTAAATCTCTTCGTTATTTTCTCTAGTATTTTGCCTTCTGTAGCCTAATTTGTACCTAATAATTGATTTATCCCTAAAGGAGACTATAAATATCAGTTTTGGTACAGTTTCTATTTTATTATAAGAAGCTCAAACTTCAGCATGCACCAGAATCACCTAGAGAGTTTGTTTAAAGTGCAGGTTGCTTGTTAAAGCAAGCTTGTGATTTAGGAGGTTTAGGGTAGGGCCTAATAATTTACATTTTTAACAAGTTCCCACATGATACTCTCACTGCTGGTCGGGGTCATACTTTGAGAACCACTGTACAGTCTCATGGTGCTGTATTTATTATAAGGTTAGACATAGCCTTTTGGCATAAAGAAAAACCATCATTCAGATGAAGATTCAACATGCTTGAATATTTCTTGCAGGTATAGCCTGTCGTACATCCCATATGCAAGGTGAGCTTGTTTGAATTATGTCTTGTATCTGGTTCTTTACTTACCTTCACGCAAATATATGAATTTAAGTAATTTTTACATAAAAATACTATTTAAACACTTTTTTTGGTTGATCTTAATTTCCTGAAAGGAAATAAACTTTTTTTTTTTTTGAGATGGAGTCTTGCTCTGTCGCCAGGCTGGAGTGCAGTGGTGCGATCTCGGCTCACTGAAATCTCTGCCTCTCCGGTTCAAGATTCCCCACCTCAGCCTCCTAAGGAGCTGGGACTACAGGCGCGTACTACCATGCCCGGCTAAGTTTTTTTTGTATTTTAGTAGAGACGGGGTTTCACCATGTTGTCCAGGATGGTCTCAGTCTCCTGACTTTGTGATCCGACCGCCTTGGCCTCCCAAAGTGCTGGGATTACAACCGTGGGGCCACCGCACCCAGCAATAGACATGTTTTCAATGAGATGAATAGAAGCTTGCCATGATAATGTCTGTGTGGAAACATTTTGGTGACATGGAGCAACTGTGTGGGGAGTATCCTCCCGCCCTGCTGCCTGGCATGCAGTAGGGAATGTGGATGAGATTCTGGACCCTTCCGTGGCTTCAGGAGTTCAGAAAATAGGACACAGACTCCAGGAAAACAAATTCTACTTAAAAAAGGAAGTTATGGCTGGGTGCGGTGGCTTACGCCTGTAATCCTAGCACTTTGGGAGGATCACTTGAGGTCAGGAGTTCAAGATGAGCCTGGCCAACATGGCAAAACCTCATTTCTACTAAAAAATACAGAATCAGCTGGGCATGGTGTGCGCGCCTGTAATCCCAGCTACTCGGGAGGCTGAGGTGGGAGAATCACTTGAACCCAGGAGGCAGAGGTTGCCGTGAGTCAAGTTCATGCCCCTGCACTCCAGCCTGGATGAGAGCCAGACTCCATCTCAATAAAAAAGGAAGTTACTGGGAAAAGGAGGGCTTGCATATAAATGCTTATTTTTAGTCAGCAAAAACAGTTGTATATCAAGAGGTAACTGGCATTTTAAAATATTTTTCCAGAAAAATGTATTTATTTAGCCGTGGAGGAGAAAACAAAACGAGTTCCAATTTTACATCTGATAGATTTAGAAAAAGATTCTGGTGAGGCACAGCTTTGCCTGTTTGTGAAATTCAAAGATATGTTCTATATTTAAAAACAGCAAAATTCGTCTGATTAAGACGAACAATGAAGCAAATTGGTAGAAATTTTATTTTTATTCCATTTCAAATGTATGATTCTTTCTGATAGATACTTATAAGGAGAGAAAGCAAAACAAAGTCAGCTACAGGTGAGAAAACTGCTTAACCAAGAGTGTGCAAGGGTAATTTACCATGCCTAGGAGCTTTAGGGCAAGGAGACCTCCAGTACTTCTTGGTGCCGAGGAAAGGACCTCTAGACATGATGCCCCGTACAAGAGGCTCTGAAGAGATGGCAGGACTTCGAGAAAATGACCAGCCTCTCCAGACACTTAGTAGGATCCTGCACTTGAGAGCAATAAGCAATGTACAGATTTTGCCTATAAGAATTTTATTGGCCGGGCGCAGTGGCTCAAGCCTGTAATCCCAGCACTTTGGGAGGCCGAGATGGGCGGATCACGAGGTCAGGAGATCGAGACCATCCTGGTGAACACGGTGAAACCCCGTCTCTACTAAAAAATACAAAAAAAAAAAAACTAGCCGGGCGAGGTGGCGGGCGCTTGTAATCCCAGCCACTTGGGAGGCTGAGGCAGGAGAATGGCGTGAACCCGGGAGGCGGAGCTTGCAGTGAGCTGAGATCCGGCCACTGCACTCCAGCCTGGGCGACAGAGCGAGACTCCTTCTCAAAAAAAAAAAAAAAGAATTTTCTTAGTGGATGTTTTTAATGGCCTAGGTGAAAGCTTTTTTAATGAAAGTATCAAGTAATAACAGTTTTGGAAAAAAATATGAAAGGTCACACTTTAATCTTTTTTTAATTCTGAGGATTCAGTTATAAACATTACACTTTTAAAACTCAGTTCATTAGTCTTTTTTTTTTGAGATGGAGTCTCATTTTGTCACGCAGACTGGAGTGCAATGGCGTGATCTCCGCTCACTGCAACCTCTGCCTCCCGGGTTCAAGAGATTCTCCTGGCTCAGCCTCCTGGGTAGCTGGGATTACAGGCACATGCTGCCACGCCCAGCTAATTTTTGTATTTTTTAGTAGAGATGGGGTTTCACCACATTGGCCAGGCTGGTCTCGAACTCCTGACCTCAAGTGATCTACCCGCCTTACAGGCATGAGCCACCTTGCCTGGCCTAGTTCTCTTAAAAAATTAAATCTTTGTGCTGGGTGTGGTGGCTCATGCCTGTAATCCCAGCATTTTGGGAGGCTGAGATGGGTGGATGGCTTGAGCCCAGGAGTTTGAGACCAGTCTGGGCATCAGAGCCAAGACCCTGTCTCTACCAAAAAAAAAAAAAAAAAAATTAGTATGGTGGTGTGCCCTACAGTCCCAGTTCCTTGGGAGGCTGAGGTAGGAGGATCTGCTCACACCACTGCACTTAGCCTGGAAGACAGAGCAAGAACCTGTCTCAAAAAGAAAAAAGTTAGATCTTCTGTTAGGTTATTTTTGGTATTTAAACTTATTTCTTTGTATTGAGATCAGTGTGTATGCCAGTAAAAATTTCTTAAGATAAATACCATGTCAAAAGTTAGCAAAGTGTTTTCACATCTCAGCTCTTAATCTTAAATGATACTGAACAAAGTTTTTGTTAATCAGAAAGTGTGCTGGAGCATCCCCTGAGTTCTGTTAAAAACGGTGATTTAGGAACATTTTCTGCAGCTTTGCTCTTGAGGAATATTATATTCTGTTTTTTCCCCTCTTTTTTCCACCAGGGATGCAGTTATTAAATGCTGCTCTTCTCTCCTAAGTTGAAAATCAGAAACTCATGGAAAAGAGCACTCGAATGTTGGCACTCTGTGTTTGGTGAAGTTTGCTTTTCCCCATAAAATACTCCAGAAACAACTGAAGTGACAGTTGAAGACCATTTTGTACTAAGTCTTATTTTGTATACTGGTAAAAACTACATGCTTGATTAAACCGTTAAATGCTTGTAACTTTAAATTCATTATGTGTCATTAATACGCTTTTCCAAAGGAGATTTTTAGTCACTGCCAGTCGTAAATTATTTTTAGCCAATTTTTAAATCTTTTCAAAACAGCTTTGAAATGTGAATATTTAAAGGTAGACCTGTGCTGCAAGATAATTCAGCTTTTTTGGCTTTTAAAAAAATGTCTGCATTTTTAAGATTTTTTTTGTTTTTTTTTACTTTTAAATGTGAAACTTCTTATTTGAAGCTAAAAATTGCTTACTATATGTAATAAAAATAATATATAAATCTTTACAATTTTGAAATAAACCCATCCTTGGAAAAATAACATTTTCTGAATCAAATTTATAATATTTTAAGTGACTCAATTCAATATTTAGGCACTATACAGTCTTTCTGTAGAAAAATGAGTAAGATACAGTCTCCCCTAAATAATACTGCTAAGTACAAATTGTGAGAGAGAATGGGACTGACAGCAGAGCCCACTCCAGGAAGTACAGGGGGAGGAGGTGAGGTGGCATTGGCTGTGAAGGTGTCAGGAGAAGTCAGGCCACCGGACAGTAATGGCAGCAGGCAGCTACCTTCACCCCAGGCTGGAGGAGAAGCAGAGAGGGAGGAGAACTAGCCAGCACCCTCCTCCTTCCTGCAGGTCTCCCACTGGCTGTCCTGGTCTCCTCAGTTGCCAGGGAGAGGCAGATCGGCGGGTGCCAGCATGATGTGGTGGTGTCAGCAGGAGGGAAGGCAGCCCTATGTCTGTCCAGGGTGGGAGAGTTAAAGAGCCTACAGCAAGATAATAGGAGCATCACTTTCTACACAGTCAGCTTAGAGGAGAACTGGGGGGGTGTCCTTGAGGGGCAGCAGGCAGATGGGCAGAAGGGAGCCTGTGTGCCTCAGGTTGGTGGTGGCCGGACCTTGTAGTTGTTATTCCAGTCATTAGGTGTGGCTGAAGTCCAGGAGTAGCATTGCGGGGGGAGAGACGAAGCTGGCAGGGAGCCAGGATCAGGCCTTAGGACCCTGGAAGTCAGGCATCTGCTTGGAAAAGAAGGTGCAGGAAAAGAGTGAGTTCTGGTGAGTGGGCGGACACTGTGCTTGGTGCTCAAGGAAGATGCAACAGACGTCCTTGTCCTCCAAAGACTTGACGATTACGGGGACAGACGTGGTCCCAGTTGTTACAGTGAGGTGTGGGGACTGGCTTCAGAGATGTCCACAGGGCCCGGCGGGTGTGTGGAGGACAGCTCACCCAGCTGCAGGGAGGGTGACGAGCAGAGGGGCAGAAGAAGAGGGTGGTGTGGAGGGGCACAGCGTGGCCTTTGTGAGCACCACAGAGGACACAGGGCTCCAGAAAACATGACGGAGCTGGAGTTGGAGAGTAGCGGCAGCCTGAAGAAGAATCTTATTTTAGACAGTAGATGACAATGGGAGTAAAGAAAAGACATGTCAGTCTGCAGAAAAGACTGGGAAGATCTGAAGTCATGTGCTGAGCTCTGGCTGGGGCCTGGTTAGTCCGTGGGCTGGCCCACAGCCCTGTGGCGTGGCCAAGTCTCCATGCCATACAGAGGTGCAGCTGCCGTGGTGACTCAGCCTGCGTGGCAGGGGCAGGTGTGGCCAGCTTGTGGGCTGCGGAGGCTGTGCCCCCGTTGTGCTCTGCTGCCTCCCCAGAGTCATTTTTCTGCATCCGTGTTTGTCAGCCACAGAAATGTTCCTCTAGGAAACATTCCCCCGGCATTGGGACTCTTCCTGAGAATTGTCTGTTGAGCTTCATTTCTGCCCAGGTAGACTTAAGCATGGAAACGGCTCTTTGCTTCCCATTTGCTCTGTGTTGGCGGCAGATTTGACCTGATCAAAGTATGGGGTCTTCTAGGAGTCTGTGTGAGATAAGTCAGGGGTGAGCTTGGAAAGTGTCACATCCGGGTAGCCTGAGAGCTTAGAGCAGGGACTGGTGGCACAGGTGGTAAGCTCGCGCCTAGCTCTAGAGGAATCCCAGTCTTCCAGAACTGAGGGATAAACTGGAGGCCACACTTAGAGTAACCGTTTGGAGCAATGTGGGTTCACAAACTACCTCTGATTGATGCAGGGGTCGGGGGGTGGGGTAGTTCCAGGACAGGATATGGAGTAGCTTTGGGTCCACCATGGGGTGTGAGGCGTGGCCTCAGGATAGAGAAGGGCGTCATTCAGTCTGCCCAGGTGGTAGACAGACACCTGAGTTCAGACAAGGGGGTTGCCTTGCTCAGAGCTCTCAGGCTTCCTGGATGGACAGGATGGATGCCCTCGGTCTCAGTCCAGACACCAGCAGCAGGGCAGGCATGCCTTGGGCTCCAGAAAGCCTGGGTCGGTGCTGGAAAGGACTAAAATTGATGAGCACCGGCTCTGTTGGGGTGATCAGACCCAACACCAGGTCATGGGGGTGACAAAGTCCGGTGGAGTCAAAGGACTGAGAAAAAGTTTGAGAGAGAAGGGTGGGACACCAGGGGGGCCATTGCCATCGTGGAGGTTGTGAAGGCCCCGAGCTCTGGGAGCCCACAGTATTTACTGGAAATCCAACAAAGAAACAGGTAGTGAGAACGTGGAGGTCAAAAGGGCAGGCACATGATCTACAGCTGTGACAGTTTAGCATTTATATGGAACACGTTCTGCTACTTGAGATAATGGGAATAGGGGCCTAGGAAGGCTAGAAGCAAGGAGCCAGCAAGTCTAGACACATCCCAGAGGATGTTATGCAAGCCCTGCCTCAGTTTCCCCCCAACACTCAGCTTTTTCCCAACATGTCCCCCTTCTCTTTTTTTGTAAAAGGGAAGGTATCATTACTGTCATTATTAATAGCTATCATTAGCAACGTGATTGCAGGCTGTGCAGCCCTTAACTGCTGGTAGGTGACCCAGCGTCTCTTAGCCCTTATTCAAACTGGAGTCACTCTGGTTTGAACGCTTCCAACATATCTCCCCTTTCCCTTTTCCAAGAGGACCCTTAATCCTAGGGGTAGCAGAAGGATGGAGGTCCGTCTTCCATAACTTTTTCATGCTGAATAAGGGCGATGATACTCCTGCCTAACTATTAGGGTCTCTCGTACTCAGGGTAGAGAGGAGCTGAGTCAGAAAGCATTGGTCCGTTAAGCATCATGACTCCAGTCGGTCCTCGTTCCGTCTTCGCATTCAGATTCAACTGGCTCATGGCTCGTACTGGGGAAACCGGGTCCATGGTTGGGATCCATGGGTCCCTCCAGTCTCCC
>NW_012114488.1:10264687-10273445 GCF_000951035.1 Colobus angolensis palliatus
AAGAGAAGGTATCATTATTGCTAGCTGTCATTATTACTAGAGTCACTCTGGTTTGAACGCTTCCAACATATCTCCCCTTTCCCTTTTACAAGAGGACCCTTAATCCTAGGGGTAGCAGAAGGATGGAGGTCCGTCTTCCATAACTTCTTCATGCTGAATAAGGGCGATGATACTCCTGCCTTAACTATTAGGGTCTCTCGTATTCAGGGTAGAGAGTAGTTGAATCAGAAAGCATTGGTCTGTTAAGCATCGTGACTCCAGTCGGTCCTCGTTCCATCTTCGCATTCAAATTCATCTGGCTCATGGCTTGTACTGGGGAAACCGGGTCCATGGTTGGGATCCATGGGTCCCTCCAGTCTCCCGTTCCATGGCCGTACACATCTTGAGGGCATCCACACAGTTCGTTCATCTGCAAAATCACAAGCATACCTCACCCCCACGTTACTAAATCTACTGAAACAGAAGCAAAAACTTTTGTAGCTGTAGCTGGGAGGCCACCGATAATGAGAAACAGGCCTTTTCTGATTAACAGAAGGCATAGAGAAAGCAAATGGAGGCTTTTCAAACCTTCAATTTGTGCTGTCCGGGGAGGGGGGGGGTCCACTAGATGCTATGGCTGATAAATCTTCAGATGTTTGGTGGGCACCCACATAGGCACCTGATTGTCAGCTGGAGAGACACAAGCAAATCGTCTTCCCCATAAAATTATCTTTAGGCAGGGATGGGAGGAAGTAGATTCAGAGGTAAGGAGAATTTGGAGCCTAATGACTTCCTGATGTTTGATACGTGTTCCCTCGGAAGTTAGGAATTCCCTTTCTCTCCGTATTGCTGCGTGGGCAAGGAGGACTAGGTAAGCATACTTAGAGTCTGTATATATATTTACCTTTTGTCCTTCTAATTCTAGTGTGCAATGGCCCCTGCTTTTGCTAGGATGTCTCTCCCTAACAAAGGAGTGGGGCTTTCCGGCATAATTAGAAAGGCATGTGAGAAGAGTCAAGTTCCCCAGTCACAACTCAGTGGCTGGGAGAAGTATCTAGTGACCGCCTGTCCCAGGACCCCTCGAAGAGTGACAGATCTGGAGGACAGTTGTCCGGGACAGGAGAGTAAGACTGAGAAGGCCGCGCCAGTGTCCAGGAGACAGTTAACCTCCTGGCCCTCAATGGTCAAGCATACCCGGGGCTCTGTGAGGGTGATGGCATGGGCTGGCGCTTGCCCCAGGCACCCTCAATCCTGCTGGATCATCTGGTTAGTGGCTTCTGACTCAGAGGACCTTTGTCCCCCAGGGCAGTGGGCCTTCCAGTGATTCCCTTGACATAGGGGCATGGACGAGGGGGCAGCTAATTTCTATTCGGACAATCTTTTGAAAGTGTCCTTGTAGACCGCACTGGAAGCAAGCCCTATCAGGCATTTGATTTTCCCAGTCTTCCCCTCTTCCAGAGCCTCCAAAGTCCGCTTGCCTGAGGGCCATGACTAAAGCGGTGGCCTTTTTTTTTTTTTATAAATCCTGTTTGTCCCGTTCCACCTGCTCTCCTGATCTCTAGTATTAAAAAAACCGAGGTTGCCAAGTTCAATAGGGTTTTTAAGTTTTGCTCCGGGCCTAAGGCGGACTTTGGAAGTTTTTTCTAATGTCTGCAGCTGACTGAGTGACAAACTTACCCTTTAAGGTTAGTTGGCCTTCAGTAGAGTCAGGTGACAGAGAGGTATGCTTCCTCAATGCCTCCCTTTGTCTCTCCAGAAAGGCAGTAGGATTTTCTTCCTTTCCCTGTGTTACAGTGGACATCACTGAATAATTCATAGGCTTCTTCCTGGTTTTTCCTTTGTCCTTCTAGCACGCAAGTTAGCAAATGTCTGTGGCACCAATCTCCATGTTCTGATTTTGTGTCCCAGTGAGGGTCTACACTGGGAACTGCCTGCTGGCCTGTAGCGAATTGTTCTCTTTCCTCTGTTGTCATCCTGTCATTGACCTGACTGAGATACCAGAGATCGCCAAACTCTCGGGCTGCAGTTATGGCGGCACTTCTCTCATTTGGGGTTAGTGTCTGATCTAGCGGTAACGTTATATCTCTCCATGTCAGATCAAAGGATTATCCTAACCCTCGTGAAACATCAATATAGCCATCATGGTTATCTGAGGATTTACCTAGGTCTATTTTAATTTGTTTCAAGTCTGAGAAGGAAAAAGGTACATATACCCTGACTGGGCCGAATTCTCCAGAATACATCCTAGGGGTGTTTTTTGTCTTGAGGGGAACATTTCCCATCTGAAAAAAAAAAAAGGGATGCCAGCAACCCTAGTCATTTTCTGATGAGCATTAGTCCTAGAGCATCCTCTCTGGTCCTAATGCTTATTCCTTTCCAGGGTGCATAACCGCCCTCGGACCTCTGCCTATCGGATTCGTTATGCTTACCAGTGTCGCAGTCCTGCTCCCCTTTTCCCACCTTTCTTGACTACAAAGAAAGGGGTCTGGGCTGCTGGATTCTAGTGGTTCTTTACCAGCGTGACCACCATTGCCTTTGCGCTCAGGGGTGAGTTCTAGAGCTGGGCTGGGTTCCTGAGTATTTCATAACCACCCCGCCCCATCCCGCCCCATCAAGATGCACTCCCATAAATAACAGTTCTTATGCAAATTCATTTCAGAGGGGGTATACGTAACCTTTTGAGTCAGGATTGAGATAAGAGTTTTTTGATTCTGTGAGTACTTTAAGGCTTGGCTGAGTACAAAGAGCTCCCACGTTTGAGCAGACCAATTATTAGGCAATTTTCCTAACTCTGCTTCTACAAGTGTTTCCTTATCAATTACTGAATACCCATCATGGATGGGCTTTTTATTTTTTTTCCCCGCTCAATCACCCGGGAGGAACCATCTATGGTCCTGTCCTGAAGGGAGTTCCTCCTACGCCTAGTCGGACCTTTGTATGGTAATTAAGATTTAAATTCCTTGTTAGGAAACCTGCTTGGTTAAGGGAATTTTTAGTGGTTAATGTTAAATCACCTTTTTCTTACACCTATACTTTTAGAATGACCTATACTTTTAGAATGTTGAGTTAGTAAGCTACTTTTTTGCTTATTTTTACTTAGGATAGTGCTGAATTGGTGAGGTGTGCTTACAATGAGGTTTCCTCTAAAAGTTATTTTTCTACTTTCTTCTGGCAAAGCAGTTGATGGAATGCATTTGGGCCATCCACGGGTTACTGGGTTAAGGATTTTTGATAGGAAGGCTACTGGTTGTCAGCGGTCTCAATGCAGCACTTCTCACAGTGCGTTCCCGGCAGGCCTGGGGGCCCGGAGGCCTGTTAGGGTCTGTTTTCATAGTGATACTGAGCCACCGTCACTCTTTTCCCCTCTCCTGCTATCCCCAGTGCACAGTGGCGTTACTGAGGTCCCATGGTGCGTGATGACACAGGACAGAACGCAGTGGATACGAGATCCCATGGCTTCTACTGAGCCCACCACTCATCTCTATTGTTTTAGAAAATAGTTTTAAAAAATGTATTAAAAATATGTTAACATAATGGGTTTATTGCTAACATGTATGTATTTAAAGCTATTTAAATTTTTAATAAGGTTAACATAATGGGTAAAATCCACAGAACGGAAGCTCTTTGGGGTTCTTGGCCATCTGGTCTGGAGACCAAAGAAATTGTGATCCCCTGTCCCCCGCATGGAGGGAAGAGTGTGCTCTGGCGCCCCCTGCCTAGACAGGCTGCTCTTGGACACATGCTAGTTGTGTGGCTACTTGGGTAAGCCTTGGTTTGTCATCTGTAAAATGCAAGTATTGCTAGTACTGTTCTCATAGGGCTTTCAGTGATATAACTAATCCAGATAAAGTGGATTATTTAGTGCGGAATAGACATTGCCTATTATCTTAATAATGGGGAAAAAGAAATACTTTAAAATTATTAGCATCCAACACATTTCCTAAGTGTTTTTTAATTCCCAAAGCCTTTCACAGTAACAGACCAGCGTTAGAAGAAATTCAGACATTTTTAAGTTATTCAAGTGTTCCAAGTAATAAAATTGGTTTTAAACTGGAATAAGATTTTCCTGTGTTAAAATTCAGGTTTAGTTTTAGTTCTAGATGTTTGACTGCTTACTGTTATATCATGTAAAAATGATTTGAATGAAAATATAGAAAGAAGTAGACCATAGGGAATAATGAGAAACAATGTACTGAAATAGCTCCCATTTTGAAATTTTTCTGAATGTACATTTAAATATTATATGACTTAGTAAAAAAGAAGAGAGTTAATGAGCAAAATGAAACTTTTTTTCGAATAATTGCTAATTTCCTGGTCTTGTGATGTGATTACTGGCTCTAATTTTATTCACTGGTAACGACGCAGGAATGACCAGTTGAGCGGTCAGCAGCCAGCGTGCATTGTGTGGGAGCACAGAATCCTTGGGATCATTTCTATAGGGTCTGGGCAGTAGGGATGATCAGATCTGAGGCCCTTTACACAGCAGGGTCACTGAGCTGCAGCCTTGATAACTCTTCAGTTCACACAGTTCAAATCTGTGGAACAGTTGCCTCTATAATTTTAGTTGGGCCTGAATGTAATCTTCCTGATGTTTTATTTTAGTGACTGAAATATTCTCTGTGCACATATTATTCACTGGGAATGTCTTAAAGGATTGTTGTAATGGAAATTCTTTACTCTGATACACACTTGACTCTGACAGAATAGTGGGGCAGGTGGATAATCACCATTCCCATATGTGGGCAATATCGTGTTATTGTTATATTTGAAATCTGAAAATCAAATTTAAAACATAAATGATGTAAAACATAAGTCAAAAATATGGACAGTTCTAAATACATATGACCCTTGAGCAATGTGGGGGTTAGGGGTGCCAGCCTCCCATAGGGTCAGAAATCCTTGTATAAATTTTGACTCTGCAAAGTGTAACTACTAATAGTCTACTGTTGACCGGAAGTCTTAACAATATCATAGTTCATTAACATATTTTCTACGTTATATGTATTATATATATACATTATACAGTATTCTTACAGTAAAGTAAGCTGAAGAAAATGTTAAGACAATCATAAAGAAGAGAAAATATATTTACTATTCTTAAGCATAGAAGTGGATCATCATGAAGGTCTTCATCCTCATCACCATTACCTTGAGTAGGCTGAGGAGGAGGAAGGGGAGGGGTTGGTCTTGCTGTCTCAGGAGTGGCAGAGGCAGAGGAAAATCCTCCTATAAGTGGACCCTCACAGTTCAAACCCGTGGGATTCAAGGGTCAACTGTATTTGGTTTTGCTTAGTTGACCTTTTAAACCAACCAACTTATTTGAGACAGTAAATTTAGATAAGATGTAATCATGCAAGATAAGATGTAATTATGCATTTTAGAGATCAGCTCTTGTTCAGGTGAACCCCAAAATATAGTTCTGAGACAGATTAGCTGATCTCAGTATTCTAGTACCCAAGCTTTACTATTTAATATTATATATGAATAGTTATTATTATTGTGTTCTGGGCAAGCTATGAGAAATCCCTTGTAAACTGTAAGCTAAATTTTACTATTTTTATTTTTTTTGAGATGGAGTCTTGCTCTGTCGCCCAGGCTGGAGTGCAATGGCATAATCTCGGCTCACTGCAACCTCCATCTCCTGGGTTCGAATGATTCTCCTGCCTCAGCCTCCCGAGTAGCTGATATTACAAGCGCACGCCACCACTCCCAGCTAATTTTTGTGTTTTTAGTAGAGACGGAGTTTCACCATGTTGGTCAGGCTGGTCTCGAACTCATGACCTCAGGTGATTCACCCGCCTTGGCCTCCCAAAGTGCTGGGATTACAGGTGTGAGCTACTGCAACCAGCTACTATATTTCTTTAATCGCTTTTCAGTTACACCTGCTGTTCTGAAGTTAAACGTAGCCATCTCTTTGGGGTGGCTTTCCTTGCTGGGAACTGCTGCCGGCTGCTTGCATCAACCGAAGGGTATTTGTGACCGATTCTTTAACAGCCACAGCGCCAGTGAGGGCCAGCGACAGAGGCTGCTTTCACACATTCTATTCCAGGCCCAAGCCAATCTTTCTAACTTCTAATTTACAAGGAGCTGAAGGTTTCAAGTAGCAGAAGTAGCTGGGCAGGGGACAAGCGATGCTGTCATTTGGGTGCTTTTATCAGAGTCTGAAGAGGGGAGAGAGTCCGTCGGCAATGCTAACTCCTCCGTCACTGCTGGGGCAGCAACCTGCCATGAGAACCCGAGCTCAGAACCCCTCATAGGGGCACGCTTTGCTCTGGGGGTTCTGGGGAGACAGGGAAGAGGCACTGCCCCTCCTACCTGGCCTGGTGACGAGGTAGCGGACACTCAGAATGTACTTTTCTGCCTCTTAAGGGTCACACAAACTTACAGCTTTCCACGTCTCCAAGCTTCTGGGCTAGGATGAGTTGTCTGGGAGGACTTGGAGAATCCCAGTTCCTCGTCTGGTCAGACATGTGCATTAATCTGACAAACTATCACTTTTCTTGGCTTAAAAAGGCCCAAATCGCTACTAGTTTGTGGGTGAGGGGTCACTTAATCCAGTCATCCTGATCTACCAATACTTTTTCCCTCTCAGCTTTAGTGTAAAAGTTGCGATCTGGTCTTGGATTCGCACTCCTGGGGTGGAGTCTTATCTCCTCCGTCCCGTTAGAGCTGTGTGATGGCAGGTGCGTAGTTACCTCGCTTCTGTACGCCCAGTGTCCCAGCAGAATGGAGATAGCAGTGGAAGTTGGAAGCATTATGAGGCCACTAACCCACTCTCACCCCCAAACTGTCATTCATTCTGAAGCATCCTAAGAGTAAGGAGACAGGAAGGAGAGAACAAACCACCAGCCCACCAATTTTGCACATTGTCACCAGCACTGTCACCGCTTTTGAACTGCGGGGCTCCAAACTCAGAAGTCTGAGTGTCCAAGTGTTCGCTGATTTTTCTCCATAGCCTGCCTCTCCAGCTGTGTGACCCCCATAAATGATATTTGATACCTCCCCTCGCCCCACCCCCGTCCTCTCCTTCCTTACACTCCCTTCCAATCCTCCACTTTCCAGGCACAGAACTGTGGACCTCCTGCCGCCACTGACGTGCCTCTTCCCACACCCACCCAGAGATTCTAAAACCTGGAATAAAACACATTGTGGGGGAGCTTTCAGTATCTTAGGACCTCACCTGTCAAGGCGATTAACAGCCTGAGCCCACGGGCAGAGACAGGCTGGCAGGGATGGAGGGAAGGTGCCTGTGAACTGGGAGGTTTGTTTCAAAGCTGTATTGGGGTGGTTTGGGAGGTGCTGGTAGAGATGATGGAGCCCAAACCTGTCACCCCAACCCAAGCTCTAGTGAGAAGCATTTCCCACCACCTACTAAGTTTCCTTGATTCTCCCCTGTATCCACAGTGCAGTTCTCTGAGGCCACCAACAGTCAACAGGGGGAGGCGTTGCTGCTGCCTGGGAGACTGAAGCAGCGGGGGGCCGGGAGGGGGGCGGCCGCGATGCTATCCTGCTGTGACTGTTGGCACAGGGCACATTTGTGTTTACCCACATTTGAATGTGCTTTGGAGCTAACCTGGGGCCATAACCATCACACACCTGGTTTCCATCAGAAAAGCGTATCTGATGGAAAGTACTTTGTGGAGATATAAGCAGTTGATGATTATCCTGAAGTAATGCAGGGACTGCACACATGAGATGTTGACTTTTTGATCCATCACTTTGCAATTGTTCAATTATTTATTAAACAAACATTTGAATATCGTGGGATGTCTTCGTGTGTCTACAACCAGAATGTAAATTGACAGTGAAGATTTATCTCATTAATTCTGAATCTCTGCTACAGTGATAAATATGTTGCTTTGCTCACAGGAATCATTAAAGGGACTTAATATCTAATACTTGCTATGTAATCAGCACTATATAGCTGAAACTGAACTATTTTGCCTGTTCATAGATACTTAGATAGAATTAAATTCAAATAGAATTTGAAAGTGACTCCTCAAGGGGTGGCCATGAACACTATGTAAGATTCACTGAAGGTTTTTTCTCCCCTCTCAGCTCCAGCCCGCTTTTCTCTGTGAAGCAGGATGTGTGGGGCAGCAGAGCTGTATTTACGCGCGGTGCCTTTCCCGCTGTCTCGAAGGCACGGGGAAGGCTACAAGGGATTTTCTCTCAAATGTGCAGGGCCTCCACCTATGACTCCGGAAGGCTGCCGGCTCCCCCAGGGGGCTGCTCCTGGCTTTCGATGGACTAAATTAACCTCAGGCCACCGGAGCGCCAGCTGGGGGAGCCCCGGGATGCCTGGCGCGCGCTCCGCCCTCCGCTGTCCTGGCACTTTGCTCCCATTCAACAGTCGGTGGTGACACCAGCTGGGCAAAGCCCGGGGCCTGGCAGGGCCGCGTCCTTAGCGAGCGCGCTGGGCTCCTCCTCCTGCCGGCCCGGCCCGCGTCTCAGCCCTGGGGACCCGGGGGCGCCGCGACTCGCCCACAGTCGGACGGCGGGAGGCGGTTCCCGCAGGGTCCAGTCCCGGAAGCACCGAGGCAGAGGGGAGCCCCTGGCCCCAGGAGGAGGGGAGGGTGGGAGCTCCTCTCTTGGAGTCCGCCGGGATGTGAGGAAGCCGGAGAGGCCGCGGCTGGTCGCAGGTGGGTGTGGCGGGGCCGCCCGAACTGCAGGGACCCGCTCCGCGCACAGTGGCTGAGCGCCCGCCTCTTCTTCTAGGAGCTGAGGATCCGGCGTCTCGGCAGCACCATGCCCTTCCCTCCGGTGCCGCCGCAGACTG
>NW_012114488.1:10274335-10319959 GCF_000951035.1 Colobus angolensis palliatus
TCACGGCGGCACCTGAGCACGCTGTGAGCCCAGCGGTCCTGCGGGGACAGGCCAGACCTGATCCCGCATCACCTCCTGCACGCGCCACTCCTCCTGGGGACCCTCGGGGGAGACCGCGGGCTCCTGTGGTCGCCAGCGCCCACTTCCGGGACACCCGTGAGCAAGCTGGGCCGCGTGGGGTGCAGCCAGACTCGCCCGACGGCCACGGCCCCCCTCCTGCCCTCACCAGCAGGCAGCCCCGGCCTTTCTCGTTCACACTGGTGGTATCTACCCCGGAAGCTCGCCTCTGCCCCACTCTGGCCTCCTTTTGGCGTCCCCGAGTGTCCATGCAGTTCGTGGGGAATTAAGCAACTGAGAAAATGCCTCTCGACGCCCCCAGCCCCAGGGTTCGTCTCGGTCCCAGAGACCCTCTGCCTGGAGGTGGGCCTTCCCCAGGGCTACATCTGCACCCCCTGCGGTGTCACCCTCAGCGGTTGCCGGGCACCCTGGACAGTGCGGTGGGCGATGGCCCAGGGTAGGTGGCCGCGACGGTGGCCTCCTGCAGAGCTGGGACCCGGTGCTACATTTGTGATTTTGTTTTCCCCCAAGTCAGAAAAATGTTGAGGGTATTAGAAATCCCTGAAACTCAGTTAACCGCATTTCCAGTCGCCAAAGCGGAAGGGTAGGCATCGCCAGGCGCTGGTGAACCCTGGTCAATGAGCGCTTCCATGGAAACCGCTTGGCTGATTACATTTTTTCTGTGTATTATTTGAATAGAGAGTAAAGCTCCTCTGCTGTTTCGTAACCATACCTTTTCCCCCGCTAACTGGAGGCTGATTTCTACATATTTCTTCCATGTATCTGAGAATATCTAACTCGAAGGATGAGAAGGAAATAAAATGTTATAATCAGATAAGGCTGGTTATAGAAGAGTAATGTATTACCTCAAGTTTTGACTTACTTTGTAAAAGCCAATAACTGGTTTAATGTTTATCTTGACAGACTTTAAATGTATCAAGTCCTAATTGTATTTTAAATTGAAGCCTTACGTTTTTAAAAACAGACTTTGTATTTTTCTCGTGGAGGTCTTTGCTCTAATATCTGTCTGTCTCTCTCTCTCTCTCTCTCTCTCTCTCTCTCTCTCTCTCTCTCCCCGCCTCCTCTCTCTCTCTTTCTCATTCTAGGCACACATTTAGTTAGATGTGAAGCATTTAATTCATTGGGAGCTAGGTCAGCTGCCAGATAAGTTGCAAAAACAAAAACAAAAACAACCTACCCATTGAATAACTTCTTTGAATTTGGAGATAAGTTTTCTTTTACTTGAAATGAATATATTAATACTAGAGGGGCAAAACTAGCAATGCTTGCTGAAGTGACGGTGCTGCTGTTGTTCCACCCGCACCCAGATGGTCTCTGCATGCTCCATCCTGGGCAGGGCACACGGTCTGGAGCTGAGAGGGTGGGGCAAGAGTGCATTGACTCCAAGCCGAAGGCAGGAGTGGCTCAACTTGGTCTCATCTTGCACTTAGTGCAAATACCAATAATTAAAATGCCTAGACTTCTGCCCTTGGTCACAGTAACAACAACGTTTTGAAGACTTTTCCCTGATGGCATCCTAGAGGGACCGACTTTCTGCAGCCTCTGTCTTCCAAGCTGAGCTTCTGCTGCAGTGTGCCTGTCACTGCACCTGTGTGTCTCCCTGATGTCCCTGTCAGCTGCTTCATTTTGATTTCCTTTCTTCTCCCGCTCTTTCTCCAGTCTCCGTCCCAGCATCTCCTGTTCTTAACTGGCCACAATACAACACTAAGCACATTTTTTTGTAATTTGCATTTATTAAATAGAGTTTGTAGGCCTTGTTCTCTACTTTAAAAGCAGATGAGTGGAATATTTATGTTTCTCTAGTCAATGAGCCTCAATAAAAAAACAAACAGAAAAAAGGTTTGACACGTGACACATGATATCTTTTCATTGCTGTTAAGGACATTTTGAGAAAGTTTTCTAAGTTGCTATGCTCCAATTTCTTAATGCTTAAATAAAAGAGAAATTCAGTGACTTGTGCTTCTTTTTGAGGCGGACACTGAAAACTGGTCAGGAAGAGACCACTGAGGGATTTACAATTCACATGACATGGTTTCTTCAGTGTGGCACTCAACCTAAGGTTCTGGGATTTCCAAGAGTTGACAAAGGTTTGATGGTTTTAATCACTACTAGAATTTTTAAGCATCACTACCAGGATTTTTAAGATAGTCAAATACTGTAAGGTTATTTGGCAATGACACTGGACCTTTTATGGGGTCACAAATCTCCATGAAAGCCATATTCCAGAAGGACTCCTAAAACCATGGACCACATAGCAACAAAACATTGCATATAATTTGCATATATTTTAGGAAGCTCATGGGTCCCAGGTTAGGGACTCCTCCTATATACACTCACTAAAATATTTTTTTCTTTTGCCTAAAGTAATTTCAAACTGGTAGGTCATACCAATTGGAAATTGAAGGGTCAATTTGAATAATGGCTAGACTATTAGATTACTATTATATTATTATCAAATTCTCCCATAACTGTACTGGCTGATAGCAGGGACTGAGGGGGACTTCCACCCCAGGAGAGAAAATTGGGTGCCACTATGTAAGTAAAAGTGTTGCCAATTGCAAAGGCTGGGCATGTATGTGACTTAATTCCATCTGTTTAGAGAATAGCTGGCACTTTAAGATAGGTTTTTACGTTGATCTGCCTTATTTCTAGAAAAGTGGATGCCAAGCTTTCAGAACCATTAATTTTGAGGTTTCCCTAGAAATTATGCAAATCAGATTAGGGTGGATGATCTGTGGGATCTTTGCTTTTCAGCATGGTAATTTCAACCAACCATTGTATATCATTCAAAGAAAGTCTGAAAATAACAGTCTCTCTAGTAGGCAAGGACACTTTTGCATCCACAGAAATGCACATGCAGGCCTTTGTGACCTGCGGGAAACCTGGATTGATGTGGTTCCCCAGCATGGCCTCTGTCCAGATGCTGTCTGGGTAAGGACACAGCTGCTCCCGCAGCCTGTAGTGGTGGCCCCATGGCCCGGCTTGGAGACGGAGCACACCTCAGCATTGTGCGGGAGAACCACACCATGGTTCAAGGTGGATTTTGGTGCCCTGGAGGCTGGAGCTCCCACACTGATGCTGTCATTTATCCATGTCTTTCATTAAACTTCCATGTCTGTTTCATCTTCTGTCTGTGGGGATAGTTGAACATAGGTGACCCTGGGGAGGATTATGAGGCAATATGCAAAGCGTTCCCCCAGCTCAAGGTTAACTGTAATTTTTACTATTTCAAAAAAGTCTTTACTCAAAAAACATCCTTCTCTGGCACTCATGTGCATATTGGAAACCCTCCCTGGTTACAGCATTCTGAGATTTTTATCTTTAACCATTTAGTGCACACCTACACTTTTATTTTCCTGAGGAATTAAAATATTACAATGTCTATTGTGTTTTGCTTTCTTATCTCACACTTAATTATTATGTTACGAGCACAAAATTTAGCTCTGAGCTTCCTGGTAGCAGAGACAAAGTTTAAAGTAATGAGTCATATAATCTCAATATCTAATAACAAGAAACACTTTTTGGAGAAAATTGTTATGTGTGTATTTGAATTATGTACAACATAATGGATAATATCCTTAAATGCAGCTTCTCGAAGATGTCTAAATGTTCTTGTTGTTTTTTTATTTTTTGAGACGGAGTCTCCCTCTGTCGTCGTCCAGGCTGGAGTGCAGTGGCGCGATCCCGGCTTACTGCAAGTTCCGCCTCCCGGGTTTACACCATTCTCCTGTCTCAGCCCACACAGGCGCCTGCCACCAGGCCCGGCTAAATTTTTTGTGTTTTTAGTAGAGACGGGGTTTCACCATGTTAGCCAGGATGGTCTCGATCTCCTGACCTCGTGATTCACCCACCTAGGCCTCCCAAAGTGCTGGGATTACAGGCGTGAGCCACTGCGGCCGGCAGAAGATGCCTAAATGTTCTTTACATCACTGTTGGCTCTTGATGAAAGCCAGTGGGGCCATCATCAGCAACATCCTTCCTGGAACTGGACCATCCCACCTTATGGAGGTGGCATAGATGGAAACCTGCAAAATACAGTAGGGAATCTTCAGGAAGCAGTTTTAGATCTGCTCAAATATTTAGCAATTACTGCCCTAGAACCTCAGACAATTCTACATCAGTCCTTAAATGTTTGGTCTCATGACCACTTTCTAGTCTCAAAAATTATTGAAGGGAAAAAAAGTATTGAGGGAAGCCAAAGAACCTTCTTCAGTGTGGGTTTATCTATCAGGACTTCCTGTATCAGAACTAAAAGCAGAGACCCCAGAACAGTCAAACTGCTGGTTTCATCCATACCATGTCAGCTCCTAGTGCCTGCTGTAAGGGCTGGCTTAGCTGCATCTGAAATGGATGGGAAATGTTTTAAGAAACATATTTTCCAGACCTCAGACCTAAGGATACTAATTCAGTAGATCTGGGAAAGGGCTGATGTGCCCCCAGGTTGGGAGCCATTGCTATATGGCAAGAAATACAAGACCAGGCTCAGGAAATACTTCAGGCAGATTTTATTGAGGGTGGATGTAACCAACTATGTCCTCTCAGAAGAGACACTGCAGTGCTACCCTGTCAATATCAGAGTCTCCTTGTCTAGGTAGTTATGTCTCCCTTCCTGGCCATGTGTTTTCACGGCAGGGAGGGTAGGATGCAATGACCAAAAATAACTAAAGTGACCCCATGTCATCAGCCTAGGCACCGTCCACCTCACAGAATTGGGAGTGCTGGCCACTCCACTTCTGGGGGACCTTGCCCCAGGTCTCATTCATCCCAAGTCCTCTCCCTTGATGACTGATGTCCTAGGTCTTCCCTCATCTACCTCTGTCAGCATAACTATGAGTGCCTCCCAGATACAAGCTTCCACAACACACACACGCCACTCCTGATGCCATCGTGTCACCAGAGTGGGAGGGCAGACTCTGAGAACTGCAGATGCATGGCCGTGTCCTGAAAAGCCAACCCCAGACAGTGCACAGAGCCCAACACCTGGTTTTATGAGGAAATTATAACAAGTATCTATTGAATATTTCACTTTGAGCAGCTTAGTATGCCAGCAGGCCCAGAACAGTTCAGTTACTCATTCAAAAATATTTACCCTGCCTCTACAGGATGAAGGGTATCTGAGATACAAAACTAACTGGAACTGTTCCCTACATAATCGAATGGGTCGGCCTGTTCAAAGGTGTATCCAGGTCTGCCAAGAGCAATGACTTTGGTTTGAGGACAGTCAATATTGAGTGGTTCTTTTTTTTTTTTTTTGAGACAGAGTCTCGCTCTGTCCCCCGCGCTGGAGTGCAGTGGCGCGATCTCCACTCACTGCAAGCCCCGCCTCCCGGGTTCATGCCATTCTCCTGCCTCAGCCTCCCGAGTAGCTGGGACTACAGGCGCCTGCTTCCATGCCCAGCTAATTTTTGTATTTTTAGTAGAGACGGGGTTTCACCGTGTTAGCCAGGATGGTCTCGATCTCCTGACCTCGTGATCCGCCCATCTTGACCTCCCAAAGTGCCGGGATTACAGGTGTGAGCCACCGTGCCCAGCCTGTTGAGTGGTTCTTTAGGACAGCCATTGATGTGTATTTGTTTACTTGGGCCAACTTAACAGAATACCAACACTGGGTGGCTTAAAAAACAGATATTTATTTTCTTATAGTTCTAAGGCTGGATATTCAAGATCAAGATGCCGGCAAGGCTGGTCCCTGGTGAGGCCTCTTTCCTGGCTTGCAGACAGCCGCCTCCGGCACTGTGTCCTCACAGAGCCTTGGTATTTCTTCCTTCTCCTACAGGGACACCAGTTCTGTTGGATCACAGTCCACACATATGTGCCCGTTTAACCTTTACCTCCTTAAAGGCACTCTCTGCAAATACAGTCACAGTGCATTTAGAGCTTTGATATATTAATATTAATTTGGAGGTGTTGGGGACAAGATTCAACGCAGAACGTGGTCTATGGTTTCAGTTGCTTTTTAAGGCCACTTATGGAATATGATAGCAAGAGAAGATCCTCAGCTTCTTCCCACCTCTTAGGTGCACACACAGCACACACACACAAACAAATACATGCATGTACACAAACATATATGTGCACAAACACACTCCTGCACACATACGCAAGCATGCACACAAACACATAACTTTTGGAAGCATAAAAATAGAAGAGTTTTTATTGAAATTTGAAAAATTAATTAGTTCAACCTTTTTATTTCTACCTCCAAGTATGTGGAGATGAAAGAATTTGCCCAACTAGTCAGAAAAGTTCAAGCCAGGTCTGAAGTCTGTAACCTAAAATTGCAAAGATTTTATTTGCTCTCTACAATCTCTTGTTTTTGCCTTTGTATCTGCTCTGAAATTTTGTTTGTTTTTGTTTTTGAGACAGAGTCCCACTCTGTCACCCGGGCTGGAGTGCAATGGCGCGATCTTGGCTCACTGCAACCTCCGCCTCCTGATTTCAAGAGATTCTCCTGCGTCAGCCCCCCAAGTAGCTGGGATTACAAGTGCCCACAACCACGTCTGGCTAATTTTTGTATTTTTAGTAGAAACGGGGTTTCACCATGTTGGCCAGGCTGGTCTTGAACTCCTGACCTCAGGTGATCCACCTGCCTCAGCCTCCTAAAGTGCGGGGATTATAGGCGTGAGCCACCTCGTCTGGCCTGCTCGAAATTTTTGACCGAATCTGCGGTGCCAGGCAGAAAATCTAAGGCAGAGTCCCTTAATGAACCTGTGCAGGGCGCAGGCCCGGCCGGGCCGCTGTCCGCTGCCTGCTGGCCCACAGCCCTGCGGCTCCAGCCGTCTGTCTACATTCTTGCATGATGCACGTGTACAGAGAAACACTCTGTCTTGCTTTCTCTTCTTAACAAATTTTCTTTTCTTTTTCCCACCTTCTCTCTTTTTCCTTCTTCTGATCACTTCTTGGCAATTTTCTTTTGCTCCTAAGTTTCTCTTCTTTTTGCTAAAGCCATGACCATATGCTGTCTCTAGCTGACTCAGCAGTTATCTTCCTTTTCCTTCTAGGTGGAGGCCACCGAATTAAGAGGACACAGACTGTACATTTCCATATCACTAAGAGAGAAAATCTCAAATGTTCTCATCACAAAATGTCAAACTTCTGAAGTGATGGATAGATAATCAGCTTGTATTATGCATCATATTCAAAATTCATAACATCTGCATAAGTCCTGGAGGTGGCTTCTCACATATCCTCCAACAGGTAGAGCCTCAAGATGCTGGTGCTGACTGCTTTGCACACATGGGCAAGCTTGAGCCTCACAGCAACCTTCTTTCTCTTTATAGGTGTAGAAAATGAATCTCTGGCTGGGCATGTTGGCTCACACCTGTAATCCCAGCACTCTGGGAGGCCAAGGCGGGCAGATCGCCTGAGGTCAGGAGTTTGAGACCAGCCTGGCCAACATGGTGAAACCCTGTCTCTACTAAAAATACAAAAATTATCCGGGCATAGTGGCAGACACCTGTAATCCCAGCTACTTGGGAGGCTGAGTCAGGAGAATCACTTGAACCCCAGAGGTGGAGGTTGCAGTGAGCCAAGATAGCGTCACTGCACTCCAGCCTCGGTGACAAGAGTAAGACTTCATCTCAACAAAAAAAAAAAGAAAAGAAAAGAAAATGAGTCTCTGAGGGTAAAGCAACTGGCACATTCACCTCACACCTATTTACTTTAGTTTTACAGCTGAGCTCATGCCCAGGTTGACCTGAGTTCAAGTTCTTAACCAGTATGCAAAGGGCCTGTCCCAGTGCCGTGGGGCCAAGTGAGAGACCAGGTAGGACTTACACCAGTGCCACATCCAGGAGCCACCCAGGAAGTGGATTTAGGACCCTTGAGGGTTCAATGGACCATAGATTTAAAACCTCTGATGAATAATGACCACGGCAGAAATCAGCAAAGTAGGACAATAGGGAAGATAAACAAGGTCCAAAGTTGGTTCTTTGAAAAAAAATTAGATTAAGCAACCACTAGCAAGATTGATCAAGGAAAAAAAAAAATTATCAAGACCAGGAATGAAAGAAGGGATATAACTACAGACCCTACAGAAGTGAAAAGGGTCCACAGACACGCCATGAACAGAAAGAGGCCCAGGCTGCAGCTCCTCCACCCCACTGCCCACAGCATCATGCAGAGGGAGAACTCAACCTCATTTCCCACCATTATTTTAGAAAGATTTTTTCTGTGGTCAATACCTTCTTTGCCATAATTAAAAACAGCCAATATACACATGACTGAGGCTGAAATTCTGTGATTTATGATGTTCTTTGTAGGAGTGGAGGCAAGGAGGATTTTGCTTTTATTTCCTTCATCAAAATAACAGATACACAGAACTCCCCCAGCACACATCATCTCTAATGTTTTGGAAAAAAATCTTTCCCTTTTGCAAACAAGAGCCTAATTTGCATGGCCACAGCATTCATGGAGAGGGGGATGCCCAGTCCCTGGAGCGTGAGAGCCCCAGTGCCCCACCAACACCCACTGCCCTCTCTGAACAAGCACTGGACTTTAGCTCACCTCTCTGCCCCTGTAGATCTATGCCAGAGATCGGCTCCCCACAGCGTTTCCCACCTTCTAGTAACATCGATAAGAAGACTCACCTTAATTTTCGAGGTCTCACATTCATCACTGACTGGACGCAACTGCTTGGTCACTCTTGTAGATAAAGGCGGAGAAACTCTTTGGGAGGGGCCCCCCATCACTCAGGTAGGAGTGGTAACAACTAACTCACAGCCAGTTGAAGGCAGACGTGGCTCCCTTCTGGGCAGTGCCTGCCTCAGGGCCTGGGGTCAGCGGAGAGAGCTGGGCTGGGTGTGCTCCTCTCTGTACCTCACCCCATAGGGATGTGCTTCTGTTGAAGCAGGGAGGGAAACATCCCTGCACATGTACTTTGGACAATCTCCTGACATGTACTTGCCACTGTAACTTCACGGTCAAGAGGCCACATTCAGGTTAAGACTGTCCTGGGATTAGAGAAAGCGGCCTGTTTCCTTACTATATCTCACAACGGAGGGGTCGGCGTGGGGTTCCTGAGTTAGCATCATAAAAGTAGGAAATCTTTACTCCAGGAAGTTGTTTAAAAAACACTTATATGAGCCAGGCACAGTGGCTCATGCCTGTAATCCCAGCACTTTGGGAGGCTGAGGCGGGCTGATCACCTGAGGTTGGGCGTTTGAGACCAGCCTGGCCAATATGATAAAACCCTGTCCTACTAAAAATACAAAATTAGCCGGGCGGGGTGGCAGTGCACGCCTGTAATCCCAGCTACTCAGGATGCTGAGGCAGGAGAATCGCTTGAACACGGGAGGCAGAGGTTGCAGTGACCCGAGATCGTGCCATTGCACTCCAACCTGGGCAACAAGAGCAAAACTCCATCTCAAAACAAGCAAAGAAACAAATAAAAAACAAACAAAAACACTTATACAAAACCAGCTATCTGGGAAAACGAGAAGGAGGACAGGCGCTGAGGGGCACCAGACGGCTCCGATGGGGGCCATGCGTCCCCTGTGCTGGCTCCGGCCCCAGGTCCATCCCTTTCTTGGGGAGGGACCGCCATGGGGCCGCTTCATCTCTGTGCCCATTTCATCTCTGTGCCTGCTTCCCCGGACAGAGCACAGCAGGTGCCGAGGCCTGTGCCTGGCACTCAGTAAGATGGTCTTGGCCATCCTCTGTCACTGTCACATCTCGTCCCTTGGTGCAGTCCTGCAAGGGTGAGCGTGGCTTGACTGCAGCCCAGCACCGTGGAGACAATGGAGCCACAGAGTTCCGAGACACTCACTGCCCATTGTGGTTCTCCTCATCTGCAGTGTCGTCATGCTGCAGAAAAAGAGCACAGGCAGCACACAGGAGACAGAGACTTCAAACAAAGGGCCTCGTTCATCCACTTAAAGGACAACGAGCGCCCGCTTCTGTGTCATCCCAGGGTCTGCGGAGAGACATCGAGAGGAGTGGAAGTGTGAATTAAAGAAAACTGAAGAATAGATGAGCTCACATAGTTTCATATTTGTTACAAATCATGATGCTCTCAGGCCAACTGGATTCAGGGGTCAGCCAGGGCTATAGTCAAAACCGCACTAAAGAGATGACTTTATCTCCCTACTCTCAACAGCAGGCATATATTTTGTGGAGATAAAAAGTTATGGGCACCTTTTCTAGGGATAGGTATCTGGGCTTGCAGCCCAGCAACTTCCAGAAGAAACTCACACGTCCACAATAAAATATTTACCAGAATTTTAGAAAAATGTGTTCTCAATATTTTCAATGTAGCACCTCGTGCCAGCAGCACGGGAGAATATTGTGATCACACCAATGATATTTTGCTGTGTGTAGTTTTTAGGTTATACTTGCCTTTGTTTGAAAATAGATCTGGTTAGGATGATAAATGAGGAGCTGGGAAATGAAGGGACAGAGCGAGTTCTTTTTTTTTTTTTGAGGCGGAGTCTCGCTCTGTCACCCGGGCTGGAGTACTGTGGCCGGATCTCAGCTCACTGCAAGCTCCGCCTGCCGGGTTCACGCCATTCTCCTGCCTCAGCCTCCCGAGTAGCTGGGACTACAGGCGCCTGCCACCTCGCCCGGCTAGTTTTTTGTATTTTTTAGTAGAGACGGGGTTTCACTGTGTTAGCCAGGATGGTCTCGATCTCCTGACCTCGTGATCCACCCGTCTCGGCCTCCCAAAGTGCTGGGATTACAGGCTTGAGCCACGGCGCCCGGCCGCGAGTTCTAATTACGCGAAGATCTCTAAGAAATGGTCCTGTGCTTTCTGAACTCAGGGGAGCCTGTTTCCAGTGGTACTGGAGGCCTGGGAATACGCTGGCTGGAATCGCCTGATGTCTCGATTTTCTGTAGGCTCTCCAGGCACTGAACCCCATGTATACGTACTTAGTGATGTTGGCTGAAGATTTTACTTTTGCTGTAAAACACAGTCAGTACCATTAGGGTGAGCGTGGCAAGGCAACTGGAGATGGCTCATTTGCTCCATAGTAAGCTACTGGGATTTTTTAACGAGGAGAACGGAGGGCGTGAAGCGTTTGAAGAGGTGGGAGAGGGGTGGGCAGGGTACCCAGAACGAGGGAAGACTTGGGCATGGAAGGAACAGGGTCAGCTGACACCCACTGGTGTCACCTCTGCCCTGCCAACCCTGGAGGAAGAGGAAGGAGAGAACTGGTGAGCGGGAGGGAAGAGAAGGAAACCCACTTACCCTGGGCTTTGCAAAGTGCCGGAGGGCCCCCTGCTCACTTCCCCCTCTCTCAAGCCAGCCCCTCCTCCAGGGCCAAGCACATTCTCCAAAGCTCAAAATGGTTCTGATCTTTCTCTATGAGAAACTCCTTCAGAGTCAATTTTTAATGAAACAGACTCCAATCAGTACCATTTGTCTTTTTTAGATGGATAAACAGAAGCATCCTGTGTGGTTTGGTGGGGCTGTGCTGGGCTTGCTGGCATGAACATCCCTGGGTACTTAGATTGCTTCATGTTGATTGGGTTGATCAAAACATCCTGAGTCACTCTTTCATTCTACAGACCAGTGTTTCAGATTCTTAACTGTTCTGCAATGCATGGATTTCTTTAACTGTAATAGCACCAATAACATCCCCAGATGGGATTGCAGAGACTGAAAGACTTGTTCCTTCAGCTGGGACTAAAGAGCCTGCTATTGTTTCCAGAGCATTGCTAGCCTACTCTGGTATGTACAGCTTGTTAGTGTTGTTGATTTGTTCAGGAAATTGAGAGAGAAAAAATTTCAAGTACTTGGTATTGTGGACAAATTATAAATCCCCCTCTCAGGACACTTGGCAGCTGGGTAATACACCAGGGATGGTAGACTGGTACACATCTAGGTGGCTTTCATGTAGCTTAAAGGGGATTCATCCTGCAGACTGGTTCTTTAATATGGTTAGACTACAAGCTATACATTTCCAACAGGCTATATTGACATGGCATGTGTTTGTTTACCAGTAGTGTTGGAAGGACCCAGAGCTGTCTCACATTTAGCTGACTTTACGCTGTTCCTCCCACCGCAATACACACACACACACACACACACACTTCTGCTACTGCAGACCTGATAGAAGGGCATGGAAAATTCCGCCTTGTGCAACTGACCTTCTTCAGGCATCACAGAAAAGAACAATTTTCACTTAAAGCTTTCTCTGATTTTTTAAATTATAAAAGTATACATACTCATTGTGCCCAAGGATAGAAATATATAAAGACAAAGTTAAAAGTCCCAATGCTCCAAAGTTCTCCTTACTGTAAGAATTAACAAAAGAGGAAAGAGACATGAAAAGTGGCTTGACAGTCAAAGACAGGTTTATTTTAGAGAATAAACCTGAGAGGGGCTTCTGGCCAAGTGAGGTCAGAGGCACTTTCTCTTACAGACTACGGGTTTTTAAGGATTCAGGGAGGGAAAGTTTATTAGAGGCTTGGACTGCTTCTGTGTCTTTTTGTTGTGCTTATCTGGGAGGGAGAGTTGTGTGTCTGTTCCCATATGTCTTTCTGTGGCTGCAGGTATACACCTTCCCCCCCCCCACCCCGCCGCCGAGTTCTGCTTTTAGCTTCCCTAACTTAGTGCACCTGAAGAGAAAAGAATGTTCTTATTAAGGCCCACTGTTTTACTGGGGCCCACTCTGTGAGGGTGAAGTTTGGACTGCTTCTGTCTCTTTTTGTTGTGCTTATCTGGGAGGGAGAGTTGTGTGTCTGTTCCCATATGTCTTTCTGTGGCTGCAGGTATACACCTTCCCCCCCCCCACCCCGCCGCCGAGTTCTGCTTTTAGCTTCCCTAACTTAGTGCACCTGAAGAGAAAAGAATGTTCTTATTAAGGCCCACTGTTTTACTGGGGCCCACTCTGTGAGGGTGAAGTTTGGGAGTTACCCAAGAAACTTTCCCCCACCTGCCTCTGTGCCTGAGCTGTCTTATCTGTATTTTACTGTCTCCTCTTTCTGACTACTTGTTAGAAGAGAAGTGGTTTCCTTGAAATGCATGAGGCTAGAAAGGGAGCTAGAACTTAAAGTGGCAGTGTTTGTCCAAGATGACGGTGCTCCAGCTCTGTCATTTACTAAGATGGCCAACTCAGCCTTAAGTGGATTCTTCTGACATTTTTCTTTCAGCCTTCAATTTGCTATTTTCCTCAATTGTTATGATTCTCTTCTATGCATTTGCAATTTAAAAAATCTGAGGACTAATACAATTATGTTTTTTTAAAAAACTTTTAGTTTTGGCTGGACACAAAGACTCATGCCTATAATCCCAGTACTTTGGGAGGCCAAGCTGGGAGGACTGCTTGAGTCCAGGAGTTTGAGACCAGCCTATGCAACATAGCAAATCCCTATCTCTACAAAAAAAACGTAATTAGCTGGGTGTGCTGTGCACCTGCAGTCCCAGCTACTTGGGGTGCTGAGGTGGGAGGATTGCTTGAATTCAGGAAGTTGAGGCTGTAGTGAGCCTGATCACACCACTGCACTCCAGCCCAGGAGACAGAACAAGACCCTGTCTCAAATACACACACACACACACACACACACACACATATACATACATATATATATGTATGTGTATATATATGATATTAGAAAAAAGACTTGCCTATTTGGCCACAAAAATACTTTAGTAGTGCCTCAAAGGGGTCTGCCTGCCTGTCACCGGCACAGTGGCTCAGGCAATTGTGGCTGTTGGCTGGCAAGCTCCCACCCCAGGAGGACTTGTCCGCTGTTGCTGAGGACAGACTATCAGGGCAGCAGGCTGTCAGAGCAACCAGTTGGGGTTTGGTTTTCCCAGCAATTGCAGGCGTGTGTCTTCTTCCGTTCCCTCTTGCAGTGAGGAAGACTCCGCCTCCCACGTTGCCCCTGCCAGCCCCGCTGCACCAGGAAACACCACTGGGTCAGGGATACCTGAGCTACACATTCACAGTAGCTGCTGAGTCCGAATTTCTTAGAAACATTCTGGTTCACTAAGATTCTTCTCCCACGTCCATTTTAATTTCTTTTTGGAAAAAAACCAGTCATCTCACTGATTTAGCAGTGTGGGGTGGGTGGGCATTTTCCCCTTTTTGTCTTCTCCTCGCTTCCTCTACCAGTTGTTTTTTTTTGAGAGGGAGTCTCGCTCTGTCGCCCGGGCTGGAGTGCAGTGGCCGGATCTCAGCTCACTGCAAGCTCCGCCTCCCGGGTTCCCACCATTCTCCTGCCTCAGCCTCCCAAGTAGCTGGGACTACAGGTGCCCGCCACCTCGCCTGGCTAATTTTTTTTTGTATTTTTTAGTAGAGACGGGGTTTCACCGGGTTAGCCAGGATGGTCTCGATCTCCTGACCTCATGATCCGCCCGTCTCGGCCTCCCAAAGTGCTGGGATTACAGGCTTGAGCCACCGCGCCCGGCCTCCTCTACCAGTTGTAAGGACTTCTTGGGTGTCCTCTGCTGGTGGCCTCTTTCAGCTAATCTTAAATAAATAAGGGCACAATAAATCCAAAGTGAGAAAAGTCATTGCCCTGATTCAGAATTGATGCTTCTTGGTCAAATAATGTCTTAAAAATAACAAAAGCCACAACAAAAAATGAACCTCCGGCAAGGTCCATACCTGTGCTGCTCTCCAGCCCCAATCTGCCGTGAAGAGGAACGCACAAGAAGAAACCATTAGATAAATATAAACACCTCTCACACAGCTTCCACAAGGCTCCTCAGATGCCTCACGAAACCCATTTTATTTATATATCAAATAATTTGACTGACTGTAGGATATTATTCATTTGGTTTTTCTATTCTCAAAACATTTAATATCTTACAAAAACTTATAATCAAGTACAAATTTTATTTTACAATTTGCAATAAATAAAAATACTAGATCACTGATGTCCTTTAAAAAAGATTTCATGGCCGGGCATGGTGGCTCCTGCCTGTAATCCTGACACTTTGGGAGGCCAAAGTGGATGGGGTGAATCACTTTGAGGTCAGGAGTTCGAGATCAGCCTGGCCAACCTGGTGAAACCATGTCTCTACTAAAAAGACAAAACTTATCCAGGTGTGGTGACCCATGCCTGTAGTCCCAGCTACACTGGAGGCTGAGGCAGGAGAATTGCTTGGACACAGGAGGAGGAGGTTGCAGTGAGCCAAGATTGCACCACTGCACTCCCGCCTGGGCAACAGAACAAGACTCCATCTAAAAAACAAAGCAAAACAAAACAAAAATCTCATGACTATCCAATAGTGAAATTGAAAAAATAAAAGACCACTTAGGAGAAAGTGAAATGAGCAAACTACCTGTGATCATTGTAATCTCAGCAGACATGATTAATTTTCAATTGCCTTCCCTTGTATGGGTTTCTTTAAGCTAACAAAGAAATAAGATTTAAACAAAAGTACTTCATGCATTATGTGCTTGGAATTAGAGATCAATTCAGATTTGAACATGGATGTGGTTCAGAATGTAATTGGTGTGTACCTCTCAGAATGAGACAGCTTGGCTTAGCTCTTTGCTAAATGTTTCATTGCTTTGAGAGAGTAGAGGAATCACTTATTGACTGTTTTCCTTCATTACGATTTGAAATCCTTGTTTGGCCCTTTTTGCTCTTGTGAACTCGTTGACTCACACATTTACCTATATTTAACTCATGCTTTAAAATGCTGCCAGTTTTGGAAATTGCAAAGAAAAGGTGGTAGTGGAGTGGGACTGTCGAGGCCAGGGCTCCCCTGCCCACGGCCAAGGCCGGGGCCCACGAGGCAGCTGTGACCTCCTCTTTCAGCTGGTGTCCTCTCCAGCTACTTCTGCAGCAGCTGATGCTATCCCTGTTTGTGCTTTTGTTTTAGAGAATTAACTGCCTCTGTGCCTGGCGCTTGGCTTCTGCCTGTGGAAGGCATTGCTGGACGTTAAAACTCAAATATCACCTCTTGGTGGGAACTGTTCCTTGCCCAGAGGAACCACTCTTTCTTTTTTTAACTTTTGTTTTAGGTTCGGGGTACCTGTGCACATTTGTTATATAGGTAAACTCAGGTTCCAAGGGTTTGTTATACAGGTTATTTCATCATCCATGCATTAAGTTCAGTACCCAATAGTTACCTGTTCTGCTTCTCTCCGTCCTCCCACCCTCTCCCTTCAAGTAGACCCCAGGGGTCTGTTATTCCTTCTTTGTGGTCATGAGTTATCATAATTTATCTCCCACTTATAAGTGAGAACATGCAGTATTTGCTTTTCTGTTCCTGTGCTATTTTGCTAAGGATAATACCCTCCAGCTTCATCCATGTTCCCACAAAAGACATAATCTCATTCTTTTTAAGGGCTGCTAGTATTCCATGGTGTGTATGTACCACATTGTCTTTATCCCAGTCTGTCATTGATGGGCATCTAGGTTGATATGGAATCAACCTACACACCCTAACTTTCTAACTCTCCTCTGATGCTGACCATGCTCTGCCCTGAGCATGGCTAGTTTTGTGCTCACCTCTTTTCTCCTCTTAGAGTGCATCCTCCCAGCAGCCGGAACTGAGGAGCTGTCATTTACCTTCACGCTCCAGGTGCACTTGCTCGCACATTGTAAATGTGTACAAATATCTCTTGTACCAATGAGCAAGTGACAATGCATTTTACTAAATGAACAACTCATCTCATTTAGTTAATTGATCAGAAATGATCAATACAGCTCCCGTAAAAGGGAACTTACTTTCTAGGCACATGGAGAAATCTAAAAGCAGGTGGGATGACTAAGTAAAGGCTTCAGTTGAATCAGAAATGGAACTGGCATACTGGTGACCACCTCAGTTTTCTCCACACTCATTCAAACTGTCCCTCTTCTTGGTTAGAGTTTTAAACAGTTGGGATTCTCCATTCCTGTTAGGTTTTAGTGCTCCAGTTTATACTAGAAAAGCTTGCCTTGTTTACTCTTCTATTACCTTTTACATCCATCTTTACCTAAAGTAGATACACACCCAAGTACATTTATAATCTGATGATGTCTCAACATAGCAGCCAGAAAGCTGGTAACACAAACATCAATTCTCCAGGCTCACCAGTAACAACCAGAAATGGGTAAACAA
Source organism: Colobus angolensis palliatus (assembly GCF_000951035.1). NCBI lineage: Eukaryota > Metazoa > Chordata > Mammalia > Primates > Cercopithecidae > Colobus > Colobus angolensis. The sequence goes on from NW_012114488.1 coordinate 10,291,416, forward strand.
ATGGATGTCCTTTTGCTAATAGGGTGTCCATGAAAGCTGGAGGCCATGGGTGCTGGGAAGGATGAGGGGATTTTTAAACATTATTTTTTCAGTATCAGATTCTGCTGGTAATTAACACATATTTCATGACTGCCAGTAGGATTCACCTGAAGCTTTGTTTGTGACTTGACAGCTCCTATAGTTTGCAGAATGTGATGACACTGGGCAGTTTTTTGGTTTGTGAAAGTGACGATTTGGGGGTTATTTGGGCAGGAACTGTACATGAACACATTTAAGGCTTAGTCCAGTTATCAATGTTTTTAAAAAATGTTTTAAAAAAATAATGTTTTTAAAAAATTAATGTTTCTAACCTTGGTTTTACTGTCCATAAAAGCATTTAAATAGATAAGAGAGCAAAATCTATCTTTACGATTCTTTGGTTTCTAGTGAAGGGGATCAGGAAATGCCACCTCAAAATATGCTACTTTGGTATAAGGATTATCGTAACTATTGAGTTGAAGGCACTTGAGTTCCTGAAATCCCTTACCTGCCTAAAAGAGGAGCCTAGAAAGAACTCAGTTATTATAAATCCCCTCCCAGGAGCAACTGTCATCTTTTTTCAGAGAAGTTGGCATCCCACCCAGAAAGACCTTGTCACAAGACTGTCATACCTTCTGTCTGTTCTCCTATTTTATCTTTCCAAAAAGTATTGTGCTTTCGGGCTGGGCGTGGTGTCTTATGCCTGTAATCCCAGCACTTTTGGAGGCCAAAGTGGGTGGATCATCTGAGGTTGGGAGTTCCAGACCAGCCTGACCAACATGGAGAAACCCCATTTCTACTTAAAAAAAAAAAAAAAAAATGCTTTCCGTAATTACCCTTTCTCCGTATTCCTTTTCCATCCTCTGAGTGCTCCCATGAGTACACATGACTTAGCAAACGTTTGTATGATTTTTCTCTTGTTAATCTGTCTGTTGTCAGTTTAATTCACACACCCCCATCACTGAACCTAAGAGGGTAGAGAAAATTTTTTTCTTACTTATGCTCACAATAGAAGCCAGCTCTGCTTCAATAAAGAAGAAAGTGATTAGAAGGCTATGGGCTCAAAAAGGAGTGGGAGGAAAAACTGAAGAACCAAGGTAGGCCAGGGATCCAGTCCACAGGAGCTAATGTAGATTCTCTCAGGGCTGTGGATGCATCTGTGGCTGTGCTCCACACGTAGGCCACTTTCTTCAGGCTGCAGATTTCATGGAAAGGATAGCTGTGGTGTGAGTCTTCCTAGGACCTTATGGTGTGTTTGGAGGTGGTACTCCAAAGGGAGATGAAGATTCTTGGCCAGAGAAGAGTGGGGTGAATGCTGCCTGCCAGCACAGCTCGACACACCTGCAATACCCACTGTGTGCTGCGTACCCTATGTGCACTGCACCATATGGCAACCATAGTCTTCTGTGGACCACGTATCTGATACGTGCCGGGTGCTATTTGGAGAGCTCAGATGCAGCACTAAACAAAATGTCCTCACGGGCTTGCATTCTAGTGGTGGAGACAGTGAATAACAAATAACAAGGGGGAATTGTGTAGTGAATGAGAAGGTGATATGCACGATGGAGAAAGAAGAGTAGAGCAAGCTAGTAGGTGAAGGGAGATGGGTGGTGGAGGCAGCCTGCAGTGTTGGGCACTCCTGGAAGGCGTTATAGAATAGGTGAATCTGAGCAAAGACTTTAAGAAAGCGAAGGGCTGGCCCATCAGATTCTAGGGACAGTGGTCCAGGATCAGCTGCATGGCAGGACTGAGCCACAGGGAAGTTTGAGTGGCTAATGAGGAGTGAGCCCAGAGGGGAGCCCTGCATGAGACATAGGGGGTTGGGGTAGATTACGCAGAATCTTGTAGGACCCTATGCTTATGGGGTGGGCATTTTCTTTCTTTTTTTTTTTTTTTTTGTTGAGACGGAGTCTCGCTCTGTCGCCCAGGCTGGAGTGCAGTGGCCTGATCTCAGCTCACTGCAAGCTCCGCCTCCCGGGTTTACGCCATTCTCCTGCCTCAGCCTCCCAAGTAGCTGGGACTACAGGCGCCCGCCACCTCGCCCGGCTAGTTTTTTTTTGTATTTTTAGTAGAGACGGGGTTTCACCGTGTTAGCCAGGATGGTCTGGATCTCCTGACCTCGTGATCCGCCCGTCTCGGCCTCCCAAAGTGCTGGGATTACAGGCTTGAGCCACCGCGCCCGGCCGGGTGGGCATTTTCAAGGAGAAAACTGAAGTCCAAGGATTGCTTGCCCAAGTCCACATGGCTATCAAGTGACAGAGCGAATATTTACACTTAAGGAGTTCCACGCTCTAGCACCCAGCACACTCATGTTTGATAAACGGAACTACACCATGGGGCCATCTCTTATCTCTGCAAAAGCCCCTCCAGTAAGGGGAGGAACACAGCCAATGCAGCCACGCATTTGCCAGAGAGGTTGCTATACTTTACCAGTAGTGGCTTAATGGACATTTGAAACATATTTAAAAGGGTAATTAAATACAGAACACACACACGTATATATGTATATATATGTGTGTGTATATATGTGTGTGTGTGTGTGTGTGTGTGTGTGTATTCTGAGACACGGTCTCACTCTGTCACCTAGTCTGGAGTGCAGTGGCATGATCTCAGCTCACTGCAACCTCCACTTCCCGGGTTCAAGCAATTTTGCCTTAGCCTCCCGAGTAGCTGGGATTATAGGTGTGCACCACCACGCCCAGCTAATTTTTGTATTTTTAGTAGAGACGGGGTTTTGCCATGTTGCTCAGGCTGGTCTCAAACTCCTGACCTGAGGTGATCCACCTGCCTCAGCCTCCCAAAGTGCTGGGATTACAGGCATGAGCCACCATGCCCGGTCTGTATTTCTTCTTTGATAAATTGTTTATGGCTGTTTTAAAACATTTTCTGCTGAGCATATGAGAGGTGACAACAATGACTAATAATTTTAAAGTATTTTGTATCTGCTAGACTTTGCTCCAAACACTGTGCAGAAATTGACTCCTTTAATTGCCTGACACACTTACGAGGCAGGCACTATTTTGCAGATGAGAGCGTGGAGGGCTGGAAAGGTTCATGGACTTGGCCACCATCAGAGATCAGGAGGTCCAGGAACCAGGGCTCAAACCTCTAGCCTAACTCTTGCCAACACATAGTCTCTCTCAGGCTGGCGGGACAGGAGAAGGGAACCTGTTGAGTAAAGAAATTCCATTCAAAACGGTTTCATTTTCTTTCTGTTAGGTCAGCACTTCGTCCTGGCTGCAGCCTCTGATTGCAGAGTGGGTGAGGTCTGCTTTGTTACAGTCGGGTGAACAAATGAAGAGAAACAGGAAGTAACCTCAGTTGTTTCTCCCTGTTATGGCCAGGTGGCAAGTAGGTCTTTGTGGAGCTAGTGAATACAAAAGCACAGAAAGGCCGTCCCCAGCCAGCGGCCCCTTCCACGTCGCAATGAGGAAGAAGGAATGCCTGCTTCCCAGGGGCCTTGCTCCTGTTGGCAGCAGTTTCTGTCGCTTGGGTGGAAAAGCGTCCCTACATATGTGCAGGACCAGCTTTCTAGACTCCTGTGCAGGAAAGATCAAAGAATTCGAGCCACAGAGAGATAATTGTTATAGTTGTCCAATTTTCATCAAAAAGATACAAGAAGAAATAAAATTTATTTCATTCTTAAATATGCTTCAAGATAATGTTGAGTTTAAAATGATCAAAAAAGTATTATAACTTTATAAAGCATTATGATTTTAATGTAACTGAAATAGATGCATAGCTCACTCATCTTTCCAATTTTCAAAAAGAACATGACCAGGCTGGGCTCTGTGGCTCACGCCTGTAATCCCAGCACTTTGTGAGGCTGAGGCAGGTGGATCACGAGGCCAGGAGTTCGAGATCATCCTGGCCAATGTGGTGAAACCCCATCTCTACTAAAAATACAAAACTTAGCCAGGTGTTGTGGTGCGTGTCTGTAACCCCAGCTACTCAGGAGGCTGAGGCATGAGAACTGCTTGAACCTGGGAGGTGGAGGTGGAGGTGGAGGTTGAAGTGAGCTGAGATTGCACCACTGCACTCTAGCCTGGGTGACGGAGCGAGACTCTCTCTCAAAAAGAAGGAAAGAACATGACCCTATCATTCCTTTTTTTCCCCCCCCAACAATATAACTGCTTAATGAGGAGAATCTGTGCTAAACTACTGTGAAGCCTCTCTGGATGAATAACAGAGCAGCTCCTTATTGAAGCCGTGTGCCCACAAGGAAACTGAAGCTCAAGTTAAGCGCTGGATTAAGTTCAGACGGTTAGTGAAAGGAGCAGACAAGGCTCAGAGTGGTCCTGGTCTCCCTCTAAACCCCCCTCTCCATAAGAACCTGTGCCCCCACGTGAACAGGGACTCAATCACAGTTTCCCCTTATCTCAGGTGTGCCCAGGCCACCCTGCTCACCCTCCTGGTGCCAGGATTCTGACCTCTGAAAGTGGCTTAAAGGAGAGAACGATGTCATCAATTGAATAATAAACAGAAAATCGCTTCTATTTCCACAGTTATTTAACCTAACTAGGCATTATTAGGCTATATTTTAAAATATAATTTTAAGTATCACATATTGTGCATATGTTTTTTTAAAATGCACACAGGGTGTTCCTGAGTGTCTCCTAATTTTCAGGCAATGGAGGTACAATGGAGACAAAATTGAGAATCCAACACCTCAAGGAGCAAATCTAAAAAGAGCAAGATAATTCTACTGCAAGGAATAACATTAAGTTCCAACACCAACCACAGAGCTTTTGGCTGGAATGGTGAAGGAGAAAAATGAACCAAGAACTGAGACCTCGGACGCTGGGCACCTGGCAGGCAGAACACGGGGAGGCTGAACACACAAAGGCTGAGCTCGGGGAGGCCAAGTGCACAGAGGCTGAGCATGGAGGCTGAGCACAGGGAGGCTGAGTGCAGTGTGGAGAAGGAGGCTGAGTGCAGTAAGTCTGAGCTTGGGGAGGCTGAGAGCAGAGAGGCTGAGAACACGGAGGCTGACCTCGGGGAGCCTGGGCGAGGGGAGTCTGAGTGCATGGAGGCTGAGTGCCGGGAGGCTGAGCACACGGAGGTCAAGTGCGGGGAGGCTGAGCGCGGGGAGGGCACGCGTCAGTCGCCAGGCCGCGGCTGGTGTCGTGACCACCGGCTGGAGGCTCAGAGCCCACGGTGAGTCCCCAGCCTGGATGTGGGGGGACTGTGGGGTCTGCACCAACGGGGACTCCGGGTCAAGGCAGCTGCATCGCAAGCTGGGATAGGTGATAGAGCGCGGGTGGGCGCCACGGGGCCCCCGGGAGCGGGACGCAGCCCGGGAGAGTCAAAGTGGGAGCTGGGGCGAGAGGTCCTAGGGTGGGGGAGGACCGAGACTGACCCAGGCAGTGGAGAGGGCAGGGCGGGCAAAGGGGAGGAGATGGAGCCCGGACTCTCGGACCAGAGCTTCTCCCTCCCGGCGAGGCCACCTGGGCACCACCTGCGCTGGCCTAGAAAGGACCCCTGGCACGCTGCTTTGTGATCTCTCTGGGGAATTTAAAGGGAATTAAAAGCACGGGAAAATGTAACAGCACTGGCGAAAAGCAAACACATTTTTTGTCAGGTGGGGTATTTGTTTGTTTCTGTTTTGGAAAAAAAAAACCTAGCGACATTGGGTAGGGTGGCATACCACTCCGATTGTTATGAAAACAAGTCAAGAAAAAATGAAAATTGTTACATTCTTAAGTACTCTTAAAGATGATGTGAAGTTTCTTGAGTCAGTAAGATGACTTTTAAATTGCAATACCACTAAACATTTTTTTTCCCCTTCCAGTTGAGTGAACAGCTATTCTGTGTTGGAAATGAATAACCTGTTCTCAATTCTGGCTGCCCCTGGGTAACTAACAAACAAACCAACCAACAAAAAGCCAACGCCTGGTGAATCAGAGCCTCTGAGGTGGCCTGGGTGCAGGTCAGAAGCTCCCAGGTGATGTCCAGGTGTGGCCAGGGTCGGAAGCACAGATGAACACTTTACTTCCTAGCCCCTCCCCGCCCCCATGGAGCTTCATTACAAGTTACTTTAAATTATCGTCCACACCAACAATCTAAAATCCATGCCTGTTTTATTTACTTGCTCATCATCATTTATAGAGGACAGACCTTGGAAACACAGGCTCCAGGAAAACTCCACATTCCCGGTGTAACGTGGAGGCTGGAGCTCCTGAGAAGTGTCGCTGCCCAGTAGGTGAATGGAGGAGGCTGCTTTCTGGCTTTCAGTGGTGTTGACGCTTCTCTAAGACACTGCTTCATATCCAACAGAATGGAGCCAGGTAGGCCAGGCTGGATGGGATAAGCACCTTAGAGTGTGTAGCCAGAGGACCCTGAGATACTAACTGGAGCTCCCTGCCTCAGGCGGTTAAGATCTTTCTGATGCCATTTACAAATTAGGCAGTTGAAGTCTAAAGGGAGGCAGGACATTCCCAACAGAGCCAGACACATCTGGGAAGAATTCTTCTCCTTCCACTTTTTATTCATGTAACCCTGGAGTTAAGTCACCAGAGTCACCCTTAATGAAAGGCCCTGGTAGAAGGGGCCTCCTGCCATTGGGGGCTCTTCCTTGCAGGAGCCTCTTGTCATGAATGGAGTCCCAGGGTGGCCAGGTGACTTCCTCTTGCTCCCTGACCACAGGCCCATCTCCAGGGGCCTTATTCTATGTTCACTGTGGGGACCAAACAAAGCCTCAAGGTGGCCCCTCAAATCCATCTTGATGACTGGAAAAGCACCCTAGAACCTGGGTCCTTCTGGCTCCAAAGCTCGTCCTCAAAGAGCTTCCCTCAGGGACCAGACCATCTTCTTTATAAAAGGACAGTGCACTATTATTAAATGTTTTCTTGTTGATGTAGAAGAGGAGTGAGCAATCAGATACATGTTCAAATTCAGACTTTCTCACCCTCGACCCCTCCTCTGGGAGGGTCATCCAGAGTGAACTACTTCTTTCTTTATCTTTGAGAGACAAGGTCTTGTTGTGTTGCCCAGGCTGGCATGCAGTGGTGTGATCACAGTTACTGCCGCCTCAAACGGGTGGACTCAAGGGGTTCTCCACGTGTGGGCCACCATATCTGGCTATTTTGTTTTATTTTATTATTTGATTGTTTTCAGAGATGGGGGTATTGCTATGTTGCCTAGGCTGCATCGGAAACTTTCATTTACTGAATTGAGGTAGCGTTGCTACCAAAAGTGCCTGCAGGACAGTCTCCTAGCTAACGTCAAGCAGGGGAGGCTTGAGGCCCAGGGACACGGGGAGTGACCCCGTGAAGCAGAGTAAAGTAGCATTTATGGTTCCACCAATGGCAGTAAGGCACACTTGGACTGCACTGGCTACATCTGGGTCCTAAGGGCTGCATGTCACTTGGTCCCTGCAGGAGGCCACCAGGCTTCCCCAGGCCCAGCCACCTGGCTGCCACTGTGGGCAGATGTAACTCTTCAAGAGTCTCTTCCTTGCCTTAGCATGCTGAAGGCTGCCGGTAGACAGTGCTGTCTTTTCGTCTGCTGTGGGCTGAGAGCTCACGGTTCTGGTGGACTCCTCAGTTCCCTCTTCGTCAGCCCCATTCTAGGGTGTAGCTTCCTCCAGGGTGCTGCAGTGTTTCCGTGGTCTGCATTCCCCCATTGGCCTCCTGGTTGGGCTCCCAGGCTCAATGCCATTTCTCTCTGATCCCCCAGGTGCAGAGGCAGGAGGGACCTAGCACCACCTGGCTGAGTGGACAAAGACTGAGAACAGGTGTTCCAGTGTGCAGAGGCCCTTCAGCTCCATGTTCCTTGGTGGGTTGTCAGCTCCATCCTCACCCTTCACCATCCGCCCCAGCCCCAACCTTGGGCTGTTGCTGCGGCTGGTCTTCACGCTTGCTCTCCTGTAGACCCCACAACACCATTCAGCGCAGCTGGGCAAATGCACCCAAGGAGATAGTCCAAACAAAATAATTCAGGAGCTAGGAATTCCGGATTTGAACAGCAAATAGCAGACCTCTCCAGAAAGGCTGGGGCTGAGGGGCTGCTGCCATTGGGACCTCAGGGGTTTGGTGGGACTTTGAGCTCTTGGGCCCTAAGGACATCGCTTTTGCAGGACAGCTCAGGAAGACAGTTGCTGTTATCCCGCAAAGACCTGCAGTCTCAGAGGACACCATCTCTGGAAATGACTTCTCTGCTGGCTAGGTGCTCGGTCCTTACACAAAATCCCTTCTCAGCCCTAGTAGTGTGGAGATGAGGCTGGAAGTAGTCGTAGTGAGAATAACAAGGTTTGCTTAGCATTGTACATTTCACAGCTCCTTTTTACATGATTACATTTGGTCCTCAGCACAGCCTTGTGAGACATGGTTTTCCCCGCGTTCCCACAAAGACACGGAAGCTCAGACAGGTAGTGCTCCCCTGCCCCCACCCTGGTGTTCTGAAGCTCTTCCATTTTTGTTACTGTGGAAAAGTCCAAGGCTGGTTAGAAAGATGTTCATTGAGAACTCAGATACTCTGAATAATTGCTTCAAGAGCATAGAGTCAAGTTGACATAAAAATATTTCAGCTATATATTGTTTTATCAGTTTAACACAATTTTATTTAAGATGTTCAAAGTGCATTTCTTGAAGATGTCTTGAACTTGAAGCTATTGCCTCTCATTTTTCACCCTTATTGGGGTTAAAATGATCATTAGAGTGACCATGGTTTTTATCAGCTTATCTGTTACTCGTTCCTCCTCTAACCAGTGTCACACACGTTCAACTCAGCAAACACTGATTGAGTGCCTCCAGTGTGCCAGGCAGCGGTCCGGGAAGCAGGGAAGCAAGCAAAGAACATGACAGCAAAGCAGCCCTGGCCAGCGGAACTTGGTCCGGTGGAGGGAGACAGCTAGGAAGCCAGCTGGATAAGTTAGTTATTTCTAAAGCTATATTTGGAATTGCACAGAAGTAAATCATGTATATAAAGAGTTTGTTAGAATGTAATCAGCAGTATGGAGAAGAATAAAGCAGTGCAGGGAGAGGAGGATGGGGGTGGGGTAAAGGCTGTAATTTTAAAAAGGTGCCCGGCAAAGCTCTCACCGAGAGGGGCTGTCTGAGCACAGCTAGAAGGTATGAAGGTGCTGACCATGAAGGGAGCTATGAAAGAACTTTACGGACCATGAGCCGGGCCTTCTGGGCATGAAATTGAGCTTCAGGGAATGGGAGACAAGGCTAGAGAGAGGGGAGTTTAGTGGCAGCAGATCATAGAGGGCTGGTGGCCTTGGGAAGATGTGAGGGAATTTCTAATGGAACTATGTCTCAGGAGGCTGAATAGGAAGTATAAGAGCTGGCCGGGTGCAGTGGCTCACACCTGTAATCCCAGTACTTTGGGAGGCCCAGGTGGGCATATCACTTGAGGTCAGGAGTTTGAGACCAGCCTGGCCAATAGGTGAACCCTCATCTCTACTGAAAATACAAAAAAAAAAAAATTATCTGAGCATGATAGCACGCACCTGTAATCCCAGCTACTCTGGAGTCTGAGGCAAGAGAATCGCTTGAACCTGGGGGGCAGAGGTTGCTGTGAGCTGAGATCACACCACTGCACTCCAGCCTGGGTGACAGAACGAGATTCCATCTCAAAAAAAAAAGGAATCATTGCACTCCAGGGTGACAGAGCGAGATTCCATCTCAGAAAGAAAGGGAGTATGAGAGCTGTGTTGAGGACTGGGGGTTCAGACAGAATATGAATTCATTTTTTCTTCACCCCAGAGTTCTGGAAGTCGTTAAGGGGAGCAGCTTGGGGGCCATGGTCAGAGTGAGCTCTCTAGGCTCTTCTGGAAGAGCGCTGTCTCAGAAGCACCTGGTGTCAGTTAGGCACCCGTGATTTGGCAGCTTGGCAATGGAAGAGGATAGTCAAAGGAACAATTACTCGTGACCAGGAGATCTAGTTATGTGGAAGGAGAGCACACAGGCACAGGTGCACACACGCACATGCACAAACACATGCCTGCACAAACACACGTAAGCCTGTGCACACAGGCATGCACAAACATATACACACATGCACAAATGTGCACATGCAAAAATGTACAAACACACCTGTACACACAAAATGCAGAGTCACACATGCACAAATGTGAACATGCAAAAAACGCACAAACACACATGCACATATGCACACACACACATGCACAAATGTGCGCACACAAAAAGTACAAACATCTGCACACACAAAATGTATATATGCTCACATGCACAAATGTGTACACACAAAAAACATGTACAAACACATGCACACGTAAAATGCACACATACATGCACAAATGTGCATACAAGCACACATACACACAAGCATGCTCACATACACGAGTGCATGCAGGCACAGACATGCACAAACATACATGCGGATGCCTGACCATGTGCATCTGCATGTACACCAAACATACACAAAAACACACATGCACAGTTACATAAGTTCAATGATGCAAATATGGCTGAAGTATAAAATAATTATGTCATATTCAGTAATGGGCCACATGACTAGTGATTATGTTCCTGATGTTTGTGAAAAATACAAGTATTGGAAGATGAGGCAGAAAAAGAAGCTGTTATGTTAACCATTGTTGATATCAAAGAATACCTTGACCACAACAAGATATCACTTCACACTCCCGAGAAAGCCTATAATAAAAAAGATGGTCAATTACAAGTGTTGGCTACAATGTGGATAAATTGGAGCCCTTATATGTTGCTGGTGGGAACGTGAAGTAGTGCAGGCACTTTGAGAAACAATTTGGTAGTTTCCTAAGAAGTTAAACATAGAGTTATCACATGACCCAGAAATTCCCCTTCTGTGTGGAATCAGTTACCCAAGAAAACTGAAAATATATGTTCACAAAAAACTTTATATATGATTTTCATAGCAGCATTATTCATAATAGTCGAAGAGTGAAAACAGTCCAAATGTCTGCCAATTGATGACTGGATAATCAATTTGTGGTCTGTCCACACAATGGAACATTATTCAGCCATAAAAAGGAAGGAAATACATACATACGTGCACAACATGATGAAATTTGAAAATGTTATTGTAAGTGAAAGACACCGGATGCAGAAGACCACACATTGTAGGACTATTTATGTGAAGCGTCTGGAAGAGGAAAATCTATCGCGTTCATCTACCAGAGCTGCCATAACCAAGTGCCACAGACAGTGGGTTAAGTAACAAATTCATCATCTCACAGTTCTGAAGGTTGGAAGTCTGAGATCAAGGTGTTGGCAGAGTTGACACCTGGTGAGGCCTCCCTCTTTGGCTTGCAGATGGCCGCCTTCTCACTGCGTCCTCACATGGTCGACCCTCTGTGCCCGGGTCTCTCGGTGTTCTAGGGCCCTCTTCTTATAAAGACACCAGTTAGTTTGGATCAGGGCCCACCCATACAACCTTATTTTAATTTAATCACTTCTTTGAAGTCCCCATCTCCAACTACAGTCACATTCTGAGGTATGGGGAGCTAGGGCTTCAACATATGAATTTTGGGGGACACAGTTTCAACCCATAACATCTATGGAGCTAGAAAGGAGATTAGTAGTTGCCAGGGGCGAACAACAGGAAAGTGGGGAGTGACTGCTAATAGGTACTGGGTTGTGTACAGGGACAGTGAAAATGTTCTAAAATTGATTGCGAAGACAGCTGCATAACCTTGGAAAAATACTAAAAACCACTGAATTGTATAAAGAGTGATTTTTATGGTATATGAATTATGTATCTCAATTTAAAAATAAGAGTATTTGCTAACCTCAAGAAGAGATTAATATAGGTGCCAGTGGGAGAAAGACAAGGCAAAATAAAGACAAAATCATGCAGAAAATGTTTTTCCTGTGAGGTCTCTGTACTTTCCATAACTCCCAGCCAGGACTCCTTTGGCTGGGTTTCCAAGTGCCTTTGAGAAACCACCAGCTCAGGGCTTCTTTCCCCCAACCACCACCCCCTAACCTCGTTGCCAGGCTACAGAAATCCAGAGCACTGCTTGAGAAGGGAAAGCCAAGGACAGAACAGAGCCCTGGGGAGGAGCTCATGGTGGCCGAGCTGAAGGAGGCAGGGAATTCCTGTCACCCAGAGCCCTGGCAGAGGCTGCCGCTGTGTCGAGCCCGTCACTTGGTTGAGTTTCGCGATGTCGCTGTATTTGAAAGACAATTTCCTTTTCAGCAGCATTGGTATGGGCTTTGGACGATCTCTCCTGGTGCTTCATTTCTTTCTTTCTCATGAAAGCCTTTCTCTTCTTGGTAAGTAATTGTTCATATTCTGTGTCCTTAGTGAGCATGGGAAAGAGTGGCCAGTTTGTGGCACGTTTTTTTTGTGATGCAGCCCAGAGGCCTCGATGTCTATAGCACTGCGCTTTGGGAAAGGTGTGTTCTTACAATCAGCTTGTCCGTGCTCTTGTCTAGGAGTAGGTATGGGCACACAGACACACGGAGCTCCATGACCTCACCCCTAGCCACTGTCATAGGGAACCACAATTTATTAAATGCATGGGAAAACACAGTATTTAAAAAATCTTTCCAGCTGGGCATGGTGACTCACGCCTGTAATCCCAGCACTTTGGGAGGCTGAGGTGGGTGGATCACCTGAGGTCAGGAGTTCAAGACCAGTCTGGCCAATGTGGTGAAACCCCGTGTCTACTAAAAATACAAAAATTAGGGCGCAGTGGTGCACACCTGTAGTCCAGCTACTCAGGAGGCTGAGGCAGGAGAATCACTTGAACCTGGGAGGTGGAGGCTGCAGTGAGCCGAGATCACACTACTGCACTCCAGCCTGGGCAACAGAGAGAGACTGTCTTGGGGGTGAAAAAATTTCTTTGTAAAAATATCCCGATCGAGGCCGGGTGCGGTGGCTGAAGCCTGTAATCCCAGCACTTTGGGAGGCCGAGATGGGCGGATCACGAGGTCAGGAGATCGAGACCATCCTGGCTAACACGGTGAAACCCCGTCTCTACTGAAAAAATGCAAAAAAAAAAAAAAAAAAAAAAAAAACTAGCTGGGCGAGGTGGCGGGCGCCTGTAGTCCCAGCTACTGGGGAGGCTGAGGCAGGAGAATGGCGTAAACCCAGGAGGCAGAGCTTGCAGTGAGCTGAGATCACGCCACTGCACTCCAGCCTGGGCAACAGAGCCAGATTCCATCTCAAAAAAAAAAAAAATCCCAATCGAAAATATGATACACGTGTGTGTGTGTGTGTGTCTTAGGCTGTCACAAATCTTGAAAGCTCATACAAAAAGGCGTATGGAAAGAAGCCCAGTGAGAAGAGTTTTCCTGCTGATGAACACAGGAAAGGCACTGCAGCAGATCCTGCTGGAACAGGTAGCAACTATTCGTGTTACTGCTAAGTTGAATGTGTGGAGTCTTTAGTGTTTCTGTATTTGATGTCCTCGGTTCGTCTGACAACAGAGCCATTATTAGTGGTGGGAAATACCACTATACGTTTATACCGAAAGTCTGTAGTTCTGGCAAAATTTTGAGAATTGGCAACTTTGTGAACATAAAGTTGCAAATTCTAATAACGCTTTTTAGAAGTCAGTTTTCTTTCACATGAATGCATGTGAAAAATTCACGCAGCTTTTGGTCGTCCAAGGTCCCAGGGATGGAGCATGAGCCTTGAAACCTGCACCAACAGCCCAGGCGAGGCGGCTCCTTGTGCCAGGGCGCCCTCTAGAGCCGGAGAGAGGAAGCGGCGCGGGCGGCGGGCGGGGCCTCTACGCCCCAAAAGCCCTTACCCCCAAAACGTATGCTGGTCCCCAGATGCCTGCCCTGGGTAACCAGCACGAATGAACAGAGACACCCCAGGCTGTGTGAATCCTTGGGGATCCCCTAGATTCATCCCTTGAGTTTTAAAACCGAGAAACTTGATATCCAGAGAAGAAAGACCCTTTTGAGGCAAGGATTCCATGGGAGGAAGACCCTCTCCCCAATCCCTTAATACCCACCCTCCCCAGCCAGCAGGACCCTGCGGAAGGAAGATCGTCTTTCCCACCCCTCACGACCACCCCCTACTCCCCAGCCTCAGCCAGCAGGACAGACGAGGTGCAGGCAGGCTCACGGGTTCGGTGGAGGGAGTTTGGGGTCACCCCAAAGCTTTTTCCGTTTTTGGGGTCAGAACCAGCCAGTTCTGTGAGAACACTGGAGACATGAGCAGACCCTGCTGAGCAAGTGGCAGCAGCCTGGCCAGGGAGGCGTGGGCGTCACCAGTGAAGGGCCCGGTGGGGCCAGGGGCTGTGACCACATGTGGAGGGCCAGGGCCTGGGTGCGGAGCCTGGGTTGGGGGCTTGCTTTCTTGGGGCTGAGGTTTGCTCATCTGTGAGTCAGGCTTCGGTACCCATGCCTTGGGGTGGCCTTGAGGTTAAGGGGGTCTGTTTGTGTGAAACACTCAGGGCTGGGCCTGCCCTCAGCACACTCAACAGGTGACAGAGACCATGACCGTGATGTTGGACCCGTCAGCCGCCCTTGCAGGTGAGCACATGGCACACCCAGGGGGAGCTGGTGATGACATGGTCTGGTCCTCACCTGAAGCAGCTGAACCTCTGAGACCCTGGGCAGCGCTGTTCATGCTTCCCTTATTTTCCATACCTCACTGCCACCTGAAGCCCCAAATATACAATGCAGGTAAACCATTTCCCCTTAATTGTGTTCACAGATTAAAAGATGCTAATGGGAGATCCACAAATTTCTAAGAAAGATAAAAAACCAATATGTCAAGATTGTAAACCATACTGGCCCCTGACACAGCTTAACACCACACACTTGTTCCTCTGCCCCCCCAAACATACAAACATGTACACACACACAAGCGGACACATAAGTACACACAGACATTTGGGAGCATGCACAAAGACACACAGATACACACACGTACACAGACACACATGAGCATACACAAAATCACACGCACACATGAGCACACACAGACACACATTACACACATGTGCACACACAGACAAGAAGCATGTGCAAAGACACAAGCACATGAGTGCACACAGACATACACACGTGAATAAGAAGACAGCAAAAACATGACCAGACAGGAGAAAAGATTCAGTAGTATAGAATAGGGGAATCCATCTGAAATTTCAGAATAAATATACCATACATAACAAACTTACTTTTTAAGACAGCAGATAAAAGAAGACCTAATCCATAGTCTCAAACAGGTGTGAGAGATTACTTCATCTAACACAGGAGAGCGTGCTGACATAGGTGAAGATTGACTTTGGATTAAAAATGCGATTTCATTTTTAAAAGCAATAGAAATAAAATGACAGCCACATTTGCCCTTCAATCTAGTAACCCTATCTGCTAGAAATCTATCTACAACGCATAACGGCTTAAGCACAGAGTGACCTGGACACAGTATTGTTAATTACAGCATTATTTCTGATAACACAAGATCGAAACCACCTAAATGTCCACTAGTAGTGGGCAGGACTATGAAGCCACAAGAAGAGGAAGATCTCTGTGGACTGATGCGGCAAGATCTGCAGGATATCATATCTGGGAGGGAAAAATCAAGGGGCAGAACGGAAGAAATAGATTGCTGCGTCTTGTGTCATATATGTGGGGAAATAAGAATATGTGTGTATATATTAGCAAAAAGAAGGATAAACCCGAGGCCAGGCGCAGGGGCTCACACTTGTATTCCCAGCACTTTTGAAGGTCAAGGTGGGAGGATCCCTTGAGTCTGGGAAGTTGAGGCTGCAGTGAGCCATAATTGTACCACTGCACTCCAGCCTGGGCCACAAAGCAAGACCCTGCCTCTCTCTCTGTCTCTCTCTCTCTCTCTCTCTCTCTCTATATATATATATATATACACACACACACACACACACATATACACACACATATATATAAATATATATACATACATATATATAAATATATATATACACACACATATATATAATTTTTATTTTTATTTTTTAAAGATAAACCAGAAACTAACAAAGATAGTTACATACAGGGAACCCTAGGGGGAAAAAGGATGGCATGAAAGTGACAGTTCAATCATTAACCCTCTAATCCTCTTTGATTTTTGTGCCATTCAATTAAGTCATACAGAAAAAAAAGCAGTTTATACAACTGAAAACTGTAATGCGTGAACCTAATTGTATATCCAATTGGTAACATAACCACATACAGAAAACAACTGTTTCTTGGTCTTTAAAACATAGTATATTTATTTACTTTATTTACATGCTTAGTGAAATATAGTGTAAGCACAAAAGAAATTTAAAAATCTTAAAACTAAATTTAGCAATTTGTTGTGAGTAGTAATATTAGACTTATTATTTTGAAATTATTTTATGTATAAGATAAAATAAGTAATTTTGAATGCTCTTATAAACCCAGGTTTTTAGTGTGAGAAAAAATTACAAGTACAAAATAAAAGTCCATGCAAAATTTTACAATGTTATTTTTGCACTGAAAATATTAATATGAACTCATGCTTTATTTGTAAGATATATTTTCTAACTTGAAATATATCCACTGAAAGAGCCTAGAAGCTCTGACACCCAGTAGCACTGAGCACCGATTCTCACACTCAGATTTGATTACTAATGTTATTCTCACTAAAAGGAACAAGAACCCTACAGCAGATTGAGTTTTTGTTGTTGTTGTTGTTGTTGTTTTCTTTTGTTTTTTTTTTGAAACGGAGTCTTGCTCTGTCCCCCAGGTTGGAGTGCAATGGCGTGATCTCAGTTCACTGTAACCTCTGCCTCCCAGGTCCAAGCGATTCTCTTGCCTCAGTCTCCGAGTAGCTGGGATTACAGGTGCCCACCACTACACCTGGATAATTTTTTTGTATTTTTAGTAGAGACAGGATTTTCACCATGTTGGCCAGGCTGATCTTGAACTCCTGACCTGTGGTGATCCGTCCACCTCGGCCTCCCAAAGTGCTGGGATTACAGGCAAGAGCCACTGTGCCTGGCCCAGATTGAGTTTTGGCCAAAGTTCTTTCCCCCTCCCTGCACCCATCTCCCTTGCCATCTTCTGTGCAGACCCTCCCACTGAAGGTGATGTGGCTTTCTCAGTATTTGGCTCTGTGGAGTCTTGGCAGACACACTGGGCATCCTTGCGTGTGGCAGATGCACCTGACAGCTGTAACAGAAGTGTGCCCTGAGACCTGCCCTGTGGTCTAAAAAGAATGTGCGTTCAGAGTCCCCAGCTAAGGAATCCAGGAGTGGCCAACCTGGAGATCCATTCTTCATCCGTGAAAGAATGTGAACCCCTGGCCCAGCCCTTGGAGCACAGGCTGCATAGGGGATCCAAGCCCTTTGTTTTGGGTTAGGTGGAGGCTGCTAGCTGGAGGGTGTGAAGGGAAAATGCTGTGTAAACAGCATCTCTTTACAAACAGTAGTGGGTCCAGCGGCCGCCATTGCATGTGTCTCCCATGCTGGCCCCGGGTCTCCTCTGGGTCTCTTGGTCATGGTGCTATCCCTGTTAGGGTCCACAGGAGCTCAGCACAGTGTTGGTGGGGCTAGGCAGGAGGTGGGAGGAAGCCCCGTGCCTGCTGAGCCCATGGGATGCACAGAAGTGGGGTGGAGATCTGTGGGGGAAACCCAGGTGGGCCCTCCACACCAATGGGGGGCCGGTAGCTGCTATCCTTGATGGATGGGGCCCACACCTGAGTAGGGAGATGCCCCTAAAATGCCAGAGGGTTTGAAAGAGTGGCTGCAGGGTGTGGATCCGACTAAGTGAAAGTCAGGACCCCCAGCCATGGCCCCTGAGGTCAGCGGCCACTGAGGTCAGCGGCCACAGAGGTCAGTGCAGCGCAGGCGGGTTCCTCAGCTACAGGGCCGCTGTGACTAGAAAGACAGGTGAGACTTGCTGGGGCTGAGACCCTGGAGACCTTACTGCTCTGCCTGCTGGCGCAGGATGACAAAACAGAGACCCTGGCTTGTTGCATGCCCATTGGAGAAGTCACTGGCCACCACATCAACTGGTCAGGGCTATTATGACTAAATCGTCCTGAGACCCTAAGCTCTGGGATTCCATGGAGCGCTCTAGCATGGAGGACAGTGAAGACCGGGATGGGCCCACAGGTGTTCCTGTCCTCTCTGTGCCACCAGTAGGCACCACCAAGAT
The DNA here is from genome assembly GCF_000951035.1 of Colobus angolensis palliatus. Classification (NCBI taxonomy): domain Eukaryota; kingdom Metazoa; phylum Chordata; class Mammalia; order Primates; family Cercopithecidae; genus Colobus; species Colobus angolensis. The sequence goes on from NW_012114488.1 coordinate 10,309,505, forward strand.
AAAGGCAGACCAACTGCGCCTGCAGGGAGCAGCCCCCAAGATTTGCTCCTGCCTGCAAGATGGCAGCTTGGGCCAACAGTGCTGTAGAACGGAAGGAGCTGAGAAATGGGTTCAGACGGAAGGGGAGAGAGTCGGTCATGGAGTGGCTTCTCTGTCTATGGGACACACATGGAGGGCATTGTCCTCTGCTGGGTTGAGATGAGTGAAATGGCATCTATCACGAGCCACTTTGCCCTGAGGCAGCACCTCTGTGGCACCAGCAATGAGGAGCGGGCCACCCCCTGCCTCAGCTGGGTGGTTGGGGGCTGCAAGGCAGCCTGGCCACATAAGGGGGACATCCCATGTCTCCTTTTCGATGGCAGAGTATGGAGAATTTCAGGACAGTCCCTGGGAATTAGGGACGGAGCCGCCTATCTGTGCTGAACCTCGCTGGGGTCCCAGTGACGAGCTTCTCACTGCCCGCACGAAAGACGCCATCCTGAAGTGTGTACTTAACCAATGGATGGTGCGCTGGCGTCTGTCCTGAACAGTAGCCTGACCCAGCGTCTCGGGGGGGTCCGAGTGGCCACTGACTTAGGGGAAATGGAGAAACTGTGTGGGTGAGGGGTGCAGGCTGCTGGCAGAAAAGACAAGTGACCTGAAGGGAAGAAGATGGCCGAGGAACCCGTCCAAGCGACCCACTGGCAAACGTAGCGTGACCTGGTAGCGTCAGGGACACCTACCATGAAAACAGATAAATGACCTAGTGCTATTCCAGTCAGACTGTGGCAGAAGCTCAGGCCAGGGCAATGCTTCACTAGCGAGCCTTGGGTTCAGCCCACACCCCTCCTGCAGAGGTACAGTCGGCACCAACCCCTCTAGACAAGGATGAAGGCCAAGCCCATGGAATCTCAGTAAGAGCAATACAGTTCTTCCTCAGAACTGTATCCAGCATCCTCCTGCTTCTCATCCCTGTCCCCGAGGCCCCTGGTCCAGGCCACGGCCCCTCCCACCTGGACAAGTCCGGGTCCCCATCACCACTCTGTGCCCACCTGTGCACACCTGTCTCCTCTCAGCACAGCATCAGGCTTAGTCTGGGTGGTCCCTCCTTCATCCTCCTGTCCTCCCTGCTCACCCCTCCGACCTCCCTACTGCTTCCTGAGGATGGAGTCAGGGTCCAGGGCAGGGCCTCTGCCCTCAAGGGCCCCTTTGCGGGGAGCATTCTTCCGTCAGAGGCTCTGTCAGAGGCATTTGAACCAGAGAGACTCCATCTTGAGTAGGGGCTTGGTACAATAAGGCTGAGACCTGCTGCATTCCCAGTAAGTTAGACATTCTAAGTCACGGGATGAGATAAGAGGTCAGCACAAGACACAGGTCATAAAGACCTTGCTGATAAAACTGTTTGCAGTAGAGGAGCAGCCAAATCCCACCAAAACCAAGACGGCGCTAAGAGTGACCTCTGGTCGTACTCAGTGCTGCACTCCCACCAGCGCCATGACAGTTTATGGTCTAAAAAGGGGAAGCATGAATAATCCACTCCTTGTTTAGCATATCATCAAGAAATAACCATAAAAACGAGCAACAAGCAGCCCTCGGGGCTGCTCTGCCTATGGAGTAGCCATTTTTTTATTCTTTCATTTTTAATAAACTTGCTTTCACTTTACTGTCTGAGCTGGCCCTGGATTTTTTCTTGCATGAGATCCAAGATCCCTCTCTTGGGGTCTGGATTGGGACCACTTTCTGGTAAAAGCCCCCTCCCTCCCCACCACCTCACCTTGGCTCACCTGCCACCAGCCCCCATCCCCTTCTCAGCTGCCCCACGCTGCTCACTCCTGGACCCTTCTCCCACCTTCCTGGCTTTGTCATCACACAGGTCACCTCCTTCCAGGCCATGGCACCTAAATCTTAGGCCTCTTCACTGTTTCTCCCACCTAAGCTCCAGGGCCAAGGAGTCCACTGTTCACCCACGTTTCCTAAGAGCCCAGAACAGCACCTGCACTCAGGAGGCGTTTAATACACGTTTTTGAATGAGCGAATGATGGATGAATAAATAAAAAGCAACTTGGGTTTCTCTAGGTGTGTCCACAGCTAACTGCATGGTATAATCTGTGTTTGAATGCCTTTCTGTACAAAAAAGACAAGAAACCAGCACTCGGGCTTGAAAAGATAGATTTCCTTCACCTCCAAGACTTCGCCCACCCTCACCTCATGACAGGTTTTGCCCTGCACAGCTTAATAAGCCTTTGGAAACAAGCTTCCTGTTGGTGTCTAGTGAGCACAACTCCTTTATCCAATGTGTGGTAAAAGCTCCAGTTTGCTGTCCCCCTTTTTAGGAACAAGCAAAGTTTTGGAGCATCTGAGGATCAAAACCGATGCTTTACAGCAGCGGGTCTCAAGGTGTGGTCCTGGACCAGCCTCACCCGGAGACTTGTGAGAAATGCACATCCCTGGCCCCGCAGAGCTGTGGCCACAGGTGGGGTGGGGCCTCGAAAACTGTTGTCACAAGCCCCCCAGGTGATTGATGCCCACTCGAGTTGAAGAACCAGAGCTCCTGGGGGAGAGGAGGAGGGGGCTAAATAAACACAGTCACCTGAAGACTTGGAAGGAGATGTTTACACCTTTCCGAAAACTCATTGATGTGGAGATAATTCCGTAAATGACTCGCTCTGGACCCATCTGGAAGTCCAGCCCGGACTCCATTCCCAGGCACAGGGACGTCCCACCTCCCCCGGTACTGCCCCCTCCATAGGCACCTTGATGGGATTAAAAAATACACCAAAAACCTTTCTGTTGACAATACTTAGTGTCAAATACCTCTGTCCTCACGGGAGGCGTATTTGCATTCGATTAATATGTGCATAAAATGTTGTCCTTGTCTGAGCCCAAATACACAAATTGGAAAATCAAAGCGGGCCCCTTCACACCTTTTGCTGGCTTCATCCTGAACATTTATTTGTTTTAAAACAACTTCCTCAGTGAATTTCCTTTCGAAAAGAAGCTCCTCTCCATTTTAAAGAGAAATTACCCCTCCTTCTCCTTCTCCTCAACCAATTTCTGACAGTGACCCCTTAATGAGAGCCAGCGAGGTTGCAACTGGCATTTTTCCCATCCTGCGTTTTAAAGCCATAGGTGAGGCTTTTAGGAAATAGTCTCAGGGAGATTCAGATAGCTTCAAAGAAGTGGCATTTTGTATGGAATTTATACTAATGCCCAACTAATGCTTTTGTTGTGTGTGTAGGTCAAATAATTATTTAAATGCAGTAGACTTTGAATCATGTTCCTGTGAGGAAATTATAAAACGATCTCTAATAAGATACTTAAAGGCATTAAAGAATACATGTTCTACTCCAAATAGCATTTCATCATAAAAGTAGAATTTTAACTAGTACCTAGTAAGAGTAAAAATAGGAAAAACATCAACTTCTAAGGAAAAGATTTGAAGTGTTTAATAAAGTCCAGCAAATATTGGTGGTACCTAATTTTTGATGCCTCCAGGGCACCAAAATTGTTTTTATGGTTTTTTGACAAAGCTTTTCTGTCTCTGAGACGGATTAATTGAACATCTTAAAGGCTATCATTTACTTAGTGACTTCGTTTATCTCATGACCAAAGATGTGGAAATTGCCAAAATTTGACCAATTTTATTAAACAGACTTTAGAAATCATTTCATCCAACCCTGTGTCTTCCCAACAAGGGAAAGGGGAGATGTTTACGAGAATGTGCCCTGTGCCCGGCGGCCAGGGTGAGTGGGCACCATTCCAGCCCCTAATGCCCTTCCACCCTTTTCTGTCTGTCTGAATGAGATGCTTCAGAAATAGTTTTTTGTAACACTTTTTAACACTTTGGAATCATTAAAGGAATCTGTTTCTTGCTAATTATAAATGAATGCAGTCAAAGTCTAAGGCACATTTACTATATTTTCAGTGTTTACCATAGTTTGGGCTGTTGCTCCCGACTTTACGTTAGTCTAAGGCCCAACCTGCATTCACTTCTAAGTCCATCATGCAGACTTTCAAGTCTAGGTTAATTGGACTATGGAAGGGAGATCTGAATTTCAGTTTCCTAAATGTTACACTTCCTCTGGCTCTTCACCCACTCAGGCGTCAGTTTCCTCTTTTTAGGAGCTGTGTGTACTGAGTTCAGAGCAGAGACCTGGAGGGGCCCACCTGGCAGTCTCACTTGCTAGAGGTTCTCTTACATTAACCTTCTTGCGGCATGACGTCATCTTGCTGGATTTTCATGTCATTTTCCTAGGCCCAGGAGCTAAGGAATTTAGTCAGTGATGGGCCGAGAAAGTATCTGCCTTCAAATGCATTGTTAAAACTGACTTTTGAGTCATTAGGCAGATTTTACATGGTTATGTTGACAATAAATACAATTAGAATGAATTTTCAACTTAGAAAATGACTCACCTGGCTGGGCGCGGTGGCTCACGCCTGTAATCCCAGCGCTTTGGGAGGCCGAGGTGGGTGGATTACCTGAGGTTAGGAGTTCAAGACCAGCCTGTCCAACAGAGCAAAACTCTGTCTCTACTAAAAATAGAAAATTAGCCAGGCTTAGTGGCGCATGCCTGTAATCCCAGCTACTTGGGAGGCTGAGGCAGGAGAATCGCTTGAACCTGGGAGGCAGAGGTTGTAGTGAGCCGAGATCATGCCACTGCACTCCAGCCTGGGTGAAAAGAGCAAATAACTCCATTTCCAAAAAAAAAAAAAAAAGAAAATGGCTCACCTTGTGTTTAAACACCTTATTTATTGCTAGAGGAATGTAAGGAGGAGTAGAAGGTAATGAATTCGAAGGGCCTTACAAGGAAACAGGAAGAGAGAAGAATTTTTCCATGAGGAAAGAATTTTCATTTTACAGTTAGAAGAATTAACACCTAGACAAATGAAGGGACTGACTCAGGACAAGGCTCCTACCCCTGGGGGCTCAGAGGTACTTGGGAGTTACTTCCAAGCCATATAAACAACACCAAGCTTTGGGTTTATTTTATCATTTACTTAATTATACTTATGACAGGAATATAGTTTAGGCTTTTAGTAAATGTATGCTGTTTTGAATTAGTTGAACTTTAAAAATGGATTACTTTCTCAATAGTATAGTTCATTAATCGTTCTCTCAGTTTCCATTTTAACCAGAGACTTACAATGTAATTAAATTTTTAAAGGATATGGTTGTGTTTTATTGCACCTTGAATTGCTAAATTTAAATTTGTTTTCACTTTTGCATGCTTTTGATTTTTTCTTCATTTAAAGGATCTAGACCCATATTTACCCAAATTAGTAGGCATTAATGTCAAGTGGACTGTTGAAATAGCAGAGTAAAAAACGTGTAATTCAGAGGATTCACATGCAGAGTAGAACCACCCAATCTCCCTGTCCTCCTCAAGCCACTTACATATAGGCTCTGTTACCGCGGGTTTCAAAACCAGGCTTACAGATGTGTTTCAGGGGTGACAATATTTTGGAGGAAAAATTCAAAGCCCATTCTTTTTCCTGTTCAAGGAGCTATGAACATGTAAGCCACTGATTTTTCTCATCCGGGGAACATTGATGATGACATTTGTTGAGTCGTAAATCTCTAGGTTAAAACAAAGGACGAGACCAGTGCAGAGCAAAATACTTAAAGCACTGACCACAGGCCTAGTTAGGGAGGCACCAGCTCATCTCTCTCAGGACTGCCAAGGGCGGGTTTATCGGGCTCTACCGTCCTTCCACATGAAACTTGGCATGACCAGTACTTTGAAGCCTGCATGAAAGAAAACAGATCTAGCCAAGCTTGGTCTATATAATCATGCCTTTCCCCACCTCTGTCCATCAGGAAAAAGGAGCCTGATTTAGAATCCCCTGTTTTAAGCCTGAAGAGGGCAGATTCTAATCTTCCCCATTTCAAAAATCACAGACTTGCCTTTGCTGCAGAATTAGAGCTCTACAGATTTGCTCTCTCAGAGTTGACAACTACCAAGATAAAATGGTTAACTTAAAGGATTTTAATATAATAAATGTTAATTATTTAGTAGGAACCAAGATACAAGTGAAAGTGCTAGCATTTGGCAGACTTTGATAGATTTGAAAATCCTATCCTTTATTGTTTTCAGCAAACATTTCCCAGGTGGGCATTGTTCCGTTAATGACCTTACTTGAAGACATTTATATCAGATAGATAATTAATAAAAGTATATACATAGCAGCAATGCTAAAGTGATTATAACTAAATAATTAGCTCTGGCACCAGAAATAATTCAACTTTAAAAAAAAATAGCAAATTCTATTTCTTTTGCTACTTTGCATACATTAGGTAGACAGTAAATAATGGTTTGTTGTGGGCTATGCTTTAAAAACACCAAAATAACTAATTATTTGATTAAAGTGGTGCTTTGTCTCAGGAAACCTAGTACACAATTTCCTGAGTCCTTGAACTCAATGGAGAAGACCATAGCTTGTACAATTACATTGTTTTCTAAACAGGGTGACCAGAGTCCAATCAAGACAACCTATCTCAGTTTGTAAGCATTATTAGTTTTTAATACTCTCATTAGAGTATGTTTTGCAGTTAACAGTGACATTCAATCTCCATTGGTTATTTTGCACAAATGAATGCATGTGTGGTATGCATATATATGTATACATGTGCATGTGTGTGTATTTATCTTTTAAAATTATACCAAAAAGGAAGAACAAGGTCAACTGTCTTCATTCCATCATGAATGCATTACTGAAGCATTTATAGTATCTCTCCTATATAGAAGTGAACTATTCAGTAACTTCAGCTATTCAAGACTTCACAGATAACAAGAAATAAGCAAAATGATCTTAAGAATCAAAATAAATGTCACAGAGCCCATGGACTAAATAATCATAATTGTTGAAATACTGATAAAAATATAATAGCAAGCACTTATATAGGATTTACTGTGGGCAGCCTGCCTCCAAATGCTTTATATAGATCAGCTGATTTAGTCTTCACAAAAACCACGTAAGCTAGGCATTATTACTATCAACTCCATTTTGCAGTTGATGAAAATTGAGATATAAAGAAGTTAAGTAACTTCTTACAGTCCTGTAGCTTGTCAAGTGGCAGAGCTGGCATTTGAATCCGGCAGGTGGCTGCAGATTTTCAGCTCCTGGACACTTTTCTTTGGCCTTTTAGCCTCTCAAATGGACTTTGTGTCACAGTACTTCTATATGCTCATGCATTTTCCTTGTAGGCGGGATAAACATTCATCTAAACTTTATGGGCCATTTTTTATTTTCTTTACAGTTGACCAACCAAATATCTGATTTTTAAAAGTGCTGTTGTTTATAAATGATGGTCATTATAGTCATAGATTTTTCTTAAAAATCTCTAGTCTTCTCCCCATTTCTAACAAGGATGGATATCTGTTTTCTTTGCACATGGAAGATCAGAAGTAGTGACTGAAACCCGGGAGTGAGGCAGTGAAACAGTCAGCAGCAAGAGTCTCAGGTAAGGGCAATGAGAGAGGGAGAAGGCCCAGGCCTGCCAGTGCGGGCCTGGAGATTGTCACCACTATCAAACAGAGATGGGTTGCCAGTGGTCACTGGGATGTTGTAGAGTCTTCAAGAGCAGGTTTCCCTGGGGTGGAAATCTAGCAAGGCCCTGGGCAAGCTTGCCAGGGGGCTCCTCTGCATCTCCTCAGATGCCTCTGAGATAAGGAGGCATGAGGGAACTCAGGACTTCTGAGAACACCTGTGAGGAGGACTCTGGTAGCAGGACTCTGATACTCCCAGGAACACCCTAAAGATGTGCCCTTGACTTGAAGAACGGAGCCATCAGCAGTGGGAAACAGCACTTTTGATGTCTGATGGTATTAAAATACATTCCACCTTTGCTTCTTGGAGCTTAAAGCAAATTCTTGTAGAGGACAGTAACTGAAACAGCTGCCCCTTAGTTTGGACATGGGGCCCTATCATTGAGGAATCTTCCCCAAGCCCTCCCACCTCCATCCCAGGAAGAGAGAAGAGCTGGGGTGTGATCCAGCAGGAATCACAGAATGGGGGCGCTGCTCCCCTTCTGCCTGAGCCTGAGTGGGCAGGCTTGCTGTGGCTGCAGGGATGACAGCTGCACCTCCTGCGCAAAGCAGGATCATGGCCCCAGCTGTCCAGGTCCCCACTGCTGTGGCCATGACCAGGCCAGCAGACAGAGGCTGGAGAAATGCAGAGGTGGCAGCAACACACACAAGCAGGTGGGCAGACTTCAGGGGCTGTCAGGAAGAGAATATAGGATGCTTGTGGCACTAGAAGTGGGTCCCTGGAGCAGCCCAGCGGTTCCTGGATTGGTTCTGCAGACCTGAAGCTCTCCCAGGTCCTCGATGCTCTCCTCAGAGGGTTGACCACTTACTCTGTCGAATGAGGTAATGAAGGGGCATTGGCGACAGGTTTAGAATGTATTGCACCATAGACCGGGCGCGGTGGCTCACGCCTGTAATCCCAGCACTTTGGGAGGCCGAGGCAAGCGGATCACGAGGTCAGGAGTTCGAGATCAGCCTGGCCAATATGGTGAAACCCCATCTCTAGTAAAAATATAAAAATTAGCTGGGTGTGGTGGCGCACACCTGTAATCCCAGCTATTCAGGAGGCTGAGGCAGAAGAATCACTTGAACCCAGGAGGCAGAGGTTGCAGTGAACTGAGATGATGCCACTGCACTCCAGCCTGGGCGACAGAGTGAGACTCCATCTCAAAAAAAAAAAAAAAAAAAAAAGAATGTATTATACAACAATAATTATCTCTATGGAAATGTTACACTCAGAGCATGGGAATCAAGTACAGAAAGAAATCCAAAGTTCTAAAAATGTAAGATATCATAAGCCTGGAATAGTGAAACGTGGGAGAGGAAGTGCTGAAGAAGCAGGGCCTGCTCTCACATTTACACTCTGCACACATTACGCCCTAATCACGAGCAAGGCCAATCGCGAACAGCAGGGGTTTTTTAATGAAAAAATTCGTTCATCTCAACAGTGGAGATGTTCATTTTTGCTTATTGGAGATAATATAATCAGAGACATCATAGTTAAGCTTAACAAAATAACATTATTAAAAACGTTTATACACAAAGAAAAGGAACTTTGTTTTATAAGAGACAATGAAATCTGAAAATAATAAATGTAAAGAGATGATACAGGTTTACACCCAAAATGCATAGGGATTGATACAAATGTATATAGGCATGAACATATAACCCACACTTTGCTCAACAGGTACTCAAAGGATACTAACGCTTTACACATCAGCCGTAACCACGTTTATTTACAGATTATGTGAAGCTTCATAACCTCTTCGTGAGGTAAAGGGCAGGTGTGACCATCCTCTTTCCAGGCACTGGATACTGAGAAACAAGCTTGGTGCAGGCACCCTGGAAAGCAGCCTGGCTCTCATAATGGAAGCAGGGCAATTGTCCCCATACTTTGGCTTCTTAGTGCACTTTGGAAACTATAATCCAGGGGCATGGTGAAAATATTTGTACTATTTTTTTTTTTTTGAGACGGAGTCTCATGCTGTCGCCCAGGCTGGAGTGCAGTGGCTCGATCTCGGCTCACTGCAAGCTTTGCCTCCCGGGATTGACGCCATTCTCCTGCTTCAGCCTCCCGAATAGCTGGGACTACAGGCGCCCACCACCAAGCCTGACTAATTTTTTTTTTTATTTTTAGTAGAGATGGGGTTGCACCGTGTTAGCCAGGATGGTCTTGATCTCCTGACGTCATGATCCGCCCGCCTCGGCCTCCCAAAGTGCTGGGATTACAGGCGTGAGCCACTGCGCCTGGCAGTACTAACGTTATTGGTGACAGCCAAGTTAGCAATAACTCAAATATGCAACCATTGAGAAATGCATGTATCACGTTGCATTATGCTTATCTTTTCATATATTGTATGTCTCCTGGCTAGATGCAAGTTTGGGGGTAGGAACCTTATCTCAATTATTTTTATGTCCTTGGCCTTTGACAGAATCTGGCATATAAACACTCAATCAATGTTTACCAAGAAGAAATTAGCTGAATTGAAGTAGATAATTGGGTGTAACAATGTTATCATAATTATGTAAATTATTATGTGCTACATGGAAATATATACACAATATAATTAAAACATCAAAACACCAAACAAAATGTGTGCAGCAATTCCAGCTAGGTAAACTAATAGATGTCTATCATGAGAGAAAATATCATTTGTAATAATGATAAGACAAGTCTGGTTGGAATCACAGTGAGACCTTGCTCTAATTTAACAAGTCTCAGTTTCTTCACCTGTGTAATTTAATATCTACTTTGCGAGGTTGTGGTGACTATATATTGAATTAAACCCACATAGAGTATAGAAAAGAGTTTGGTTTATAATGTGTAAAGTAGATAATTGTTGAGTTAAGTAATAATGAAATAGATGTTCTAAAGAAAATAGAACCCAGCACGGAGCCTGGCACTTGGTAGGTGCTCAAGAAATAGAAGTCATTTTTGTTATTTTTAGAA
>NW_012114488.1:10321427-10327490 GCF_000951035.1 Colobus angolensis palliatus
GGGAGGCTGAGGCAGGAGAATCGCTTGAACCTGGGAGGCAGAGGTTGCAGTGAGCCGAGATCACACCACTAGATTCCAGCCTGGACAACAGAGCGTGACTCTGTCTCAATTTTAAAAAAAAAGTTAAAAAGTTTCAAAAGCTTGGAGGAAGAAACAGCCACTTTAGTTTCCTGTCTTAGTCACCTCGGGCTGCTGCGACATGTGACCACAGACTGGGCGGAGGACAACCACAGAAGTTTATGTCTTACAGTTTGGGTCCAGATGTCCAGAATCAAGGTGTCAGCCTCTCCAGATAGCAAGCGATGGTGTGGTCAAGACAGTGTAAGCCCAGGAGCCCAGGTCGCTGGGCTGTGTCTGTATAGCCTTTGGGTAAGGCCTCAGAAGGATCATAGCCTCAGTGTTCTGCCCCACCAAGGGTACCTTAGAGAGGTCAGGGCTGAGCCTCATGGATCCAACCAGGGAGCCCCTGAGGAGCCGAAGGGTGTTGACTCCGGGTCACCTCAGCAGGACCCAAAGATAGAAAAGGGCTTGCCTCAAAAACATTGGTAAGTGGGGCCTTGGGCTCATGGAGTGGACCCGGGTGAAATCCACGAGAGACAAAGATTTTGAGGAAATGACTTTCACAGAAACACTGCCAGCCTGGGTGGGAAGGAACAGAGAGAGCACAGGGTGAAAGCAGACTGCCAGACTCCCCAGATTTTGCCGGCTGGTAGTAGGCTACAAAGCTTCTCAGCTACGAACATGGGCAACCTTTCCTTCCAAACAAGTGCAGTGCAGATGCGGGAACCAAGAACCCAGACAGGGAATCCAGAAGCCAGGAGAATTCTCCCCAGCCCTGGAAACCTCACTGAGAACCCCCAACCTTTACTTTTCTGGATTTGGAATTGCTATAAAGTCAAGATGCCTTTTATCTGCCATTTCCTCCCCTTGAAAACTGAAATGTCTATAGCTGCATCTGGTGCCTGCTCCCCACGGGGCAGGTCACTAATCTCTTTAGTTTCCTGGGTCCATCCATGGAGAGGAATTGTGTCCCAGAACCTGAACCCAATGATTGCACCACGACCCTCTGCTGACCTTTGACCTGATTTAGATGATGACATTTCAGGCTTTGAGCTGATGTCATGAAGCTCTGAAAATTTTAGGTACCTGGAGCAGGTGAATGACTTTTGCACATGGGAGGGAGGCAGGGGGGCGTGTGGCAGACTCCCAGGTGCCTCCAGGTGTAATTGCCTTTTGTGTAGTCACCTCCCCTGAGTCACAGAGAAGGACTGGTGACTGACTTCTAACCAGTGGCTACAGCAAAGGTGACGGGAAGTCACTCTGGGGATGACTCACATCACACAGGGCTGTCTTGCCGGCAGACTTGTTGTCTCCCTCGCTGGCTCTGAAGAAGCCAGCAGCTACCACAGATCCTACAACTGAAAGGAGGTGAATGTTACCAACCACATGCCAGCAGGGGCATGCACACTTCCCCAATCAGACTCCGCATGAGAACCTGCCCCAGACACAACCTGGCGGCAGCCTTGTGAGACCCCAGCAGGACAGCCGGCAAGTCCAACGCTGGACTCCTGACTCACGGATTCCTTGATATAATAGGTGTGTGTTGTGTTACATTGCTGCAGTGGGGGCAATTTCTACACAGAAATAGATAACTAATGCATGCAATTTATTCCTTTAAAAGAAGTAAAGAGTGTGATGCCAATGAAGTAAAGATTTTAGTGGCCACACAATTGTTGGTTTACATCATTATTTTTATTCATTTGAGTATATCTGTATTAGTCCATTTCCATACTGCTATAAGGAACTGCCTGAGACTGAATAATTTATAAAGGAAAGGGGTTTAATTGACTCACAGTACAGCATAGCTGGGGAGGCCTCAGGAAACTTACAGTCATAGTGGAAGGGGGAGCAAGGCACCTTCTTCACAAGATGGCAGGAAGGAGAGGTACCCAGCAAAGGGGGGAAGAAAGAGCCCCTTATAAAACCATCAGGTCTCATGAGAACTCACTCATTATCGCGAGAACAGCATGCGGGAAACTCTTTCCATGATTCACTTACCTCCGCCTGGTCTCTCCCTTGACATGTGAGGATTCTGGGGATTATAATTTAAGATGAGATTTGGGTGGGGACACAAAGCCTAACCGTATCATGATCTTTGTTGTTGTAGAGATGGTGTCTTGCTTATGTTGCCCAGGCTGGTCTCAAATTTTGGGGCTCAAGTGATCCCCCTGTTTTGGCCTCCTGAACTGTTAGGATTACAAGTGTGAGCCACCACACCCAGCCTGAGCATATCTTTAGAACATTTATAGCCCAGTTCACTAATAAAGAGATAAATGATAGGCTTTAAAACAATTTTTCATGTAGTAGTAATTTTTCCATATATTTTAGTCCTCAAGTTTTAGTTGTTACAATTTAGTAGATGAAACTTAACATAAAGGCTCACGATTGTAGTTCCAGCTACTAAGGAGGCTGAGGTGGGAGGACAGTTTAAGTCCAGGAGCCCAGGAGCCTAGGAGCCCAGAGGTTCATGGCTGCAGTGAGCTCTGATTGTGACACTACACTCTAGCCTGGATGACAGAGAGAGACTCTGTCTATAAAAAAAAATTGTTTTAATTAAAAAAATAAGAAAAATTTGTGGGATGCAAAAGTATTATTTATTATGCTTTCATTTTTTACTGTTTGCCAGACAGCTCTAGGCACTTTGCACACTCTACCTTATCCTCTGAGCAATCCTGGGAGGAAGGTGTTATTACCAAGTCTAATCTACAGTTGAAACAACTGAGGCTTGGAGAATGTACGTAACTTGCCCAAAGGATAGAGCTTGATTTGAGCCCGAGTTAGATTCACCCGAAGCCTATGTTCTTTCCATACATTATGCTATTTATTTACTAAGTTTTTAAGCTTTAGAGGGAAAGATTATTTCCCCTCAGTTTTATTCATTTATTTACTTTCAGCAACACGTTTTTAAAATGAAGGCCTTTACATCTTTTAAAATTATCGTAATTATGTTGAACACGTGAGATAATATAAAGGCAAGCATTTTCTTTTGTTCTTTCAGCTAATATTTTAGAGTTTATTAGTTAAATATCATACAAATACAAAACAAATCACTTTCATATTGCTAGTTGTTTGCTTCTCTCCCTTCCTTTTTTTTCTTTTTTTTTTTTTTGAGACAGGGTCTCACTCTGTTGCTCAGGCGAGAGTTCAGTGGCACAGTCATAGCTCACAGAGCCTCCACCTCCTGGACTCAAAAGATCTTCCCCTCTGGGACCACAGGCACATGCCACCACATCTGAATAATTTCTTAAATTAAAAAAAACTTTTTCCTGTAGAGATTGAGTGTCACAATGTTGCCAAGGCTGGTCTGGAACTCCTAGGCTCAAGTGATCCTCCCGCCTGGGCCTCCCAAAGTGTTGGGATTACAGGTATGAGCCAGCCAGCTACATTATTTCTTACTGTTTCTACAAATATTTGTGTCACAAAGAACCTTGCATTCTATATTTATACTAGATAAGAATGAGCTTCGGCCGGGCGCGGTGGCTCAAGCCTGTAATCCCAGCACTTTGGGAGGCCGAGACGGGTGGATCACGAGGTCAGGAGTTCGAGACCATCCTGGCTAACATGGTGAAACCCCGTCTCTACTAAAAATACAAAAAACTAGCCGGGCGAGGTGGCGGGCGCCTGTAGTCCCAGCTACTCAGGAGGCTGAGGCAGGAGAATGGCGTAAACCCGGGAGACGGAGCTTGCAGTGAGCTGAGATCTGGCCACTGCACTCCAGCCTGGGCGACAGAGCGGGACTCCGTCTCAAAAAAAAAAAAAAAAAAAAGAATGAGCTTCAATTAATGTTTACTGAGCAATTGCATTAATTCAACTTATTCAAGTTAAATTCAACTTTAATAAGTTAAATTCAATTAAATAAGTTAAAACTTTAATAAGTTAAGTTCAACTTTAATAAGTTAATAAGGGGATAAGTTAGATGTGAAGACTGGTTCAAATAAGAGTGGGAGGTATGAACATTTACTCAGTGGATGGTCAGACAAACACTGAAATGAATTTTTTCATAGATACAAAACAAGTTAGTGTCCTGCAAGACGATAAGCCATAACCTTTAGGGTTATCATTTCTCATGGATGGAAATCTGCATCTCTAATGGATTAATGTTCGACATGTAACTTCCCATAAGTCTTTAATCTTTAATCAACAGTAAGCAATGAGTCCTACCAAATATATTCACCTATATAGAAAATCCACAGGTGCCTGCTAAACAATGCCTCTATCTGACATCAACAAGAATTGCCATCTATCTTTTCAACTTTTGGAAAATTTGTCATAGTCTAAGAAATATCTCTAAAATAATTTTATATTTATAGATTTCTTTTTGAGTTCATATGGGCAGTATACTGATGGGAAAGAAAGAGTCAAAATATGAAGACTGAATCTGGTATACAGAAGATCTTGTACGCAGATACTATCATTTGTAACAGTTAAGAGTTAAAATTGCTCACAAGAATGAAATTTTCATTGTCTTCCAAGGGTTCATGACTTTGACTTACCTCTCAGTGAACTGTGAGCCCTGCAGAAATATTCAAGTGTAAAGTCATGGGTCCTGGGGAGAAGAGAGAAGTGGAGAAGAACCGAACTTCTTTTAAGGTTGAGGGTCTGGTGCTGCACATTCTGGCAAGTCAATGCAAGCAGTTCTTACTCCGGAAAATGCAGAAACCTCCCAGGGTTTCAACATGTTGGTTTAGAACTAAAAACATTGGCTTAAAACCAAAAATGCTTGTTTAGGACTAAGAATAATGGTCACTATATTGAATGCATGTGTTTTTCAGATTCCAGTTTAATTAAAATCAGTGAGACAGAGTGGTTTCATCATTGAACCTTAATCAAGTTATTCTGACTCAATGTTCAGCGCACAACACTTGAAATATACCAATGAAGACATGTTTGAATTAATTTTCACTGGGAAAGACAAACTGATAGAAACATAAAGGCACAAAAAGCCAAACACACACATACACACCTCCCCCACCCCGGAAGATAGTCACCTTAATGGGAAAACATCCATGCTTCACTACAATTCCCTTTAGCGTTAAAGTGATCTGTAGTCCTCTCTTCTTGAATTTTATCCTTGTACCTATGATGATATATTTATGATTAAATATATTCTTTCTACAAAGGGAACTTATCACTCATAAGTAAATCATAAAGAAACAATTCTCAGGTCTCGGGTAATGCTTAGCAAATACTCGTTTGCACCATCAGCTAGTGTAGACGTTCTAAGTTTTACTTTTAAAGCACTTTGCCACTTGCTTCCTAAAATGTTTAAGATAAACACGCATAAAAGGCACAGTCCTGTTGGAAGTTCCTTTACATGGTTCCCTAAGTTCCGGAGCGCATGTCTGTGTGTGGTCTGCTGGAAAACCCCGGGAGGAAGGAGCTTGTGGGGTTCCCGAGGCCCTGGGGACCCGGACAGGACTGGGCCTCTCTGGGTAGGCAGGGCTGGCTGGGTGGCGTCGCTGCCCGGAGCGCGCGGGGCCGCGTGGGCGCCCGGTGGGACGCACTTGTCCCAGGCGGCAGCGGTGGAGTCCGAATCCACACCCCGGAGAAAGAACTGTCGTTTGCGGAATGAAAACGAGCTGTCAGGTGTCTTCAGAAGTTCAGACGCGAGAAGGCAAGGAGTTAATCCTTGCTGGACAAACCACTGCTGCTTCCAGGGAGACGGTTTAAAATGGGAGGCGGCGCTTTCGTAGGAAGCGGATTCAGAAAAATAAATACAACTCAATAGATTACAATAAAACAAAATTGGAGGGCGCCAAAGGAACATTTGGTTATTCAAAAGGGTTGTTTTTTAATGAGAAACGACTTCAAAGGCGCCTTGGAGAGTGGGTGGGACGCGCACATCTCAGCCGTCACGAGGCAGGTGGGCCCCCCGGGTGGAGACCCCCGAGGGCGTTTGCCTGGGAGCTGCCGCCGTCCCCAGCCGGGAGAGAGCAGAGGGCGAGACCACGGGTCCCGGCGTCTGCTCCCCTCACCGGAGCTTTCTCCCTGGGACGGCGGCCG
>NW_012114488.1:10331230-10331729 GCF_000951035.1 Colobus angolensis palliatus
ATACAGCCGGGCGCAGGGGAAGGCGCTGCTGCTCGGTGTCGGTGTCCGCGCGGGCGTGGCAGCCCCGCTGCGCGCTCATTAGCGCCCGCTCCGCCCAGTGGCTTCCCGCGGCTGCGTGTTTACTTGTCATTTTCTGGCAGCTTTGTTTCCCACCCAGCTTCTGAGCCCGGGCTGGCCTCTTTCTCGCTCTGGTTTTCTTTTTTATTCCTCTTCTTCTTCTTCTTTTTTTTTTTTCGAGACAGGTTCTCACTCTGTCGCCCGGGGCTGGAGCGCAGTGACGCAATCCTAGCTCACTGCAGCCTCGACCTTCCGAGCTCAAGCGATCCTCCTGCTTCAGCCTCCCCAGTAGCTGGGACTACAGATGTGAGCCACTGCGCCAACCTAATTAAAAAAACTTTTTGGGCCGGGCCCGGTGGTTCAAGCCTGTAATCCCAGCACTTTGGGAGGCCGAGACGGGCGGATCACGAGGTCAGGAGATCGAGACCATCCTGGCTAACAC
>NW_012114488.1:10332148-10334785 GCF_000951035.1 Colobus angolensis palliatus
TTTTGTTGTTGTTTTTTGTAGAGACGGGGTTTTACCGTGTTGCTCAGGCTGGTCTCGAACTCTTGGCCTCAAGCGACTCCCCCGCCTCGGCCTCCCAAAGCGCTGGGGTTCCAGGCCTGAGCCACGGCGACCGGCTCTCTCTCCTTGATGTTAGGCCGTTCCGGGTCTGGCCGAGCTTCCCCGTGCGGAGGCCCCAGCCCGTTCGCAGCACTTGAGTCCGCCTGGTGGGACAGGCGGCCGTGGCCCAGACACCCCCGGATAGTCACTGTAGCCGCCCCTGTGGTCTAGGGGTCACACTGCCGTCAGGACGACCCCAGAACTGGGAGCCCGGGTCCCCCAGCCTTTGCTCCGGGAGGCCCCTTGCCCAAGGGGCGGCGGGAGCAATACCTGCCCCCTCAGCCTCTCAGGACTTTGTAAATTCTACCTCCCAACACCGTGCCCCCGAGCCCGCTGCACCTCCCAGGGGCCGCTCGGGTTGACGCTGAAGCTCAGGAAAACCTCCGTTTCATTTTATTTTGTTTTGGGAAGAGCCCTGCGAAGGGCCCTGGGGTGCTGAAGGCTCTTCCTGCGGAGGGAGGCGGCACGGACCCACCTCCGAGGCGCCGCCTCCCTGGGTCACAGCGATGAGGACCTGCTGTAGAAATTAGACTGAAAAAAAGTCTGATATCTGCTGATGACGTTACATTTTCATCATCCAAAAGATGTCCCTCAGTCTTTCTAGAATCCTGTGCATCCCTGATTCTATTCTTCCCCAAAGGAAAATGGAGAGTGGGACCCTCACCTCATAAACCCTCGGGTAAATGAGAGAGGCCTCTGGGCTCACTGTTCTGAGGAAGAGCTTCAGCTGTCAGGTAGCCTTGTCAGTCACGTGCGCTCCATTGCCTAGGAGATGAAATTATATTGAAAAGCGTTCATGTCTGTTTTCCACGAAACTGGCAAATACATGGTTTATTATCATAAGCAGCATATTCCCATATGACAATTGGTTCGTATAGTGTAAGAATGTTCTAGAGTCTCCATGCCAAAGGAAGGTAAAATTAGAAATTGAATTTTCAGGGAAAGGTATGTTTATCTACTTCCTCTCAATGTCCTCAAATCTTTTCCTCCCCCTCTGCAAAGACCCCCTTCTCTCTTCTATCATCCTCCCTCCCACCAAGAATTCTCCTTATGTGAACTCCCAGGTATGCCTACTTAGCTTAAAAAGAAGAAAACCAGTCTGTCTGACTTAATTGTTCCCTTTAATTTTTAAAATATATATGAACCCTTAGAGATTTTCAAAGATGTGGTGTTACTTTTTTGGTGTCAATTACTGTTGAAAATAAACATTTCCTGACTGGCTAGCTGCAAGTTACCCAGCTGTTACACTCCGATGGTTTGAAAGAAGATTTTAAATTTTAAATCTCTCTCTCTCTCTCTCTCACACACACACACACACACACACACACACACTCGTTCTCTTTGAAAGTAAGAGTATAGGGTTGCAAAATAAATTGACCAATGGGAAATCTTGAAAAATATGAGTGACTATGAAGATTTATGGAAGCTGATTCAAAAGGAAGCTTGTAGAACAGAAATCAAAGTAAAGCTCCAAAATACAAAATTTAGAAGTCTGTTTATTTCCCATTTTTTTTTATTGTGGGTTTTTATAAATGTTTTAACTGTTTAGCAATTAGTTCTGGGAAGTGATATTATCTGTCTTCCATGTGGGTTAAGATTATAGAACAGCTTTTTTATAAAGATTGTAAAACTGGGTTGATTTTTAATATTCTGGTTTTTAATAAAGTAAGCACTGAAAAATAGTGCTTCTATGTTAGATATTTTCCTTTAGTGTCCCCAAATCAGTGATAACTATAATCATTAAGAATTACAGTTCAGAGTGAGAAAAAAACTACACATTTTTTTTCCTCAGCGAGTTACGAGCTCGACCTGTCTCTCTCACCAAAGTGAATAAATTCATTTCAATAAATGTTGAATATTTACCTTTTGCTAAGAACTGTGCACAAATACATATGATATACGGCTAAAAAAAAAAAAAAAAACCAAAACCAAAACCAAAAAAAACAATAACCAGTATTCTCCAAAAGTCTTCTAGTATTTGAGAACGTGAGATTTTAAAGTAAGGCTGCAAGGAATTTTGGAAGTTAAACTCACTCTATGAAGTCATATAACAACTGATAAAGTCACACAGTGGTTTCGTCTCAACAGAATCGTTTACTTTTAGGGGAGCATAGTTTTAAAATTATTAGTAAATTGTTAAATTATTTTTAAAGTATGAGATATCTGTAGTTTGACAGTCAATGAAACCTCAGACCAACACCATTTAATAGAATGAATGAATCGTTCTCTCACTGAGTGGCTTGTGATGTTTTAGAAAAATTGATATTTCAAGTGACTCACATAGGAATTTTGTGGAGTTTGATAAATAAATGCTCCCCTCTCTGAGGTTTGTAGTATTCTATGATAAAATCTTCTTAGATTCATGTATAAATGTTTATTAAATGTTGACTTTGGCCAGACACAAAGCTAAGCCATGTCGGTGCAGAGGTGAACACAAAAAGCTGATTTCACACCTTTTTCTTTTCTTTTTTTTTCTTTTTTGAGATGGAGTCTTGCTCTGTCGCCTGGGCTGGAGTGCAG
>NW_012114488.1:10335699-10336945 GCF_000951035.1 Colobus angolensis palliatus
AAAAAACCAAAAAGCAAACAAAAAAAACCCCAAAAACATTGTTAGTAGAATGACTTCATGCATTTCCAGTGGGAGCTGCCTGTTTATGTGTGTGATCAGGACTGAGATCCGTGAGCGCTCCCAGGCTGTGAACCTTTTTGAATGGACACAGAAAGTTGAGACCTCGGAACAAAGGTTTTAAATTAGAAACGGAAGGCAGCGAACACAAAACTTTTCTCATTATTGAAATCCTGTATCAGTGAAGGTAAGAAAGAAAATTCTGTTGTGAGTTTAGAAGTGTATTTGTCTTTAACATATTGCTCTCAGCCATTAGGAATTGTTTTATGTTTTATAGAAGGCCCGTGTGAAGAAGGCATCCTGATTGCAACTGGACATCTCAATGGTCATTTGGCAATTAAAGGTCTGCTATAGTCATGGGAGTAGACTTAGGAAGGAATCTTAGCATGGAACGAGAGCAACCTGTCCATAAATATTCACAAAAGGACAATAGGACTGTTTTCTAAAAATACTGAACTTTGATCTAAACAGGTGTCTATAAATATTATTTACTATAATTATGGAATATTTAAATTGTATATAAAAACATGTCTTTATGTCTTTATCAACATAAAAAGTTAATTTTCTTTAGAATTCTAAGAATGAATAACATATCAATAAAATTTTTTACATGATGATAAATTTAAAAAGTTTTCCATATATATCTATCTTTACATATATGCATATGAAAATGTTATTGAATATTGAAATATCAAAATAAATCTTGCATAGTTGAAAGGACTATACATTTCTAGTTTTATGCCAAAGGAAGAATTTATTGTTTAAATATTAAAGCTTTATCCTTAATATTAAGCATTATATCTCATTGTGAATTTATATTCTTTTTTATTCACAGGCTAATGAAAATTTATAATATCAAATGCAAAATTCTACTACCACATGAGCAAATTGACCTTCTTGATGATGCTCAAATATCTCTCTGCAATGTTTAATCCTGTACCCTGGCTTTTGGCTGCTCCTAGGAGAAGGGAGACCAGGCCTGTGGTACACGCTGATAAGGACAGTGGGCTCCCCCAGGAAAAGCAGATGAGATTCTCGTATGGATGACAAATTTGTTATCTAACATTATATTTTCATTTCTCTTAGGGAATATTTTTTGTATATCTACTATGTTTCCATCTTTTTCATTACTTAGCATTAAAATATTCATTCAGTAAAGTGATTGGTGTAACCGGCATTTAAAAATTCT
>NW_012114488.1:10338840-10397167 GCF_000951035.1 Colobus angolensis palliatus
GTGACAGAGTGAGACTTTGTCTCAAAAAAAATATATATATATATGGTTCTATCAAATATATGGACATATGTGTGTGTGTGTATATATATATATATATTTTTTTTTTTTCTGAACGGTTTGCTATGTTGTGTCCTGAACTTTTTTTTTTTTTTCTTTCCAACTTTTATTTTAGGTTCAGGGAGTACATGTGCAGGTTTGTTACATGGGTAAATTGCAGGTATTGGGGGCTTGGTGTACAGATTATTTTGTCACCTAGGTAATGAGCATAGTACCCTGAACAACTTCTTCACTAGAAAATTGGTTTGGGACCTTGAGTAACCAACACGGCTTGGAGGGTGCAGGCTGTTTCCATTGCTGTGCAGGCTCTCGCCTCTCTCTGCAGCCTTGGCGCATCTCACCAGCTCGGCCCTCCGGAATGGGCTGCGGAGGCTGGGCCTCCACAGTTGGGTGGAAGGAGCACGTCATTCTCAATTTGCTAGACCGGCCAGTATTTGGGGGGCCAGTCCGTCCAATGGTTGAACATGGCTGAAAGTTTCATTTACAAACGTGCAGGGTTCTCTAGAGAGAAGACAAAATGCTGTCGTGACTGTAGACGCAGAAGTTCCAGTTAACACTGTTGAGTCAAAATAAATCTTACATATTAAGCTAGGAAAGGTGGTTTCCTCCAGTAGTGTTAGAAAGACGAAGCTTTTGAAAGAAATCAACGTCTTTGTTATCTCCGTAAAAAGCAAAGACTTTAAAGCATTTTTGGTGGTGTTTTTGGTTACCTCTCTGTATTCAAAGAACTGAAATCAGTTTATTTGTCCATAGGTATGTACATAGCTATACAAGTATTTAGTGCTAGCAAGAATGGGATAGATTTTGGTGGACAACTTATGGGATTTCATGAAGGTTTCAAAACAAGGATGAAAAATGTAGTCCTTTTTAAGAAAGAAAGCTCGACTGGATGGTAAAGTTCTAGAAGCTGTCGCATAGTAAAGACTAAAGCAGGTGTATCTGAGCCTTGAAGGAAAGGTCTAAAGGGAAGTGTAAGTGGCCTGAAATACCTGGGGTTTGCATGTGGATTTTATACTTATTTCATGTTTTATTGACTATTCTGCTGTGGACTGCACTGTGTCCTTCTCATCCGCCAAATTCCTGCGTCAAAGCCCTAATTTTCAGTGTGGTGGTATTTGGAGGTCACCTGTGGGCAGTGACAAGGTTCAGTGAGATCATGAGGGAGGCCCTACAGGCGAGTGATGTTCTCTGCCGTCTGCCAGCCAGGAGGAGGCCCTTGCTGGAATGCTGGTGTCCTGATCTTGGACTTCCAGCTTCCAGAGCTGTGAGAAAATTCATTTATGTTGTTTAAGGCACCCAGCATGTGAAGTTGTGTTATGGCAGCCTGAGCTAAGGCAATAAATATTCCAATAAATATATTTCATATTTATTCTAGGTAGCATCAGAGACCAGAAATAAGGCCAATGGGAACAATTTACAAAGAAGTTAAAGTTCAGTTCGATACAAGGGATTTTTTATTTATTTTATTTATTTTTTTTTTTTTACTTTTTTTGAGACAGAATCTCACTCTGTCGCCCAGGTTGGAGTGCAGTGGCACAATCTTGGCTGACTGCAACCTGCCCCTTCTGGGTTCCAGCATTCTCCAACCTCAGCCTCCCTCATAGTTGGGATTACAGGTGTGTGCCACCATGCCTGGCTGATTTTTGCATTTCTAGTAGAGTCGAAGTTTCACCATGTTGGCCTAGGCTGGTCTCGAACTTCTGACCTCAAGTGATCCACCTGACCCAGCTTCCCAAAGCGCTGCAATTACAGTCGTGAGCCACCGTGCCCAGCACATGGGAGATCTTTTTTTTTTTTTTTGAGACGGAGTCTCGCTCTGTCGCCCAGGCTGGAGTGCAGTGGCCAGATCTCAGCTCACTGCAAGCTCTGCCTCCCGGGTTCACGCCATTCTCCTGCCTTAGCCTCCCGAGTAGCTGGGACTACAGGCGCCCGCCACCTCGCCCGGCTAGTTATTTTGTATTTTTTTTTAGTAGAGACGGGGTTTCACAGTGTTAGCCAGGATGGTCTCGATCTCCTGAACCCGTGATCCGCCCATCTCGGCCTCCCAAAGTGCTGGGATTACAGGCTGAGCCACTGCGCCCGGCCGAGATTTTTTTTTTAAAAAGGACTCAAGGTGTATCCTGGGTCCAGGCTGAGCCCTGGCAGCTTGGACGTGTGTAATCCTAAACGGGAGACTCCCTCCTCTCCCCCCACAAAATGATTTTGGTCTTGTGATGAAGGCTCACCTAGGTGGGCTATAGTGTTTCTTCCAATTCAAAATGTGTAATAATCTAAATAGAAAAAGCAGCTAGAAAAATAAACCCACACAATGTGAGAAACAAGCACACTATATAGAAAACCCCTATTCAGAAGACGACTTGAATGTTATCCGAGTCCCTAAACCAGAAGCCGCTATGTGAGTGTAAGTGCTTGTTAATGTGTAATGCTACAGTTTTCAGTGTTACAGTTTTTATGGGATGTTCACATGATTTTATATTTTAAAAGCCTACAGCCAAATTTAAATAAGACTTATTTTACGGGGATCAATCTGTAATAGTGCTATGAAAAAAACCTTTAGGGAATAAACGAAAAAGACAAAGTGTCCTACATAAAACAGTGTAATAAGGAGGAAAGTAGTTCTTACCTTGTGTCAAAGCAACAAGCTAGGGGCTAGGACAAGGGGCTAGGACCATAATCTCTAGGTCCTGTGTGACACACTGAGCCCGGCTAAGGGCAGATGACTAAAATAATAACACTAAGTATTTATCGTGTGGTTTCAAGAATTGCTCATGGATTATCTCAATTCTCACACAAAGCCTGTGAAATACCTACCATTTTTTTTGAAACTCATTTCACAGATGAAATGGAAACAGGACTATCCAGTAACCCTCTGGCCCAGGAGAATCCAGTTAGCTGTGTGGACCCTGTCTCCAAACCTAGCTTGTCTCCAGAACGCTCAGACCTGCCTATGTGCTGCACCACCCACACAGGGAAGAACGCAAAATCACACGGGGCACGTAGAAGCCCTTCTTTGTGACCAGTGACTGTGAGCCCACCCGTTCCAGTATCAATACTTATTTCTAACAATGAAGATAAAGTGACTTTCAAGTCTGAAAGACCCTTCTGATCATTGCTTTTTGCTACATTCTAAATATTTTCACCAAAAACCTTTCTGTAGAGGACCTCAGGTGAATTTGGAAATTGGTTTCACACTCCGGGAGAGTTGGTGCAGCTCACAGCAAACTGTGAGGAAGCCCCGGGCTTTCATGTGGGCCGGCCTCGGGGCAGGCCGGGGGGCTCCTGTAGGTGGTTTTCCAGCACCAAGCAAACAGATCTTTGGTCCAATCTTGTTAGTCCAGAGCTGACTGAAGGAGGAGATTGTTCACAAAAAGGTGAGAAAAAAATAAAACTGAAATGAGGCAAGACTTTTACATGAAGAGGAAAAGTGCCACTGGAAATTAAATCTAAAATGAATGTAAGGCAATTGCTTTAACAGTTTGTCAACAGGCAGGACAATGAAGCATAGACAGCCCTGCTTTGGAGAAATGACAGTGGAGAAAATGAAAGAAAAATAGAAAGTAAGAGCGGAACTGGGCCAGCCCCTCTTAGGTTCACGCACCTATCTGCGGACCCAGTGCGTATGGTTTTACACTTTTTGCCGGTACAGTTTCATGGTTTCTGTCTAAAACCATGCAGCAGCACAAGGCTGTGGCTTCTGTCACTGATGCAACTGAAGTTAATGTGACTTCAGCCGCTGTTGTGAGGTGCTGGATGAAATTTAACCAATAAGCCTTGGATCTGCGGGATTACCTGAACTTCAAAAATTCCTGGAGAGAATTGCCCTTGAGATGCAGAAGCCAGATTTCGTGGACTGTGAGCAACTTGGCCGGGACAGCGTGGGTCCTACTGCAGTGGCCACGTTTCACCCTCCAGAAACTCATGCATTTCAGGTGCACTGCCAGTGGAGAACACGAGATTTGGTTGGGCACAAAAAAACCAAACACCTGTCCACTGTGGAAATGCCTCCTTCAAAATCAAACTTTGGGCTCTTTGTTGAGCTATATCGGAAGGCACTTTTGATTGTTCTCTAAATACTTAGGATTATCTTATTGATACTTCTGTTGCCCAAATAAGGTGTAGGCATAGATCTGCCTTTCAGAGACAGAAGGGTCCTGCCCTTACCTGTTTGGGAACTGCTCTGAAAGTCTGAGAGGAGATTGCTGGTATTTTTGCTGTAAAGTGAAGCTTTGCGCTTTCTGCGAGGTGGGGGCAGTTGCTGTCATAGCAGCTCCTCTGCGTCTCGGTCTCCACTCACCTGTCTTCGTGGAGAGCATGTGGCCCCACACACAGAGAGATGACGCATGGATAATTGTGTTCACAGATGTGCTAGTATGAGAAAATTTGAGGTTTCTTAAGTGTTTTGGGCCAGATTATTCACCATAATCAGGGACAATAATCTATTGGTCCTGTGTGACACACTGATCCAGGACCAGCAGGAGCCCCTGAAACTTGCTAGAAGTGCACATTTCCAGGCCCACCCCAGACCTACCGAACCAGAAACTCTGGGGCTGGGGCCCACCAGTCTGCTTTTTAACAAGCTCTCAGGGTTATTCCGATGCAGCCTGAAGTTTGAGCACCGCTGCCCTACAGGCACTAGTCCAGCTCAGGAGGTTAAATACCAGGATTTCATGAATCACCAGGAGCTCCCCCTTTGGATCTGCTAATAATAGGCTGCCTGACTTTAAATAATTCACACGAGGGCTTGTTTCTAAAAGCAATCCTTCTTCATGTTGCACAGCAGCCTGGGCGGCCCCTCCTAGACCCTCTGGTTGCCCTCCCCTTGCCGTGTCCTCGATGCCGTGGACGGCAGAGCACCCCTGCCAGTCAGCTGCGGGGGGTAGGGGGTGGGGACTGGCTTTGAGATGCTTGTTCACCAGTGGAAAATGATTTGACCTGTCCAGGCACCGAGTGACCAATGGCCACTGAAAAAATTCATCTGAAATTAAGCTGCTCTACCTGCATTAGGGCTGACCCTGGCTACCTCAGTACCAAATCTAAGCCTGTGGGCTATGGGGTGAAACTGCTCAGGAGCAACTCTTATGGACCCAGTGTGGGGAGGATGAGGGAGGAGACTCATCTTTACAGGTGTGTGAATCACCCTCTCAGCTCTTCTGTGTGATACAGGCCCCTGGGTTCCTGATAGGTCTTTTCAGTCTTAAATTCCTTTATTAGTAACAACAGTGGCTGATGTTTGGAGGACACTTGGACTCCTTGTGGAGGACTTCTGTGGCCTTCTCTGCAGATGTTGTGCTCTACTCCCAATCAGCTGAGACCCATCTTCTCACTCTTTGCAGCGTGTGCTTGAGAATTGGCACCGGACAGGTGCGGTATGAACACTGCTGCAGGAGAGCGAAGGACAGTGAGGAGAGGAGAAAGAGAAAGGCAGTCAGGAGGGGAGGAAGAAGGATTGGAAAGGAAAATAAAGTACTTTAAAAGTTTTTTTCTTTTTTTTGAGATGGAGTCTCACTCTGTTGCCCAGGCTGGAGTGCAGTGGCACAGTCTCGTCTCACTGCAACCTCTGCCTCTTGGCTCAAGCCATTCTCCTGCCTCAGCCTCCTGAGTAGCTGGGATTACAGGTGCCCGCCACCACACCCAGCTAATTTTTGTAATTTTAGTAGAGACGGGGTTTCGGCATGTTAGCCAGGCTGGTCTCGAACTCCAGACCTCAAGTGATCCATCCCCCTCAGCCTCCTAAAGTGCAGGGATTACAGGCACAAGCCACGGCACCCAGCTAAAAATCATTGTATAAATCATAGAAGAGAAGAAGTGTCTTAGAAGGGAGGTTGTGAGAGGCTCAGGGACCTCTCAGGGTGGTTTTGGGATGAACACAGCATGCTGGATAATTTTACAGACTTGCTCATGTGATAGCCAGGGTTTGACTGCAGTTTTCCAACTTTTCATACAGACAAACTCTTTTCAGATATCAAGTGAGCAGAGCATTGCTGGGCACATAGGAGGCGCTCAATAAAGATTCCTTGAATGAAAGAAGGATTCAGGGTGAATGACTGATGCTCCCCCAGAGAGGCAGCTGGAGTTCCCTGGAAGTGTGCACTGTGGTTCTGGGGCCCCAGAGTTTGACTAAGAGATGTGAGGAGGGGACAGCAGGGGCTTGCTGGGAAAAGTCTCTCTTCTTCTGACAGCTCCCTCTGACGTGAGCAAACCTGGCCTCCTGCCCGAGCAGGAGCAGGAGCCATCCCAGTATGAGAGCCCAGGACAGTCAGAAGTGGGTCTGGGATGTGGCAGCTGTTCACAGATTGAAGTTCCTAACACACCCACCTAATGGCCCCTCCCTTCTCGTGCTAAGGCTTCTCTGTGGGCAGAAGGAACAAGCCCATAGAACTTGTCTCTTGAGCATGGGAGGAAGAAACTGAACCCACTGCCTGTTTTATAAAAAGAAACTGAGACCAGCATTCATTTCCAAGAGACCGCTGGATGACTCTGGAAGCGTCGAGAAGAGTGGCCTTTCCTTTCCGCCATGGGGAACCTCCTTCCTGCCTGCTCTAGGATCTCAGGCCCTGTGCATGGGGTTGTAAGGAATTCCTAATTACCTGTGAGCTCTCAGGTGACAGGTGACAGGTGACACCTCACAGCTCCCAAGAGAACAAGTCTCCTGCTGACTCTGAGTGCTGTGCACCTGCTGACAGTCGGGTCTGAGCTACATTTGTGCCGCTTCTTTCGAGGAAGTCAAGTTGAGCCGTCAAGTTGTAAGGCTGGCTTTGTGCCTGGCTCGTCTTTTTTTTGTTAGGCCATTTGTCACCAACTCATGTGGGCCCTCCTTGCAGAGACACGCAGGGAAAACCATCAGTTGGCTCTGCACATTTCTTTCTGGACATGAACCACACTGCCATACCTGCCTGCACCTCTCTCCCACTCTCCTCCCACTTCTCACCACATCTATGCCTACCCAGGCCCAGGCCAGGCTCACCTCTTGTGGGATTCATTGTCTCCGCCGCCCCTTCTCCCCAACGCACACCAAGTGTCTTGTCCTAGGACAAGGGCTGGAGCAATTGCAGGCTTCAGTTGTCTCCTGCTGTGTAACAGCAGGCCCGGAAACCTGGTGGCGACAGACAACAGCACTGTGTATTGAAGGGGAGGCTGGGGCTCAAGGGGAGGGTCTTTTCTCCCAGGGCTCAATCATGGGGCACCCTCTGCTGTGAGCTGGGTGGACTCGACTATGTCAAGACGGCTTCAGAGGGCCTCTGGCCGCTTCCCTCCCTCCCTCCCCGCCTTTCACCTTCCTCCCCTTCTCTTTCTCTCTCTCTCCACCTCCCCACTCTGTCTCTCTCTTTCAGTCTGTGCATCTCTCTGCCTTTCCTTCTGTCTTTCTCCGTCTCTCCCTGTCTCTGATCGTCCCTCTGTCTGTCCCTCCCCATCCCTCTCTGACTTTCTTCAGTAACAAGGTCCTTAATTTGGAGGGAGGAGTCCTTCATCTTTCCTATGGAAGGGATATCTACGAATGTTTTCAGTAAGGATGGAGGGAAAAACAAGCTATGGTAACACCAGGTCTAGGATGCTAGGAATAAGAATTTCTGCCTGCTTTCAAAATGTCCCTCCCGTGGTAGGAATGTGAGAATGCCCTCCATTGTCCGGCCCCTATGACCCACAGCCCAGCAACCCACGAATCGGCGCAGCCCTCACGTGCACCGTGTCCACTTCCTCCAGCCTTGCTGCTATAAAGAAAGTGGTTCAACAGCTCCGGCTGGAGGCTGGGCTCAACCGCATGAAAGTTTTCCAGGCAGCTGCAGACTTTAAACAATTCTGTCTGCAGAATGCTCAACATGACCCTCTGCTGACTGGAACATCTCCAAATACAAATCCCTTCAGACCCCAGAAATTCTGTTCCTTTTTGTAGTAAAATGAAAGGTTTCCCAAACCACTTCTTATGATCCAGTGAATATTCGAAAGAGAGCGAAATTCAAAAGCTGAGCCCTGTAACACATGTGCCATAATTCACAAACTTCTCTTTTGGTCAGTCCTTAACACCTACCTTTCTGAATTTCCATGAACTTCTGTTTCACAAGGGTAATTGTTTTATATACACTGGCAGCAGCATACAATAAAACTTAGTCTAAATAAAAAGAAATGGTAGGAAGATTCTTTTGGAAGATTCTTTTATCTGGCCATTCATCACTTCTTTTTATTTTTCACATCTTTAAAATTTTCATTTTTATTTATTTTTCACAGTTGTGAAGCCTTTAGAGTTTAGCAGTAAAGTTTTGGTCATTCAACTCAGTTACACCACACATTTGTTTTTGGTAGATAGTTAATGCTGAAAATCTTCATTTTCCTTAAATGTAAGTGGAAATAATATGTTATTAATCTATTGGGAATCAGAACCTTTTGAACTTCAAAAATGAAAAGGCAAAACAATTACAGTTATATTAAATATAGACTAATTTGACTTTGCCTAGTTTTGAATGAAACTGAAATTGCACATATTAGTTCAACTTTTCCAGTACGTTTCTAATCTATTGGCAGCCTGTCCCTTCCTATTTTGACAAGCCAGCTGTTCTGAAAGCATACCTAGATATTCAGAAGCAACAAATAATATGGTTTTTGTTTACTTAGTGCTGTTTTACAAATATTGTCAATCACTAATATCCATGTATAAGGAAATTTTCAAGAACCTAAGATAACTTTCCTCTAAAATTGGTACAAAATAACAGCACCTTTTGGGTATCTATTATTTGTAGGCATTTGTTATATGCTGAGACTCTATATTTATTCAATTGGCAAAAAATTGTATCAATTACCAAATATATGTGTAAAAATATATTTTTAATTCCAGACATGTCGAAATACATAATAGTACCTCCAAATAAGAGGTGTTTTATTTTTGTGAATTGCAGTGAGGTGCATCCCAGCCAGGATCTGGAAGCTCGCCTGTCCTCAGAATGGAGCATTCGATCTTGTTTACAGGTGCAGGGGTCCTGTCCAGAACCAATCTTCTGTCTGCCTCAAACAAGAAGAACCTTTGCAGCCACCTCTCAGGGGCAGGGACATAGACTCTGCACTGTAGCTTTGAGTTCCTAAGGGTATCTATCAACTTGATGATTCATCTGGGACTGAATGTGGTGAAAAATAGCTTCTTCTCCTAAGACGTTAATTGTACATTTGTGTACAATTAACTTACACCATGTACATTAGCCTCTGTGATACTGAGTTTGTGTATGGGAATGTCTTTTCTCTATGAAGATGAACCCACTTGTGTATTATTGATGTCTTTCCTATTAGGAGGGGATATTGTTCTATATGTGAGAGTGTGTGTCTCTAAAATCCAGGTGCTTACTTCTAAACTTATTGACACATCATCCATCCACCCATCCTCCCATTCATCCATCCATCCATTAAAAAACACTCATTTGTGTTTTTTACAACAGACACCTAAAGAGATTCTGTGAGAGAGAAACAGATAAGGCAGCTTCTCAAGTGACTAAATGTTGGTAATTTTTAAGCGTCTATTGTATGAAAACTTGATTTGAATTTCAGGAGCAGCAGATCAGTTTTTAAATGGGATAACGTGTCGGCATTTGATTTCACTGTTTTTCAACAAAACATTCCAATATGAGAAAGTATCTAAAGGGATCAGAAATAAGAGCTAATGAGAACATTTCCATTAAATACGTTCTCTCTGTTTATTTCCTCTCTGGTTGCAATTCTCTGTTTCTATTTTCCTTCATTTCACTGGAGGCGTCCTTCAACCTACAGTACTAACACTCCTCACTGAATGTATGAGAAAGGTTAGAACTATTTCTGCGAAGATGTCCTGCAAGGTAAACAATGCAGCACTCTGTCTGGGGCTCCTACAATTGGATCTTTAAAGAAATCTGTGTAGCCACAAGGTCCCTGACGGTTTAGGCAAACTCCGGGAAGAGAGAGGAGAGAGGCGGCCCTCTTCACGTTTTCCTTGTGATTTCAGCAGGCGGATCAGCAGTTGTTTATAGCTTCCTCTCTTTCTCATTCTATTTTAAAAAGGTGGAAAGGGTCTGACTGGTGTAAAAGATAGACAGAGGTAAGGTTTTCATGAAAAATAGGATTCCCTGGGGAGAGGACGTAACCTCATCCCTTCCAGTATGCAGTGACCATACTTCAAGCAAGTTTCTTCTGTCCCTGGAGCTTAAGGGCGTAGATTCCTGGGTGCTCAGGCCATAAACAGCCTTCAAGGCACTTACGAAATCTGCATTTTGTGGGTGTTGGCAAAATGCACTCTTCTCCGGCTTTCTCATCCGCCATCTGTTCTTTGTGTCTGAGCTTCCCTTTGAACATTTGCCTTGGCTTGTAAATACTTCGAGTTACTTCACTTCGGGTTTCCAGTTGATTCCATTTTGCCAAATGCACTTGTGGTTGGTTAGGCAATTCCTAAGACATTTTCATTTCTGTTAACCAGACTTGGCTTTTCTAGGTAAAAGCCAAAATGCAGGTTTTTTTTTTGGAGACAAGAGTCTCACTCTGTTGCCCAGGCTGGAGTGCAGTGGCACCATCTTGGCTCACTGCAACCTCTGCCTCCCGGGTTCAAGCGATTCTTCTGCCTCAGCCTCCTGAGTAGCCAAAATGCAGATTTTAGGGAACTAAAGGACACCCCCAGGACCTGGCGATTCTGATGACAACAAGAGCAGAGGCCACCTTTTCTGGCTCCTTTTATGATCTCCTCCAAGCCACGCTGCTCTTAGCTCCGACTCTTAAATCTCAGAGAGCCCACGAGAGCCACGTTGGGCCTCCCCTCGCTGAGAGAAGGGCTCTTAAGTGACCTCCATTTCTGTTTTCCTCCTTCACCTCACCAGGGTCGAGCCAAGGCGCAGGAACTTGAGAGATGTCTCCGGTCCCTACTCAGCATTTTCAGGGCTGGCCGCCCTGGGTGCTGGTACCTGAGAAAATTCATTGTTTCAGGGTCTGTGTTTGGAGAAACCCCCCACCCTAGGCCGGCTGGGGCTGCTTGGGGGGAACCCCTCATGTGCTCCCGTCAGTGATGGGGACCCCTGGGTCTCACTGTCCCTGTGGAATCCCCACCCATGCATTTCCTCCAGGAGTCTTCCCCCAGGGATGGAGGGCCTCAAGAGGGTTTTGCCACGTCTGTGACTTGCAAAAACAAACTTGCTAAGTCCCTTTGTGACAAGGAAGGAACCCGATTTCCTGATTGTGTAAGACAAGCAGAAGTGAGTCTACAATGGTGTTGAGTTGCAGTTAGAAACACGGCGTTCTCCCCTCCTCAGGTGACCTGGCAACTGTCTTGGTGCCGGGACCCCAGCTTCTCATTTCCAGGCCGCACAGCCTCGTCCCCCTTAGCTGTCTTTCCTTGTTCTCTCTGCCCGGCCACAGCAGCCCCCTCGCACCTCGGAACCCTGGGTGTGCTTCCAGCCTGGGGCCTTTGCACCTGTGGCCCTTACCTGGAGCCCCTTCCTCAGATGCCCCCTGCTAACCTCTCAATTCCTGGGGTCTTTGCAGAAAAGGCTCAGACTGTGGTACCTGCAGCTCCTCCATGCCACCTCCACACTCTCCCCAGCCTGCAATGCCTTCTGCTGCCTCACTTTCCTTTCTTAGCACTTACCACTATCTAATGTAATTCACATTTTATTTATTTATCTTCTTTAGTGTTTATTTCTACCCATATATCCCCAGTCTAGACAAGGTCCTGACATTCAAGAAACATTCGATGAAGAAATGAAAAGATTAGGGAGTTTTCTGAGGAATCTTAATTTCCTTGGCAATGCTTTTCATTTTATTTTATTACATGCGGTTTCTGAATGACGAAGGTGACCTCACCCTGTTGTCATCTTCAGAATCATAAGCATAAGATAAATTAAGGCCGTTTAAGGACATAGTCAAACCCAGCATTCAAGACCTTCTGTGCTGTGGCCATGGAACAGCTCTCCCAGCTCCATTGCGGTGGGTGGAGGGTGGGCGGGGGCGGTGCTCCTCTAGCCACCCTGAGGAGTTCCTGCATTTCCCATGCAGTCTCTGCCTCTACTGTCCCCATTCCCATCGCTACCTGCCCAGGTCTCCCCTTCAGCCGGGCTCTGACCCCACCTCTTCCACACACCCTCCCGGGTGGATCCAGCGGTGAGATCCTTGCTCTTCTCTGAAGTTCTCTCAGACACCACTGAGTCTTTGAACAGGACATGAGAACTGGCCCTGTGGACTTCACCGATCTCCTTCCACAGCCACCCAGGCTGGCCGTCTGCAGCCAGGCACGCGCCCCTGGGTTCAGCCTGGCAGCTGGGACTCCTCTGCCCCAAGCACCTGTACTTCTCATGGTTGGCCTGGTGAAGGCCCCTCTCACCTTGTCAATCCACATTATTTTACGTTCGTTCAGCTTTCCCTAAGCAACGTCCTCCCTCTTTCTACCCACACACACTCTTCATCGTCAGCCCTGATCATCAGCTTCTAGATTTAAAACCTCTCAGGGACGAGGATTCTTCAGACTAACGCGTCACGTTAGTCTTGGGAAACTCACTCCCGAGACGCGTCACGGTGATCACCTGGGTGGAAAGAGGGTTACTGGGACCCTCACCACTGGTTCCAGCGCATGCACTGATCAGCTCCAAGGAGGGAGACGACCTCCTCCCCAACCCCAGCCTGATGCTTGTGTTCACATGACACGTTTTCTGAGCAGAGCTCGTGCCCAAAGCAAGAGCATGGGGTCACCCTACTGTGCTGGAAACAGGGCACATTTTCTGACTGTGGTCATTGCATCCTAAAGATAATGCTCAATACAGCACCATCAACAGGTGTCTTTGTGAGAACATGTGACTTTCAAAGATAATCGCTGAAAGTTCGCTTCCTTTTTATTTTTATTTTTTTTGGCAGGGAGGTGGGTCGAGTTAAAAGGTCCATTTCAGGAAACCTTTTTCCTTTGCCATGAAGAACATTTTGGTGACTTGAGAGAAATAATTAACCTCTTTGCTAATACACTTTTCGTGGGCAGTATTAGAAGCAATTTATGGGTATTAAAATGGAAGGAATAACCGCTATATAATGAAGGAAAAACACGTACCTATGACCATGTCTCAAAACTGGTGGGCTCCATGTGTCAAATACTTTATTTTCCTTTGAGAATATTGATTAGGTTATGTAGATTCAATGTGGAGAATGTTTTCACTTACCTTGTGTTTTCATTTCATCAGTGGCCCTCGTGCAAGACAGTGAGTGGCTTTAGGGTAGAAATAGATCTTTTTATTTCTCCCTTCTGAAGGCCTGCACAGTCCTAGGCTGAGTTCATAGGAATGAAATAAATATCTAAGGTACAGTGGGTGAATGAATGAAGTCCTAACCACCAAACTGGGCTATGAGAACGGCATGTGATAATATGTGGGGCAACGTCTTATAAATGTAAAGTTGTTACTATTATTATTATTTGAAATGGAGTCTCGCTCTGTCGCCCAGGCTGGAATGCAGTGGCACGATCTCGGCTCACGGCAGCCTCCGCCTCCTGGGTTCAAGTGATTCTCCTGCCTCAGGCTCCTGAGTAGCTGGGATTATAAGCACGTGCCACCATGCTCAGCTAATTTTTGTAATTTTTAGTAGAAATGGGGTTTCACCGTGTTGGTCAAGCTGGTCTCGAACTCCTGACCTCGTGATCCACCTGCCTCGGTCTCCCAAAGTGCTGGGATTACAGGTGTGAGTCACTGCGCCTGGCCAGCTGTTACTATTATTAATGACACTGTGGGACCTCTCTGTGGGCACTGCAGATGTATTACTGCATTTCTCAGAGAGGTTAGTGACTGCTCAGATACATTCTCCCCCATCGTGAATGGTCAAAATATTGATTGATTCAATCAAGATGTGAGTAGAGAAGGAGGAAAATACACACTTTTTAAAGCTTATTTACTGCTTATAAGATATTCACAATTATGCCTCAAAGCACTTTACTTTCTTAGCTTTATTGGAAAATATTTAAACTGTGACATGCAATATTGTCAAGTGATTCTGAGTCAGCCAGATGTGAGTTTTTATCCCAGTTCTCTTGATTATTTGTTGCAAATCTCGGGAAAGTCTATTTCTCCACGTTTCAGTTTTCTCATCCTTAAAATGGGAGCAATACTTCCCACCCCACAGGGTTACTGAAGAGTTCAGCCCATCAAACTGAGTTACATAGGCCGGGCGCGGTGGCTCATGCCTGTAATCCCAGCACTTTGGGAGGCCGAGGTGGGTGGATCACGAGGTCAGGAGATCGAGACCATCCGCGCTAACGCGGTGAAACCCCATCTCTACTAAAAACACAAAAATTAGCTAGGTGTGGTGGTGCCCGCCTGTAGTCCCAGCTACTTGGGAGGTTGAGGCAGAAGAATCGCTTGAACCCGGGAGGCGGAGTTTGCAGTGAGCCGAGATCTCACCACAGCACTCCAGCCTGGGTGACAGAGTGAGAGTCTGTCACCAAAAAAAAAAAAAAAAGTTACATAAAGCTCCTGTCACAAACTTACCACTCATTACATAGGATCTCTTCCTTTCTTATATCTCCAAATTATTTCAATTTAAAAAATGATAGTGATGTTCAATTTGGAATTTCTGGTAGGAATATGAAGTAAAGAAGTGAAAATAATAGAGAACATGACGCTGTGCCTCTGCTTATAATTTTGTCGTTCTTCAGAATAAACGCAGTATTCAGATGACACAGCCACTTTCTGTGAGGGTTTCATAATTTGAAAAATAGCTTCACATCCCCTGGATCCCGGCACAATTTTATTCTTTCCTATGGGAGAGGGATGAGAGCTTGGTTGGTGAGCACAGAGGGAGGCCGTCAAGTCAGATCCCACGCGGGGCTTCAGCGTCTCAGCGTCTCCTTCCTGGAGCGGCTCGCAGCCCCGGCTCCACGGACAGAAAGCCCTTGCCGAGAAGGAGATCAGCTGCTTGGCCCGTCAAGGTAGAAGACACCATTCTCACTTAAGCCCTTTTATTTTTAATGAAGGAAAGTTACATTCACGCACCTCAATATTTCTTTTTCCCGAATGGCTGGGAACACTGAAGGAAACCTGTAAACCTCCTTTGTCCTCAAATATTCCACTAATCTGTGAACCATTACCTATATCTATTTTGAGGCATGTCTGCCCCGGAACTTTGCAACTGGGCAGAATCCGCTGGGCTATAGGGATTTGTCTTACTAAGTTCTATGCTGAGGGATTAGAAGACACATACTTTGGGAAACGTATAGTTGTAGCTGACAAAATTGCCTGCAGTTATGCAGATTTAGAAACAACAAGGGTTGTTATTGTTGTTGTATCTTGAGTTGGGGGTTTTACGTGCAGTTGCCTAATTGTAGCAGGAAAAATGCAGTTAGTCAGATCCTACTGCTCCTGGAGGTAAGTTGTAATATACATCTCCTGCTTGTCTCTGTTGGATCCAGCCAGCTGGGAGATGAGGCTGCGGCCCTGTGTAGTACAAATGGCATTAATGACCTCAAATGGGCACAAGCCAAATGGAGTCATTGGTTTTAGGAACTAACTGTATCCTCTACTTAGATCAAGGATCAAACTTTTATTTTGCTTAGTTCCAAGAAAACATGTTTTTGTTATGTCTACGTTGAGCAAACATATAATCAATCAATAAAATGAGGAAAATACAAAATAAGTTTTCTGGTGTGATTTTCTTTTTTAAGATTCTCTTGTATGCATTAAATAAATCCAGGCTGATTTGTTTTGCTTGAATTTCTCATGATATATACATTTCCATTCATTCTAAATATGCTTAAAAGTAATGTAGGATGTATGAAGTAAAAATTCTGAAAATTCCAATTTCAGCATATGAATAGTTTACTGTATCCAAATAAGTGATCAAAAGATGAGTACGTAGATTGAC
The DNA here is from genome assembly GCF_000951035.1 of Colobus angolensis palliatus. NCBI lineage: Eukaryota > Metazoa > Chordata > Mammalia > Primates > Cercopithecidae > Colobus > Colobus angolensis. Next base: position 10,354,726 of record NW_012114488.1, read on the forward strand.
CTGTGGACATCAAAGTGGCTGCATTGTTTATTCCTTCTAGAAATTCACATAATATGAAATTTTGCTTAACCATATATTTTATTAGAGTGCACAGGCGTAATTTTATGGGCTAGGATTACAATTTTGCTGATTAATGCCCTATCTTCAATTACACCAGAAAACTAGTCTTGTCTCCAATTGAAGCAATCATAATGACTTGACTGCAATTAGAAACCATGATCCTTAAGAATGTGGATTACCCAATATATGTTATTTTAACCATGTAAAAATATTTGGCTAGGAAGAGGTTAGCATTGGAACGTGGTCACAGAGAGGTTTCAGAAATCAATAGAGATTGAATACTGTTGAAATGTGTAATATACTGATTTCTTCATTAAGAAATACACTCCATAATAAATACTAAGCCAGGAATTCTGAAATAAGCTTAAAATTAATTTAAATTAAATAGAGAACCCCAAAATATCTGACACTCTGAAAACTTGGAGAATAAGAAGAGAAGAATGTGCTGAAGTGTCGCTTTGTTCTAGTTGTTCTCATAATCGAGGCAAACATTTCCCCGAAAGGGCTAGAGAGCCATTGTTGTAGACTTTGAAGGCCACATGCGGTCTCTGTTGTTGATCCTCTTCTTTCCTTCCTTTTTTTCTTTTAAACAACTTAAAAAATATATAAAGTCATAGATTTGGCCACTAGAATGTAGCTTTCATCCTCTAAGCTTTGTGATTCTCTTTTCTGGACTTAAATTATAGGAAAATGAATTGAAACAAGTCACGTGCCTTTTGGAATCTGAAATACCAAAGCCATCTTCTTTATAATCGTACATCCTTCTGTTTAAACTACATTCTATTTTATGTTTCATCCTTACATGTCACAGTCCTAGCCAATGCCTGACATACAGTGGATTCTCAGAAAATGTTTACCAAATGATACCATTTTAAAGTTTCATCTAATTCTACAGTATTGAGAGGGTTACTTCAATTCTGGATGGTGGGTTGTGTGTGTGTGTGTTTTTTTTCTATCAATCTTAATAGAAATGTTCTCAGGGGTCACTAAACCCCAATCCCCATCACTTTTCCACAGATTTTAAAGTATGGAACCCAATAGAAACAATGATCAAAACCATGACCTCGATAAGCAGTATTATGTATCATGCACACATAATAGTAAAGGGTGAAAATAATTGAAGGGCATAAAATAAGTTATTGGCTGCAGATTTTTAAAATGTATTTAAGTCCATTTTGTGTTTATTTGTTGGGCATCTCCATTATAAAGTAATACCCTTGAGGGAAAAAACAAAACAAAACAGGACTTTTAATATTTCCTTCATGTTTTTTTCCTTCACTGCTCTCACTCATACCTCCCCTCCTGCCCCAATGCTGTGAAGCACCCACTACTTGGCACACAGTAGGGCTTCATAAATGTTGCAGGCCTGATTCTCTTGCTCTCCAGACCTGGATGGTCCTTTCCTTCTTCCCTCTTTCTGGCTTTTGCAAAAAGGCCATTTCCGCTTGCTTTTCCATTTCTTTAAAGAAGTGTGTGTATTCCTCAATGAATGTAATTTAAAAAAATTTTTTTTTAAGATTGCTGTAAGTAAATTGATTTTCTGTTTTTTTCCCTTCTAAAATACTGGCACAAAACCAGAAGCCATAATGAGCTGTGATTTGCAACTTTTCATTACAATCTACTAATAGGCATTCTATAACTATTGATTCGTTCTATCGCGTGAAGAAAAGAAAAAGGGCAAATGTATCGCATTCTTACTATTAAATGCCAATTGATACCTGACATCTTTGAAAACACGTCTGATTTTGTATTTCTTTCTCTCAATTTGAGGAGGAAAAGAACCCAGACTTGTCGATTGTAGAGGTGTTTTGTTCTAGTACTTGCTGCTGTTTCAGGCTTATAAAACAAACAAGAAAACAGCAAAAACGTGGATTACCAAGTGTCTGAGTTCATTTGGCTTCTCTGAGGTCCTCCTTTGGGGGTCCAAGTCTTGGTGGGCTTGTGCTGAGGAGGCCTCAGCTCCCTCAGCAACTGGGTGGGCAACTACCCCAACACCCTGGAAAGGGAGGACCCCACAAGGAAGCCCCCACAAGCCTCCCTCCCCCCACCCACACAGCGTGGGGTGTCAGAGAGACCCTGAAGGGCGTCCTGCCCGCCCCGCCCACACCTGCTTCGGTTCCCGCTGCAGTTTTATGGGCCGTGAGGAGGCAGGTTTGACGCCCAGAACAGCCTCTGCCAACAGCTGCAGACCCGTCAGCTCCCAGACAGTAAAATGTAAAGAGGGGGAGGAAGGGATCACCTTTGAAGTCTGCAAAAAGCATGACTTTGACCACTTCCTTTTTCCTTTTTAAATTGGTGTCCCAGGTATGTTGACAGCAGCTATGGGCCAACTTTACAAGGAAAGACGCACCTCCTCGGAACACTGAGGTCTGCCGGGTCCTCAGCATTTTCATACCATCTCTCGAAGGCTTTCCTGGTGTCAGCGTAACTTTGTGATGAGAAATGGGCTATTTTAACTGAGGGTGCTACACTTAAGGCCAACACAGATGTGTATCGGTAAATAACACGCACATACACAGAGTGCCCTCCATTCAAGTTGAAGGTGAAACTGTACAAAGCCATCACTGCGCATCCTTCCTGCATCTTCCCCACACGTTTTCTCTGCATTTGCCCTTCTTGCTTTTCTCTTAAAGAAATCATAAGGACTTGAAGGGAAACTGTGGTGCTAACATTTTCCTCTCAGTTTCACATCCGAATTTTAATCTCCAGTGAATGCTTTTTCTTTCCACGTTGCTTTCAGGGTTTTTCTCTTTTAATTTAAAAGAAGACTCCAAGATTTTTAGTTATTCTGCCACTTTTGCATAGTTTAGCATGCAACGTCCTGGAGGATTGCGTGTGCATCTGATACCGTTCATTCACTAGGAGATCTTGCTGGACTATGGGGTTTGAGTCTTCAGTTTGAGCTACGCACATGATCAAAGGTTGAAAGATTTCCTTCAAACTACACAGCACAAACTACACTGTCCTCGTATTTGACAGCTTTGTGATTTCCAAACTTACTTTAACAATGGTCTTGACTTTCTGTTTAATGAAATATAGACAATATGAATCAAATTTAAAATCTCTGATGTCCAATTCTAACATGGGAACTCAGAGCATTCTGAAAGGCCATTTCCAGGCTAGCATAAAGTTTAGAAAGAATCTTATAATCGTCTCATTTTTTTCTTCAAATGTATTAAAGAAGCGTAAATACTTTGCATCTTTCCTTGTAGGGTACAAATTAACCCCAGTAACCAACCCACAGATCCTCATAATATCATTATTGGAGTGTTTGATGGTCCCTGACTACTTAGTTGTAAAACTAAACCAATCGTCTAACTGCCTGGGACCCAGTTTTCCCACTTGGAAAACAAGGCAATTAGTCTAGATCCCTTCTGCCCAAGGCTGTGGCCTCTAGTCACACGTGACTCTTTAAGTTTAAATTCAATACGGTTAGGTAAAATTAAATTGAATTCCTCAGTTGCACTAGCCACATTTCAAGTGCTCCGTAGCCAATGTGCAGCTAGTGGCCACTGCATTGGAGAGAGTGGATAAAGAAAGTCTGGATCGCTGCAGGAATTCCTACTGGACAGCACCAGCAGGTAAAACATGGATTCTCCTTCCTGACTGTAACACAGAGCATGGAGGGAACTCCAGGCTGCTGGACTCTAGTCCCAAGTCATTATTATGATACTCCTCACAATAGTTATTCATAGTAGTAGCTATGAATGGCAGGGCCATTCATTACTTAAACATGTAATGAACACTGGCCGTGTGAAAGCAATTGTATGATAGGCTGGGAATAGCACAAAACATCGTGCCTGTGGGCTAGGTGCCTACTGCCTGACTGAGGAGGAGACTAGCAAACTCAGAACACAGGACCAGATAAGGAAAAGCCACGCAAGGGGTGCTGGGGATCCTTGGATGGGGTGGGGTGCAGGGATGGCCTCCCAATGGAACACTGATTCTTGTGCCAGGTAAAACCTTATGGAAATTATTCTGTAAGAGCATAATGAGATGAAAATTTAGAACTAGAACTGCCGATATACCTGCCAATATACCCTTGTAACTGCTGAGTTGAAGAGTAGGGTATCTTCTAAAGGTTTTAAGGATCTAAGAAAACCCACAAAACTCTAATCAGCAGACCCAAACTCAATGGAAAAATCTTGGCCCTTCATGAAAAGGCTTGTTGGATGAATGCATGATCATAGAGTTAGCTTTAAACATGTTTACATGAAAGGCTTCCAGAATCAATCAATTTCTAATACTAACTGCCTCCTAACCAAGCCAGATGGCTCTATAAATTGTTCTGTTATAATTTGGACCATGTATCTAAGGATTCCCTCTACTTAATCAACCAAAATCGAAGAATGCTATTTAAGATGTGAATTCCACATCTAAAAGAGCAACCAGGATGGATTTGCCCTATCAGATACTGTGGTACTGCCACGGGGATCATGTGAACCAAACAGAAAGCACAAAACAAGACCCAAATGGACTTGGGAATGTAGAGTGTGATCCAGAGGAGCTGGGAAAGAGCAGACCCCAAGGGGACTGTCTGCAGTAGGTTCTATTACATGATTACCTCCACTCCCCCACAACCCGGGCTGAGCAGAGAGTCCTTCTCAGGCTTTTTCGGTTCTCTCACCTCCACTCAATTTGTTGGTGGTCTGTTAGGTAACTTACCTTTATCACTTTTTCCCAAAACAGCATTTTTTTTGGTTTATTTTTTAGAAATAACCCCGTTCCACAGTCATATTTTACCAGATTATAACATTGTATTACATTCTGAAATTACGATTATAAATATACTGGGCTTTAGCTGGGATCAGCACAGATGACTCCCAGTGAGTATCAATTTGGAGGATGCTGAGCCACAGAGTCACACGCAAAGCACAGGTCCTGCGGCTTAGCCTGCCTGGGCACTCATCCGTGTATTTCAAGGGCAGTCCTGCGGGTCCTGAGGGCCAGTGTGTCGTAGGTGAGAAACATAGCCTGCAGAGCGAGAGGAGCCCCTGGGGGCTGGGAGGTGGTCAGGGAGCATAGTCTCCCTTACTGTTTCGGCACGTGCTCCGCAAGGCTCAGAGGACAGGTTGGGGAGGACAAGACGTGGTGGTACAAAGGGAATATCATGCATGCCATCCCCTGGGAATGATCCCTTCCTTCATACTGTCCTCACTCCCTGATCCACTCCCGCACTTGCTGCTAATCTCCCCAACAGGCAATAGCTTTGGGTGCATGGGCGTCTGTCCCTCGCCACCCTCACTAGGTGGGGGGCAGCCCTCATCCTTCACCATGCAGACCTCTCCTGGCCTCACTGCCTCTGCTCTTTGTCTTCTTACATTAGCTTTTTGTTAGGGTAATAATTTCTTTTTTTTGTTATTGTTATTATACTTTAAGTTCTAGGGTACATGTGCACAATGTGCAGGTTTGTTACATATGTATACATGTGTCATGTTGGTGTGCTGCACCCATTAACTCGTCATTTACATTAGGTGTATCTCCTAATGCTATCCCTCCCACCTCCCCCCATCCCATGACAGGCCCCAGTGTGTGATGTTCCCCTTCCTGTGTCCAAGTATTCTTATTGTTCAATTCCCACCTATAAGTGAGAACATGCAGTGTTTGGTTTTCTGTCCTTGTGATAGTTTGCTCAGAATGATGGTTTCCAGCTTCATCCATGTCCCTACAAAGTACATGAACTCATCCTTTTTTATGGCTGCATAGTATTCCACAGTGTATATGTGTCACATTTTCTTAATCCAGTCTGTCACTGATGGACATTTGGGTTGGTTCCAAGTCTTTGCTATTGTGAATAGTGCTGCAATAAGCATACGTGTGCATGTGTCTTTATAGCAGTATGATTTATAATCCTTTGGGCATATACCCAGTAATGGGATGGCTGGGTCAAATGGTAATTCTAGTTCTAGATCCGTGAGGAATCGCCACACTGTCTTCCACAATGATTGGTCTAGTTAACAGTCCTACCAACAGTGTAAAAGTGTTCCTATGTCTCCACATCCTCTCCAGCACCTGTTGTTTCCTGACTTTTTAATGATTGCCATTCTAACTGGTGTGAGATGGTATCTCATTGTGGTTTTGATTTGCATTTCTCCGATGGCCAGTGATGATGAACGTTTTTTTCATGTGTCTGTTGGCTGCATAAATGTCTTCTTTTGAGAATTGTCTGTTCATATCCTTTGCCCACTTTTTGATGGGGTTGTTTGATTTTTTTCTTGTAAATTTGTTTAAGTTCTTTGTAGATTCTGGATATTAGCCCTTTGTCAGAGGGTAGATTGTAAACATTTTCTCCCATTCTGCAAGTGGCCTGTTCTGATGGTAGTTTCTTTTGCTCTGCAGAAGCTCTTTAGTTTAATTAGATTCCATTTGTCAATTCTGGCTTTTGTTGCCATTGCTTTTGGTGTTTTAGTCAAGAAGTCCTTACCCATGCCTATGTCCTGAATGGTATTGCCTGAGTTTTCTTCTAGGGTTTTTATGGTTTTAGGTCTAACATTTAAGTCTTTAATCCATCTTGAATTAATTTTTGTATAAGATGTAAGGAAGGGATCCAGCTTTAGCTTTCTACATATGGCTAGCCAGTTTTCCCAGCACCATTAATTAAATAGGGAATCCTTTCCCCATTTCTTGTTTTTGTCAGGTTTGTCAAAGATCAGATGGTTGTAGATGTATGGTATTATTTCTGAGGGCTCTGTTCTGTTCCATTGGCCTATATATCTGTTTTGGTACCAGTATCATGCTGTTTTGGTTACTGTAGCCTTGTAGTATAGTTTGAAGTCAGGTAGTGTGATGCCTCCAGCTTTGTTCTTTTGGCTTAGGATTGTCTTGGCAAGGTAGGCTCTTTTTTGGTTCCATATGAACTTTAAAGTAGTGTTTTCCAATTCTGTCTAGAAAGTCATTGGTAGCTCGATGGGGATAGCATTGAATCTATAAATTACCTTGGGCAGTATGGCCATTTTCATGATATTGATTCTTCCTACCCGTGAGCATGGAATGTTTTTCCTTCTGTTTGTGTCCTCTTTTATTTTGTTGAGCAGTGGTTTGTAGTTCTCCTTGAAGAGGACCTTCACATCTGTCAGGGTAATAATTTCAAAGCACATCTATGCTCATGTCAGTGTCCTTCTCAAGATATTTAGTGGCTTCTGAGTGCTCTTAAGATGAAAACCAAAACCCTGAGTGTGACGGACACAGTCTACCCACTGTGGTCTGCCTCTGCTGTGTCCCAGCTCTTATCCCACGGGCCCTGCCCCCTCTCATAAAGAGCCCCCTGCACCTCCTCCCTGCTTGGACTCTTTCCAGACTCCCTCCTCCGTCTTCTACTCAGCGAACCCCTCCTCATCCTGCAGAGGCTGGCTCAAGCCTTACACTCCTGGAGAAGCATTTTCTACCTTCTGATAAATGTTGAATCCTCCTCATATTATAGGTTCTCAGGGATGAGGTAAGTCCCTTTCCCCTGTAGCACTTGCCCAGTTGTAGCTGCAGATGTATTTCTGTGGTCACTGGTTCAACATCTGTCTCCCCGGTGGTGAATTGTGGGCTCTGCCAAGGTGGGAATCCTGCCTGGCAGTGCTCCCCACAGGTCCACCGTGGCTGGCACAGTCTGAGCCGAGGCTCAAGAAATAGTTTATGGAATGAATAAATGTGATCGAGGCATCTAACACACAGCCTGACACATAAGACTGGCCATCAAAATGCATGTTTCCATATTTCTTTCCTTTTTCCTATTCTTTTCATTGATCAAATGCGATCACACTGTTTGTTGAGTGAAATTTTTCAGCGTTGGGCCAACGACAATTCATGTGGAAAGGAAATGCTTTGTCTTCCACCTTCAAAGTGGTTTCTGCACGCGGAAGTGAGTAGATCTGAGAAAATATTCCAGCAGACACCAGAGAGTGAGTTCTCTACAGAGAAGCTTCAACATTCAGGATCTTCTAAATTGGTGGTGAGTCAACTGCTCTCCATAAGCCTCAATCCTTGGTAACAAAATGTCACAACTTCAGATCATACCAAATTGCAGGGTATTTTTAATTACATTAGGCTTTTTTCTCCCCTGTGGAGAGCGTGCAGGAGAGCCAGGCTCTCTTTGATCCCTGGGGGTGGGGGGCGGGGGGCGTGGAGAGGTGTGTCCTTGCTGGAACAGCAGGAGGCCCTGGGCTGGGGCTGCTTTCTTCACCTCCGCTCCTCCCCACTTATCTGTTTGGTTTGATTAAGGAAACCGACTTGAAAGGGCCCAGGCACTCAGTCACCAAGTCAGCTGTGTCCACTAGGAGGAAAAACATGCTTTAAAGAAATAAAATGTTTAAGTGATTCACTGGTTAATCTGAACCAGCAGTTACTATCAGATCTGGGACTTTGTACAGGTATTCTCCAGGGCGTTGCAAGCATTTTCTGAAAAAGGCCGGATTGTGTGTACATTTGAGGCTTGGCTGGGGTTGGGGGTAAGGATATATCTTACTTATTCTTTATGGTCTTCCTGACCCTGATGCCCATCCGCCTCGTAGATGTCACTAGAATCACTCCTAGCTCATCACCTTTCCCCCACAGCACCTTCACGCCACTAGGAGACAGATCTTCCTGTAACATTACCTGACAGTCTACACCTTCTCAAAGGCCACCCAGTTTCCTGTTGGGCAAGGTCAAGTCCTGGGATGGGACATTCACTTTCGCCCCCTCTGCTCAGCCTTTCCAGCTGGTGGTCTCTTCCCCATCTTTGGACTAGGGCACTTGTACTTAGGCTTTCATGATTTCTTCCCCCATCGTGTATCCCTTCTTTTTTTTTTCCCCTCAACTATTTAAAACATTTCTTCAAAGACCACCCAAAGTGTCTACCACCGTGTTCTGCCTTCCCTTAATCCCCAGAGGCCCTTCCTCTCTACTCCACGCCACTCTAGTTGGCTTTTGCTGCAGACGGCCTCCTGGTGCCTCGACCTGGGGTTTCATCTTCCTAGCCAACTGCAAACTGCTACAGGACAGATCATTTGTGTTCCTTTTGTATCCCCCTCAAAACAGCCAGGTCCCACTTTGGGAGGTCGAGGCAGGTGGATCACGAGGTCAGGAGATTGAGACCATCCTAGCTAACACAGTGAAATCCCATCTCCACTAAAAATACAAAAATTAGCCGGGCATGGTGGCACATGCCTGTAATCCCAGCTACTGGGGAGACTGAGGCAGGAGAATCGCTTGAGCCTGGGAGGTGGAAGTTACAGTGAGCCGAGATCATGCCATTGCACTCCAACCTGGGTGACAGAGGGAGACTGTCTCAAACGACAAACAAATAAACAAAAAAACAAACAAAACAAAACAAAACAAAAACCAAGCAGGTCCACCGAGACACCTGTCTGATGGCACCTCATCTGCAAGTGTTTATTGCTGCAGGAGTTATCTCGTTTCTGGGTTCAGAGCAGTCTGGCTGCCTGTTGTGATTGAGATTTACATAGAACTTCTTCCCCTATCAAAGGCAATAAAATCCTGAAATTCAAGTCAGTGTCCTCCAAGATAGGGTGCACAAAATCACCCATATGGGGAGGGAGAAAACTTCTCTTCATTTTGTTTTCTAAGAATGCAAAAGAAGTTAAGCCTAACTAATATTTCATATGCAGGCCAACCCGGCAACTCACTGTCCCATGCGTCAGGCAAAGCTGGGCTGTGTGGGGCCTGCAGCTTATACAACTTTGGGGATTCTCTTTAACAAAAATAATCCCAAATAAGTTATGAACGTGAATATTCACTAGGAGTATGAGAAAAGCTTATTTTGTAATTTTTAAAACGGACATTCAGCACACACTGCTGTGACACTGTGCATGTTGGCAGGGCCTTCTCAAGGCTGTCTGAGGCCTTTTAGGAAAGTCGCAGTAAAGGGGGTGCCCTGAGGGCACCTGTGGGGCAGTGGGTGCTCACATGTCTCACTTTAGCTTCCTGAGCCAAACCGCAGTCTACTGTAGATGACGTCTACCCATGGACTGCTCATGATGCGAAAACAGCAGGCGACCTCGGCGAAATGGCAGAGGCGGATCCTGGGGGACCCCAAATGAGGTCTTGAAAAGCTGGCCTGAAATGCCCATCCAGTCAAGGCTAAGCCAGGAGGAAAAAGGAAATGGCAAAATTGCTGACTCCAAAAATGAATTTACATCCTGCTCTCCAAATTGGACAAACCTTTCCAAGTATACCAGAGCCTGGAGAAACTAGCTAATGAGTGTGTGACCTGGCAAGGCATTCACAAATGAAGCAGTGATGCTCCCTGTACCCAGTGTTCAGCTCCTACTTATAAGCAAGAGCCTGGGAACAATAGACACTGGGGTCCCCAACAGGGAGAAGGGCTGAACACCTTCCTATCTGGGCAATGGGATCAACAGGAGCCCAAACCTCAGCATCATACAATATACCCTTGTAACTAACCTGCACGCAGGCCCCCTGAACCTAAAACAAAAATAACAAAGAAAACAAAAGAAAAATGAAGCATTGGAAACTTTCAAACTAACGCCTACACTTCTCAGTGACATTTCAGCTCATGTGTTGCTGCATTGGATAATTTACAAAACTTTACTAAACTTAATAAGGATCATTTGGAGGCCTCTTTTGTGGAGTTTCTGTCTTAATAGAAAAAGGTTAAAAATCATATATCATTTGGAAAACATTGTCCTTCTGCTGAGATGAAAACTACTACATTAATATGCAGAAAATAACAAAGCAATAAGCTTAAATGTGTTCCTAAAATGTATGTTGCTAGGTGACATTTAGGAAACCTTGCTAAAGGTTTGAAGAAATGAGTACTTCAAAATTTACAATGTGAGAATATTGTTTTATAATACACAAAAAGTTTAGATATTCAAATAGGTCTTGGTTCGTGTATTCACCAGGATCAGTTTCAATATTGAAATCTGTATTTACCTAAGAGTGACCATTAGTCTCTGTGTGTGGGTGCCACTATGGCTGTGGTCAACACTTTGACAGACTTCTGTGCAGGTCAGTGAGCAGCCGCTGCTCTGAGAAAGCCTCTTCCACCTCGACCACCCAACCCACTCCAAACCCACCTGTGAAGGGTGACTCCTGCACCCCAGGGCTGCCAGCTTCTGGACACTCAGATGCCTGTGCAATTCCAGCTTTCAAGTATTTTGTATAGCACCTACATGTGTATCCAATAAAGGTATATTCTCAAAAGTAAGTAACTTCTTTATTTTAAAAGCAATTTAAAGAAAATCAGTAAAAATTAATCATTAATGTAGCAACGGCTTTGGCAAAAATGAAAAACTGATGGTGGCTACGGTTCTAGACACGACATCACATGTGACATTAATGCACCGTGTCCTTCAAAGGTAAACTTGGCAAAATAAGTTGAACAGAGGAGTGGATGAATGCTGTAGAATGCAGTTGATATGAGTAATTGAACAAAGAAAAGTCCTTTTAAATATAGCAGCACTGGCATAATGGCATGCTTCATAAAATGGACTGTGGCCGTGACAGTCTCGTACCACACAGAGTGACCAGTTACCTCTATACAGACTCCTCAGAAGATTTCAAATTACACATGAATTCCACACTCCAGTATGAGAGCTGCTTCAAATATGCTGACCTTTTCTATGATAACAGATGACTACTGGACTGCTACCTTGCAGGTAGTTTCAAATAAAAACCTAACTCAGACCCTTCAAGGTAAAGATAAAATTATCACACTTTATTTTTACACACTTTTCATTTATTATTTACTTTTTAAAGATGGGGTCTCACTATGTTGCCCAGGCTGGAGTACAGCCTGGAGTGCAGCGGTGTGATTTTAGCTTACTGCAGCCTCGAACTCCTGGCCTCAAATAATCCTCCCACCTCAGCTTCTCAGAAGTCAATCCTAGTGACAAGCTGGGATACCAAGTGTGAGTCACCACACCTGGCCTTGACACTTTATTATTAACTAAAGTCTGTAGTTTACATTAGGGTTCACTGTGTTGTACATTCTGTGGGTTTTAAAAATACATAATGGAATGTATCCAGTTTCCACTCCCCTAAAAATTATGTGTGCTCAGTTAATTCCTCTCTCCCCATAAAGCCCCTGGCAACCATCGTTTTACCTTTTCCAGAATGTCATATAGTTGCAGTCATACTGTATGTATGTAGCTTTTTTGGACTGGCTTTCTTCACTTAGTAATATGCATTTCAGTTTCCTCCATGTCTTTCTGAGACTTGATACCTCCTTTCTTTTACTGCTGCATAATATTCCATTGCACGGACGTTCCACAGTTTGCTTATTCATTTACCATTTGAAAGACATTATTCCAGTTTTTGGCAATTATGAATACAGCTGTTACAAACATTTGCATGCAGGTTTTTTGCGGGCATAAGGTTTCAACTCATTTGGCTAAATGTCTAGAAGAGCAATTGCTGGATTTTATAGTAATACTATGTTTAACTTTATATGAAACCGTAAACTCTTCCAAAGTGTCTGAACCATTTTGCATTCCTGTCATCAATGAATGAGAGTGCCTATTGCTCCACATCCTCACCAGCATTTGGTATGTTTAAGGTTTTTTTGGTTTGTTTTTGATTTTTGTTTTGGCCTTTCAATAGGTGTGTAGTGGCATCTTGTTGTTTTACTTTGAAATTCTCTAGTGACATATGATGGTGAACATCTTTTCATATGCTTATTTACCATCTACATACCTTCTTTGTTGAGGTGTCTGTTCCTATCCTTTGCCCATTTCTTAGGTGGGTTGTTTGTTTTCTTATTGTTGAGTTTTAAGAGTTGATTATATATTTTGTATATATGTTCTTTTATCAGATATGTGTTTTGCTAAGACTTTCCCCCAATCTGTGGCCTGTCTCTTCATTCTCTTAACAATGTCTTTCTCAGAGGAAAGGTTAATTTTAATGAAGTCAAACTTAACATTTCTTTTTCTCTCATGCTTCATGTGTTTGATGTCATATCTAACAACTCATTGCCAAACCCAAACCCAAACCCAAGGTCACCTAGAGTTTTCTGCTGTTATATTCTAGAAGTTTCATAATTTTACGTTTTACAGTGAAGTCTACAGTCAATTTGGAGTTACTCTTTTAAAAGGTGTAAGGCCTAGATTACTGTGTGTGTGTGTGTGTGTGTGTGTGTGTGTGTGTGTTTAGCAGGTATTCAGTTGTTCTAGCACCATTTTTTGAAAAATCTGCTCTTTTCCCATTGAATTGTCTTCGCTCCTTTGTCAGAGATCCGTTGCCTGCTTTGTGTGGATCTATTTGTGGGCTCATTATTCTGTGCTGTTGATCTATTTGTCTATTCCTTCACAAATACCACATTACCTTAATTATTCTAGCTCTACTGTACACCTTCATATTAGGTGGTGTTTGTTCTTTCACTTTTGTTCTTCAGCATTGTGTTGGCTGTTCTGGGTCTTTCGCCTTTCTGTATACACTTTAGATTCAGTGTGTTGATATTCACAAATAACTTGTGGGGGCTTTGATTGGGATTACATTGACTGTAGATATATTTGGGAATAAATCACATCTTTGCAATGTTGAGCCTTCCTATCAATGAATGTGGAATATCTTTCCATTTATCGAAATCGTCTTTGGTTTAATCAGAGTTTTGTAGTTTTCCTCATATAAATCTTGCACATATTTTGTAAGATTTATTTCTAAATTGTTGCTGTCCTTCTCCTCCTATTCCCCCTCCCTTTTATCTTCCCACTTCCCCTCTTACTCCTCCTCCTTTTTTTGTGGGTGCTACTGTAAATGGCATCATCTTACAATTAATTATTATTACATTTTTAACTTCAAACTTCAATTGTTCATTGCTGGCACATAAAAAAGCAATTGACTTTTCTATATTAATCTTATATTCAGAAATCCTAATATAGTCACTTATTATAGCAGTTCCAAGAATATTTTTGTCAGTTTTTTGGGATTCTCTACATAGACAATCATATCGTCTGTGAACAGAGACAGTTTTGTCTCTTCTTTCCCTATCTGTATAGCTTTTATTTCCTTTTCTTGCTTTGTTGCATCAGTTAGAATTTCTGTTACAATGCTGGTGAAGAGTGGTATGAGGGGACCTCCTTGCCTTTGGGGGGAAAGCATCTAGCTTCTCACCATTAAGTATGATATTAGCTGTAGCTCTTTTGTAGACGTTCTTCGTCAAGTTGAGGAAATTCCCTTTTATTTATAGTTTGCAGAGAGTATTTTAAATGATCATAAATGGATTTTGTATTTTGTCAGAATTAGTTTTTTCATCTATTGGATCTACTGATAATGAAAAAGAGATTTTCTTTTCTAACCTGTTGATGAGATGGATTACATTAATTGTTTTTTAACTATTAAACAGCTTTGCCTACTTTGGATAAATCCCACTTAGTGTATAATTCTTTTTATACAATATATACATTGTTATATACTATATCATTTGGATGTATAAAAAATTTTGTATATCTTCTTTTATTACATCACTATTTTGTTGAGAGATATTCATTTTTTGAACATGGCTCCAAGTGGTATTTTTGCTCAAATAGTTCTTGAGCAAATGAATATCCTCTATGGTTGTTAATTTGCTCAAGAACTATTTGTGAAAAAGTCTATCCCATCTCCATTGAATTGCTTTTGCACCTTCGTAAAAAGTCAGTGGGGCATATTTGGTAGGTTTGTTTCTGGCCTCTCTAATCTGTTCCATCAATCCATGTGTATATCTCTCTGCCAATATCATACAGTCTTAAATACTATAGTTATATAGTAAGCTCTAACATTGGGAAGAGTGATTCTCCCACTTTACTCTTCATTTTCAATTTCCTTTAGCCTGTTCTGGTCCTTTTCTTTTCTATATAAATTTTATTTAGTTAGTTAGTTTTGAGACAGGGTCTCACTCTGTGCCCAGGCTTTAGTGCAGTAGCACTGCAGCCTCAACCTTCTGGGCTCAAGAAATCCTCCCATTTCAGCCTACCCAGTAAGCTGGGACCACAGGTGTGTGCCAGATACTCGGCTAATTATTTATTATTATTTTTATTATTATTGTTGTTTTTCAGACAGAGCCCCAGCTCTATCACACAGGCTGGAGTGCAGTGGGACAATCTTGGCTCACTGCAACCTCTGCCTCCTGGGTTCAAGCAATTCCCCTGCCTTAGCCTCCTGAATAGCTGGGACTATAGGCACGCACCACCGCATCTGGCTAATTTTTGTATTTTTAGTAGAAACGGGGCTTCACTATATTGGCCAGCCTGGTCTCTAACTCCTGACCTCAAGTGATCTAACCGCCTTGGCCTCCCAAAGTGCTGGGATTACAGGCATGAGCCACTGCACCCAGCCTTGGCTAATTATTTTATTTTATTTTTTGTGAAGGCAGGGTCTCACTATATTGCCAGGCTAGTCTCGAACTCCTGACCCCAAGTGATCCTCCCCACTTGGCTTCTCAAAGCACTGGGATTGCAAGTGTGAGCCGCCAAGCCTGGTCCATATAAATTTTAGAATAGTCTTGCCTATGTTTATAAAAATTTGGCTAGAATTTTGATATGGATCACATTATACATACGGATTAACATGTGGAGAATTGACATCTTTAATAAGTTGACTATTATAATTCATGAATATAGTTAAGTCTTTCCAACTATTTAGGTCTTCTTTGATTTCTTTTATCAGCATTTGGTAATTTTCAGCATATAGAATCTGCTTGTGTGTTTCTAGATTTATACATAAGGTTTCATTTTCTTTGAACAATTGTAAATGATTTGTTTATATTTCTACCTGTTCATTTTTACAATAGAAATGCAGTATATTTTTATGTGTTGATCTTGTGTCCAGCAATCTTACTGAGCTCTTTTATTAGTTCTGAAAGGTTTTTATGTAGGTCGCTTGAGTTCTTCTATATAGACAATCGTTTCATCTGTAGTGGAAACAGTCGTATTTTCCTTTCCAGTCTCTACGGCCTTTCTTTCCTCTTCTTCTTCTTCCTCCTCCTCCTCTACTTCTAAGTTGTCAAATTTATGATTTAAAAGTTGTAGTATTCCCTTACTATCATTTTAGTTTTTTCTGGCTTTATGAGGTACACTTGACAAGTAAAAGTTGTATATCTTTAAGGTGTACAACATGTTTTGATTTATGTATAATTGTGAAATGATGACATTTAAGTTAACTTAATCATCACCTTAGTTATGATTTGTGTGTGAGTGCGTGTGGTGAGAACACTTAAGATCAACTCTTCTCTTTCTTTCTTTTTTTTTTTGAGACAGAGTTTTACTCTTGTTGTCCAGGCTGGAGTGCAATGGTGCCATCTCAGCTCACTGCAACCTCTGCCTCTTGGGTTCAAGCAATTCTCCTGCCTCAGCCTCCTGAGCAGCTGGGATTACAGGCGCCCGCCACCACACCCACCTAATTTTTTGTATTTTTAGTAGAGATGGGTTTTCCAGACTAGTCTTCAACACTTGACTTCAGGTGATCCACCTGCCTCAGCCTCCCAAAGTATTGGGATTACAGGCATGAGCCACTGCACCCGGCCAAGATCAACTCTTTTAGTAAATTTCAAGTATACAATACAGTATTGTTAACTGTAGTCACCATCCTGTACACTGGATCTTCAGAATGTATTCATGCTGCATAACTGAACCTTTGTACCTTTTGACCAACATTTCCCCAGCCTTCCCCTCCAGCCCCTGTCAACCACAATCTTATTCTGTGCTTTCATGAGTTCCAGTTTTTCAGATTGCACATGTGAGATGATGCAGCATTTGTTTTTCTGTGTCTGACTTATTTTACTTAGCATAATGCCCTCCAGTTTCATACATGTTGTCACAAATGGCAAGATTTCCTCCCTCTTTAAAGCTGAATAATATTCCACTGTATATTAATATACCCATGTTTTCTTTATGTATTCATTTATCAGTGGACAAATGATAAGATTTAAGATTTTTTCCATATTTTGGCTATTGAGAATAATGCTGTGATAAACATGGGGGTGCAATATCTCTTTGAGACACTGATTTCATTTCTTTTGGATAAATACCTAGTAATGTAATTGCTGGATCATATACTAGTTCTTATTTATAATTTTTTTTTTTGAGACGGAGTTTCGCTCTAATCACCCAGGCTGGAGTGTAGTGGCACGGTCTCAGCTCATTGCAACCTCAGCCTCCAGGGTTCAAGTGATTCACCTGCCTCAGTCTCCTGAGTAGCTGGGATTACAGGTGCCCACCACCATGCCTGGATAATTTTTTTTTTTGTATTTTTAGTAGAGACTTGGTTTTGCCATGTTGGCCAGGCTGGTCTCGAGCTCCTGACCTCAGGTGATCTGCCCATCTCGGCCTCCCAAAGTGCTGGGATTACAGGTGTGAGCCACCGCGCCTGGCCTTATTTATAATTTTTTAAGGAACTTCACACTGTTTTTCATAGTGGCTATACCAATTCACATTACAAACTGTGCATAATGGTTCCCTTTTTTCCACATCCTTACCAACACATTATCTTTTGTGAGGTGTAAGGTGATACCTTTTTGTGATTTTGATGTGCATTTCCCTGAAAATTAGTGATGTTGAGCACACTTTCATATACCTGTTGGCCATTTGTATGTGCTTTTTGAGAAATATCTATTCAGTGCCTTATCCCATTGTTTAATTGGGTTATTTGTTTTGCTTGTTCATTTATTTGCTATTGGGTTGTTTGAATTTCTTATATATTTTGAATATTATCCCCTTATTAGATATATGGTTTGCAAATATTTTCTCCCACTCTGTAGGTTGTTTTTTGTTCTGTGGATTGTTTCCTTTGCTGTGCAGAAGCTTTTCATTTTACACAATCCCACTGGCTTATTTTTGCTTTTATTGCCTGTGCTTTTGGTGTCATATCCACAAAACAGTTGCTCAGACCAATGTCAAGAATCTCTTCCCTTATGTTTTCTTTTAGTAGTTTTATGGTTTCAGAACTTATGTTTAAGTCTTTAATCTATTTTGAGTTGATTTTTGCATATGGTATGAGAAAAAGTCCCTTTCATTATTCTGCATATGGATATCCAGTTTTCCCAACAGTATTTATTGAAGAGACTATTATTTCCCCATTATGTGTTTTTGGCACTCTTGTTAAATATCAGTTGACCCACAGATGCATAGATTTGTTTCTGGGCTCTCTATTCTGTTCCATTGGTCTAGGTATCTGTTTTTATGTCAGTGCCATGCTGTTTTGATTACTATAGCTGTGTTATATATTTTGAAATCAGGTAGTGTAATGCCTCCAGCTTTATTTTACTTGCTCAAGATACATTTACCTCCTTAGAGTCTTTTGTGGTTCCTTACACATTTTAGGTTTGTTCTTCTATATCTATAAAAAAATGCCATTGGAGTTTTAATAGGGATTGCATTGAATCTTAGATCTCTTTGGGTAGTATGAACATTTTGACAATGTTAATTTTTTTCAATTTTCAATCCATGAACACAGGATGTCTTTCCATTTATCTGTATCTTCTTTAATTTTCTTCATCATTGTTTTATAATTTTCAGTGTCAAGTTTTTCATGTCTTTGGTTAAGTGTATTCCTGCCTAATTCTTTTTGTTACTGTTGTGAATGGAATTGCTTTCCTAATTTCTTTTTCAGATAGTTCATTCTTTGCATGTAGAAGCACAATTGAGTTTTGTTGATTTTGTATTCTGCAGCTTTACCGAATTCATTTATAAGGTCTAACTATCTTTTGTTAATATTATTCTTTAATTAATGATTGAAGGATTTATCTGTACTGATATTCTCTGTTTTATTAGTGATTTTTTGTGGTGATTTATGTTTTTTTGTTTATTTTTGTAAGTCTTGCTAGAGACTTACAGATATTTTGAGATATTTTTTAAAGAACTGCTTTTTGTTTCACTGATTTTTTTCTATTCCTTTCCTGTTTTCAATTTTATTGAGTTAGTCTATCTTCATTATTTCTTTCCTTCTGCTTGCTTTGTGTTTAGTTTGCTCTTCTTTTTCTAGTTTTGTGAGGTAGAAACTTAGAGAAATGCTTTCAGACTTTTCCTCTTTTCATATATATATATATATATACGTATATATATGACATTTTTATATATATATGTCATAAATTTTCCTCTTAACACTGCTTTAGCTGCATCTCACAAATTTTGACACATTTTGTTTTCATTATCATTCAGTACAATATATTTTCAGATTTATTCTGAGATTTACTTTTTGATGTTTAATTATTTAGGAGTGTGTTGGTTACTTTTCAAATATTTAAAGATTTTCCTTTGTCTTTCTGTATTGATTTCTAGTATGATTCTCTTATGACCAGAAAACATACTTTGTATAATTTCAATTCTTTCAGAGTTATTGATTTTTAAAAATCATCTTGGACGTGGTCTATCTTGATAAACATTCATGGATGTTTGAAAAGAATGTGTATTCTGTTATCTTGGGGTGGAATGCTCTACAAATCATGCTGACTGATGGTATTGTTCCATTCTTTATCCTTGCCAATTTTCTGTTTAATAGTTCTATCAGTTGCTGAGAGAGAAGTGATGAAGTCTCCAATTATAATTGCGAGTTCGTCTATTTTTCCTTTCAGTTATTTCTTTCTTTTCTTTTTTTTTTTTCTGAGATGGAGTCTCACTCTGCCACCCAGGCTGGAGTGCAGTGGCATGATCTCAGCTCACTGCAACCTCTGCCTCCCAGATTCGTGTGATTCTCCTGCCTCAGTCTCCCGAGTAGCTGGGACTACAGGCGCATACCCCCATGCCTGGCTAATTTTTGTATTTTTGGTAGAGATGGGGTTTCACCATGTTGGCCAGGCTGGTCTCGAACTCCTGACCTCAAGTGATCTGCTTGCCTCGGTTCCCAAAGTGCTGGGATTACAGGCGTGAGCCACCAACATGTGTAGATGGCACGTAGTTGGGTAGTGTATTTCTATCTATTTTTGCTGATCTCTGTCACTGAATTGATGGATTTAGATTAGAATTGATACTTAGGGTTTAAGTCTGTCACTGTATTACTTATTTTCTGTTTCTCATTTCCTTTTCCTTTCCTTCCTGTAGATTACCTCAGCATTTTCTAGAATTCCATTCTACTTTATTCATGTATTTAAAAATCACATCACCTTGTATTGTCCTTGTGTGCATATATATATATATATACACATATGTATAGATGTAACTTATCACAGCCTCCTCATATAAAAATTGTACCACTTTGAGTGAAGTATTGAATGTTTACTTCCATTCAGGCCCCTTGACACTTTCTACTTTTTAAATAAAATGTTCCTAAGTATTTTACATCGAGCACTGCATCATACAATGTTAGGTTTGCTTCAGCCATCAAATACGATTTAAGAAACTCTTGAGAAGGTGAGTCTATTGCTTTTACCTCTATTTTCACCCAATGTGTCAGCCTAAGACTGCCATAACAACATACCACAGGCTGGCAGCTTAAACAACAGAAATGGATTTTCGCACAGTTCTGCGGGTCGGAAGTCCAAGATTAAGGTGCCAACAGGAGCATTTCTTGCGAGTCTCTCTTCTCAGGGCACAGATGGCTGCCTTCTTGCTGTGTCCTCACATGGCCTTTTCTCTATGCAAGTGTGTCCCTGGTATCTCTTCTTTTTCTTATAAGAATGACAGTCCTCCTGGATTAGGGCTCCACCCTCATGACCCCATTTTACCTGACAACCCGTTTACAGGCCCTATCAAGAAATATAGTCACATCGGGGGTTGGAGTTTCAATATATGAATTTTAGAGGAATTCAGTTCAGTCCAGATTGCTTTTTTCCTTTCAGAAAAAAAAAATTAAACAATTCGTGAATTTCTGTGCCATCCTTGTGCAGGGGCCATGTTCATTTTCTCTGCATCATTTCAATTTTAGTCTAAATGTTGCCAAAGTCATCCTGCCAATAGCTTTTGAATACTTAAATTAACTGTTAGTGACTGAGTCTCTTTCTCACCATAGAACTTGGAATTTAGAAATTTTTAATGATATAGACTCATTTTCAAAAGCAAGTTAACGTCTCTTCATCTCAGTTGACAGGACCTCAACATATCCCTAAAGCATTATTTGTTTACCAGTGTATTGGGGCAATTGGTGACATTTGAATTAGTCTGTAAATTAGATAATAGTATTATAGCAACATTCAACTTCCTGAATTTAGTCATTTTACTTAAGTTATATAAGAGAACAACCTTTTTATTGGGAGATATATGAGGAAGTTATTTAGGGGTGGGTCAATATATCTGTAAATTACCCTCAAATGATGAAATCCTAACATAATTAAATGCATATGTATGTATCTACACATATATGTAAAGAGAGAAAGAGAGACGTGAAACATGTTTTATGAGACAATGTGACAAAATATTCATGATTGATACATCTAGCTGAAGGAGGTATGTGAGTTCATTTTATTATACCTGCATGTGTAAGTTTGAAATGTTTTCAAAATTAACAGTTTGAAATGTACACGTTAAAGAACAAAAAAAACCCACTTTACCTGGAGGTATCATGCATTCCAAGATAAAAATAGAATGAGTTCTACTTTTTCTTCTGTAAATACTGTTACTAGTAAAGACAGATTTACTAGAAAACAAAATTACAATGTGAACTTCCACTGTATTCAGTAGTCAGTGAGTGTTTCCAAGCATGGATAAGAGTGTCAGAGAATTAATAATAATCAATTGTTATTGATTTCCTTGGGACATCTTGGGAGACCCGATGGTGTTGTCTGAGATGGGGAATGCGGGGAATGTGGGCTCATCCTAAGCAAATGGACGAGGTTACTTGGAGTTAGAAATAGTTTGAAACAAAACTTGGAAGCAAATAAGTTTTCTGCAGTTGAAGACTGGAAGAAAACCAACTAGATTCCTGTACTCAGACAGTCAATTAGATAGTGTTCTGATTAAAGTGGGTAGTTACTTATGTACAACCATTGAAAACAAGAACACGTATTTGAAAACTAAGGTAGCTAATTTGACAGACCATTTCAGAGCAGTGAAACATTCAAAATGTGTTGGGAAAATGAAAATGTAAAAAAGAAACAGAGGCCGTGCACTGTGGCTCATGCCTGTGATCCTAGCACTTTGGGAGGCCGAGGCAGGAGGATCACTTGAGGCCCTGGTTTGAGGCCAGCCTGGGCAAGATAACAAGAACCTGTCTATACACACACACACACACACACACGTAGGCAGGCTTGGTGGTGTGCCTGTGGTTTCAGCTACTTGGGAGGCTGAAGTGGGAGAGTCGCTTGAACTCCTGGGTACAGGAGCCATTATTATACCACTGCACACTTGCCTAAGCTATAGAGCAAGACCCTGTCTCTGAAACAAACGAAAAAAAAAAAAATATAACAGATGCTTTGAGATCTAGACTTGAGTCTCTAGAAGCAGCATTTGAGAATGTTCATAAACTGTGAGATAAAGGCAGTTCTAGACTAAAACAAGAAAATAAACATTTTTTAGGCAAGTATGATCTTTTGGACAAGAACAGGAAATATTAAAAGATTCCTTAACTGACAATGAATTGTTTGAAACACACACTCAGACTTATGATTTGAAAATAATTACTTCAAATCGTAAAACTCAAGCACATAGAGCCTGAGAATATGTAAAGTCTTCATTATAATTCCAAAACTGGCACGAGATCACTGCATGCCACCTCACTAGCAACACATTAGGTGTCCCTTTGCAGAGGTTGATACACGAGGACTATAACCCATCTTCCAGTCCTCAGACGTCCTGGAGAGCATCAGGGAGAACTTGAGGAAGACATGACCACTTCTGAGCTCACGTGGAGACTGACCACCTGGGCTACTGATTAGAAAAGAAGAGGAGGAAGAAGAGAGGAAGAGAAGACCCAGGAAGAATAGAAGGAGGATGAGAGGGAAGAGAAGAAGGAAGAGCAAGAAGAATAAGAGGAGGGAGCAATGATGGATAAGACTGAGGCCTGCAAGCACAAAGAGGGTGCCTCCATCAACACTTGGCCAAATGAAATCTCTGCCAGCACCCGTCACTGCCAGGCAAATGTTCCCAACAAGCATAGCAGTGACCCACTGCTGGACCTTCACAGAGAGCACCACCACTCCCAGCTTCAAATCCTAAATCCAACACTCCCACATGGGAAGAGACTATACTGATGGGAGTGACTGTGTTTATTCCCCAAAGGGACCCCCAAAGGAAAAGTTTCTCACTAAGATTTTGTCATTTTGGCAAAGTGAAAGCAGCTTGACCTGATAGGATATCCTCTGTGGCTTAAACTCCTGGCACATTTTTGGGTGTGCATGGAAAAAAATATAACTCACAAAATAGAGTGAAGAGTCAGGCCCCTGGGAGGCAGGTGATGCCAGCCCCATTCAAACCAGAGTGGGCATTTGGCTGCATGTGGACCTGCCCACAGGGATGGAGTGGGCTGGCCTTGGCCACGTCTGGTCTGGACACCACACATCTACAACCATCTGATATTCAACGAACCTGACAAAAACAAGCAATGGGGAAAGGATCGCCTACTCAGTAAATGATGCTGGGAAAACTGGGTAGCCATAGGCAGAAAACTGAAACTGAACCCCTTCTTTACACCTTATATAAAAATTAACTCAAGATTGATTAAAGATTTAAATGTAAAACCCAAAACCATCAAAACCCTAGAAGAAAACCTAGGCAATACCATTCAGGACATAGGCATGGGCAAAGACTTCATGACAAAAATGCCGAAAGCAATTGTAACAAAAGCCAAAATTGACAAATGGGATTTAATTAAACTAAAGAGCTTCTGCACAGCTAAAGAAACTATCATCAGAGTGAACAGGGATCCTACAGAATGGGAGAAAAATTTTGCAATCTATTCATCTGACAAAGGTCTAATATCCAGAATCCACAAGGAACTTAAACAAATTTATAAGAAAAAAACAAACAATTCCATCAAAAAGCAGGCAAAAGATATGAACAGACACTTCTCAAAAGAAGACATTTATGTGGCCAAAAAACATAGGAAATAAAACTCAACATCACTGATTATTAGAGAAATGCAAATCAAAATCACAATGAGATACCACCTCATGCCAGTCATAATGGCGATTATTAAAAAGTCAGGAAACAATAGATGCTGGTGAGGCTGTGGAGAAATAGGAACGCTTTTAGACTGTTGGTAGGAATATAAATTAGTTCAACTATTGTGGAAGACAGTATGGCTATTCCTCAAGGATCTAGAACCAGAAATACCATTTGACCCAGCAATCCCATTCTGGGTATATACCCAAAAAAAGGTAAGTCATTCTACTACAAAGACCCATGCACACTTATGTTTACTGCAGCGCTATTCACAATAGCAAGGACATAGAATCAACCCAAATGCCCATCAACGATAGACTGCATAAAGAAAATGTGGCACATATACACCGTGGAATACTATGCAGCCATAAAAAAAAAAGAGATCATGTCCTTTGCAGGGACATGAATGAAGCTGGAAACCATCATCCTCAGCAAACTAACACAGGAACAGAAAACCAAACACCGCATGTTCTCACTCATAAGTGGGAGCTGAACATTGAGAACACATGGACACAGAGAGTGGAACAACACACATCAGGAGCTGTTGAGGGTGGGGAGTGAGGGGAGGGAACTTAGAGGACAGGTCAATTGGTGCAGCAAACCACCGCGGCACCCATATACCTATATAACAAACCTTCACATTCTGCATGTGTATCCCAGTTTTGTTTTTTTTTTTTTTAGAAGAAATAAAGAAAAAAAAAGTGCAAAACTTAACTGAAAAATTTGCATAAATTGGTGATTACAATTATGATACATGATTACAATAGAGTATTATGAGGGCCATAGTAGAGGGAAACAGAAAGTTAGAAACATGAAAGTAAAAGATTCAAGATTTTTCAGAATATCACTTTTTTTTTTTTTTTTTTGAGACAGGGTCTCACTTTGTCACCCAGGCTAGAGTGCAATGGTGCGATCTCACCTCACTGCAGCCTCCTGGGCTCAAGTGATTTTTCTGCCTCAGCACTCCAAGTAACTGGGACTACAGGCACACACCACCACGCCTGGCTAATTTTTTTTGTACTTTTCATCAAGAAAGGGTTTTGCCATGTTGCCCAGGCTGGTCTCAGACTCCTGAGCTCAAGTGATCTACCTGCCTCAGCCTCCAAAGTGCTGGGATTAAAGGTGTGAGCCACTGCGCCAGGCCCAGAATATAACTTTTTAAGTTCTGATTGGACAGTGTGGTCTTAGCCAAGATGGCTAATCCCATACTCAGTGTGCGTAGCCATTGAAAAAATTTGACTGTTAAAATAACTTCAGTTTGGAATGTGTTCTGCAGCCCTGTAATAACACATCCTTTTATTCCCTGAACCAAAGACTTCCCCTCGATTGAGCTTACTTCTGCTAGCAGCAAAAGAATCAGACATCTGTGGTCCCTGGGTCCAAGTATCACAGGCCCCCCACTTTGTCAGTGGGGAGTAGCTATTAGCAGAGCCCTTGGCAAGATCATCAGGACGAGGGTAACTCTGCCTTTTGTCTCAGCTCCAAGTATCTTCCGTACCTCCCTTCTGTAGCCCCTCTGCTTTGTTTAGCATCTACAGGATAAGAACAGCAGCATCTACACCCTGGGGTATGGGAAATCACACACCTCTCTCTGTGTTCTCACATACAACACCCGTAATGCCACATGTGAGGGTTCTTTCCACACTGATGAATTCTCCAAAGCCAGGTGGCTGCCACAATTCTACTCAATTCCGACACTCTCTACCTGAAGTTAGCCGCAGACCTATAAGCTGAGGGCTTAGACCCTAGGTCTGCCCCCTTTACGGATGCCAATCATCCACTGTACTTCTGACCAACAGACTGTAAATTGGGGGTTCCCATGACCTTCTTTTAGGGTTCCATAATTTGCTAGAATGGCGGAAAAACTCAGGGAAACACTCTTCTTATGTTTACAGGTATACCATAAAGAATATTATAAAGCAGTGGTCCCCAACCTTTTTGGCCACCAGGAACCAGTTTCATGGGAAACAATTTTTCCACAGACTGGAGTGGTGGTGGGGGGGTGGTTTTGGGAGGATTCAAGTGTATTACATTTCTTGTGCACTTTATTTCTATTGTCATTACATTGTAATATATAATGAAATAATGATACAACTCACCATAATGTAGAATCGGTGGGAGCCCTGAGCTTGTTTTCCTGCAACTAGCCGGTCCTATCTGGGGGTGATGGGAGACAGTGACAGATCATCAGGCATTAGATTCTCATGAGCAGCGGGCAACCTGGATCCCTCGCGTGCGCAGTTCACAGTAGGGGTCACGCTCCTATGAGAATCTAACGCTGCCACTGATCTGAAGGAGGTGGAGCTCAGAGCATAATGCAAGTGATACGGAGTGGCTGTAAATACACATGAAGCTTTGCCAGCCGCTCACCTCCTGCTGTGCAGCCTGGTTCCCAACAGGCCACAGGCTGGTACAGGTCTGTGGCCAGGGGGTTGGGACCCCTGTTATAAAAGACGCAGATTAACGGTCAGGTGGGGAATATGCAGGTTGAGGTCTGAAGGGTCCTGAGTGCAGCAGTGGGGGTGTGCCACCCTCCTGGCACCTGAAGACATTCACTAACCTGGAAGCTCAGCAAACATAGTTATTAAGAGATTTTATAGAGGTTGATCACCAGCGCCTCCACCCCCTTTCACAGAGGCAGGTGGGTAAGGCTGAAAGTTCCCACCCTCTACTGGCATGGTCTTTCCGTGCCCACCCCATCCTGCGGCTGTCTCAGGACCCAGCCTACCTTACTTTGTTAGCAGGCGCTCAGGTGTGATGGGAAGGGGCTCTTGACCAGCACCAAAGACAGCCCTGACACTCAGGAATGGCGTTTAGGGGCTGTGTGCTAGGAATGGGGGACAAAACCCCCATTTATTTAAAATAAATGTTTTTAATTTAAAAATTATTTCAGAAATATATATTTTTTTACTTTTAAAAGCTGTTTAACTTTTTTTTTTTTTAATGAAATAGATTTCTTATCATTCCTCAGAGTGGTAGAGATCAAATCCAGGATGGGACATGAGGGCTTAACCCTAACCCTAACCCCTAACAGGAAAGACCTGTGCTTCTCAAGCGGAGGAAGCACCCCCAGGGACTGAGGAGAGAAAGGGGCCCTTCAAGAGGGGGGAGTGCACAATTTCTGGGCATTGACTGCACCTGAAGATGTGCTCAGAAAACCACTCTTCCAACAAGGAAGCAAACACAAGTACTTTAAGCGGTAAAAGGAAAGTTAACAAGATTTTTGAGTTAAAAAAAGAGATTTTTAACCTTGAAGTGAGCTGAGTCCCAGATGCGCTGGGCTGTGAGCTCGCCTGCCTCTGACACTGCTGGGTCTTCGGGGAAGCCGGGGAGAAACTGTATTAGTCCGTTTTCACCCCGTTGGTAAAGACATACCCGAGACTGGGTAATTTATAAAGAAAAAGAGATTTAACGGACTCACAGTTCCACGTGGCTGGGGAGGCCCCATAATCATAGCGGAAGGCAAAAGGCACGCCTTAAATAGCGGCCGACAAGAGAGAACAAGGACCAAGCAAAAGGGTTTTCCTCGTAGAAAACCATCAGATCTTGTGAGACTTACTCTCTACCACGGGAACAGTATGGGGGAACTGCCCCCGCCATTCAGTTATCTCCTACCAGGTCCCTCCCTCAACATGTGGGAGTGGTGGGAGCTACAATTCAAGATGAGATATGGGTGGGAATGCAGCCAAACCATACCAGAAAACCTACCTTTTTTTTTTTAAGATCTATAAATATAAATGGAGTGTAGAAACCTCAGGGAGCCTGGACTTGGCATAGCCTAGAACTAACACAGTTCAGATTTGCTTTGCCCGGAGGACCGGAAGGATGGGCCTGCCTGGGGCATGAGAGACCAGAGCTTTCTGGCAAAAATCGTCAGCCCAAGGTTAGGCACAGTGCAAATTTGGCCCCAGGACATCAGGCCAGTTTGAGAGGCCCAAAGAGCTATGCCTGAGTCCCGGAGGCCGGTGGATTCGTTCAAGAACATTAAACTAAGGTGTGTGTTGCAAGAAATTTAGTTAAGGTGTTTGTTGCAAAAGATACATGAAAATCCTAAGCCCTGGGGCCTGTGAAGTGGCCTTCCTTGGAAACAGGATTTTTGCAGATGACATCGAGATGTGAGCTAGGATGAGGCCATTAGGGTGGGTCCTAATCATCCAACATGACTGATCTCCTTACTGAAGGACATCTGAAGAAGAGGGGAGACACACGAGGTTGTGGCTGTGTGAAAGCGGAGGTGGAGACTGGGCTGATGCATCAGCAATGCCAGAAGAGGGAAGAAGGGGAACGAAGCTTCCCAGGAGCCGTCAGAGGGAGCACGGCCCTGCCAATACCGTGAGGTCAGACTTCTGGGATCCAGAACTGTAAGGGAACAAATTTCTGTCGTTTAAAGGCACCCAGTTTGTGATGCTTTACAGCACACCACAAATGATGGATGACGAATACAGCATCTATCATAACACAGAAGCCCAGTGACTCAGAAGCCGCGGTGGCACGCTCTGGCAATTTCCAAAGAGACCCTTGCTAGCATCCCAGCGGTTATACCCACACTGAGTTAGACACTAATGGGATTCAGGACACGAGATCCTGAAATCTGGCACCTTGCATATTCCCACAGTTCACTGCCATCAGGTGACACCCTTTTCCACCACTGTCTGCTCTCCATCAAGCTTAGCCTGAAGATACACAGGCCTCCCTGTGCCTTTTGGTCTTCATATCTAAAGGAGCCTATGCCATGTAAAAACTACATACAATAAAATAAATTTGCATGCTTTTCTCTTGTTTATCTGTCTTTTACGACAGGTGTCTCAACCATAAACCTAGCAATGGGTGAGGAAATAACTTTTTCTTCCCTTATGGAACTGGATTCAGCACCGCAAAACTAAAACCGCCTCCAGAAAAGAGTCTCCTGTGAGAACGCAGAGGCCTGCCTTTCTCTCCCGTCGCTGAGAGTCCCTGACTGGCTTGGGGACCCCACAGTGCTGCTTGCTCTTGCCTGGTGCTGGTCAGGGCTTCCTGCTCCTGACCTCATCCTACCTCTGCGGCAGAGGGCCTGGGACAAAGGGGATCCCTGCCCATCCTGCCAATCCTCTTCTCAGGAAGCTTCTGTAATTTCCGCCCCAAAACTTCACTGACATTCTGCTGACCAGAGCGTGGTCATATGGCCACTCCATCTCACAAGGGGGCTGGAAAAATGCGTTTTCTTCAGCTGCGCACCTTATACCCCACAGCAGTACTGGGGGCCTGGCAGTGAGGAAGAGGATGGGTAATGGAGGTTAGGTCAGCAGCTAGCCATGTTGGTCACCAGGGGAGAGTCACAGCCACTTGCTGGGCCTGGTGGTGACCTCACATCGGTTGCCAGGAGGACGATTTTGAGGATCCTGTAAGTGTTAGCAATAGTAACGCTGCTACAGAGTCCTAGGAACAATGGCAGCTGGGGCTGGAGCTCCTGCTGGGCTGGGGAGAGAGAGCCTGGCTGCGCTTTCCAGAATGCCCGTGTTGACGTTTATTCTCTTGTTTCAGTTTGTTTTGCTTTGTTTGTTTTACCTGCAGGCCTGTTGAGCCCTCTCGTAAATAATTCTCCAGTGTCTGCTGTTGAAGGCATCTAGTAGCTAACTTCAGGATTCTGTCATCCTCTATTTATTTGGGGGAATTTCATCTACTTATCTGAAACATTCCGATTTTCCACTGTCAGTTCTGGGTGAATGAATTATGCTTATTACTGTTAATAAAAGTCTTCAAAATCTCACCAGTGCCATGTCTTTTTCTTAGGTTTTGAAAATCATTCTTGGTTTACTTTTGAGAAATATTTAGGCCAGGTATCGTGGCTCATGCCTGTAATCCCAGCACTTTGGGAGGTTGAGGCAGGAGGATTACTTGAGGCCAGCCTGGGCCACGTATCGAGATTCTGTGTCTACAAAAACAAAAAAATTAGCCAGATGTCATGGTGCATACCTGTAGTCCCAGCTACTTGAGAGACTGAGGTGGAAGGATCACTTGAGCCCAGGAGTTTGAGGCTGCAGTGAGCTACGATAACGCCACTTCACTGCAGCCTGGGCAACACAGTGAGACCCTGTCTCAAAAAAACCACCAAAATTAATTTTAAAAAATTTAAATAGTCATGAAAATCATTCTTGATTTCAGTTTAAGAGTGCTGCTTGTTATATTGATAGACTTAATCTTAGTTAAATTGTATGTTCTCTTTCCAAATTTCTCCTTACTTACAACTTAAAATTGATGCCTCCTTTAAATATTGAAATGTTATTTCTGAGATATTTCAGTCGTGAGATTTTTTGCAGTTTGGTGCCATTCTGGTGTCTAATAATAATCACTTAGGAAAAAACACAAAGATAATTTCCCAGGCTTAGGTGTTTTTTTCTTTAGTAGATTCAATGTACTTTAATTTCACTAAATTCATATTGAGAGATTCACTTCTCATTTTTACACAGAGCCCGTCATAATATCCTAATTAATAAGTGTGCTCCATATACCTGGGACTAAAAGAACAGAAAATTTTCCTGTTTGGATAAAAATCCTGATGCTCATATTTGACAGTGATACACGCTATTTTGGAGAATTTAACAGGATGAAGCGATGCCTAGCGACCAGGAGCTGCATTTTTTCCTGCCTTGTTTGATGCACACACCCCCTCTTGTTCCCATACCAGCCCTGTCCCCCAGCAGCCGCATGTCCGCTGTGCATTTTGTGTTTGTCGTGTGCCTGTGCAAAGCCCATGTTGTTCCGTCTGCGTGTTCTTGTCTCCTCTGTTCCTTTTTTCCATTCGGCGCCTCCAGGTCTCTGTGTCTGTCTCGCATCTGATGCTTCTCAGCGCTGCACCGTCATCGGTGGTGAGGTTTCCACGCCATTTTCCTTATCTGTTGTCCCTGCGTGGCTTAGATTTGCGAAAGGGGCATTAAGGAGAGGTCAGAGTAACCAACCGTGGTGACGTCAGATGGAAGAGTGGCCCGGGCCAGGGAGACCCTGTGCAAAACCCCAGGTGGGAGTAAACCTGCTGCTTGCAGAGAACAGAAGTCAGGCTGGGTTAACTTGCACCAAGGGCATGGCTATAGGAGGGGGCATGGAGGTAGAAGAGGCCAAATTAGACAGCCGGCCTCCCTGAAAAGGGACTCCTGAGAGGTTGAATGTCAGAAATGGTCAATTCTCTTTAACCAGCTAAAGCGCATGAAATTCCCACTATGTGCCACGTTTTCTGCAGACTGTTTTCTGCAGACTTTCACCCTTACAATGGATTAGGTGTTGTGGTCTTTACTGTACTGATGAGGCTTAGGAGGCTCTGAGCTGAGTCACTAACCACAGTCACAGGAAAAGAGCTGGCCTGGGATTTCCACCCAGAACAACTCCAGTCGCCCGAACAGGCATCCCTGCATCTCCAGCGTGCGACAGACTGCAAGGTCCTGCGGTCCTGAGTGATGGCGAGCTCAGTCAGCCATGAAGGGCCTCTGGGTTTTCTCTCAGAGACGACTGAAGGAAAAGAGTATGGGCAAATCTGAAAGGAGATTAAGAACTGAAATCCCCAGGCTGGGCACGGTGGCTCACGCCTGTAATCCCAGGCACTTTGGGAGGCCGAGGTGGGTGGATCACTTGAAGTCAGGAGTTCAAGGCCAGCCTGGCCAACACAATGAGACCCCATCTCTACTAAAAATACAAAAAAATTAGCCGGGCGTGGTGGCACACACCTGTAATCCCAGCTACTCGGTAGGCTGAGGCAGGAGAATGGCTTGAACCCGGGAGGTGGAGGTTGCAGTGAGCAGAGATTGTGCCATTGCACTCCAGCCTGGGCAACAGAGCAAAACTCCGTCTCAAAACAAACAAACAAAACCAAAAAACAAAAAAACTGAAACACCCAAAACTTGTGAAACCAGCCCCAAGAATAACAGAAACAAATGAGGAGAAAACTATTGATATTGTAATATAGCTGATACATTCATATAAACTTAACCAGAAAACAAAGGAGCGAATGCAGTAGCTGGCATCTGTGTAAGATGAAACACTGTCACGATACAGAAGAGCAGCCTCTGGAGCCATCCCAGCAGAAGCCCGGTAGGGAAGCAGTGGGTCCACGCCTCACAGCTGGGGCTGGAAGCTCCCACTGACATTTGGTTTAGAGCCACTCAGGCTGCACTCGGAATCTTAGCCTTGAAGTCCAGTAGGGACTTTGCGCCTTCTCTCTGGATGGGCCCCAACAGAGCAAAACAATAGGGTACGTTTTCTACTTTTAAAATTGTAGTGAAAAACTGGAGGAACACACTTGACTGATAGAATGAATAAAGCATGGTATTGAAGAATATTTGTAAAAAGATCTGTCTCATTTCCCTCTCAGGGCCTTCTTTCTTGACTCATGGAGGAAAAAAAGTGTCAACAGTGAGAAATTGCAGAAAAACTACCCAAAGGACAGGGGAGGGTGAGCCGCTTGGGGCTCCCGAATCATTTCTGCAGGGTCTCTGTGGCTCCATTCCTTCCTCTCCCACCCACGGGGTCTTTAGCCACCCTGGTTGATGGAGCCGCTGTGAGTCTGAGAGAAGGCCCAAGGTGTTGGAATTTCAGAGTGAAACTCCAAAGAATCAATACTGGAGAAGAAAAGAAAGGAAGCAGACTCAGCTTTCCTCATCGTGATAGCAGTCGTGCAGCCGTGCAGCCCGCCCGAGGCACTGGGCGAATGTTAGTAAAGACCAGGAGTGACCTTTACTAACCTGAGAAAAAAGTCACAAAGCCAGCTGTGCCTGGCTTCATCTTCCAAAGGCATGTCAGGGATCAGCGTGTCACCTTATCAATACTGGAGCATCTTAGGGTCTGTGCGGATTCCTGAAACTCATGGAATTTAGTGGACAGATCTTCCTCCGCGGATTTAATGTCCTGGATTATGAAAGCTACAACTGGACTTTGCTTAATTTATTCATCAGGCTCTAGGTGACCCATGGAGGCTGCAGAATTCTCCCACTGTTAAATGTGTTTTCATAAACACAGGGATATACAAACTTAAACAGCACACAGCTCTTCACTGGACAAGGAGGGAGTTTGACAAGATGCTCTTGGTAGGGACTCATTTTGACCATAAAATTCTACAAACGTAAGTGTTTAGAAATCTAAGAACCAGGTTACAACCACCACTCTAACTGGATTAACTGGAAACACACACACACACACACACACACACACACACACACATGCACACTGAGGCATTTCATTGATGAAACATGTCCTGCCATGTAACTAATACAGTCTACATTTAAATCCTATTCATCAAGCAAAGAATCCAATGGTAAATTGGGTGCATGTTTTGGGGCTGTCTGCAAGATATCCTAGTCTCTGTTTATTTCCAGTTGTTCTTCCCAATCCATACTTGACTGTAGAGTGTCCCCCATACACCATAGCAGTCACCTGCACGCTTGATAAAAACACACAGCTTCCAGGGCTTTCCCCTAAGATTCTGATTTAGGGAGTCTGGTTGGGATGCAGAAGCCTGTATTTTTATCACACTTCTCATGTCATTCCTTTGATTCTGATGATTAAGTATGTCTGGGAAATCCTGACTTAAGTAACCTGCCCGTGACTATTGGTGACCCAGTTACATCTCGCTTAAGTGAAATTACATCTGGCTTAAATGAAATGATGGTTTGTGATCACAGCACTGATCCTTTGGAGCACCGAATGAGAACGCATTTGCGTTGATCTATAATGGTTTCCTCAGCACAGACCTTGAGGTGGGGGGGGGGGTCTCAGAATTTTCTGCTACACAATAATTCTCTTAGCCCTTTAACTTTTTTTCTTTTTTATTGAGACAGGGCCTCACTCTGTCCCTGAGGCCAGAGTGCAGTAGCGTGATCTCAGCTCACTGCAACCTTTGCCTCCCAGGCTCTAGTGATCCTCCCACCTCAGCCTCTAGAGTAGCTGGGACCGCAGGAGTGTGCTACAATGCCTAGCTAATTTTTAAATATTTTTTGTAGAGACAGGGTTTTGCCATGTTGCCCAGGCTTGTCTTGAACTCCAGGGCTCAAGCAATCCTCCTGCCTCAGCTTCCCAAAGTGCTGGGATCACAGGTGTGAGCCACCACTCCAGTCTGCCCTTTCATTTTCCCGTAGTTTTATATTCCTAGTTGCTTCTTGGTTAACTTTCATCTGTTTGAAATTTTCTCTAACCTAACACTCTATTACTTGAGATGCAATTGGGTTTTATTTTAGCTTTTAAACTACTTTTATGTATTTTAAAATTATTTTCTCCTCATTTAAAAAATTTAGAGTGGCACAATTTATAGCACTATTTTTGGATCTTTAAAATATTATTTTAAATACTGTACATAATACCATCTTTCATTATGTTACGCTAAGATAACATCCATCTGTTTTTTTACCAGTCTTAGCTTAGGTATCTAGTGCTCTATCCAACACCATTGATCTCCAGCGGCGGGAGCCTTAACTTCTTGACCAATTGACACTGGAAGGTCAAGGCAGAGATCAAGTTAAAGTATCATAAATGTCAGCTGGGGAGAATACGTGCTAAATGTCATCATCATGAAAAAGCTTACAGTATGCACCTACTGTACAATTGTAATACATTGATTTGCACATTGGCATTAGAAAGAGGTTTAAATTCTCATCCTTGACAATCTTAAATTCTAGCTGCAGAGGTTAAGATATGAACATAAAACGTTTTATAAAATTAAATATTTCTTTCAGAACAAGCTTATATGTAAATCAGATGACAAGGATTCCCAAAGCAGAATCAATCTTTGTTGCTTGTATCTTGTATCAGATGTGTTCTATCTCCCTTGTAATATGGAATTCTTCAGAAGGTAAGTTCCTTTAAAAAACATATCTTAATCTATTTTATATTGTTATTATTATTTTTTTAAGATGGAGTTTCACTCTTGTTGCCCAAACGGGAGTGCAATGGCATGATCTCAGCTCACTGCAACCTCCACCTCCCAGGTTCAAGCGATTCTCCTGCCTCAGCCTTCTGAGTAGATGGGATTACAGGTGCCTGCCACCACTCTGGCTAATTTTTTTTTATTTTTAGTAGAGACAGGGTTTTGCCACATTGACCAGGCTGGTCTTGAACTCCTGACCTCAGGAGGCCTGCCTCGGCTTCCCAAAGTGCTGGGATTATAGGTGTAAGCCACCATGCCTGGCTCTTAATCTATTTTAAATACAACTTTGCACAGTCATATTCACAGTCTTCCATATTAGATATATTAAGGAATTGCTATTCTACAAAATGGTATTAAAACTATTTCCCAGAAAAGGCAGGATATATGTCTAACCAATAGGAAAAAACCAGGAATAATGTAAATGTAAAAAGTAAACAACAGTAACCCCTGGCCTTTGAGACTGCCAAGGAATTTAGGAAGCAGAAGGTAGAGGTGAGAGAAAAGGGGACATCATCTTTGAGGATCAAGAACAATTCTCTCAGGACTAGAAACTGACAAATTATATTACTCATGTCAACTGAAAATTAACATTGCCCCTACCAAATATGCAGGTACTGACAGAATAGAATAACTCTCAGGAATGCACCTGCCAACACAGCATGGACTGTATCACTCCCTGAGCAATGACGTTACATTTCTAGTACCACAAAGGGCTTGGCTGCAGGTGCAGCATCAATAGTGAGCACAATTGCACAATTGGTAGATAAGGCAAATCCAAAACTTAACATTAGAAGGACATACTGTAATAATTTCAAAAGAGAGGAATAGAGATTGAGGAGAGACGTTTCAAAACCTCTCCATTGTCTACCCTAACTGCACGCCTACGGGAGCTCCATCCTCTAACCTTGAGCTCACCAGGCACAGTCCCTGTTGCTTTATTCATAGTATACTCGTATACCATCTAACGCTCAGCAGAACCTCACAAGATAGGTACTGTTACCTTTGCAATGTTACAGAGAAGGAAGTTCAAGTTCTGCATGGGATGTAGCCTGGTCAGAGTCAGGGTGGTGGAGGAGGCCTGCTGACTCCAAATCCCATATAGTCTGTGTGTGCCTTTACTGCAGCTGTGTGAAGGCTGGCCTCCCTATTCCCCTGATACTGGACAGGTCCACAGTGTACCCAGGTGGACAGAGTCCAGTACCTGGCCAGAGTTCACTCCCTGCATGGGAGAGTTCAAACTCGAACTTCCTTCATCTGGCCCCAAGCCCACTTTCCTGAGCTGGGGGTTGGTGAAGCAAGCCAGGGAGTGGGCATCTGGTCAGTGGCAGGCAGTACCTGCCCACCAGGTAGAAGGACTGTGGGGTGCAAAGGGAGTGTGGAGATGGGGTGGTAAGGAGCTGAGAAATCACATTCTGTCTTTAGAGTCATTTTGAAATTAGGATGAGTTGAGATGGTAGCAACCAGCTCTAAAACTGGGGCCTTTTTCCTCAACAAAGAATTTGAAAGCTGTGCCAGATCTGCTGGAATGTCCTCTTGGCTCTGCCACAAGGGAGATGGGTGGTTCCTAGTTCCTCCAGAGTCAGCCCTGGCCAGATAGAAGGCATTCTTCTCCAGAAACCAACCAGCCCACCGCGAGGATGCTTCCCACGGAGCAATTTAACAGAACGTCCAACTGGGAGGATCCTGCAGATTCTTGCTGCAAAGGAGTGGCTTTGTGGTCATTTGCAGGGAGAGGTGTCTCTCTCATTTAGTGACCAATTCAGGCCCCGGCTATTTGCATTTGAATCAGGCAGCCCTGCTATTTTGGTTGAAAAGAGAAAGCAAGCCTTTGTTGTTGCAATTTAAGGGCTTAAGTAATTTTCTAGCATCCTTTAATCAGCTTGAATAGTTGGGGAAATGGCAACATATAGGAAAAGTGTGTTCTGGCCTCGGAAATGCAAATGCCACCCCTGGTCCTGAGGCTTTCCCACGGGAGCCTGGATCCTGCGTGTGGCAGCTCCTGGGGATCGGAGAGTCTCTCTTGGCCAGCCATCCTTTCCATCAGAATTTCATTGAGCATCTTCGAAATATTATCTTTGTTTGGATTAAACCAATCCAAGTAATTACAGAAACACAGCAGGGCTGGATTGAAATGCTGGTGGTCTAGGTCTTCTTTTCCTTCAGCCAATCCATATATATTTCTCACACACAAAAGGAGCCGAAAGGTGGAAGGCATGTGGCTGGTCCAAGGATAATATCCAAGTAGCTTGGTGCTTAACCTTCAGTGAAGGTAAGGTTCCTTCCAGGTGGCATGGAGCTATTTGAAGTAGTTTATGGCATTTAATTTACATGATTAGGAAACATCCAATTTACTTTTGTAGCTAATAAAAATTACAAATTTTCAGTTTAAAAAATGGAAGAACAAGTTTTCAAAAATCCTGTTTGCTTTTTTCCTTTTAGTTTGCTTTGCATTTTTTAATTGTACTTTTTATTAATATTTGACAAATAATAATTACACGTATTCATGGGGTACACAGCGATGTTTTGATCCATATCTAGTGATCAGTGCTCTCTGCGACTGTAGGATGGCTATAGTTAACAGTAATATAGTATAGAGTATGAAACAGCTAAACAGAGGATATTGAATGTCTCCAACACAAAGAAATGACAAATGTTTGAGATGATGGATATGCATTGCATTTTCTTCTTTATAAATTATATTTTGTAATTGGCAAATAATAATTGTACATATTCATGGGGTACATGGTGATGTTTCAATATATGTGATGTGTAATGATCAGTGCTCTCTGCTGCTGTAGGCTGACTATAGTTAATGATAATATATTGTATAGTGTCAAACAGCTAAACAGAGGATATCGAATGCCTCCAAAGCAAGGAAATGACAAATGTGTGAGATGATGGATACGCATTAGATTTTCTTACAGTGCGTATATAGAGACGTGAAGATCTAGGATTCTCAGACCTGGAGATGACCTAGAAAAACCCTTCTGGAAAACAAAGTGTCTTCGGAACAGTTGACATGTCTGCAGCCAACCTCAGAATTTATCCAAGTGTGTTTATTTTGCACACAGAGGGTTGAGCAGAAGCCTTGGAACCTGTGGATGCTCCTCTCCGCACAGTGAGGGACTTCAATTCCTGGACCAAACAGACCATGACCGGGCTGACCCTGAATCTCCTTGCTGAGTGTCCGAGGACAGGGGTCTGCAAAGCTCCCTGAGGTTGCTGCAAGCCCACCAGGCCCAGCCAATGGGGAGGTGCCAGGGCCCCTTGCCTTTGGAAGAGCCTGGCCTTGGGGCTCCCTGCTAGGGAGGACCTGAGAAGGCAGCCACTCTGAGAGGTTCAGAGATAGCAAACGGGGAAAGGTCCTCCTTACTGCTGGGCTGGACCAGGCTCGCAACCATGCCAAAGCACTCCTGGCATGAAGGCACCGTTTCAGAAGGCCTCCCTGCACACCAGCCCGCATTCCCTCTACTATTCCAGCTAAAATCTGTGCTTACTTCCTTTCCCCACTTCACTTCCCCTCAAATAAGACAGGCAACTTCGCTCAACTAGGTCTGGCCTACTCCCTTTACTTCCTCCTCCTCTTTTCTGTGACCCCGTCACTTCCTCCAGGAAGCCTTCCTGGATCTCTGGTCTTCACTCACCAACTCCTGCAGAAACTGGGGCTGAAATTACCTTCCTTGAATTACATTCTTTAGCTGTTTGAGAACTAGAAGTGCCTCGGAGGCAGGTACCATTTTCTCTGATTACAGTGTCTCCTCCTATAGACCTGAGTACTTTCCCAAGAAAAGCAATTTGTCAGCAGCTGTTCCTAGGAGCTGATAAGAGACTGTGTTTGTTTCTGCCCTGGTGCTTGCTGTGTGGTGTGTACAGAGACAAATGGCCTGTGGGGCCGTGGGGCACCTGTCTTGTCCCCGCATGAAGGGGAATCAGCCCCGACCTGCTGCTCTGTGGCCTTTTGAGCACCTCACAAGCCCTCCTCAGAGTCCCCAATGGTTCTGCTGTCAGCCCAGCTGGGCAGCATCAGACATTCATTTATTGGCTCTAGAGCCTGTAGCCTCAAAAGTGAACCAGTAAGGACAAGAATGACTTCATGTCCGCACAGAGCTGTGGTGAGAACCAAGTGAGGGTGTGCAGGGAAGCGGTCACTGCAGTGTTAGCAGACAGACCTCCTTCTGACTGTCACCAGAGGGCAATAATTCCACCTGGGACAGGGCCCACCGGTAACCTGCACTCCCCTGGCCTCCAGGGCTGGACGAGGTCTGAAGGGAATTCCCTGTGAGGCACAGCCTCCTGGCCTCTGTCCCCCCGATGTAGGTGGGGAAGGGGAGGGGACACTGTACACTCAAGTTGTATCTTTCATTAGCATCAAGAGAACTAGGCACTACTGAGTGCCTCTGTGTTCCAGGCAAGCTGCAAACTTCTTCATAAAAGTGATATCACTTCCCCTTTAGCCCTGTGAGTAACTAATCATTGTCACATACTGCAGATCAGAACACTGAGGCTCAGAGAGGCGAGGGAGGCACATCCATGCTCACAGCCCGCGAGCAGCAGAGTGGGTACCGAAACCCTAACCTGTTCCGGGAGGCATCCGCTTCCACGGAGGCTGTTCCTTCTGCTCCCGGCTTCTCGGGTTTAGACCCGTTAGATGCTAGGCTTTATTTGTGGTTCTCTTCCAGAGTCAAAGGAAAATACAGTTTTTGTGGCTCTAATAATAGGTGGGTTTTAATGTGCCTCATACACCATCCGTACAAGACAACTGTGCAGGAACGCACGTGGCCTGCGATGCGGGGGCTTTGTTCACCCTCCTTCCATCGAGATGAATCCCTGCCCAAGGATTCCAGCAAGAAAAAATATTGAGGACATTATAACAACAGCCACTGTGTATTCAAGGAGTGCTGAGCCCGACAGCTTTCTCCTGTGTTTGCTTTTCTCTGTTTGGTGCTAGCCCCAGCCAACTGCAGAGGGGAGCGGCTGGTTTGCAGATGTGGATGAAGAGGGCAGAGCTGGTGGTCTGGCCAGAGTCCAGTGGGTCAGGAGCAGCACAAGGGAGGCCTTGTCTTTCCTTAGATCTAGATTTGGGGTGGGGGGGACGTGGGGTTGGAGAGCTGGAATTGTGAGTGTCTGGCGTTTCCCCACCAGGTAGCACTGGACTTCGCAATCTGAGTTTCTACGGATACAGAAAAGCCATCAGTAGACAGCAGCTAACACGTAGGATTCAGAAAGGTCCAGTCCGTTTGCACTCAACTGGATCTTGATGTGGAGGTGATTTAATTCTGGATCTTGCTATGGAGGTGGCCAGAGGACAGAGAGGTCAGTTTTGGTTTTAGAGAAAGAAAGGTCTAACATTGAATCTGTCTTAAAGACAGAACAAAACCAGAACCAGCACCACCACCTTTCTGTGCTGGGATTCCCTCCCGCTTTCCTCCGTCTCCAGGGTGGGCGTCACCTGGCAAAGCTGTCCCATGATCGGCATCCGAGGGGGGATGAACTCGCAGAAGATCACAGGGGATTAATTGGTATTTCTTGGAGATAAGATACTATTTTCCAAAATAGCAAAGAATTTTACGTATAAATGCACATTTTAATAATCATCACTAGTCCAACTTTACCACATTTTGTTTTAAAAATTAATTTTCATATTCTGAATGTAATAAAAACAACCAATCTGAAAGCAGCCTTTGCTTCCCAAAGCTGGAGTGCGCATCCCAAGCCAGCACAGGCAGGGTGCAGCCCAGCCCAGGAAGACAGGGACAGAAGACCGGCTGCCCACAGCCTCCAGCACTGCTTCCCTCAACTTCTTTTTTTTTCTTTTTTTTGAGACAGAGTCTTTCTCTGTCACCCAAGCTGGAGTCCAGTGGCATGATCTCGGCTCACTGCAGCCTCTGCCTTCTGGGTTCAAGTGATTCTCCTGCCTCAACCTCCCACGTAGCTGGGATTACAGGCGTGCACTGCCATGTCCGGCTAATTTTTGTATTTTTAGTGAGGTGGGGTTTCACTATGTTGGCCAGGCTGATCTTGAACTCCTGACCTCAAGTGATCTGCCCACCTTGGCTTCCCAAAGTGCTGGGACTGTATACAGGCATGAGCCACCATGCCCAGCCCCCTTGACTTCTTACAATTCAAGAGCCTGGCCAGGAAAACAGAGATTCTCATCAGAAAACAAGAAGATACCAAGTGACCCTATGTGGCATGTGAGTAGTAAAAAAAAAAAAAAAAAAAAAGAGAGAAATACTTATAAACAACAACAGCAACAAACCCTCACACTACACTGTTTGAGAAGAATTTAGCAGGGGAAAGGTAGAAAGAATTGGGAACTAAGAAACCTGAATTCCAGATTTGGCCTGGCAGTTTCCGTCTGCAGGTCAGCCAGCCCCGTACCACCTTCTGTAGCCCTTTCTGGATGCCGCTAGGGGAGGGGATGCCAGCTCTGGGCTCCCCCAGGCCGTTCATGTCCCCATCACATTTTCCTTCCCTGCTGGCACCGAATATGGCTGCTCATCTACTCTGTCTCCACCACCCTCTGCCCATGTTGGGAGCCCTGGCAGGCTCCCAACAAGGGCTGTGCTGCTCACCACCGTATCACCTGCTTCTAGCTCAGGTTTTCTTCCACAAGAAAAATCCTGCTCCTTCTCTTCTCACAGTGAGGCAGAGGAGCATCCTAGCTGCTGCGGTCAGCATGTCTGGCCTGCAGCATCCACTTTCCTGACGGCCTGCGTGCCTCAGCCCAGCTCGGCCTCGGTTTTCTCCTTTGTGTGGTGGATACATTGATACCTACTCCTAGGCTTGCTGGGAGGATCTGGGAGGATTACATTCAGGAATGTGAGTAAAGTGCTTGACAGAACACCCAGCCTGGTACTGGCTCTTGAAATGTTGAGTTCTTTGCATAAGGTAAGTTATATCCATTCAGGTAGCAGTTGTAAGTCATATACTTACACAGAGCACCTGTGCCAGGCACCTCACATTCGTGACCGATAACCCCATAGAGAAGGGGAGATGGAGGCTGCAGGCCCCAGTGGGTCCTCGACTGAGCTGGGCATCACACAGGCTTGGCACTGAATCCCACTCTCCCTCTGTGACCACCACGGCCTCCCTGTGTTCTGGACACAAAATCACATGGCGTATCCAATTTAGGGTTTGCAAGCTTACATTCAGGAAGTAGATGTCGCTTGTCATCTAGTGCTAAAATTGACCCAAAGCTGCATCATTTGGTGTGCCTGCCTCCAGCTAGGGGGAAATCCAGATGCAGCCTGTCCTGTGGTCACATGCAAAGTGAGTTTGTGGATAGCCATGTTTAGCATTAGCTGAATTTGATATGGCATAGTAAAGACACTGAGGTTCAGGCTTGTCACCACTTGCTTTTCTATTTGGAGTCCTTTCCAGGTTGAGTGAAATGAGTCCTTTCCAAGTTGAGTGAAATGAACAGAGTTAATGTTTCCTCTCCTCTCCTCTCCTCTCCCCTCCCCTTCTTCCCTCCCTCCCCCTCTTTCTTTCTTTCTTTCTTTCTTTCTTTCTTTCTTTCTTTCTTTCTTTCTTTCTTTCTTTC
>NW_012114488.1:10397248-10448301 GCF_000951035.1 Colobus angolensis palliatus
TTCTTCTCTTTCTCTCTTTCTTTCACAGAGTCGCACTCTGTCACCCGGGCTGGAGTGCAGTGGTGCGACCTCAGGTCACTGCAACCTCTGCCTTCTGGATTCAAGGGATTCTCCTGCCTCAGTCCTCCA
Organism: Colobus angolensis palliatus; assembly: GCF_000951035.1. Classification (NCBI taxonomy): domain Eukaryota; kingdom Metazoa; phylum Chordata; class Mammalia; order Primates; family Cercopithecidae; genus Colobus; species Colobus angolensis. The sequence continues at coordinate 10,397,378 of NW_012114488.1, forward strand.
AGTAGCTAGGATTACAGGTGCACACCACCACACCTGGCTAATTTTTGTATGTTTAGTAGCGATGGGGTTCCACCATATTGACCAGGCTGGTCTCGAACTCCTGACCTCAAGTGATCTGCCCGTCTCGGCCTCCCAAAGTGCTGGGATTACAGGACTAAGCCAGCAGAGTTAATATTTTACTTAAAGTATCTTGCATTTTAACATGTACCTCTCATAGTCTCTTATAAAGATGCAGCATATGGCAGGTGATTTTTACAAAACCTGGGAAAACTGCGTTCTGGAGAAGTCTGCAGAGACCCCATGTTCGCTGCTGGCCATGACTGGTAAGGAGTTGGAAGCTCCTCTCTATCCCAGGGCAATGCTGACTTCTGCCCTCTGGAAATGGGATGGATGCTATTCCTCTGGGCACGCTGGTGTGGCTCCAAAGCTGAAGGCAGAACTCTGCCTGAATTTTGTCCAGGGAATTTCCACATAGTTCCTGTTTCCAGGATAGCCCCCAATTCTATCCATTTATAATGTTTTGTAGACATTAACTTTAAGCCAACCCAGACAGCATATGTAAATGCATCAGTCACTATTCTGGATTGTCATGCAAGTTGCAGGAGAGAGTTTTTATCCCACCTGCACACACATACAGACACACAACATCTTTGTTAACAGGGATTTGTTTTCATTTATCTAATCATTGGTTTTGGTGTAGATCAGCGTCTCCTGCCAGGAGCAGAGGCTCTTCTCCTTAGCCAATATCTGTGGTCTCAAGACATCCTCCAGAACAGAATTAATGAGTATAAAATGCTAATCAAAATTGTACATGCTCTATTTCCAAAATCTCAAAAAATGTTTCCATAATTTCCCCAGTGGTCACAAGTTCCAGTTTGAGTTAAAATAGCCTTGTGGGCCGCGGGCGGTGGCTCATGCCTATAATCCCAGCACTTCGAGAGGCAGAAGCGGGCAGATCACCTGAGGTTAGGAGTTCGAGACCAGGCTGACCAAACTGAAGAAACCCTATCTCTACTAAAAATACAAAATTAGCCAGGCATGGTGGTGCATGCCTGTAATCCCAGCTACTCAGGAGGCTGCAGCAGGAGAATCACTTGAACCTGGGAGGAGGAGGTTGCGGTGAGCTGAGGTTGCGCCATTGCACTCCAGCCTGGGCAACAAGAGTGAAACTCCCTCCCCCTCAAAAAAAAGAAAAAAAAAAAAAAAGAAAAATAGCCTTGTGGAGTCACATAATCAGGAAAGGAGGTAGGAATGTTGGTAAATGTAAATGTAAGCTCAGTGAAAAATTTACAAGCAAAAGAGTCTTCAGGAAGCCCACTGAATGAGGCATCTGTTGGCAAAGTTATAATAGATTGGGGTGTTTAAGTTAAGAACCCTGAAGTTGAGGGGTAAACTCCTTAATGTATATTGTCTACAATTATGTACACGTGATTTTCTTGGAGAGAGGCTCCTTGGTGTTTTTTATTTTATTTTATTTTATTTTTGAGACAAAGTCTCGCTCTGTCGCCCAGGCTGGAGTGCTGTGGCGCGATCTTGCTCACTGCAACCTCTGCCTCCCGGGTTCACGCCATTCTCCTGCCTCAGCCTCCTGAATAGCTGGGACTACAGGCGCCTGCCATCACACCTGGCTAATTTTTTTTGTATTTTTAGTAGAGACAGGATTTCACTGTGTTAGCCAGGATGGTCTCGATCTCCTGACCTCGTGATCCACCCACCTCGGCCTCCCAGAGTGCTGGGATTACAGGCGTGAGCCACCGTGCCCGGCCTGGTGTGTTTTTTAAAGTTAAATTCTGAAGGAGATCTGTAATTCAAAAAAGGTTAATGCCACGAAGTTGAACGAAGTGGACAAACCCTATACTTGCAGTAAAAAATGAATTGATACTAACATCCTTGTAAGATGTTAGAAAAAAATAGAAAAAAAAAACTTAAATGCAATCTTGAAGAGAAGTCTCTCTTTTTGTAGGTCACAGGAGGGGCGAACCTCCTTCTCCTGGGATGACGGCAGCTCCCCTGTCCCTAGAACAAGCAGTTCTGACACTTTGTGTTGTGGATGGCTCCTGCCTTTTCTCTGCCCAGAGGGATGGAGGATGTGGGACTCCCTGAGATCACTGAACAAATTAAAGTGGGAGAAGTGGGGCAGGGTGCTGGCAGGATGGGAGGCTTGGCCAGAGCAGGACACAGAGGGCAGGATTTCTGACTTGGAGCAGCCAAGTGAGGGAGGTCACTGGGCTTCCAGGCCTTCAGAAGTAGATGGACCAGCTGCCCAGAGAGGGAAATATGGAAATGCAGGGATAATGGCAGGAGTTGGAGGGCTAGGAATTGTTTCCTAATTCCCTGGTAAGAGGTAGCGGGTGGTGCATCCCCCTGGCAATTTGCCCTATAAACTCTGAAGGCGAAGTGCCACGGGGAAGTACCACCCACTACCTCTTACCAGGGAATTAGTATATATATGTGTGTGTGTGTATGGACTCTATATATTTATATATGTAAAAGGAATACATATATAAGGAAAATATATATGTGTGTGTGTGTGTAAATATATATATATATATATTTTCTTCTTATTCATTCTAGCAGTCTAAGACAGCAAATCAATATGGGATCAACTATGTGGATTAAGAATTCAGCCGGGTGCAGTGGCTCATGCCTGTAATTTCAGCATTTCAGGAAGCCACATTAAAAAGTGGGCAAAAGACATGAACAGACACTTTTCAAAAGAACACATACATACAGCCAACAAGCATATGAAAAAAAGTTCAATATCACTGATCATTAGAGAAATGCAAATCAAACCCACAATGAGATACCATTTCACACCAGTCAGAATGGCTATTACTAAAAAGTCAAAAAACGCCGGGCGAGGTGGCTCATGCTTGTAATCACAGCACTTTGGGAGGCCGAGGCAGGCGGATCATGAGATCAGGAGATTGAGACCATCCTAGCCGACATAGTGAAACCCCCTCTCTACTAAAAATACCAAAATTAGCTGGGCGTGGTGGTGCGTGCCTGTAGTCCCAGCACTCGGGAGGCTGAGGCACGAGAATCGCATGTACCAGGGAGGTGGAGCTTGCAGTGAGCAGAGATCACACCACTGCACTCCAGCCTGGCAACAGAGTGAGATTCCGTCTCAAAAAAAGAAAAAAAAAGTCAAAAAACAACAGATGCTGACAAGGTTGCAGAGAAAAGGCAATGCTTATACACAGTTGGTAGGAGTGTAAATTAGTTCAGCTATTGTGGAAAGCAGTGTGGCGATTCCTCAAAGAGCTAAAAAGAGAGCTACCACTTAACCTAGCAATCCCACCACTGTGAATATACCCGAAGGAATATAAATCATTCTACCACAGACACATCCACATGTATGTTCACTGAAGCACTATTCCTAATACCAAAGACACAGAATCAAACTAAATGCCCATCAGTGACAGCTTAGATAAAGAAAGCGTGGTACAGATACACCCTAGAGTACTATGTAGCCACAAAAAATAATGATATCATGTCCTTTGTAGGAACATAGATGGAGCTGGAGGCCATTATCCTTAGCAAACTAATGCAGAAACAGAAAGCCAAATGGTGCATGCTCTCACTTATAAGTGGGAGCTAAATGATGAGAACTCATGGACGCAAAGAGAGGAACAGCAGACACTGGGGTCTACTTGAGAGTGGAGAGTGGGAGGAAGGAGAGGAGCAGATAAAAATAATCTGTACTGCAAACCCCCATGACATAATTTTTTTTTTTTTTTGAGACTGAGTTTTGTTCTTGTTGCCCAGGCTGGAGTGCAATGGTGCGATCTCAGCTTGCTGCAACCTCTGCCTCCCAGATTCAAGCGATTCTCCTGCCTCAGCCTCCCAAGTAGCTGGGATTATAGGTGCCCCCCACCAAGCCCAGCTAATTTTTTATATTTTTAGTAGAGATGGGGTTTCCCCATGTTGGTCAGGCTGGTTTTAAACTTCCTGACCTCAGGTGACCCACCAGCCTCGGCCTTCCAAAGTGGGTTGGGATTACAGGCGTAAGCCACTGCGCCCAGCCCAGTCCCCATGACATAAGTTTATTTACATAACAAACCTGCATATGTACCCCTGAACCCAAAAGTTAAAAAAAAAATACAAATAAATAATTTTATTTTCTGAGGGAAAATAAAATAAAAAGCTTTCATTTACAAATTTGCCATTTGGCTGGGTGTGGTGTCTCACGCCTGTAATCCCAGCACTTTGGGAGGCTGAGGCTGATGGATCACGAGGTCAGGAGTTCAAGACTAGCCTGACCAGCATGGTGAAACCCCGTCTTTACTAAAAATACAAAAAAATTAACCGGGTGTGGTAGTGTGCGCCTGTAATCCCAGCTACTCAGGGGGCTGAGGCAAGAAAACTGCTTGAACCCGGGAGGCGGAAGTTGCAGTGTGCCAAGATTGCACCACTGCACTCCTGCCTGCGTGACAGAGTAAGACTCGTTTCAAAAAAAAAAAAAAAAAAAGTTGCCATTTGGCAGGGTGCGATGGCTCATGCCTGTAATCCCAGCACTTTGGGAGGCCAAGGCGGGTGGATCACTTGAGGTCAGGAGTTTGAGACCAGTCTGGCCAACATGGTGAAACCCCATCTCTACTAAAAATACAAAAAAATTAGCCAGTTGTGGTGACGGGAGCCTGTAAACCCAGCTACTTGGTTGGCTGAGGCACGAGAATCACTTGAATCCAGGAGGCAGAGGTTGCAGTGAGCCAAGATTGCACCATTGAACTCCAGCCTGGGCAACAGAGCAAGATCCTTCTTGGGGAAAAAAAAAAGTTTCCATTTACGGTAGCAATACAAATTATCTAAGAATAAATTTGGAAAAATATTTGCAAATCCTTCAGGGAGAAAGTTATTAAGTATTGTTAAGAGACATTTTTAAAAAGACCTAAATAAGCAGAGGTGCTGCCTTCATGGGTAGAAATCCTATATGTTGAAAAGGTGTCAGTTTTCTGTTCTGATCTTGAGATTTAATGCAATTTTAATAGTTTTTCATGGAACTTGACAAGCAAATTCTTAAGTTTATATAGAAGAGCAAAGATCTGTAATAGATAAGACATGATAGAAAGTGGTGGGAGCTTGTCCTACATGATATCAAGCCCTAATTTAAAGCTATATAACACTCTAAATGGGACAGATAAAAACATCGATGAATTAGAGGAGGAAGCCCAGAATCAGACAGCCTAGAATCAGATGCAGAAATGATTTATGTCAGATTTGTTGCGACCTTTGGTAAAGCAATGGATGATTCAATGAACAATGCAGAGATGACCAGTTTTCTACACTGAAATTGGATCTCTGTCTCATCTTAGGCACGGAAGTCAATGCTAGGTGGACTAGAGTCTGAAATGTAAAAATGTAGAACTATACAATGTTAAGAATATGGAAGACTATCCTGGGGGTGGAAATGGCTCTTTCAGATAAAGCCACAAAGAGCATAAAATGGAAAGGAAAAGTGTGATAAATGTGATCATATTATATTGGGAATCTCTGGTCACAAAGGACATTATTAAGGAAGTGAAAAGACCAGTCACAAAGTAGGAGAATGTTTTTCTACTTATAAAGCTGACAAATGATTAGTACCGGCATTGTAGAACTCCTGCAATTGATTTTTAAAAAAATATTCCATGGCGTACTCAAAAAGATTTTGTTGGAAAATTGGAAAAATGTGATTTAAAACCATGACATCCTTTTTTATACACCTCACACTGGAAATATCTCTTAAAATCTGACAATATCGAGTATTGATTAGGATGCAAAGCCAGGGGAACCCTTCCTCAGTGTTACTGGAATACACAATTAGTGCAACCTCTTTGGAAATCAAGTCAGCATATTCTGAAAATACTGAAGACAGTCACTACCTAGAAATATCCCTTCTAGGCTTATATTCACCTACAGGAAATTTTGCACATGGATATCAAAAGATATAATAATTTTCTCATGAATCTATGAGACAAATAGGAAAATTTGGACACTGGCTGGTTTTCGATGACATTAAGGAGGTCTTGTTTATTATTTTTAGATGTGATAATGCTATTATGGTTATGTTTAACCAAAAATAATCCTAGGTTTTAGGGATACATGCTATAGTGCTTCCTTTATGGATGGAAAGATGTCCAGGAGTCCCTCTAAAATCATCTGGGGGTGGGGATGATTAGGGTGGGGGGACAGATGGAGCAATATTGTCCATGTGTTCATTACACTATTCTCTCACCATCACCCTCCGGTCTGGTCTGCATGCCCATGCCGTTAGCAGGGAAAGCCAGTGCAGCAGACAGCCAGAAAGTGCGGATGGTGCAGAAATGAGGAAGTGAGGACCTTCCATGCAGGTGTGCTGACTGGCCCTGCCTCTGTTCCTTTGCTGCTCACCGTGTGGTTTAAATGAATACATTAAACTTTGTGATTTGAGGATCTTAATTTGGCTGGTGAGCTATTCTGTTTTGTGAGCTCTGTGACAGCTTTCCTGGGGGTGAACTGGAAGGCTACCTTTGCATCAAAGTTCACTTCCCAGGAGCCTGTCACAGCCCCGCTTTCAGTAACCACGTCCTCAGTCACAGTGCCATGCGCACTCCCTTCTAGCATGGGAAGAGAATGGTGAGGCCAGTTACTCATTAGCCTTATTTCTTAAACAAACTCCTTTAAGAGCATATAAATATGTTTTTAGTTTTCAAATAACATGTCTAATATGTTACATGTATGACCATCAGTTGAGGGGGGACCCACATAATGACGCCATCACACAGTGTGGGAAGAGGTGCCATGGGAGGGATGGGGGAGGACGGACATTAGTTTTGGGTAAGGGAGACTGGATGAGTAGGCACTAATAAGTAGTCAGTTAATTAAAGACAAATTTAATTTTATGAGGACTTCGACTTCCCTACACAATGTTGATCTCAGATAAAGACTTGGGTGGCAAGACCCCCTTGACTGTCCAATTAGAATCAACAGATTGGGGTGAAAGTCATTTTGGTTAAGAAAGGGGGAACAAAGGATTTCTGAAAAAACAAGATGCCTCTAATAATTGTTAACTGTTAATAACTGGTAAATATCTGTTAATTCAGACCACTGTTAATTTCAATCTAATCTCTAAATTTGAGTACTCTCCACCAAGAAAACGTGAGACTATTGTCCAAAAATGATGGCTTATTACAGTAATACGGGTCATAGAGCGTCTAACTCACGTGAATTCAACTACAAATGTTTAGCCAAAACCAAAACAAAAATATATAAACTTTGTACCAAAATGCAAGTCAATAACTTCATCTAGTGCAATGTAAAAGCTAGAGGAAAGCTTGGCTGTGTTGGGTTATTACAAAATGCTATGCACAAAAACATATTTTCTTTGTAAGCAAATAAAGTTTTAACGATATTTGAGCCACAAACTTCAACTTTAAAACCTGCCCCTTTTAGATAAGGTTCTGTTCTCTTCTCAATAGATCCAGGGGAGGAAAGAGCAGGCCCCAAGTTTCCAGCCGGCCAGACAGGCTGTGGGTTACATTTTATTCCCTGGTAACGTGGGAAGAAGAGAAGCAGCCAGTGCCTTGGTTTCCTCATCTCTAAGCGAGCGATCAGATCACCGCATGAGAAGGCTGTGAAAGTCCTTGATGACTGGGATAATTTTCTTAATGCACTTGGAACCCAGGCCCTTCCAGCTTTCCCTCCTCCTACTCTGCCTTCCTTGAGGATCTGAGTTACATCCCCCTGGTTTACCTCCAGTGCTATTATCTGGTGATGACCAGTCAGGGCTCTAGATTCCCACAGGAGGAAATTCTGGCTCCCAGGTTTATGATCCTTATTTCTTTTAATTTAATTTTTTAAATTACGTTTTATTTTTGAGTCTCGCTCTGTTGCCCAGGCTGGAGTGCAGTGGCACGATCTCAGTTCACTGCAACCTCCACCTCCCGGGTTCAAGTGCTTCTCCTGCCTCAGCTTCCTGAGTAGCTGGGATTACAGGTGTGCACCACCACACCTGGCTAATTTTTGTATTTTTAGTAGAGACGGGGTTTCATCGTGTTGACCAGGCTGGTCTCGAATGCCTTACCTCGTGATCCACCTGCCTTGGCCTCCCAAAGTGCTAGGATCATAGGCATGAACCACCGTGCCCGGCCCTATGATTCTTGTTTCTAAAGAAGGCCAACGTGTACCTTTTGGACAACCTTGAAAGCTCTGTAGGCTTACATTAGACCTGTGACTGGAAATGCAGGCTTGAGGCCTCTGCTGCTGAGCTCACCCAGTTCCATGACTCCATACCATCCGTGTCCTGTCAACTCCTGGATGTATCACCAGCTCGGACCTCAACCCTGAGCATCAGGAGATCCCACAGCCTAATGGGCCACTCCATGTGGGTGTGTCTCTCAACCTTCCACATTCAACCTGTCCACCAAACCCTGTGGGCTCTACGTTCGAAGTTTACCTAGGGTTCAACTCCTTCTCCCTGCCTACCTCGCTGGGCCAAGGAGATGATGTGTTTTACTCTAATCGCTGCAGTGGCTCAGTTAGGTTTCCTACCTCCGATCTTGTCCCTGTCGTTCTCAACACAGCAGCCAGAATAAATCCCCTCCTGCATCAAATCACATCAAAAATCGAACTGTAATCTTCAATATTACATATTCCTATAGACTGAATTGCAAGGGCACTTGGGAAAATTAAAAAATTAATGAGCTATGGGGACGGAGCTAGGAGTCGCTAAAAATTTAGTCGTGTATCCTTCCATTCCATTGGCAATGACTAAATGCCTACTGTGATACCTGGTGGATTACTGCTATCATAGGCATGAGTTTTTTTAAAAAGAAAAGGTTGCCACTTTTTCTCTTCCCCATCTGACCAGAAGACAAGAAAAGACTTAAGAAAAGAAAATAGCATAAGTAGAATATAATCCTTAAACAGTATTTTGAACTCCCAGAGAGATATACATACATTACTGTTTCCAAAAGAACACAGAAAATTTGTCAAACCTATTTAGAGTGAAAGAACAAATGAGGCCGGGCGCGGTGGCTCAAGCCTGTAATCCCAGCACTTTGGGAGGCCGAGACGGGCAGATCACGAGGTCAGGAGATCGAGACCATCCTGGCTAACATGGTGAAACCCCGTCTCTACTAAAAAATACAAAAAACTAGCTGGGTGAGGTGGCGGGCACCTGTAGTCCCAGCTACTCGGGAGGCTGAGGCAGGAGAATGGTGTGAACCCGGGAGGCGGAGCTTGCAGTGAGCTGAGATCCGGCCACTGCACTCCAGCCAGGGCAACAGAGGGAGACTCTGTCTCAAAAAAAAAAAAAAAAAAAAAAAAAAAAGAACAAATGGAGAGGAAAGCCAATAAAGAATTTTCTTGCTTGGGCAAGGTGGTTCACACCTGTAATCATCCCAGCACTTTGAGAGGCCGAGGCAGGAGGATCACTTGATCCCATGAGCTCAAGATGAGCCTGGGCAACATAGCGAGAGCCTGTCTCTACAAAAAATAAAAAATTAGCCAGATCTAGTGGCATGCACCTGTAGTCCCAGCAACTTGAGAAGCTGAGTCAGGAGGTTTGCTTGAGCCCCGGAGGCTGAGGCTGCAGTGAGCTATCACTGGGCTACTGCACTCCAGCCTCAGCAGCAAAGTGAGATGTAGTCTCAAAAAAAAAAAAAAAAAAAAAAAATTTTCTAGATCGGGCATAGCTTTCGAAGCTAAGGATGGTGGAAATAGCTGAGCACTCATCATTAAGTGCATGTGTTCTGTCTTTCTCAAGGAAGGTGTTCCCAGAAGCACACTTTGAAGGTAAAGAAGATACTAAAGACCTCCATCCTCTGTAGGTCTGTTAACTGAAGCACCTTCTTCTAAAAGACTCAAAAAATAAGTCTGTGGTCCTATGCCAGGCAGGCAGTGAACCAATGTATTTTAGAAGGACCTTTCCTCACTTCAGGATATAGCTGAAAGCAATACCCAGAACTAGTTTTTTAAACTTCACAAACCTTTGTATGGAGCCAACACTCCCACCTTATAAATTGTGAAAGAAACTTGGGCTAAAGATACCGCATGATTTCCACATTTTAAGGCCACGGTTTACCTGATCTTTAGTCCTGTACTCTAGCCAACTAGCTAACTGTTTCACTATATGTATTTCCTGTTGGAATAATAAAATTCTCACATTTTTAGGTTTCAAGGTTTCAATTAGGTTTGGTCATCTTAACACAATTTTGCTTTCCCACAAACATGAGAAACACATGAAAATATGTGCTGTGCATTCAAACCTCTCCAGGCAGCACTGCACAAAGTTCCTGCGGCACCCCCCTGCTTTCCTTTCATTGCCTCTCATCTTAATCCCTCTAATACTCAAAAGAAGCACTGTAGTGATAACCGTGATACAGGTTTCTTTTTAAAGCCAACTTCTGAAATCAACCATGTTTGAACGTTATACATGAGCAGACACTCATGCAATCATACAAGGGGTTAATCTTTGTCTTCCTATTCTTGTTTTGGAATTATCATAGTTCATTAGCATAATTTGGAATTCTAGTTACACACTAACTGTAACCTTGGGCAAACTTCTTCACCTCTCTGATGTACATTTCCTTTTATTATGACCTTTTTTAAAGGAGGGGGTTAACAGTACTGACTCACAGGGTTCTTTGGAAACTCAGGATAATGTGTTTAGGCTTAAGCATGGTTTGGCATCTGTTTTTCTCTCTAGTGTCCACATCTGTGGTTATAGCTCAGCATCTCAGCCTGGATTGGAAGTTATTTACGTGGTGGGATTTTCTTCCCCCGGCTCCTATTATTGCCTTTCAGATTACTAAACTTTTTTTAGATTTCAAAAGTAAAGTCAACTAGCTTCCCCACCACCTCTCTTTTCCAAACACACACACTCGAGTGCAAGCACACACACACGTTCTCACGCTCGAGTGCAAGCACACTCACACCCACACACACTCACACTCGAGTGCAAGCACACTCGCACACACCCCCACTGGAGTGCAAGCACACTCGCACACACTCACACTCGAGTGCAAGCACACACACTCTCTCACACTCGAGTGCAAGCACACACACGTTCTCACGCTCGAGTGCAAGCACACTCACACCCACACACACTCACACTCGAGTGCAAGCACACCAGATTCCTTTCATATGTGGTTGTATGAATATGGTGGGTGAAAGAAAAAAACTTGTTTCTACTTTTCACATACTTTGCTTCTACTTCTCACATAGTTAACCTGGTCTAATGGAAATAACCTGTGGTTAATAAGACAAATCAGAAATCGAAATGCCACTCAATTTTTTTTACTCTTTTCTCTGAGTCGCCTTATATATACAAGAGGGAATACTACCTCCCATCAATGTCTAAATGGTAGTGTATGCACAATTCCTCGCACACAATAGGCGCCAGTGAATGTCAGCTCCTTCTAGGGTTCTGGGGCTGGGACAGGTTGTTACCTTGGAGCTGTGAGTGTCCCACGTAGAATGTGCTAATTCTAATTTCCAAATGGGCTTTTCTCCTCCGAGGTGTCTTTTCAGCCGAAGTGCCTGTGGTGGGAACCACTGATTCTGAATCTGTTCTCACAGGTGTGCTAAGTCCTTCCCCTTTGTCCCATTTTTACTATCAGTCTGATACTTGATCTATAGGGAGGACAGCCCTTCACTCCCCGCCCCCATGGCAGCCTCAGCCCTAGCTTCCCTCCCGGCTTCTGTCTCTCACCCTGGTCCTCCCATTACCTCCCGACTGCAGCCTCCTCCCCTCTCTCCCGCCACTGACAAGTCCTTCTGCACATTTCAGCTCTGTTCTGACCTGTCTTCCGTTTTTTCCACTAGCCTTCAACAGTCCTTTCAGAGTATTCTTATAATTCAGTCACTTTTTTTTTTTTTGGTTCATAGTCTTTGCCTACAGTCTTGATGGAAATTTCTATAGGAACCCTCTAAAAGTGCTCCATTTCCAGAATTATTGCAAGTCTCTTCTAGAGTTCTTCCTGCGGTTCCGTTGAGGGTATTGCAATCCCATCCATTTCCGCCCCTGTTTGATCTCATCTCCTCCTAGTTTATGTTCCCTCACCACACACTCAGCACTTGGTCTCACCTAACATTTCCTGCCAGGCTTCACCCCTCCTGCCGTGACGTCCCACTTGTTCTTATTAAATAGGCGATTGTGACTTTTGAGTCTCTACTGTCATTCAAATTAGACTGTCTTCTCTCAGTTTGTTGATCTGAAGTTTGCTCCAGATTTGTACACTTTATAAATCTTGTAGGTTCTCCTTCCTCAGGTGCCCAGGGGCTCTGTGGGTCCTGTAGCTCCACTCGGCCTTCCTGAGTATCCCTTGTTCTTCAACAGTAAGAGCTACCTCCCTCCACTCTGGGGCCCAGCCCCACCCCTCTCCTCTCCCCAGCGGCCTCTGGGGAGCTCCTGCTGGTTTCTCCCACCCCTGCTTCCTCCGGCAAGTGTCAGGCCCTGGTGCAGAACTCAGAGACTGCCTGCCCTGCAGATCCCTTCAAAACAGTGACCACAGCATGTTCTGATTAGGGACATCATGTCAACCTTTCCTGCTAAATGGTGATTATGGAAGTTGGAGCTGGTCCAGCCAGAGTATGTGTGTGTGTACGTCTACCTGCATTTATTTCCAACATTCTTTTCTGCCAGATAATTTGTGGGGCGCTTCATACTTTATTCAGGGCCAAAGTAGGATTTTTCAAAATTAGTTGTGGAGGAGGAAGAAAGAAAATTTCCAGTAGTATGACATACATAGGTATATAAATATGAATTAAACGATTGCATGGGGTCCCCAGTCATGATTACTGGAGTCATTTTCAGCCTCAAAGCATGTTCCTGCCCTCTCATCTTCAAGCTTCCCTTGGAATAGCTCACTCATAGTAATTCTTAAGGTCTCATTTAATACACAATTTTCGCAGGAAACCCTTCCTTTACTCTCTCCAAAACACCTGACTATTTGAATCAATGAGCGTGTTACTAGAGAAAGACCCTTGGAGTTTCAGAGGCATCCTGCATTTTAGTAAATGTGAAGGACTGATGTTTTGTTCTTGATGAAAGTGCTCAGTAGCATGTGTCCAGTGGATTTGAGTACAGTGCTACTGCTTCTTCTTACATAGACTGCTACTGCATTTCCATGTTGCCAACGCAGCCACTCAGTGAAGGCCTGCTGAGTCCCTGTCATGAGTCAGGGGCTGGTTTCACTGTGAATAAGGCAGGCTCCACACCTCTTTCTTCCCAATGTGGCTGTGAAAGAGGCATCCATCCAGGGCGCCTGAGAGTGCAGCCCTGCAGGAGGCATACTGGGCAGTCACCTCTGTATAAGAGGAGGAGGAAGGAAGAGAAAAGACTGTGGAGACTCCCTGAAAGGGCTGAAAGGGAAGCGGGGAAAGCAATTATTCAGAAGACACAGAGGAAAAGCAGCCTTGGGAAAAAATAAACCATGAGTACCAGAAGATGCAGAGAATCACAGCCTCTAAGAAACAGAAACAGGACATTAAGAAGCAAAAAGGCTGCTCTAGAAGACAAGGGAATAAGATGACAAGGGACGCCAAGGAAATAAGGATTATCAGAAAACTGAGGCTACAACAGAGAAATAAAATCTGCATTGGAGGCAGTAAAAACCAAAAGTGACATGGAGGCAAATTGACAGAGTGGTGTGGAAAAAACATTTCACAAGCCATTTAATATATGCAGAAAGATCTAAGAGCCGAAACAACACCAGGGGAGGAGGCGGGAGAATAGGCAAGGATCCTCAGATTCGGAAGTACAGATAACCCCTGAAGTGGAAACAGTACTCACGGTCATACCAATCAGAACTAAAGAGACTTGTTGAGTTGGAAAGGGCTTTCCCTGCATGCCAAGCAAAATCAGTAAAGGCAGATTCCCACTGAAACATATCACCAAGAAACTTATCCACAAGGGATTGAAAAGATTAAGTATCCGGGCAGAAAAACTCAAGCTACCCTTCTCTATCGAGGAAGAGATCAAAAACCAGCAGCCCACAGATTTCCCCTCTGGAACTTTGAATTCCAAAGAGACGGAGCTGAAGCACTAGAGTTTTAAGGAGAAATGTTTGGGATTGTGACATTCCCAAACATTGGATGGGGCAGGTTGGTTTGTTGTTAATGTGTGAACTCCTGCCACTAAAACAACCATACACTGTCATGTGTGACAAAGCCCACTGACTCCAAAAAGATAGCTTGGATGGAATCTGGTTCTGAGATGCAGCCTGAGGCTGACAGTCATCCCTGCATCCACCCAGCATGGCCACAGCCTCCCTGCAGATCAAGGAGCACCTTACCAAGCCTTCTCCCCAGAGCAGCTGGGAGGGGCCGGCTGTGCACAGGGTAGGATCCTTGTCCTGAGAGGAAGACTTTAAAAAAGCAAGTCTCTGTTCTCTCCCACAAAACTACAACCACCCCAAACAACCCAATGGGCTTTTAAAATTTACAGTGGTAAAGGTCTAAAGAATTACGTTACACACCTTTGAAAGCAATAACAAAAGCCATTGGGTTTCTTTTAATGGGAGAGACAAATAAACCAATTGGTGGCAGAATTATTGGCCATGAGACACGGCTGTTATCTCTGATGTAGAACATGTGAATGTTTGCGTTCAGTCCGCTTAGTCAGTGTGGGAGAAGGAGCTCATGAGAAGAACAAAATGAAAAAAAGACGAGGAACACACTCCAAAATATGAACATTGTTTAGTGCTTGAGGTTAGCATTTATATACACAGAGAGATATAAACATACAGCCAGCCCTCCATAGCTACAGGTTCCATATCCGTGGTTGATTGAATTGATAGAAAACATTTGAAACTCCCTCTCCCCAATAATAAAAGAAGAAAAATTACACAAAATAAAAAAAAATACAGTATGACTACTATTTGCATAGCGTTTACATTGTATTAGGTATTATAAATAATCCAGAAGTGATTTAAAGTTCATGGAGGAAGTCCATAGGTTATATGCAAATACCATGCCAAGGAACTATGGCATCCCTGGATTCTGCCATCTTTGTAGGTCCTGGAACCAATCCCCCACAGATACTAAGGGTGACTGTTTTACATGTATATGAAGACAGATACATATATAATATTTCTACAAGGAGTGCATATATAATCAGGAAAGAAATTCATTTTCTTTCTTGCAGAAAGAAAGGGACGAGAGTGTCGGGTAAGAGTCGCGCGAGGCTGTCCTCCATCCCTCTTTGAGCCTGTTATAGCTTCACTGTTGGCTGCTCCTAAAGATAAATGGCTTTGCTTTTTCAGAAGGGATTGGGCCCAGGAAAACTGCCTCTCTGGGAGTCGAGTGGGGTGTGTGTGTGTTTTCTTATAAAATGTTTCAAGCATGTTTTCGGTGGGACAGTTGTATCCTGAGGCCCAGCCATAGCGCTTTGTCCTGTTTTTCTCTGAATGGCTGGGCTTCCCAAGGAGAGATAAACCCTGGGAGCGAAACAGCTGGCGGTGCCTCTGCCCTTCTTTCCTCCCAAGGAAGCGCATTGTTATTAACTGGAATTCTTTATAGCCGGGCTGGAGGAAGTTTTTGGCTGTAAACTGTCATGCACTGCAGCCTTCACTGAAAAGGCGGAGGGAGTGGGCCTGGTCCTGGGAACTGAGGAACAAAGATCAGAAAATCAGCCACAGAAAGGGGAGGAAAAAGAATCGTTAGAAAGCGAAGACAGGTGACACTACACAAGCGCTGGCCAAAGTCGGTGACTTCCAACTTCTACCTCCCCCGACTTGGGTGGTTCAATTCCTGGGTCGTACTCTTCAACGCTTCGGACATTCTCTGTGGAAAGCAGAAATTTTATTACGCATGTTAGAAACGGAACATTCTTTCCTGCTGAAGTTGTATTATTCTTTGGCCGTGCCCCTCCTGTTTGGAACAGTTTTAGAGGGATCTGTTAAATCCTCCAGTCTTCTTTGGCGCTTCCCGACTGTGGGAAAGCGGCCGCGACGCCGTCCGAGCGCAGGGAAGGATTGGGCCTTCGGGACTCCTTTGCCTGGAAGCCGCAGAAGAGGTTTCGCTCTCGTGCCTGAGGTTCCGAGGCCCTAAATTGACTGGGACCCACCCTTGTTCCTCCTTCACCTCCCCTCCACTTTTCCCTTTTATCCTACCCTTCGGAGGCCTTGGGCCCAAGCGATGACCTCTTAGACATTTTAATACCCGGAGTAAGGAGAGTGACACGCACCACGCTCTCCGCCAAAGCCCAGGGCTGGATGGGCCAATGAAGGCGTGTTAGGAGGGTTCGGCGTCAGGAACAAATGAGGTCCTTTTGGTGCCTCTTTCCAGAAGGAAGCTTCCCCCCTTGGGTCAGCCCCCTGGGAATATCCATGTATCCCAGACAACAAAAGACCCTGAGAAATGCGGACCGGGACAAGCCGCCCCGGCTTCCTGACTCATCCAAGTTGGAGAAGGGCTTGCAGGAGCCCTGTCCCTCCGGGGTGGCAGGCACCCTCTCCCGGGACTGGCTCCTGGGAACCCTCCGCACACCGCGAGGCGGGTTGATCCCTCCAGTCCAGGGCGGGGATCCCTTGGGCGGCTTCCCCAGCAATTCCCGACCCCGGAACGAGCCGGGCTGGGCGAGGGGCAGGGGGCAGTGGGGACTTGGTGCGGGGCGCAGATACCATGTCCGCGGGAAAGCTCCCTTGCTGGGGCTCAAGACTCCTCTGAACCCGCTGCCCCACCCGATGCGCCGGCTTTCTCCAGAGGGGCTGGGGCTGAGGTGCCCGCCCAGGAGACAGGGAAACTAAGGCTGCTACCCCAGACCCTCGTCCAGCGAATGGCGAGGTGTGCAGAAGCGCAAAGCCAGGCCTTGGAAGCGGGAGCTTCTGCCTCCTTCCCCCTTCCTGGGCTCCCGTTTTAGGAGGAATGTTACGGTTTAAAGAGACCCCACTGAACTATTTCCTGCTCATTGTCACCTCTCCTTCGCTCTCCTCGCGTAAGTTCTCACCGAAAGGTAATAAAACAACCGCTGCTGACACCGCTTGGTGCTGGGCCGGGCGCTCCGCGCCCCGAGTCCCGCTTGTCAGGGACCACCCCGCTAGCCCCGACCCTCTCCCACCTTCTGCGAAAGCAATGACACAGCAGAAACCACGCACACGCCTGGGCACAGAAACCACGCACACGCCTGGGCACACTCGGTGCGCGCGCAGACCTCGGCATCAAGTCCTATTTTTATAAGAGCGCGAGGAGGACACTTCCCAGAAGGGGTCGTTTTGCTTTTGCTTATTTCCATCCATTTCCATCTCTGCGCGCGCAGTTTCCTTTTCCAGATGGTGAGAGCCGCGGGGACACCCGACGCCGGGGCGGGCTGATCCACGATCCTGGGTGTTCGTGACGCTGCCTGGGGCTCCGTGAGCGAGGGACGTGTGGGGACAGGTGCACCAGAAACTGCCAGACTGTAGAGTTGAGGCATCGGAGGCGCGAGACCAGCACTGCTGGGGCGAGACGAGCGCAGCGCATCCCAAAGCCCGGCCGAGTGCGCTAGTGCCTGGGAGGGGAGGGAGGTGCGCCTGGAGCGGGGACAGGTGAGGCTGCGCGGACGTTACAGGCTGGAGCGGCTGCGGGATCCGGGCGCGCTGGAAAAGCGAGCAGGATCCCGCGCGCGGGAATCGGGGAGCATCGCAGGCGGCCGGGCCGCCCCTCGCGGAAGTGTGGGCTGGGGCGGGCCGGGGCGTCCAGCTCACCTTCCTCCCGGGCTTGCCCTGCCGCTTTGATGGAGGTGCAAACATTTGGGGAAGGGCGGGGGTGTAGGGACTGGGCCGGGACTCAGAGGGCTGGGGCCCAGGATTTACATGAAACAGGCGTGCTGGAGCCCATTGTTGGCCCCCGGCCTCCCAGACCCGCCCTCCCGGGTCTGATATGGCCGCTCTCGGCCAATGGGCTGCTGTCCGGCACTTCAAAGCGTGCGCTGCCCAATCCGCCGAGCCCCCCATCGCTGCCGCCGCGGCTCTATTTATGGGGAGGGCACTGAATTTCGGTCCCCAGAGACCTACTCTAGTAGAGCCTTGGGGAGTTCAAGTGGAATAACCTCTCCCCACCCCTCTGCCCCTGTCCCCTCCCCCCACGTCTTGGTCCGCGCCCTCCTCCCGGGTCTGTACTGGGACCCGGGAGCCGTCACAGGTCTCCGCCCGAGGGGCCCCTTTTCTCGAAAGGGCGGTGGCCAAGAAGGGGGAAGGTGGCTCTCAGGTAGAGAGTCTGGGCTTCGGGGACGGCGGGGAGGGGAGCCGGACAGGAGGATGAGCTCCCCCGGCACCGAGAGCGCGGGAAAGAGCCTGCAGTACCGAGTGGACCACCTGCTGAGCGCCGTGGAGAGCGAACTGCAGGCGGGCAGCGAGAAGGGCGACCCCACGGAGCGCGAACTGCGCGTGGGCCTGGAGGAGAGCGAGCTGTGGCTGCGCTTCAAGGAGCTCACCAACGAGATGATCGTGACCAAGAATGGCAGGTGGGTGCGCGTCCGGAGCCCGCGTGCACCGCGCTCTTCAGCGCCTGGGCAGCCTGGGGGCCTGGCAAGTTCCTGGAGGTCGAACTCTTTTTCTCCTGGAGGAGGACTTTGTGTTGGCTCCCGCTCTGGTTAACTCCCTGGAGTGCATTTCTGCAAGCCCCTCTTTTGGGGTTTTCTCCGCGGAAGCTTGGGGAGGAGGAACGCGCACCCCAGGGTCCCGACCTCAAAGGCATCCGCCTGTCCCCTTGGGTTGTGGTCTCCAGCATTGAAACCCTTCGCCAGGTCCTCTCCGCCCTTGCCTCCCGAGGCCGTGGAGATGGTGGGGAGGCCACCCGGACCTGGTAGGGCTCGGGGAAGGGGGAGCTTGGGAGTCACCGTTGGACGTTCCCCAGGGGGCTCCTCCGAGCCCCGAAATAACAGAGGCCTCCGTGCCCAGTTTCGGCCGCTGGCCTACCCGGTCAGTGTCAGGGTCCTCCTGCGCCCGCCCCGTGTTTTCCAGGCGGATGTTCCCAGTGCTGAAGGTGAACGTGTCTGGCCTGGACCCCAACGCCATGTACTCCTTCCTGCTGGACTTTGTGGCGGCCGACAACCACCGCTGGAAGTACGTGAACGGGGAGTGGGTGCCCGGGGGCAAGCCGGAGCCGCAGGCGCCCAGCTGCGTCTACATCCACCCCGACTCGCCCAACTTCGGGGCCCACTGGATGAAGGCTCCCGTCTCCTTCAGCAAAGTCAAGCTCACCAACAAACTCAACGGAGGGGGCCAGGTAGGTGTGCGGAGCCCGCCAGGTCTGGGACGAACGAGGGGGGTCCGCGTTGCGCTTCTTCTCGGGAGTTGTGGGAAGGGACGCTGCTCGAACGGGAGGTGACGTCTGCCCTGGAGAAACTGCCACAGCATTCTCTAATAAGGCCTTTAGTGCTGTTTATACTAATCTGTTAACATCCACGCCTGGCGAATGGGGAGCGGGAGCACTCCTCTTTGAAGGTCTGGAGCTTTGGGGGAACTTCTGTGTCTAGTCCTAAACTCTCCTAGGGGTGGAAAAGATATCAGCCTTGATGGCAAAGTCGCATTTAAATTTAAACATGCGCCACAGTACTTACTGCGTGGAGTCTGAACAAACTTGTAAAGTCGTGCTTTTCTGAAGAACATTCTTCAGTCGGGATTGTTCCTGGAAGACCCCAGGTTAGGCAAGTTGCAAACAAGCCCAGGCCTTTAAAAATGTCTATAGCCTTCCTGGAAGCCTTAGTACTTTATTCCACCAGGTGAAAGGATTTTGTGATGAGCATTCATTACTTTTAACGGTGTGTAGCATCTCACATCCCATTTCCAAATAAGCTGTGGGAATAGCACATATACACCGCTGAAGAAGCCTCCCCTGGTAGAACTCCACTTGCCTCAACAGTAGAGACACTTTCCTGGAATCCAGAGGACTTTCTGCATCCTGGAGAAATGGATGTTTTGCCGTTTTAACGCAGGACTTTCAGTGCCACCAATCCTGTATCTGTCTCCCTCAGATCATGCTGAACTCCTTGCATAAGTATGAGCCTCGAATTCACATAGTGAGAGTCGGGGGTCCACAGCGCATGATCACCAGCCATTGCTTCCCTGAGACCCAGTTCATAGCGGTGACTGCTTATCAGAACGAGGAGGTGAGAAGGACAGAGGGGGATTGCTTTCCCGGTGTGCTGCTCCGTGGAGATTCTGGGGGAGTGGGGAGAGGCGCTAACCTCACTGAGAGCCCGGAAGGCTTCCTGCCCCTTCAAATAATTTTCCATAACTTGAAATGGAAGCACAGGGGACAACTGTTTAAAATAAGTCCCCATTCAAAATTTTCCCCTTGAATTCTCCATGAAAGTGTTTAAAACTAGAAACATCTCAATGCTCAAAATCAAAAGATCCATAAAGCATTCAGGTTAAATGGTGTGAAAATTTCTTGAGAACAAGATTTGAGTGAGAGAGGGACATGTCCTTCCTTGGAAATCTTCCCCAAAGGGTTGGCGAGGGGGGCAGCCCCTCAAATCTCTGCAGTGTGAGGACTCAACTAGATACAAGCTACTGCATAGGTGCCTGTAAATCTATGCCTAAGCCCAACCCCAAAGTACTGCAAATTGGGGATTAGTTGGATACCTTGTTGGTGTTGACCGAAAACTAGAACTTCCAGGTCACTATTTCCTGAGCGGCCCCAGCTTGTGTTTTCAGCCATTTCTGATTTATACACATGGAACATTGTTAGTAGTAGGTTAAATTTATTATAAATCCCACTCAGAACATTGACATTGAAAATTTTTCATAAACGTGCTACGCTTTACAATTACCCAGCTATTTTCAGTTCCAAATAGAAAACTGTATGTGGAAAGAAGTCAGATTATATTTGAGTATTGAAAAGTGGTACTGGCGTTTCTCAATTTCTTGGTGCCAAATTAAATTCCCTGACTGATAGGGAATATATTAGTAAATGCAATTTCTTGTTTTTCAGATCACAGCTCTTAAAATTAAGTACAATCCATTTGCAAAAGCTTTCCTTGATGCAAAGGAAAGGTGAGAGAATTCTAACTATAAATACCCTTGGGCAAAGAAGTATGCAGAAAGATGATGTTGCTGCACTCCCTCTTTTCTGAATTTCCTTCTTTTTGACAATTCGATATACTTTTTTTTGGTTTGTTTCGATAGAAGCGATCACAAAGAGATGATGGAGGAAACCGGAGACAGCCAGCAACCTGGGTACTCCCAATGTACGGTTTGTTGCACTCTGTCATGGCATTCTGTGTCATCCGGACTAGACTTGCTGAGAGCTGGGAAGTGGAGATGGAGAAGACAAGGGGGTTTCTGGGTGCACCTGAAATGTGAGATTGCCTTTCTGTCGTTCAAGGCTCTTTGCCCTGTGATGTTGAAGCTGTGTTGCCCATCTAACCTCTGCTCTAATTGGGGCTGTGGATACTCTCCTTAGTGCTTTTGTTTTGCCCTGAGGCAGCTGCCACCATGCCTGGGGTGGATCACTGAGACCTAGCTGAGTGTTTACACTCTCCAGTATTGGGCAACAGGAGAATCTAGCTCATTACATCCTCTTTGAGGCTTTCATTAATGGTTGAAGAGCCATCTTTCCAGTGACGCTTAGGAACAAAATTTTTCCTTAGCCCCTTGGTTCTACGAATGACTCACCAGCTCCTGCTGGTTTTGGTGGAAACAGTGGCTCTGAGGATGAGAGAGTTGGATTTAAGTCTAGCTACCTCTAGGAGTTCCAGGAGTCGGATAGAGGATTATATAGCAGCATCTGTTGGGAGAAATGCTCTGTCTCACCCTAGGCGGTTCTCTCCACCCTGGAAAGGGACTTGGAGATGTTAAATAATGAATGCGGTAGCGCTGGCTAGTCAAGAGGCTGGATGAATCAACATGGCACACTCCTCCTTACACAGGCGTTTTCTATTCTGAATATATTTTTCATCATTTCCTAGACTGATTGAACAACAGAAGGGCAGTCACTTGAGCAGAGTGAGCCACTGCTCTGGCCAGGGCCGGCTGGGCAGCAAGGGCATGTCTGCACCCTTCCTTTCCGTGCTGCCTGGAGAACTGTTAGTAGTTTGCAAATTGAAGCCAGAGTAGTTGTTCCCCTAAGGGTTGCTTTTTCTCATTCAAAACAACAAAGCTTACAGAGTATAGAAGAGGCTGGGCGCGGTGGCTCACGCCTGTAGTCCCAGCACTTTGGGAGGCCGAGTTGGATGGATCATTTGAGGTCTGGGAGTTTGAGACCAGCCTGGCCAATATGGTGAAACCCCATCTCTACTAAAAATACAAAAATTGCCAGGTGTAGTGTTGGGCGCCTGTAATCCCAGCTACTTGGGAGGCTGAGGCACAAGGATCCCTTGAACCTGAGGCAGCGATTGCAATGAGCCAAGATCACACCACTGCACTCCAGCCTGGGTGACAGAACAAAACTCCCAGTCTCAGAGGAGAAAAGATGAGTGGAGAAGAAATTGTAGTTTTAGAGGAAGGAAGGGGAGTCTTGCAAGCACTTTCTAATTCTCCTGGGGTGAGGCTAAACCAGGAGAGGGAGCAGTAAAGGGGTCTATCCCCAGCTAGGAAGGCAGCTCCCGAGTCTCTGTGGGTGGCAGGAGGAGAAGGGGAGGGCACCCTTGTCTAAGCACCACCTCACCTCTCTCAGCGTCTCTCACCTGCTCTCTGCCTGTGGTTACATTGTATTCATGCTCAGGGGAGGAAAGCTGACCTGCCTTGGGGAATAGTAAATCTCAAAGCAATCCAGAGGATTCTCAGGAGGAAACAGCTTAGGTTGCCTGAGGCCAGGCTCCTGGGTTTACTCAGGTAGGATTGGAAGCCTTGGGTAACCTGTGGTAGTGAGTGTGGGGCTCATGGCCTCAGAGGTCTTCAGGCGGACTGTGTCTTAAGTATGAGACACTCAGGGTGCTTCCTCCATCAGGGGGTCCCTGAGGGGAAGGTGGGAAGTCCCTGGCCTGGGCTCTGCTCTCTGGAGTGGTGGAGGGAGCACTAATGCTGGTTACTCAGCTCCCTCTCTTTTCTCACAGTAGGGGGCTGGCTTCTTCCTGGAACCAGCACCCTGTGTCCACCTACAAATCCTCATCCTCAGTTTGGAGGTGCCCTCTCCCTCCCCTCCACGCACGGTTGTGACAGGTACCCAGCCCTGAGGAGCCACCGGTCCTCGCCTTACCCCAGCCCCTATGCTCATCGGAACAATTCTCCAAGTGAGTCCTAAGCCTCATTCTGCCAGGGGTTGGTGGGTGGCCGCAAGACCACTTTGGGAAGGGCATTCTGCAGGGGTCTAGAATCTTAAAAAAAGAGACGGTTTCCTGGAACCCACACCCAAGCCCAGTTTTTTAGTAGCTCAAGAGATGACCTTCAATTTATGTCTATGCCACTGCCACCACTGGCAGAGCAGCCACAGAGACGCAGATCAGAGGCTTGCATCCTTGCATGGGCCTTAGAGCTGGTGCTCCAGGTTTTGAAAATGACAGATTCCTGGGCCTCGCCACAGAACAGTGGTTGATCCTTATAGGAGGAGAGCCCAGGTTCGAGTCTTTTATGAACCTCTCTAAAGTGACAATGACGAGCAGCTAGGCTCAAGAATTCCTGACTAGACGAGCGATTCCCTAAATATGGTGCCCAGGCCAGAGCCTCAGCACCACCCGCAAGTGGGCACAGTCTCAGGCCTCACTCCAGACTGACAGGCAGCAGCTCTCAGTGGAACCCGCAATGTGTGCTTTCAAAAGCCCTCCAGGCCATTCCAATGCATGCTCCAATATTAGGAACACTGGGATAGACCATAAAGATTCCCTGGCCTAATTCTCTCTATAACACTGTATATGTCTAGACTTAATTTTGTCTGACTCCAAAAGAAGGAAAATAACTAAAGAACACCATAAAACAATTAAGCAATTAAAGCTGATTTGAAATGAAAGGACCTTATTGGGTTAGGAAGTCATTGGGACTTGTTCAACCAGAGGCTAGACTCCAAGGCAGGAAGGTCTTATTTCTAATTTTGCCTGGAGTAATGGTTTCTATGGCCCATTCTTATGAAGTAATCACTGGAAAAAAGGCAGGGTAAATATATATTTATTTTTAAATATAAGTAATTCCAAGTCGAGTGATTGTAAGATTCAATGTCTGCAGGGCATCTACTGATATGATGATAAGGGAAAAAGCTTGGGTTACCAGGGTATGCTTTCAAATACATACATTTGGCAATAAATCTTAGCCCTTGATAACCACATAAATAGACTAATGGATTGTTTTCTATGGTTAATATCCCATGTACATTTTGTTTTCAGTGTTAGGTAGCTTCAGTTATTGGTGATATTTCATTGTACTTTCTTGTTCTTGGAAGACACCATCTATAATTGCACTTTCTTACCTTCTCCCCTTAGCCTATTCTGACAACTCACCTGCATGTTTATCCGTGCTGCAATCCCATGACAATTGGTCCAGCCTCGGAATGCCTGCCCATCCCAGCATGCTCCCCGTGAGCCACAATGCCAGCCCACCTACCAGCTCCAGGTAATGTATGTTCAGGACATGGTGCAAAGCATCCTGGGAGCTCTGCCTGTGACCTCACACTGTTCCCATTCCTGTGGTCCCTTAGTCCTTATTCTCCTTGACCCCTGTGGGTGGTTGGGTCTTTATTTAGAATTCTGTATTAGCCAGCTATGCCCAGGGATCGCAGGTGACATGACTGCGGAGTTCCTGTTTGCAGTCTGTTCGCTGGAACGACTGGGCTCCTTTACAGCCGAGGTGTGGAATGGGAGCTGTGCTGTCCCATCCCTGAATGAAACCACGGTCCCCATCCTGGTTCTGCCACTTACTGGTTCATGTGATGGACAAGTCTCTTAGCCTCTCTGAGCCTCAGTTTCCTCACATATAAAAGGAAGGTGGTAAAAAAAATAACCCAGCCTCGGCCTGTCTCCTACAGGGTCGTTGGGATCAGCAGACAGAGCTTAAGGAGATATTTTCAGAAACTTTTCCAACAGGATCTATTAAATTAAGGAAATAAATGTGTTGGCTTTTCTAGGATCGAAGTCTTCAGTGTATGTGCTGGGTAACTGGTAAAGAATGATGACTCTTTTGTTACCAATTTGCAAATTATGCAGAGGGAGAATGGCTTAAAAATCAAGCAGGCTGGTAAATGTCTTACATTTCTTCATAGGATGAATATAAAAACCTAAAATCCCAAAGCTAGAAGTCAACCCTCATTTTCCAGGGAGCAGGGAGGGCCAAAGATACTAAATGACTGGACCAGCTCACAGCAGAGCGAGCCTGGATTTAAGTGATCTTGACCTCAAAGGCACTGTACTTCATTTTCTAGAATACCAAAATATGCCTAAGATCTTAACTCTTGTCTAGAAAACAATTCCTTCATAATAAGAATTCCATTGCCTGTGATTAGAAACAAAGCAGCAATGCGTAAACAAGAGAAGCTTTCAGGGGCTCCAAGAGCATCGCCCCAAAGCCTGCACCCGACCAGATGACCGGCACACTGCAAGCTGCTGACAGCGGTCCCACCCAAGGGTTTCAGTGTGGCTCTAATTGGGCATCTTAGAACATGAAGCTTTCATCTGTAAAATGGCATAATAATCTGCCTCGATTAACTCAGGCTTGTTTAACAGTGTGGTGATACAACATAAGGTCTCATTATTCACTTACAGAAAGACAAGATTATTTCCCAAAATAAAATCTTACCGTAACTGAATACTATCCACTTCCATGTGCTTAGACTGGAGAATTCAGTAGTCATTTCCACCTTCCTCATTTTACGCGTTGAGAAACGCAGCCTTATAAGTAGTCTCGGGCGAAGTGTAATGTGACAAAACTAGGTAAAGGAGGAACTGGGGATGGCTTCCTAGTCTGACTGCCAGGTGCTTTTCTTGCTGCTGGGCACCATGCTAGCACACCTATGTACTGAACAAGACAAAGTGCAGGGAACTGTGTCTGTACTGGAGTTACTCTAAGGAATGTCTGCTGCTTAGTGTTTTAGGACTAAGACTCTGGTCTTCATTGTGAGAATGACTGCAGTGTTGGGGGTGGGGTGTGCTAGATAAAAACCTGTACTTAAGCCCATCCTCAGTAACTTTTGATTGAGAATATCCAAAAAGTTTTATTCTGAATGAGAGTGCAAAACTGCTGGTCTGAGTCTTTCTTTTCTCTTTTGTTTGTTTGTTTTTTTGTTTGTTTGATGGAGTTTCGCTCTTGTTGCCCAGACTGGAGTGCAATGGTAAAATCCCGGTTCACTGCAATGTCTGCCTCCCAGCTTCAAGCGATTCTCCTGCCTCAGCTTCCCAAGTAGCTGGGATTACAGACATGCACCACCACGCCCAGCTAATTTTTTGTATTTAGTAGAGATGGGGTTTCACTATGTTGGTTAGGCTGGTCTTGAACTCCGGACCTCAGGTGATCCACCCACCTTGGCCTCCCAAAGTACTGGGATTACAGGCATCACCCACTGCGGCTGGCCTGGTCTGGGTCTTTCATAGTGAAACTTAACAGCGCTCTTCCATGAGCTCTGAATATGTGAATGATCTTTTTAGTCATCTTCCTGATGATTTTGTTTCTTATTAATAGATACGACAGTAACTTCTATACATCACAGGATGTGCTTGTGAATCCTGTAATGATCTGGAGAAAATGACAGGTTTGAAAGAAAAATACGTCCTATTACACAGTCACTCCCAATGGGAATTCTGGTGTGTTTTTCTGTCCTTAGCTGCCCTGCAGCCCCTGCCCAGGCCCTGCTCACTGGTGTCTTTCTGTTGCAGTCAGTACCCCAGCCTGTGGTCTGTGAGCAACGGTGCCGTCACCCCAGGCTCCCAGGCAGCAGCCATGTCCAACGGGCTGGGGGCCCAGTTCTTCCGGGGCTCCCCCGCACACTACGCACCCCTCACCCATCCGGTCTCGGCGCCCTCTTCCTCGGGATCCCCACTGTACGAAGGGGCGGCCGCGGCCACAGACATCGTGGACAGCCAGTACGACGCTGCAGCCCAAGGCCGTCTCATAGCCTCATGGACACCTGTGTCACCACCTTCCATGTGAAGCAGCAAGGCCCAGGTCCCCAAAGATGCAGTGACTTTTTGTCGTGGCAACTAGTGGTGACTGGATTGACCTACTAGGTACCCAGTGGCAGTCTCATGGGTTAAGGAAGGAAATGCAGCCTCAGTAACTTCCTTTTCAAAGCAGAGGAGAAGCACAGGCCACGCTGTTCCCCAGAGCCCCAGCACCCCTTGCTCACACCTGCAGTAGCGGTGCTGTCCCAAGTGGCTTACAGATGAATCCACCTATGGAGATGCTGCAGTCGGCCCAACCTGATTCAAAGTGAAAAGATGTTTGCCAGGGTCCAGAAACTTTTTCTGGTTTATTTCTTGTACAGTGTATTGGCAACTTTGGCACACCAGAATTTGTAAACTCCACCTGTCCTACTTTCGTGAGATAAAAAGCACACTTAATCTTCTTCCTTGTTGCTTTCAAGTAGTTAGAGTTGAGCTGTCAAGGACAGAATAAAATCATAGTTGAAGACAGCAGGTTTTAGTTGAATTGAAAATGTGACTGCTCTGCCCGCTAGAATGTGTGTATTTGGAGCACATGTAGCTACTCTCTTGTGTTGTTAAACTATAACTGTTTCATACTTTTCTTTTGACAAAGTAGACAAAGACAATCAGCAGAAAGCATTTTCTGCAAAATAAATGCAATATGCAAAATGTGATTGGTCCAGTTATTAGTCAAGCCTCTCCTTTTGTGAGTATTTACTATTTATTGTAGCTGGTGGTAAAGACTTTATCCCCAAAATGCATTTTAATCTATTACAGACTTTAATATTGTATCTAATTTGTTGCAAAACTGGAAGCGAAATTTGCATAGACTTAGTGCTAATTGCTACAGCAATTTAAAAGATGTCAAATAGTTTTTAAGAGATTTACTCAACATCGAATCATGGATGACATGGATAAAGACAGAACGTAGAACATACTGATGTCTTCAAGATGAATATGGGATGTCCACCCTATTCAAGCTAAAGTACTATACATAAAATAAATGGATAAAAAACCACCATTTGTCAATGTAAAGTATAGTTACCATAGTACTTGGAACAAAATGGCATTTGTAAATATCTTTCCCACTGCTTTTTCTCAAAAGCAAAGCAGAACTGCAATGATGCTAGATTGGGACAATTTCTCCATCTAGTGGCGGAATCCTTAATGTTGACCCTACTTCCAGCTTAGTATTCCAAATCTTGTATTCCTTAGTATTCCAAGTGCACCTTAGTATTCCTTAGTATTCCAAGTTACAGGTGGCCAGTAGGTTAGAGCTGGGTTCCTAATGCAGGAGTGTCAAAGCGGCATTATGAATATACTAGCAACATGGACATTAACGGTGATTAACGGTGAAGTTAAAAGGCTCAGGGGTTTGAAACCGCCCACAGGCATAGCAAAAGTTGTTTTTTCCAAGTCAGCATTGCTAACTTTACCGCTTGTCCAACTCTGACTTCTTTAGACTTCACTTAACAGTTCTAGGACAAAGTTGTGTTTGCCTTATTGAGTATAAACCCAGAACTGAATTATAAATAGCTAGCTTTTTAGCATCATTTGTGCCTGCTTTCCAAGCGGGATGGTCTTATTGTAAGTTATCATTTAAAAGTTTTTCTTGGTTTTACTACTACTCATTTGGCAATACCCTCAAATCAGGAGATTGATTGATGTATTTTGGGAGAATATATTGAGTAAACCCACTGTCCAGGTAGTGTTGGGCAGTAGAACTAGTTCCAGTCATCTGGACTGTGGCTTCTAATTGCATAGGTGCTGGTTCTGCTGGAAGAGGGCTGGGGGACATTTGAGAAGGGGTTAAGGGCAGGCAGTGCCACCCTGTGATCCCAATGTCCAGTGATCCCTCTGCACAGTCCACCACCTCACTGAATACTTGTCCATCTCCACGACCCTGACTGCCTGGGTTTTGTATTTTCAGGGTCTGTTCCAGTGCTGGCCCCTTTGTGGATGTCAGTGATGCTAGTGTGGGAATAAGAGGAAAACGTTGTTGACTGAGCTTGGGCAGCTGAAGCGCACAACTGGGGAACGTGGCCCCACCGTGGAGGCTGTGGGGAGACTGAGTCACATGCCCCTTCCCTGGGACCTTAAGCTCTGAGGTTGGGGGGAAGACCGTTTTCACACATGGAAGATAGATGACGACTTGAGAGTTTGAGTTTCTAAAGGTGCCCCAGAGTTCAAATTTTAGGAATTAACATTTTAATAATTCAAACAGAGTCTTTCTGGTTATGCAGTGTGGGCAGTGGCAGCTGTATACTGGAAAGAGCCTGGAATTTGGTGTCAAAGGCCTGGATTTTGGTGTTCATTTGGCTTACTTGCTGTGAGACCCTAGGAAAGTTATCTACTCCAAAACTTCAATCTTCGGAACTGTAAAAATGGGGAAGAAAATGCTTAACCATCAGGGTGGTTATAAGTAACAAAAGAAATAATCGCCGGGAGCGGTGGCTCACGCCTGTAATCCTAGCACTTTGGGAGGCCGAGGCAGGCGTATCACCTGAGGTCGGGAGTTCGAGACCAGCCTGAACAACATGGAGAAACCTGTCTGTACTAAAAATACAAAGTTAGCCAGGTGTGGTGGTGCATGCCTGTAATCCCAGCTACTCGGGAGGCTGAGGCAGGAGAATCACTTCAACCTGGGAGGTGGAGGTTGTGGTGAGCTGAGAACAATTGCACTCCAGCCTGGGCAACAAGAGCAGAAACTCTGTGTCAACAAAACAAACAAACAAACAAAATATAATCTCAGAGAGTTAGACATCGTAGTTAAGATTCTGAGCCCATAAGGCTCATTGTAAGCCCAGCTCTGTTTATGAAGCCCTTATAATAAGATGCTTCTGCACATGAGAAACTCATGTGAAGCTCTCAGGCTTCCTGCCCCAGTTTGGAATGCACATCCCTCATGCCTGCTGGGAAATTCCTATGAATGAGCCTGACATTCAGGTGAGTGCTGAACGACCCATGACCAAAGAATATTTAGTTCTTTTTTTAACACGGAATTATACAATCTGAGCACCAAGTCTTTGTGGTTTCAGTGGAACTGACCAATATGTAAGGTGGGAGTGATCTTTAAACCCGCAACTGTTTTAGTATCTGTGACCTGATCCTGTTTTTTATTTTTTTATTGTCTTTGTGACTGGTCGGTCTGTTCCCCAGGCTGGAGTGCAGTGGCCTGATCATAGCTCACTGCATCCTAGAGCTCCTGGGTTCAAGCGATCCTCCCACCTCAGCTTTCCAAGTAGCTGGGACTATGGGTGCACACCATCACATCCGGTTAATTTTTAAAGTTTTTTTTTGTAGAGATGTGGCCTCACCATGTGGCTCAGGCTTGTCTCAAACTCCTACGCTCAAGCTATTCTACCACCTAGGACATCCAAAGTGCTTGGGGTTATAGGTGTGAGCCACTGCTCCTGGCCTCTGATCCTTTTATTATATGTATTTTCCTCTGGAAAGAGACAGTAGTGGTATATAGGAATTATGATGTCTAGAAAGACTTTTTTTTTTCTTCTTTTTTTGAGATGGGGTCTTACTCCACTCACCTAGGCTGGAGGGCAGTGGCGTGATCTTGGCTCACTGCAGCCTCCACTTCCCAGGCTCAAGCGATCCTCCCACCTCAGCCTCTGGAGTAGCTGAGACTACCGGCGCACACCACCACGCCCAGCTAATTTTTGTATTTTTTGTAGAGGCGGGGTTTCACCATATTGCCCAAGCTCGTCTTGAACTCCTGAGCTCAAGCGATGCACCTGCCTCAGCCTCTCAAAGTGCTGGAGATAGAGGTGTGAGCCACCTCACCCAGCCAAGAAAAAAATATTTGAATCATGCGTTTAAAAGGTGAATTTGATGAACATATTCCTAGTTAGGAATATGGGCAAGTCAATATGTGGCATCTGTACAAAGATTAAGACAGTTTACTTATAATCAGGTTTAAAACAGCCTAATCGTTAAAACTAGAAGCTAATAGAAAGTTAAAGAGATCCACTACTGTGTTAGTCATGGTTCTTCAGAAAAACAGAACAAAGAGGAGATAGATGCTATGTATTTGTACTTATGTTTGTATTTCTATATACAGAGAGGTTTATGATGAGAATTGGCTTATGCAGTTATGGAGGCCAGTAAGTCCCACCATCTGCCATCTGCAAGCTGGGCAGCCAGGAAAGCTGTCGGCGTAATGAGTCCAAGATGAAAGGCCTGAGAACCAGGTGTGCAGTGTCTTGAGTACAGGCAAAGATGACCACTCCGCTCAGGCAGAGAGAGCGAACTCAGCCTTCCTCTGTCTTTTTGTGCTAAATGGCCCTCAATAGATTGGAAGCTGCTCAACCCACATTGGTGAAGGTGATCTTCACTCTGTCTACCAATTCAATACTAACCTCTTCCAGAAATGCCCTCAGAGACACCTAGAAATACTCTCTTACCAATTCTCTGGGCATTTTTTAGGCCAGTCAACTTGACGCATAAACTTAACCATTGCAAAACCCCAAATCTATTTTCTAGCATACTATTATATTTTAGAAAGTCTTAGTGTATTACTAAACAGGAAAATTATGGTGCTGTATAATATAGATACTCCACTTATTATGACATCCTACTGAGAAATATAAGTGGTTTGATATTAAAGCTTCTCCCCAATTTCCAAGGCAATAGTTTTGAGAATAAAAGCTTATTTTTCTTATATTTATGCTTATAATTCTAATATCTTTCTTATCATTAAAAAGAAGAGGCTACGCTAGGCATGGAGGCACACACTTGTAATCCCAGCACTTTGGGAAGCCGAGGTGGGAGGATTGCTTGAGCCCAGCAGTTTGAGACCAGTCTGAGCAACATGGCAAGACCTTAGCTCTACAATATATATACATATTTGGCAGGTGTGATAGGACATCTGTGGTCCCAGTTACTCAGGAGACTGAGGTGAGAGGACCACTTGAGCCTAGGAGATCCAGGCAGCAGTGCCATGATCGTGCCACTGAACTCCAGCCTGGGTGACATACGTCTCAAAAAAAAAAAAAAAAAAGTAATTCCAAAGAAATAAATAATTATACAAGTATCGTATAATGAGACTGCAAAAATTCAATGTTTCTCAGTTTGGGAATTTTCTTCTTTGATATGTATTCATGTAAGCCAATTATTGGTAAATCAACTTTCTAAACTCAAATCCTTTAAAAGTGATTATGTTTCGTCTTTGTAACAATGACGCACTGGAGGATATAGAAATGAAAATACAGAGATGACATCTTTTGATCCATTTAGAGACTTGTACAATAAACAAAATGTCAGGTTTTGTCTGTAACATTTAAATTTCCTATACTTTCTTTTAGGAAACCCTCTATCATTTCCCCCTAAAGCTATCATTATCTAAAATAGTACTTGAGGCTATGCGTATTTAATGTAAACATGAGTCTACCATTAAGGTTAGCCATTATCTAAATACCTAGAGGCTAAAGCCAACCCATTATTTGGGCACACATCAGCAAAATAAAAGCTTACTATTATATGCCACTCGGTTATTGTGGCTGTTTGGTCAATTGCCATCTTCCAGGAAAGCCTGTTCATCAAACAAAGCTAATTTTATTAGACAGGAAGGGATAATATCACCTCTATAGTTATAGTTGTGTCTAAAACAAGGGAAATCAGGGTTTGGGAACCTAGGTCCTACAATTTAATCGGACACTGAAAGGCGGAGAATCAGTTGGTATTTGGTGGAGGTTAGGACACAGCTCTGGGGTGGAGGCTGCCGTGGGTGGGGTCCTGGAGTGAGTCTTGATGAGAAGCTATTTCAGCTGGTCCAGTTTCATCTTCCAGGTGCAAAGTGTGTCCTGGACCAAGCAGCTATTTTTTTTTGAGATGGAGTCTTGCTCTGTGGCCCAGGCTGGAGTGCAGTGCTGCGATCTCAGCTCTCTGTAAGCTCCGCTTCCCAGGTTTATGCCATTCTCCTGCCTCAGCCTCCTGAGTAGCTGGGACTACAGGTGCCCACCACCATGCCCAGATAATTTTTTGTATTTTTAGTAGAGACGAGATTTCACCATGTTAGCCAGGATGGTCTCGATCTCCTGACCTCGTGATCTGCCCGACTTTTTGATGTAGGCATTTAGGGCTATGAACTTTCCTCTTAGCACCATCTTTGCTGTATCCCAGAAGTTTTGATAGGTTGTGTCACTATTATCATTCAGTTCAAATAATTTTTTAATTTCCATCTTAATGTCATTTTTGACCCAATGATCATTCAGGAGCAGGTTATTTAATTTCCATGTATTTGCAGGGTTTTGAAGGTTCCTTTTGGAGTTGATTTTCAGTTTTGTTCCACTATGATCTGAGAGAGTGTTTTATATAATTTCAATTTTCTTAAATTTATTGACGTTCATTTTGTGGCCTTATTATATGGTCTATCTTGAAGAAAGTTCCATGTACTCTTGTATAGAATGTGTATTCTGTGGTTGATGGATGGAATGTTCCGTATATATCTGTTAAATCCATTTGTTCCAGGGTATAGTTTGAATCCATTGTTTCTTTGTTGACTTTTCATCTTGATGACGTGTTTAGTGCTGTCAGTGGAGTAACGAAGTCTCCCACTATTATTGTGTTGCTGTCTATCTAATTTCTTAGGTCTATTAGTAATTGTTTTATAAATTTAGGAGCTCCAGTGTTTGGTGCATATATATTTAGGATTTTGATATTTTCCTGTTGGACAAGGCCTTTTATCATATAACGTCCCTTTTTGTCTTTTTAAACTGCTGTTGCTTTAAATTAAAATTTGTTATATCTGATATAAGAATAGCTACTCCTGCTTACTTTTGGTGTCCATTTGCTTAAAATGTCTTTTTTCACCCCTTTATCTTAAATTTGTGAGAGTCCTTACATGTTAGGTGAGTCTGTTGAAGGCAGCAGATAGTTGGTTGGTGAATTCTCATCCATTCTGCAATTCTGTATCTTTTAAGTGGAGCATTTAGGTCATTTACATTCAATGTGAGTATTGAGATGTGAGGTACCATTCCATTCATCCTGCTATTTGTTGCCTGTATACCTTGGTTTTTTGTTTTTGCTTTTTAAATTGTATTTTTATTTTGTAGGTCCTGTGAGATTTATGTTTTAAGTAGATTCTGTTTTAGATTCGTCTAGCACTGTAACTAGAGGAATTGATGAGATGGCAGAGGATATTGAGACACAATTGTTAGAGAGGATTAATGAGTCACCGTGGGGCACAATCCAGGTTGATGAGTCTACTGATATTGACAACAAGGCAGCAATCCTTGTTTATGTGTGATATATTTTTCAAGAGGATGTGCATGAGGATATGTTATGTGCTCTTTTGTTGCCAGTCAACACCCCAGCTGCAGAACTACTCAAGTCTTCGAATGATTACACACTGGGAAAACTAAATTGGTCGTTTTGTGTCAGTATATGCATGAACGGAGTGGCTGCCATCACTGGATGGCTTTCTGGTTTCACTACTCGGGTCAAAGAAGTCGCTTCTGAATGTGAGTACACACTGTGTCATCCACAGAGAAATGCTGGCTAGCCACAAAACGTCACCTGAACTTAACAACATTTTGCATGATGTGATTAAAATTATCAACCACATTAAAGTACATGCCCTTAACTCATGTCTGTTCATGCAGCTCTGTGAGGAGATGGACGCAGAGCACACACACCTTCTCATACACGGAAGTGCAATGCTTTCTAAAGGTAGATCCCTGGCCAGAGTTTTTGAATTAGGAGATTCTTTTAGAATCCAGAGATTTCTTTTAGAAAAACAGTCACCACTGGCAGCACATTTCGGTGACACAGAAAGGGTTGCAGAACTTGCTTACTTGTGTGACATATTCAACTTGCTCAACAAACTCAATCCCACTTCAGGGGAGAACGACAGCTGTGTTCAAGTCGGCAGATAAAGCGGCTGCGTTGAAAGCCAAACTGGAATTACGGGGGTGACAAGTGAACACTGGGATTTCTGACATGTTTCAAACATTAGCAGAGAATGTGAAAGAGACAGAGCCAGGGCCTTCTTCCCCCCAGCTGACGCAGGATCACCTACCTCAGCTTTCAGAAGAGCTTGAGCGATACTTCCCAACCACAAAAGAACCCCGAACTGGGAAGGGATGAATCCGCCACCCATTTGTGAGTAAGCCTGGTGAATCGACTGTCTGTGCTAGAAGAGGATCAACTGCTTGAGATGGCAAATGACAGTGGTTTTAAAAATGTGTTTGAGACAACTTCAAATCTCCGAATGTTCTGAATGAAGGTGCAGGTGGAATATCCTGAGGTTGCCACAAAAGCACTGAAAAGCCTGCTTCTACGTCCAACAACCTGTCTTTGTGAGGCAGGGTTTTCTGCAGGGACAGCGACCACAAAGAGATTACAGAGTAGCCTGCACAAAAGCGACACACTTCAGGTGTCACTGTCTCCCGTCACCCCCAGATGGGACTGTCTAGTTGCAGGAAAACAAGCTCAGGGCTCCCATAGATTCTACATCACTGATACACATCACCATTGTATAATTGTTTTATTATATATTATAATGTAATAATAATGGAAATGAGGCACACACACCTGTACTCCCAGTACTTTGGGAGGCGGAGGCAGGCAGATCACTTTGAGGTCAAGAGTTTGAGACCAGCCTGGCCAATATGACGAAATCCTGTCTCTACTAAAAATACAAAAATTAGCCAAGTGTGGTGGTGCGCACCTGTAATCTCAGCTACTCAGGAGGCTGAGGCAGGAGAATCGCTTGAACCCAGGAGGCGGAGGTTGCAGTGAGTGGAGATCACATCACTGTACTCCAGCCCGGGCGACAAAGGGAAATGCTGTCTTAAAAAAATATAAATAAATACATAAATAAATGCACAATAAATGTAATGCACTTGAATCATCCTGAAAGCCTCCCCTCCTCCCCAGTCTGTGAGAAAATTGTCAGCCACGAAACTAGTCCCTGATGTCAAAAAGGTCGAGGACAACCGTTCTAGAGTGTTCCTGACTATACGACATTCTATCAGGCAATTTCCCTTACAACAAGCACATAAGATTTATCTGGAAATATTTGGTCATGCTACTTTCCTGTTAAAGATCAGGGTTTTGCTAACATTAGTTTTGCGGGTTTGTACTACAGAGACAAGAAAGCACTGCCCCAGACACAGAGTGAAGACCTCCCTCTGGTATGAATCAAAAGAGTTGCCCTAGAGTGAGCACTCACTGGGCCTCAATTGGCTCTGGCTTCTTTGGGGGGTGCTTTTGCTTTGCTCCCTGACTGCAGGCGGAGTCCCCATCCATGCTGGTTGCTGTGTGCTCTGTTCTTAGAGGCCAAGTGCTGGAAATACACGCCATTCCTCACCTACGTGGGAGAATGTGCTCGCCAAGACAACACGGTGTTCAGACGGCACTGAGGAAAATTCCTTGGGTCTGAGTGATGGATGGAAGATGGAATGAGAAACAGGAGGTCGTGTGTATTCTAATTAAAACGTACATGTTTTTAAAGAAAGTGGCACATCTTAATAGTCTCTTGAGGATTTATTTTTGACATGGATAATTAACTACAGTTTGAGCCAACTTATGTGTGATTTCTTTGTAGAATGTCTCCTATAGGGACTGCAGCTGCTGTTCTTGCGACTTGCCCTAACTTGACTTTCACATTGGGGAGAACGGTTTGAGAACTTTGCATATCCGCAAACCATATCTAAAGAACAATATTTTGTGAACTAAAATGCATAGGATATGATTACATATTGTTATTCAATATTCTGAGGTTAAAGAAAGGATACACAGATTATTTTAGTTAGAAATAGCCTGCCTGGTTTTGTCTTTTTCAAAAGAGCACAACTATAATGAAAGTATTAAAAAGCAAGAAGTTGCATTAAAAAGTCTTGCATTAAGAACATTGTAAACACTCATGAAATACTAAGTATTTGTTATAACTTTTAGTTTACTATACTACCAGAAGTCAAATTGTATGCTTAATTGTATGCTTCAGTTTTTGGTTTTGAAAACATGGCCACTGTGTGTGCGTAAGTTTTGCAAGAAATTTATTTAGTGTGATGGCCTAAGTCTTAATGAGTTGTTTCATATACCACGTTTCATTTCTGCATTAGCACTATAATGGATAAGTACATTAAATGTGCTCATATAAGTTCTGCTTTTTTTTTTCTTTGAGACAGGGTCTCCCTCTATCTATCAGGCTGGAGTGCCATGGTGAGATCACAGCTCACTGCAGCTTTGATCTCCTGGGCTCAAGCAATTCTCTCACCTCACGCTCCTGAGTAGCTGGGGCTACAGGCATGCATCGCCATGCTCAGCTAGTTTTTAAATTTTCATTTTGTAGCAACAAAGTTTCACCATGTTGCCCAAGCTAGTCTCAAACTCCTGAGCTCAAGTGATCCTCCCTCCTCGGCCTTCCAAAGTGCTGAGATTCAGGTGTCAGCCACTGCCCCTGGCCAAGTTTCTCCCCTCCTATCTATGCCTTGATCCTATTTAGTTTAGTTTCTTTTCACAAAACGAATATTTTCCCCTCCTGTTTCTCTTTTACTAACTTATCTCCTGCATCTTTCCAAATTTTTCTGCCACATCTTCGTGTTCTATTTCTATTATAGATATGGACTCAAAAAAATCTGCCAGGACCTTGAGCAAGCATGATGATCATAGCTAGCATAGCTCACTCAGTCTGTGCCAGAGATTGTCCCTAATAATGCATTCCTAATTTATCTCTGCAGTAACCCATTGAGACAAGTGCTGTTACTATGTGCATTTTTACAGAGCAGAAACAGTGAGGCCTCCAGGAGACAGCATATTCCAGAATTCCAGATGTGAACTTCAGAAAACTTGGGAGGAAAGAGGAAAATCAACAGGTCGATTTTATGCCATGAAATATCTTCCCATAGCTATTTTTCAACACAACAACTTTAATGGGATAGATGTTGGAAGCTCTACGTTCATAGTCTGGAGTTTGAAGGTTTCAGATGCTTGCCACACTTACATACCCAGCGGAATGTGGAAATTAAAACTCAGACAAGTCTGTTTCAAAAGTCCATGGTTGTTTCTGTACGTCATGCCCAGGATATTCGCAGCTAGTTACTGCCTAACGTCGTCTCTCACCACTAGTGTGACTAAATCAAAGTTACATTGTTGGGTTCATCTAGATTATTTTAGCATCATTTCTACACTATTCTTAAACAATACCACTCTTTAAAATGTGACAATATATGTTTCAGACAGCATGACACCTGACTCAACTGCTCAAAACTTAACACACATCTAGGTTTAAAATACTATTTTGAAAAGACATCATTTTATCATCATAAATTAATGTCATGGATAACACATTTGAAAACAATTTCCAGTGGATGACACTGAACTTCACTGAAAAGATTTAAGTATTCTGAAGATGTGATAGAATCATATTTCCTGGAGAACTTTCCAACTTCATGTAAGTGTAGCCACCGGATTTGACCACTGGTTTCTCCGTGAGTGTTCAGCCCAGGTGCCAGTACCATAGGGGTAGTTCTGCCGCCCAGTACTGGAGGCTGGACTGTGTTCTGTTTATGAGACATGAGGTCAAAGTCCCCAACTGCTCACACAGTGGCTTTCTGTCTGGCTAATTGAAAGTTGGGTGGATATAAGATTCTCCCATCAGAACAAATCTGTGGCATTGGTGTGAATATTTTGCCCCATGTCATGGTGACATTTCATAAAGAGTTTGGATGGAACTTTCAGAAAAAAAATGCAGCTAGTTAGTGGTCATTAAGGTGGGTTTTCCACATGTTTCCAGAGCAGCTTTTAGGTTCCACTACTTTTAATTAGATGCAACTGGCAGTTTTAATCATTGTGCTGGGGTAGTGGGGTGGCCTTAGATCAAGAATGTCAAGGCAAGGGTGATATATGAATCTTGCTTATTGCAGTCCTGACTCTGAGCACATTCCCTCCTGATGAGGCAAACAGGCAGTGTGTGTGTTCTTGCAGGCCTGGCTGTTCATGAAGTTCATGGGTCTGATCTGAGGGCTCCTAAGGCAAATAGATGGTTCCATGGCTTGCAAAGGTAACTATCCACAAGCAAATAGTGGTTCTCCTGTTCTGCCACCTTATTTTGGATGCTTTATCAGATGAAAGAAAAACCTTCCAAAAAACTGAATTGATGGAAAGTGAATGTAAAGACGTAGTGAGAGTGGATGAGGTAGGGTGCAGGGTATGGAGACAGGATACCTGACCAGCACCTGGGCTGAAGCCTTTCCTCCAGCCTGAATTCTGTGGCAACTATGAATAGTAAATATAAAGTCCTAAAAATACACATCCCGACATAGATGTATTGCCCTCAATAGTTCCCATATCTTGATATATTTGGGAGAAGCCAAACAGCTTAATTGTTACAAGTTAAACATTAAGCTGTGCTCTGCTTGCAGTCATTGGTTGGGGTTGAATTTGACTGCAATGGTTGCAGTCATTGGTTTGGCTTGAATGTGCACTCACCTGAATCCAAAGTTGATGATTTTCCATGACGTGATGATTTCCTATGACACGTTTTTCTCAGTACAAAGTACAGCAGCAGCTGCAGAGTTAATGGTAGGAAGTTCTCAGTGTAATAGGAGGGACACACATTGAAATTCAGTGACCAAGACCCAAGGCCCTGCTGCTCTCTCTGCCTCCCACCATCCTTGGCTGCCTACCTCGACCCTTTCTTCACAGCCCTTTCTCGTCCTAGTTCCTCCAAAAACCCTCGCATGGCCTTGGGAATTTACAGCCCCCACTACTACAACTACACTTGAATTCCTTTGCCTCCTATGTGAAAACCTTTTTCTTTTAAGCAACAACATCAGGACTAGAAACTCTTGAGCTGTGTTTTTGACCTGCAAAAATAATTGGTTTCATCACATAGTGTTTTAAAAATAACTTGAATTTAAACCCCTTTCCCAGATAGGCCCCACTAATGCCTTGGAGTATCTTCCTGGTCATGAAAACATAACAATTAAGACCTTTTAATATGTAGTGTAATTTGTGGGGCAAAAAATTCTCCTTTCACTCAGATTGTGATCCTATTCTTCAGTTGAAACTCCTGTTATCAGTTTCTCAGGTATGTTCTATTTTAAACATTTCTTTAAAAATTGCATATGTAAGGTTTTGCCTTTTGATCCAGTTTGAGAGACTTTCTTTGACGTATGAGATTAGTTCAATTGCATTTATTGTTGTGAAAGATATTCTTAGTATTCATTTTATCATGACTTTTACTTACATTTACTATTTTTATTTCTTATTTACAACTTGTTTTTCACTAAACTAATCTCTGTTTTTATTGTTTTATGTGTATAGGCTAGTAAACTGGACATTTGTGTTTTATTTAGGCAGTTACTTTTATTACTATCCATTTATACTTTATATTTTATCCCTTTACACTTAAACAACAATTTAGCTGAACAGAGAAATTCACTGGCCATATGCTGAATTTTCTTCTCTCTGAGAATCTGTAGACATTGCTCAGCTGACGTGCGGGAAGGAATGCTGCTAGGAATCATTCCGGGACCCCGGGTATTCTTCTCTTACAGGTGACTTAGGCTGTTTTGTCTGGATGTCAAAAGGTTTTTTTCTTTGCTATTGCCTCTCGGTAATTTCTCAGTAACTTGTGGATTGTTCTCTGTCAATCTTTAATGGCAACAGTGGATTTTTCTATCTAAAGAGCAAGCTTTTATTTCTTTATTTATGACTTGTAGCTTATTTCTTTACAATTTATAGCTTGACGTTCTGTTCTGTGCTCTTCCTTTTCCCTTTGGGAATATCCGCTCTGCATCTGTTGGATCTTGGCAAGTCAGCTGAATGCATCCTTTTTACCCTTATTTCTTCAAATGATTACTCTTTCCCACTTTGCTTGCTTTTCTTAATTGAGTTCTAAACTTCTCCCACTGTGTTTTAAGCAGTTTTCCTCTCACCCACCACTCTCTTCTGAATTTCTGTCTGTATTGTGGATGAATTGATAATAGTCTGAGCAATCTCTTTGACCATGAATGGAAGCCATGTGGTCAGGTTGACAGAGAAGAAATACAGAAAGACCTGGGCCCCTGACATCATCATGGATATTTCATACAAGCCTTGAACTGGCTCCTTCAAGACTTCTACATCAGAGAAAATCAAACTTCAATCTGTTTGATCTGCTGTCATTTGGGTTTTCCATTTTACCTAGTAATATATGTCTCTCACCTGATATAACATCATGCATTATAATTTATATTACTTACTTGTGGGCACTTATCTTATTTATAATATCTTGCCACAAAGCATTCCTAAGGAAAGTAAAAGAAGATTTAGATACATGAAGAGATGTATTATGTTTCTTAATTAGAAGATAATATTATTAAGATGTCATTTCCCTTCAAATTGATCTATAGAGTCAATTCTACTCCAATCAAATCCCAGCAGGCTTTTTTTGATAGATGTTGAGAAGCTAATTTTAAAATCTAACTGGAAATGCAAACAACCTAATATAGGCAAAATGACATTGAAAAAGAATAAAGTTGGAAAACCTGTCCTGTATGGTTTCAAGACATATTTTATTATTGTCATTATTATTTGTTTAGAGATGGAGTCTCACTATGTTGCCCAGGCTGGAATACAGCATCTATTCATAGGCGTTGTCACAGCCCACTACAGTCTTGAACTCCTGGGCTCAAGTGATACTCCTTCCTGTAGCTGAAACTACAGGCATATACCACCATGCCCAGCTATATTTTAGAACTACATTAATCAAAGCTGTGTGGTGTCGGCATAAAGATAGAAAAAGTGATCAACTAACTAGAAAGTGCAGAAATAGATCCACATGCCTATGCTCTATTGATTTTAGACAAAGTGATCAAAGCAACTCAAGAATAATCTCGGCCGGGCGTGGTGGCTCAAGCCTGTAATCCCAGCACTTTGGGAGGCTGAGACGGGTGGATCACGAGGTCAGGAGATCAAGACCATCCTGGCTAATACGGTGAAACCCCGTCTCTACTAAAAAATACAAAAAACTAGCTGGGCGAGGTGGCGGGCGCCTGTAGTCCCAGCTCCTCGGGAGGCTGAGGCAGGAGAATGGTGTAAACCCGGGAGGCGGAGCTTGCAGTGAGCTGAGATCCGGCCACTGCACTCCAGCCTGGGCGACAGAGCGAGACTCCGTCTCAAAAAAAAAAAAAAGAATAATCTCATCAACAAATGGCTTTGGGACAATTGGATAGCCAAATGAAAAACAAACAGACTGACCCAAAACATAGATCATTACCTCTCACCATTTAAAATATCAACTGGAAATAGGTCATAGGCCAAAACGTAATAGAAAAACTATAAAA
The DNA here is from genome assembly GCF_000951035.1 of Colobus angolensis palliatus. Lineage (NCBI taxonomy): Eukaryota > Metazoa > Chordata > Mammalia > Primates > Cercopithecidae > Colobus > Colobus angolensis. The sequence goes on from NW_012114488.1 coordinate 10,439,609, forward strand.
CTTCCAGAAGAAAACAGAGGAGAAAATCTTAATGAGATTGGATTTGGCAAATATATTTTTTAAAGGACCTCCAAGCCACAACTACAGAATACAAAAAGCTCAATAAATTTGACTTCCTTAAAATCAAAACTTTTGTTCTTTAAAACACACTGTTATAAACATAAAAAGGCAAGGCACAGACTAGGAGGAAACATTTGTAAAATATATATACAACAAAGGGCTTGTACCTACACCCAATATATAGAGAACTCTCCCTACTAAATTTTAAGAAAACAATCAAAATATGGTAAAAGATTTTAACACACTTCACAAGGTAAGATATACTAGATAACAAGAAAATGAAAATATGTTCAACATAATTGATTAATATGAAAATGCAAAGTGAAACTCCAATGAGAAACCACTAAACACCTACCATAATAGCTAAAATTGAAAAGACTAATCGTACTAAGTGTTGGCAAAGTGTGGAGCACCAGTCTCACATACTGGCAGTAGCAATGTAAAATTGTCCATATACTTTGGAAAAGTTTGGTATTTTTCAAAAAAAATTAGAGATATCTATCATACGGCCCAGGCTTTCCATGCCTAGATATTTACTCAAGATAAATTAAAATTTTATTACACAGAAATATTGGCACACAAATGTTCAAAGAGGCTTTTTCATAATCACAACTGAAAATAGCCCAAGTGTTTCTCAGCAGGTGAATGGGTAAGCCATTGTGTGTATATCTTTTGGTATATCCACACAATGGAATACTGCTTGGTAATAAAAAGAAGCAAACTATTGATACATGCCACCACATTGAATAATCTCACAATAATTATGCTAGTATAAGAAGCCAGACAATAAAAGTACAGTGTATTACTATAGTTATATAAAATTATGTAAAATACAAACTAATATTCAGTTAAGAAACCACGTCTGCAGTCACTTGCATGAGGGAGGTTGGGAGGGAGAGATGCATTGGGGGGCATGAGGAAATAAATGCTGGGTGTGATGGGTGTGTTCATTTTCTGGATTTGTTGTGACAACTTCACAGGAGTACACATACATCAAACTAAAACTGTGCAATTTAAATATATTCACTTTGTTCTAGGTTACTTACACAACAATAAAGCTTTTATTAAAAATTTATTAAAAAGTTTTCAGATGTGCAGTGGAAGAGTGTGAGAGGGTGGTAAATAGGGTCAGATCAGGAAATGCATGGAACAATGAGAGATGAGGGTCTGGGTGGATGACCTGGGATGACCAAGCGGACTGGGGTGTGTGGGTGAAAGGATGAGTTATGATCATTCGCAGGGTAGGCGGGTAGTCAGTTCATGCTGGGCCACTTGGGCACCCTGGCAGCTCTCCTTCTCTACAGAGGTTGGCATGCTCATTGTTGGACGCTGAAGCCTCCTCAGGGCCTAATGTCTCAGGTAGGGGCAGGGGCTCTGGGAGAGCCGTCTGCACCTGCAGGGTTGTGGGTGATGGGTTTGGCTATCTGGAGTAGGGGATGAGGAAGTGGGCATGTGATGGTCACTTTACATGTACACACATTATTATATGTATGCACACATACATGTTCATATATGTATAGCCATATACATATTCACAAATACACATATACACTTACATATTTATATATGTAAACACATATACACGCAACACATACATATGTTTTCATATGCATATACACACACACACATACATATTTATATATATACACAGGTATACATATTCATATATGTATACACACATTTACATATCAATATAGGGATACATGCACACATACATATTCATATATATGCACATATTTGTATATTTACATATGTATACATACACAATACATCTACTCATACACATACATATAAACACATATAAATACACCATACATGTACACATACATACATACTCATTTATGTATATATACATATATACATATTAATATATTATATATGTAGAATACACATATATACACCCATGCATATTTATATACACACAAACATACATACACACATATGCAAGTAAGTATACATACACAATATACATATGCATTCTAATAGACACATACACATATATACATAGATGCATTTATATATGTATACATGCACAATATACATTGACATACATATATACTCACAATTCACACACATACTATACATATTCGTGTCCATATGTTCACACATATTTTTGATTCCTATTACAACCTTGTCAAGGGCTTCCTAACCCATTTTGCCAATGAGGAAAACACCTTTCTCAGAATTTGCTCACTAGGGATGCATAATTAATATTAATTAACAGATAATCTCACAATAATTATGCTAAGTATAAGAAGCCAGACAATAAAAAATAGTGTATTATTATAATTAGATAAAATTATGTAAAATACAAACTAAAGTTCAGTTAAGAAACCACGTCTGCAGTCACTTGCAGGATGGGAGATAGGGAGGGAGAGATGCATTGGGGGGCACGAAGAAATGCTGGCATCCTGATCTCCCACTTCTGTAAGTCTAGAGCTCCCCTTCAGAAGACACTGATGCAGCAGCATGTCTGAGTATTCTGGTGACACAAGGGCTTGGTTCCTGAGCCTGCGGGAGTGCAGCCTGGTGCAGCCCCTCAAGTTGGCAGACCCTAGAGACCCACAAAGTTCCCCTCCTGAAGGGCTCCTGGGACTGAAAGTCTGGTCTGCTCCTTGGCTGCCCTGCCCTGTGGCCTCCTTTCTCTCCCTTCAGACTTGGCAGGTGTCACGTCCCACTGCCTTCCTAGCCAGGACTCAGCTGCCTGACTTCCATTTCTGTGTCTCACAGTGTCCCTTGGAATTTTGGGGAAAACCTGCCTGGTTCATGCCATGTCCTCTTCCTGCAACATTCTTCCTCCCACAGACAGTCCGAGGAGCTGTTTCATGGAGACATCATGCAAGTAAACCTTTATGTTTTATTTCTAGATGGTTTGCCCTCCTTCATTCCTATTAGAAATGTGGTGGATTAGACATGAAGTCATGAGAAGACTGACTTGACTCAGCTGTTTTAGGAAGGTGCCACTTTTCACACAGCTGTGACTCTGGCAAGACTTCCTACCTAAGGGGAGGAGGTGGAAAATGAATGCGAGTAACTAGAGAAACAACTGCAGCATGGGCTCCGAGGCCTGCAGCCTAGAGAAACAACTGCAGCATGGGTCCCAAGGCCTACCGCCTTGAGGAAGGCACTGGAGGGGCTGAGCTCAGGGACAACACAGGTCCCTTGCTCTTGGAATTCCCACTTGCCCCAGGAATTGCCCCTGGATCCCCCAGAAGCTCTCCGGCATGAAGTCCTCTGCACTTCCTACTGCAAATGTGCAAATGTCCCGCAGCCCGGGGGCAGTCATTTCTCTCCAGCCCCAGTCACTCCTGCTGCCACGGTGACCTGGAGGTATCGCTGCCATGGAGGCAGCTGCAGCTCTCTGTTCTCCTTGGTAAAGTGACACTGGCGGCCCCATCTCCAACTGAACTCTTTGTTCAGGATGCTCAGGAAGGGAAGCTCGCTCTGCCTGCTGTGGGACCAGACACTCCAGCAGTCAGAGGGGTGCTGCTGCAAAAAAGGAACAAGATATGAGGGGGATGAGGAGAGGGACGATGTAGGGTGTGAAGAATGACACCAGGTCTGTTGGGAGCAAGAAGGGAGATGGAGGCACCAGTCACTGAGAGAGAGAAGATGAGAGGAAAACACATTTGGGGCTAGAATGAGACAATTTTAGATGTGTGAAGTTGGATGTAGCTGTGTGATTTTCAGATGGATTTGTAAATTAATCACTTAAAGAGGCCTGAGTTGGATAGATACATTCAGGAATCACTGGGACATAAATGGGCAATAAAGTCAAAGAATGGGTGAATCTCTTAGGCAGAATCTGAGGCTGTGCAGAAAAGAGGGCTCACGTTTGCAGATTGGAGAGAGGAAAGGAGCCGCCAGCACAGGAGAGAAAGGGAAGGGCCATTGGAAGGGAAAAAGTAGTTGCTAAACTGAGACAAGAGAAGAGACAGGACGTCAAAGGAGAGAGGAATCCACTGCGAGCAAAATGCTGGTCTTGAGGTGAGGACTGATGTGTGTGTGGCAGCGAATCAGTGAGGATCATTGTTAAAGAACACTGGCTGGGAAAGGCTCCACTTTCTCCGTTTAGTTTCAATCATCTGCAAATCGGTTGTTCCTAGCCATCGCGCTCCCTCACAGGATTTTACTGCGTGTTCAGTATCAGCATTGAGATCCAGGAGGCCACATTCCCCTGAGGCTGCCTGGCCTACCAGCAGTCCCCATCCTTTGGAGACCAAAAAGCAGTTCATAAAAGCTGGCTGGACACTAAGGCTATTCCTGGTACATTTTCCCTTAAGGTAAGCGGACTGGCTATTTCCAGCACCTGGGTCCACCACCGTTTCTTTGCTGTTAATCTGGTTCAGTCCATATACACCCATGGTGTGGAAGAGCCATGTAGATTTCTGTCTTCTCAAAGAGAGAAGCAAGAAGAAAATAACAGTCTCCATAGGAATGCGGAGAAATTGGAAATGTCTGGGAAAAAGACGATGCGCCGTTGCTAGGGACAGGCTACTGTTTTCCGTGTAAGCTATGAGTCACAAGTGCTGACAAAATGTTCACGGTGGTGTGCAGAGCCCAAGGAGAGAGTCGCACCGCACATTCCTGAATGGGCAGATGGCATCTCCCTGTAAAAATGAGAACGGCTCTAGTCACGGAACACACAGTCGTTGAAGGATTTTACTTCTTTGTAAAATCCTTCAACTCTAAAACTCTTGGACTCCCTTTGTGCAGTAAATGAAGGTACTAACACTGTCAAGTCTTTCAACGCAGTGGCTTTAATCTTGAGAACATAGATAGGTTCCAGGGATTCGCAGACTCAGGAAATTGGTTGCAACAATTTTTATTGCCTTTTTTTGTGTGTATTTTCCTTTTATATGAAAAGTTCAAAGAATTATGTAATAAACACCTGAGTATATATGACGAGGTTTAAAAAGTGAAACATTGCAAGTATAGTTGAAATCTCTACTGTACACCTCTCTCATTGTGTTCTCTGCACTTATGATGGCAGAAAGCCATTCTCTTGAATTGGGTGTTCATTTCCATTCAATAGCTGTATTTTCACAACATATATATTTGTACCAAAGTTATTATGGTATTTTAGTTTTATATTGCATAGTCTTAGATTTACAAAAATAGCACGGGGTTCCCATATATCCTTCACCAGCTTACCCTCATATTAACAACTCATATAAGCATGTGATAGCAACCAAAATCTGGAAATTAACATTGGAAAAATATTGTAGAGCTTATTCAAAAATTAGAATAAGGTCTATTGCATAGACCTTATTCAAATTTTTTCAGCCCAACAAAATATCTTATATAGATCATTTTATGTTAACACACAAAGATCTACCAAATCTTCACTGTGTACATATATGAATTTTACTAGTAGAATATTTTCCTAGAATTGGAAATTCTGGGCCAAAGGGTATATGGATATTAAATTTAATAGAAACTACAAAATTGACCCTGAAAGAGGCTGTACCAATTTGCACAACCCATTTCAGCATACAGAATACCTTCTTACCTACACTCTCGTCAGCACTATCACTAGACATTACCATTGATAGGTGAAAAATAACTGCTTTATTGACATAATATTCACATACAATACATTAACCCCCTTTACATGTTCAATTCAGTGGTTTTTAGTATATTCAAGGTTGTGCAACCAGCACTGCTATCTAATGCTAGGTTATTTTCATCCATTCTTACACACTAGCAATCACTCCCCATTCCATCTTCTCTTATCCCCTGGAAACCACAAATCTGTCTTCTATGTTTATAGAGTTGCCTATTCTGGACATTTTAAATAAATGGAATCATGCAGTATGTGGTATTTTGTCATTGGCTTTTCTCACTTAACGTAATGTTTTCAAAATTCATCCAAATTGCAGTGTGTATCAGTATTTCATTCATTTTTATTTTCCATTTCACTGTATGGATTCCATGTTTTCTTTTCCCATTCATCCTCCAATGGACATTTTGGTTGTTTCTACCTTTTGGCTTTTTGGAATAATACTGTTATAAACATTTGCATACAAGTTTTTATGTGGGTATTTATTTTCATTTCTCTTGAATATATTCTTAAGAATTACTGGGTCATATAGTGACGGCATATTTAATGTTTTGAAGAACTGCCAAAATGCTTCCAAAGTTGCTGCATCATTTTACAATCCCTTCAGCAATGTATGAGGGTTCTAATGTATCTGTATCCTCACCAACAATTGTTATTGTGTTAAAAACTTTTTTAGCCATCCTAGCAGATGTGAAGCAGTATATCATTATGGTTTTGTTTGCACTTCCTTATCGATAAATTTTTCATGTGCTTATTGGCTCTTTCTATATTTTATTTGGAGAAATGCCTGTTCAAATCCTTCGGCCACTTAAAAAAATGGGCTACCTTTTATTGTTGAGTTGTTAGAGTTCTTCATATATTCTAGATACAAATCTCTTATGCAGTACATGATTTGTAAATGTTTCTCCCATTTTGTAGGTTATCTGTCCATGTTTTTGGTGATGTATTTGGATGCCTAATGTTTTAAATTTTAATGAAGTACAATCTATTTATTTTTTTGCTGTTGTTACTTGTGCTTTTGGTGTCATATCTAAGAAAACATTGCCCAACTCAAGGTCATGAGAAGTTATTCCTATATTTTCTTCTAAGAGTTTTATATGTTTGTCTCTTACATGTTGATTTTAGATACATTTTGAGTTGATTTTTGTGTGTGGTGTGAGGAAGTTTCCAACTTCATTCTTTTAGATGCTGATATCTTATTTTCTCAGCATCATTTGTGGAAAAGATAATTTTTTCCCCATTTTATTGCCTTGGCATCCTTGTTAAAATTCATCAGGAAATGTACTCAATTTCATGTAGTTTCCTCAACTTTTTACTCCCCTTCACAATTCACCTGATTTTGTGACTTTTCAGAGTCCATAAGTAGAGTCCATAAGTAAATTTCAGAGTCCTGTAATTTACAGGAAAATAGTTACACAGTGATGTGTAGGAACCTTGCCGCTCTCTGCTCCACAAAAGGTCCACACAACCACCTGCCCACAAACGCTTAGAGTCCTATTTTTAAAATAATTGCCAAAGTTTGGAAGCAACCAAGAGAGTTGTCAACGTCTGGCCCATCAGGCCAGTCTTGGAAAAGACCCATTCACAGAACTTATCTTTAATTGCTCTGATGCAGAGCTTGCTCAGTGGTGATAGCTCTATCCTCAGAGCATTTGTCAAAAACAAAAACAATAAATACCGTTGTTTAATATCATAGTTGTCTGAGATAGCAATACCAGTTTGGACAAAAAAGTCAAAGAAGGGTATTTCTAACTTTTCTTTTGAACTTAGACAAACTTGTTGTTAGGCCTTAGCTGTGAATGGGTAGAACAGATACAAAGAAGCATAACAAAAAATGTGAGAATGAAACTGAGAGTAGAAACTCTGCCCACAAGAAAACAAGACTAGAGACTAAGTTTGTGGTCAGAATGTAACTAGGCTAGTTGCCTATTAAAACAAAAGCATCAGTGTTCTTGAAAGGATTGTAATGGGTCTCAAAATCAATGTATCATTCAAACATCTATTAAACAATCCAAAATTTTATACAAAGAATTAGAAAAAAATGTGACTAATCTTCAAGTGAAGAAACAATAAACAGATGTCAACCCCAAGATATACAGAGGTTAACATTATTAGACCAGGACTTTATAGCAACTATTGTCACTATGCTTTATCAAGTAATGGTAAATACAATTGGAATAAACAGAATGATAGTAGTGACCACAGGAAAAAAATAGAAATTATTAAGAAGAGCCAAAATAAAAACTTAGACCTGAAAAACAAATACACCAAAGTTAAAAATACATTGGATGAGTTCAATAGCAGAATGGAGAAAACAGAATAAAGTGTCAGAGAATCTAAAGGTAAATCAATAAAAATAATCCAATCTGAAGGACAAAGAGAAATATTACTGAAAAAGATGACAAAATGCAGGAAACAATAAGCAAATATCAAAAGGTCTAAAATATGTGTCACTGAAGTTCCAGAGCATCAGAAAAAGAGATTGGTGCAGAAAAAAAGTATTTGAAGAAATAGTGGCTAAAAATGTTCCCAATTTGGTGAAAGATATACTCAAAGAAAACAATTATAATCAAATTGTTGAAATCCAAATATAAAGAAAAATTCTTTAAAGCAGCTAGAGAAAAATGCCACATCCAGGGAGATAATAATTAGAATTATTAGATATCACATTAGGAACTGCAAAGACCAGAAGATATTAAAACATCATATTTACTGAAAGAAAAGAACTGTCAATCCAGAATTCTATATTGAGCAAAAGTATCCTGGCTCACGCTTGTAATTCCTGCACTTTGGGAGGCTGAGGCAGGTGGATCACTCGAGACTAGGAGTTCAAGACCAGCCTGGCTAACATGGAAAAACTCCATCTCTACTAAAAATACAAAAATAAGTCAGGTGTGTTGGTACACACTTGTAATCCCAGCTACTTGGGAGACTGAGACATGAGAATCACTTGAACCTGGGAGGTGGAGGTTGCAGTGAGTTGAGATTGTGCCATTGCACTCCAGTCTGGGAAACAGAGTGAGACTCTCTCTCCCTCTCTCCCTCCCTCCCTCCCTCTCTCTCTCTCTTT
>NW_012114488.1:10450121-10451539 GCF_000951035.1 Colobus angolensis palliatus
TTAGCCAGGATGGTCTCGATCTCCTGACCTTGTGATCCGCCCGTCTCGGCCTCCCAAAGTGCTGGGATTACAGGCTTGAGCCACCGTGCCCGGCAAGAATTTTAAAATATATCTCTTTCTGCAATTGATATAACAAACTGACAAAAAATCAGCAAAGACAGGGATGATGTGAACAACACAACCACCACTTTCATCTCAGTGATAGTCACAGAACACTACACTCAGCAACTGCAAAATACACATTTTTTTCCAATGCACATAATACACTTGCTAAGATAGACAAGCTGCTGGACGTAAAACAAGTCTCATTAAAAGCATCGAAGTCCTACAGAGTATATTTTCTGAACACAATGGAATTTATTTAGAAATTAGTAACAAGATATCTAGAAAAACCCTTTAAATATCTGGCAACTAAAGAACACACTTCTAAATAGTTCATGGGCCAAAAATGAAAGCAAGGGGGAAACTAGGAAGTATTTTGATGGGTATGACAACAAAAATACAACATATTAAAATTTGTGGGATGCAGCTGAAGCACTGTTTAGAGAGCTTTGTCACTTTAAATGCTGATATGAGGAGTGTGAACTTGGGGATTAAGATTTGGAATTTGTCGTCATTTGCAGCCAGGTGTGACGGATCAACGAATGCTTCACAATGAGAAAAGCAGAAGCCAAACGTGCACCTCAAGAAACATCAGCTCCGAAGAGAGCACAAAGAAAGATAGTTACAGGAGAAGCAGGTGAGTGCAGTAAGTCCTATCAGCCTCTGACTTCATCCCACCGGCGAAGGAGGCAAACAGGTATTATCCTCATGGTATAAACACAGCCATGAGCCTGTAGCCGCAATAGTCAAAAAGGCCACACGATGGCGTGACCGCACCAGCAAAGCTGCTTATGCCCTTGTATTTTTAATTTCGCTGTGTTAGTGCTCCCTCCTCTGTGTGTGCACAGAATCTATCAATTTATTAAACCACTTACAGGTCCGACCAATACTCACTGAGCTGCTACTACATGCCAGGTACTGTGCTACTACCGTGAACAAGACAGTTGCCTTCCCAGGAGTGGGGTGGGGTATAGGGAAAAAAAAAAAGGAAGTCAAAAGGGATAATTTCAGAGTGTGGTAAAGGGTTTGAGAAAAACAGATGGAGAAGCAGAGACCTGGACCAAGACATGGCACAACCACGTGATCAGGATGACAAGAAGTGACTGCCCCTCACATCTTACTCACAACTGCAGTGGGACGAACTCCACGCCCACGTCGAGCACCTAGGTTCAAACTCACATTTACTGTTTCTGGTCAGCTTTCTGCACACTTCAGTAAACAACTTATTTTGCTTATCTGTGGTTCTGACATTGTTTCTTATGTACGAATCCAGTCTGTCTATATATCTATCTACCTATCTATATATCCATCCCCCA
>NW_012114488.1:10451589-10452003 GCF_000951035.1 Colobus angolensis palliatus
TGGTTCTGACATTGTTTCTTATGTACGAATCCAGTCTGTCTATATATCTATCTACCTATCTATATATCCATCCCCCAACCATCCATCCATCCATCTAATCATCCATATCCATCCATCCATCCATCCATGCATCCATTCATCCATCCATCCATCCATCCATCCATCCATATCCATCCATCCATCCATCCATTCATGCATCCATTCACCCATTCATCCATCCATCCATATCCATCCATCCATGCATCCATTCATCCATTCATCCATCCATCCATCCATATCCATCCATCCATCCATCCATTCATGCATCCATTCACCCATTCATCCATCCATCCATCCATCCATCCAGCCAGCCAGCCAGCCTTCCAGTCAGTCACCTAAGCAGTCAGCCAGCCAGTCGGCCATCAGTTTGTCATC
>NW_012114488.1:10452743-10506212 GCF_000951035.1 Colobus angolensis palliatus
AAAGAAACCAAACAAGTTGGCAAAATTGGAGTGAGGCAAGAAAGTACAAAATGGAGGCATGAAGCCCAGGGCAGCAGGCTTGTGGGGTGCTTAGAGGTTCTTGGTGCTGTCAAAGTTGACAGACAAAAGACAGAGCAATGACTTAGCTATAGCAATGGTCACCGGACCTCTGGTTTCCACACAAAGGAGGATTAGAGCCAGACTGCAAGGGCTGAAGAGAGAGAGAGAATGGTGCAGGGGGTAGACAGGGGTCTGTTCTTCGTTAACTTGTGCATACGGCAAAGGAACAAGATAGACCTGGATGAGGAGCTGGCAGGAAGGTGCAAAGGTGTGTTTATCTGCATATTTGTTTGTTTATTGTTTAAGTATTTTGCAGGCAAAGGAAATGTACTTAGCAGAGTAGATGGTCAGGGAGATGTAAGTGACCACTGGAGATGTAAGCAACGTGGAAACATTCAATCTCTCAAGGAAAAAGCCTGGGGATAGCATGGGGTATGATGTCAACATCAGATCTTGGCAAAGGAAAGGTCTGTCTGTGACATTAGCATAGCAAGATCAAGGGAAAAGGCAGCTGAGAAGTGGGTGAAGAGGGGACTTGGAATTTAAAACAGAGCTGAGCCTGGATTTCAGCCCTGGCTCAACTTCTTCCAACTGTGGAATCTTGGACAAACCACATAAGGAGAGGAATCTATGTTTCTCGTTTGTCAAATAATCAAATGATTGCTGCTATTTATTATTTACTAAGTCCCGGCCCTACACCAAGTAAGTGCTTTTCATGTATCAGCTCAGGAATTCTTCTATTAACAACTCAGTGGAGCTGGTAAAATAATTTCCCAAGGTTACAAAACCGATGCGTGCCTGTTCCTCTAACAACCGGGATTCAGGGCCTCCTTAGTTATTTGCCTCCCCTAGTTGTTGCAAAAATTAAGAAATAACAAATATTCAAAGTTGTTGTGATTCTTAGAGTGGGATCATGGGCTTCCATAATCTGACAAATATGCCTCTATTAATATAGCCCAATATTTTCAGTAATTATGCTTCATAGTAAACACCTGTTAAACTGCGAGGGCATTTGGTTGATTTTTAAAAACCTATGCAGTAAGTTTCTTGAAACCTCACCTCATCCTCCACCATGTTTTAAAAATTTCTTTTGATTTCTTTCGGTCTTCTGACAACGCGATATCTTTCTTCTAAGATTATTCCCTGAGCCTTCATCTCTGTGTTTGAGAACTGACAACATTTAAACTGTGCCTCCTTTTCTTCCTCTTGGTACTAAAAGCTGGGATCAATGTATCTCTCTCACTGACCCTTGGTTTTAGAAGCATCTGTGAATCTGTGATCCTGAGCAGTGTACACATCACCTCAGATACTGCAAGGCCTCGAAGTCGGACCATTTGTGGGTGATCTAGTTTATGTCACCAGCAAATCTCATGTTAACATGTAATCCTCACTGTTGGAGGCAGAGCCTGGTGGGAGGTGTTTAGCTCGTGGGAGTGGATTCCTCACGAATGGAGTGGTACTATCCTCCCGAGTGCGAGTGAGTTCTTGAGAGATCTGATTGTTTAGAAGCATGTGGTACATCCCCCTCACCCTCTGTTTTGCTCCTGTTCTTGCCATGTGAGACTTGTGCTCACACTTTGCCTCTCACACGATTAGAAGCTTATTGAGGCTTCCCCAGAAGCCAAGTAGATGTGAGCACCCTGCCTTCTGTGCAGACTACAAAACCATGAGCCAATTAAACCTCTTTTCCCTATACATTACCCAGCTTCAGGTAATTCTTTACAGCAATGTAAGAATGGGCTAACACAGAAAATTGGTACCAAGGAGTGGGGTGTTGCTATAAAGATACCTGAAAATGTGGAAGCAACTTTGGAACTGGTTAATGGGCAGAGGATGGAAGAGTCTGGAGGGCTCAGAAGAAGACAGGAAGATGAGATAAAGTTTGGAACTTCTTAGAGACTGGCTAAATGGTTGTGACCGACATGCTCAGAGTGATCATAACTTGGCCGTATTGTGTTCATGCCCTAGGGATCTGTGGAAGTTTGAACTTAAGAGTGATGACTTGGGGTATCTGGAGGAGGAAATTTCTAAGCAATAAAGTGTTCAACATGTGACCTGGCTGCTTCTAATCTGGCTGCTTCTAACACCCTATGCTCAGCTATGGCAGCAAATAAATGACTTTAAGTTGGAAGTTATATTTAAAGGGGAAGCAGTGTGGAGAAGTTTGGAAAATTTAACACCTGACCACGTGACAGGTAAAGAAAAAGCATTATCAGGAGAAGAATCAAAGTGGGCTGTGGAGCATCCACTTGCTAGAAAGATTTGCATGACTAAAAGGGAACAAGGTGCTGACAGTCAAGGCAATGGGGAAAAGGCCTCAAAGGCATTTCAGAGTTGTTCCAGACAGCCCCACCTATCACAGGTCTAGAGGCCTAGGAGGGAAGAATGGCTCTGTTGGCCAGGCCCAGGATCCCAATGCCCTGCACAGCATTGGGACACTGGTCCCCACATCCTGGTTGCTCTGGCTGCTGTTACAAAGGGTATGAGCCATAAGACTTGGTGCTTCTATGTGGTATTAAGCCTGAAGGCACAGAGAATGCAAGGGTGAAGAAGGGTTGGCAGCCTCCCCTTAGATGTCCATGGAGGTATGGAAAAGTCTGGGTGCCCTGGCAGAAGTCTGCTGCAGGGGTGGAGTCCTCACAGAGAGCTTTTACTATGGTAGTGTCAAGGGGAAGTGTTTGGTTGGAGACACCATACAAAGTCTCCACTGGGGCACTGCCTAGTGGAGCTGTGGGAAAGGTGCTGTGTACTACAGACCCCAGTATGGTAGATCCATCAGCAGCTTGCACCCTGCACCTGGAAAAGCTGCAGGCACTCAACTCCAGCCTGTGAGAGTAGCTGCAGGGGCTTTGCCCTGCAAAGACACAGGGATGGAGCTACTCAAAACCTTGGAAGACCATCCCTTGAACCTGTGTGCCCTGGATGTGGGACATGGAGTTGAATGGGATCATTTTGGAACTTTAAGATTTAATGACTGTCCTGCTGAGTTTTAGTGTGGGACCTGTAGCCCTTTTCTTTTGGCAAATTTCTACCTTTTGGAACAGGAATATTTACCCAATTCTTGTACTCCCATTGTAGCTCAGAAGTAAATAACTTGTTGTGATTTCACAGGCTCACAGGTGGAAGGAACTCATTTGGATTTGGGACTTCTGAGTTAAAGCTGGAATGAGTTAAGAGTTTGGGGGACTATGGAGAAGATATTTTGCAATGTGAGAAGGTCATGAGATTATTTTGCCATGTGAGAAGGACCTGAGATTTGGGGGACCAGGGGCAGAATGATATAGTTTAGATGGTCCCTCCAAATCTTATGTTGAGATATAATCCCCAGTCTGGGGTCTGGTGGAAGGTATTTGGGTCTTGGGGGTGGATTTCTCAGGAATGGTTTGGTGCTATCCTCGTGAGAGTGAGTGAATTATCATGAGATCTGGCTGTTTAAAAATGTGTGGCACCTTCCCGATCCCACCTTCTCCTGCTCCTGCTCTCATTATGTGAGATATCTACTCCCCCTTTGCCTTCTGCCATGATTGTAAGCTTCATGAATCCCTCACCAGAAGCCCAGCAGATGCTGGCCCCACACTTTCTGCAAAGCCTGCAGAACCATGAGTCAATTAAACTGTTCTATTTATAAATTACCCAGCCTCAAATATGTCATTATAGCAATGCAAGAACAGTTGAACACACTGGGCTTCTAATCCCCTTTTGTGGATTTGCTTGTGTATCTTTCTGAACGACCTTGAATATATTCTATGGCTTATTAATGGTTTACCAATTAGAACCAAACTAATCTGTTTGATCATGCATGCCATGTACCTGATGAAAAACAAGGTTTTGGGCTTTCAAGTAGAGGGACTTACTTGTCTTACCTTTTCTCGCAATGAACCATCCCTGTATGGTCTCTGGTGTTTCCTCCAATGTCTATAGTATCTTTTAGGAATAAAGAAAATGAAATAACAGTCAAGGAAAAATTGCACACACCACCACGCCCAGCTAATTTTTGTATTTTTTTGTAGAGATGGAATTTCACCAAGTTGGCCAGGATGGTCTCGATCTCTTGACCTTGTGATCTGCCCACCTTGGCCTCCAAAGTGCTAGGATTACAGGCGTGAGCCACCACACCTGGTTGTTATAATTATTTTAAAAAGGTGGATCGTTTGATGAAACGCTGTCTCTGCAACAAATGCAATAATCAGCCGGGCACGGTGGCCTTCACCTGTAGTCCCAGCTCCTCAGCAGGCTGAGGTGGATGGACCATCTAAACCTGGGAGGCGGAGGTTGCAGTGAGCCAGGATTGCACCACGGCATTGCAGCATGGCTGACAGAGTGAGACTCTGTCTCAAAAAAAAGAAACAATGCATGTGTTCACGAAGCTCACAATTGAATGGGTGAGGCCAACTGTTAGTCAAATAATCTTTTAAAGAAAGCTCACCTTGTAACTGTGACAAGAATAGAGCAGAGGGTCCAGATCCACCTCTCTTGGCCTCCCATAGGACTGAGATTACAGGCAGAAGCCACCATGCCCAGCTATTTTTATTTTTATTTAATTTTTGCTAATAATTTAATCCTTAGTGACTGACACATATGAGGGGCCCAAAACAAGTTTGAGCAAATGCATAAGAGCGCTACAGTTTTTATCTAATGATAAATGTAGTGTCCTGGAATTATCCTGAAACCGTCCCTCCCACTCCTGGTCCGTGGAAAAATGTTCTTTCACGAAACCCGTCCCTGGTGCCAAAAAGGTTGGAGACTGCTGACGTGGATGATGCATACCTATGGAGGAAATCCAAGCCTAATAGAAAATTTAAAAAAAAGAAATTAAAATCACTTAAAAACTTGTAACCCATTGTTAACATTTCAGTAAACTTCTTTTGCCAAATCTCTCTTTGCACAAGCACAGACACGTTGACGTCAATCACATCTCATTTGGCCGGCAGCTTTCTTCATGATACAATGCACCATGGAGTTCTTGCCATGCCAATGCCATCAATGAACATTGTTCTCTCCATGATTGGGTCATTTCCCTCCAGGGATGTAACCCACTGACAGGTGGCCAGTCCCACGCTGATGGACGTGAATTGACTTCCAATTTTCCGTTATTTCAAATAAAGCTAAGATTCAAATCCTGGCACATACACCTTTATTTTCTTGTTTGATTGTCTCTTAGGGGCAAATTACTAGATTCTTTTAATACTTAAACACATGCAAAGGAGGCAATGAGTAGGCCTCACTTCAGTTCAGCCTAGTGAGACATTTCCACCCTCACTGCCTTCCCCGGCTGCCATCTATGATCCTGGGAGTACGTCCAGTGAAACTGAGCCATTAGCGAGGGCTGCGTTTCAGATGCTGAGAAGCACGAGACGCGTTCTCATCCCTTGAGAAGATTAAACATTGAGCGGCTCCAGGGACTTCTTATTAGCTGGTAAGTAGTTTTTCTTGTTACTCCTCTCTTTCTGTGTTGTAGCAGACACGGAATTTCATTTAGAGGAATGTTAAGAGAAAAAGAGGGGTTCCCGGAAGATAAGGACATTTGGAGGGCAGATACCTGGATATTCCAACAGAGTGAGGACGTCTCTGGCCCAGAAATTCTGCAGGCTGCCAGGTCACGGATACCCACACGGGGGTGTGTTCGCGTGGCTTCTCGCTGGGCTAGAGAATCTTGATCCAGCCTCTCTGACCACCAGGCCTATGGGAGAAGTTGTGTGGTCTCATTCCCTGCAAGGGGTCGCTTCGTAAGTGAAATATTAGTGATTTATGCTACCATTTTTCTTGCAACTCTCTCTGTCCACGGTGCTTGGCTAGATTATTTGCCACATCTAAGGCAGGTTCCTGCTGGCTTCCGTTGGTTTGAGACGGTGTAGCTTGGAGGTCCGCACAATCCCGGAGCAGCCGCCAGAGGGAGCCCCCACTTGCCTCAGAAGTCTTGGTGTTCGCTGCGAACAGCCTTAAGGTTCTACAGAATTTTTTCACCAGAGCAAGCAACTTCCCTGGCTTTTTCCAAAGTTTAACATGAAGGCACTACATTATTGTTATTGTTTTTTAGTTGCAAAATTGAATTGGAAACTTCTGTTTTTCAATCGTAGTAAAAGTATTTGTTTTGGCCAGGCGCGGTGGCTCACGCCTGTCATCCCAGCACTTTGGGAGTCCGAGGCGGGTGGATCACGAGGTCAGGAGTTAAAGACCAGCCTGGCCAAGATGGTGAAACCCCGTCTCTACTAAAAATACAAAAAAAATTAGCCTGGCGTGGTGGCGCGTGCCTGTAATCCCAGCTGGTCAGGAGGCGGAGGCAGAGAATTGCTTGAACCCAGGAGGCGGAGGTTGCCGTGAGCAGAGATGTCGCCACTGCACTCTAGCCTGGGCAACAGAGGGAGACTCTGTCTCAAAAAAAAAAAAAAAAAAGTATTTGTTTTACAGAAAAGAGTTGCATACATAATTCGGTTTTAAAATGTGTGATGAAGATAGGTTGAGTTTGTTGAACTGTACTCTCTTGAAGTATGTGATGTGACTCTGTTTCTCAAATTCCCTAACATTTTAAGAGAAAAGCTTATCCAGTATTTTCTAGTGGGATTGCATCAAAGTTCTAGTGCTGACTCTGTGCAGACCTTGGTCAGAATAACTGGGGATATTTCTGTTATGTTATGGGTTAACAGCAGCCCTACAGCTGTTGTTATTTAATAGTTTGGTTTCAGATTTATAAACAACCGCCCTTCTGGGAATGATAATGCGTGTTCTGCCTATCTTCTTAATGTCTGCCTCCATGGGGTAGTTGGTGATCTCCACTGCACAGTGCGATCCCTTGGATGCAGAGGTGAGAGTAACAAACGGTCTTCTGCACAATAGGAGGTTAGTGGATCATAAGGGTCAGATAAAGCCTCCAGGTTTGGTCTCATTTCTGTTGCTTCCAGTTTTGAGTAATTATGAATAATGTTGCCATAAACATGCAGGCCCAGGTTTTTCAGTTAAAGATAAGCTTTTCATTTCTCTGGGACAGATATGTAGAAATGAGGTCCCTAGAGACTGGGCCTTACATAAGCAAATATTAACCTCCTTAAGAAATCATCTGCCTTCAAGACAAGAAGTAACCAAAATCAGAGTTGAATTGAAAGAGATTGGGACAAGAAAATCCACTCAAAAGATCAATAAATCCAGGAACTGTTTTGTTTAAATTAATAAAGTAGATAGATCACTAGCTAGGTTAATAAAGAAGAAAAGAGAGAAGATTTAAATAAACATAATCAGAAACAGGAGGGATATTACCACTGACCCCACAGAAATACAAATAACAGTCAGAGAATATTATTAACACCTCTATGCACATTAACTAAAAAATCTAGAAGAAATAGATAAATTCCTGGACACATATTCCCTCCCAAGACTGAACCAGGGAGAAATTGAATCCCTGAAAAGACCAATAAGGAGGTCTGAAATTGATAGGTATAGCCTGCCAACCAAAAAAAGCCCAGGACTAGACAGATTCACAGCTGAATTCTACCAGATGTACAAAGAAGAGCTGGTGCCATTCCTGCAGAAACTACTGTAAAAAAACTGATCAGGAGGGATTCATCCCTGACTCATTCTATCGGCCAGAATTATCCTGACACCAAAACCCAACAGAGACACAAGAAAAGAAAGAAAACTTCAGGTCAATATCCTTGATGAACATTGATGCAAAAATATTCAACAAAATGCTAGTAAACCAAACCCAGTAGCACATCAAAAAGTTTATCCAGGCCGGGCATGGTGGCTCAAGCCTGTAATCCCAGCACTTTGGGAGGCCGAGACGGGCGGATCACGAGGTCAGGAGTTTGAGACCATCCTGGCTAACATGGTGAAACCCCGTCTCTACTAAAAAACACAAAAAACTAGCCGGGCGAGGTGGCGGGTGCCTGTAGTCCCAGCTACTCGGGAGACTGAGGCAGGAGAACGGCGTAAACCCGGTAGGCGGAGCTTGCAGTGAGCTGAGATCCGGCCACTGCACTCCAGCCCGGGCGACAGAGTGAGACTCTGTCTCAAAAAAAAAAAAAAAAAAAAAAGTTTATCCACCATGTTCAACTAGGCTTTATCCCCGGAATGCAAGATTGCAATGTTCAACACAGGCAAATCAAGAAATGTGATTCATCACATAAACAGAACTAAAGACAAAAAACACATGATTACCTCAATACATGCAGAAAAGGCTTTCAAAAAAATTCAACACCCCTTCATGTTAAAAACTCTCAATAAACCATGGTATTGAAGGAACATACCTCAAAATAATAAGAGCCATCTATGACAAACCCACAACCAACATCATACTGAATGGACAAAAGCTGGAAGCATTCCCCTTGAAAACCGGCACAAGGCAAAGATGCCTTTTTTTTACCACTCCTATTCAACATATTATTGGAAGTGTTGGCCAGGGCAATCAGGCAAGAGAAAGAAGTAAATTGCATCCAAAAAGGGAGAGAGAAAGCCAAACTATCCCTGTTTGCAGACGACATGATCTTTATCTATAAAACCCCCATAGTCTTGGCCCAAAAGCTCCAACAGCTGATAAACAACTTCAGCAAAGTTTCAGGATACTAAACATCAACATTTTTCATGGAACTAGAAAAAACAAACTATTTAAAAATTCATTTTGAACCAAAAAAGACTCCAAATATCCAAGGCAATCCTAAGCAAAAAGAACAAAGGTAGATGCATCATGTTACCTGACTTCAAATTATACTACACGGCTACAGTAACCCAAACAGCATGGTAATGGTACAAAAACAGACAGATAGACCAATGAAACAGAATAGAGAATCGAGAAATAAGGTTGCACACCTACATCTGGTCTTCAACAAACCTGACAAAAACAAGCAATGGGGAAAGGATTCCCTATTCAATAAATAGTGCTGTGATAACTGGCTAGTCATATGCAGAAGACTGAAACTGAATCCCTTCCTTACACCATATACAAAAATTAAATAAATGGTGCCGGGATAACTGGCTAGCCATATGCAGAAGATTAAAACTGGATCCCTTCTTTATACCATACACAAAAATTAACTCAAGATGGATTAAATACTTAAATGTAAAACCCAAAACTATCAAAACTTTGGAAGACAACCTAGGCATTACCATTCTGTACATAAGAATGAGCAAAGATTTCATGGCAAAGACACCAAAGCAATTGCATCAAAAGCAAAAACTGGCAAATGGAATCTAATTAAACTAAAGAACTTCTGCACAGCAAACTATCAACAGAGTGCACAGACAATCTACAGAATGGAAGAAAATTTTTGCAAACTATGCATGTTACAAAGGTCTAATATCCAGCATCTGTAAGGACCTTAAACAAATTTACAAGAAAAAAGTAAACAATACCATTCAAAAGCAGGCAAAGGACATGAACAGCCATTTTTCAAAAGAAGACATATATGAAGCTAAGAAGCATATGAGAAAAAGCTCAAATCACAGATCACTGGAGGAATGCAAATCAAAACCACAATGAAATACTATCTCACACTAGTCAGAATGGCAATTAATAAAAAGTCAAAAAATAACCAATGTTGGCGAGGTTACAGAGAAAAAGGAATGCTTATACACTGTTGGTGTCAGTGTAAATTAGTTCAACCATTGTGGAAGACACAATAGTGTGGCAATTCCTCAAAGACCTAAAAACAGAAATACCATTTGACCCAATGATCCCATTACTGGATATCATTACTGGGTATATATCTAAAGGAATATAAATCATTCTGTTGTAAAGACACATGCACGTGCATATTCACTGCAGCACTACTCACAACAGCAAAATCATGGAATCAACCTAACTGTGCATCATTAGTAGACTGGATAAAGAGAATATGCGGTATATACACCATAGACTGCTATGCAGCCATACAAAAGAATGAGATCATGCCCTTTTCAGGAACACAGAGCAGCAGGGCATTATCCTTAGCAAACTAACGCAGGAAGAGAAAACCAAATACTGCATGTTCTTACTTGTAAGCGGGAGCTAAATGATGAGAACACACAGACACATGGAAGGGAACAACACACACTGGGGCCTATTGTAAGGTGGAGGGTGGAAGGAGGGAAAGGATCAGGAAAAATAACTGTTGGATACTAGGCTTAGTACCTGGGTGAGGAAATAATCCATACAACAAATCCCCTATGACACAAATTTACCTATATAACACATGTACCCCTGAACTTAAAAGTTAAATTAAAGAAAGAAAGAAATCATCTGCCTTCTTTAACCACACTCCATTCTTTACCAGTACTCTTTCCTTAGATGACTTCATTCATTTCCAGAGCGATAAATGTCATTTGCAAATTGAGAAGACTCCAATTATATCCCTAACTCAGATATTTCTTCTGAAATGATGTCTGACTATTACATCATCTTAGGAACACCTCTTACTGGACGTTTCACAGGCAACTCAAATGTAACCTGTCTAAGATGGAATTCCTGATTCCTCCTCCCAAACTGCTTCCTCCCCATCTCAGTAAGTGGAATCACCAACCATATACCCAGTTTCTCAGACTAGATGGTCACCCCGAGTCCCTTTTCCCGTCATCCTATTCTTTAGTCAGTGTTGTGGTTTTAAGCTTCGAAAGATATCTTAAAACTCCCACTTTCCCCTATATCCACTGCCACCAACTTCATCTATACCATCAGCAGAGAGTGGGCTCAGAGGAGCCTGAGTCAAGGACAGTCTTTGTCTAAGGGTAGCAGAGTGCAGAGATGTGTCCATCTGAGACCCTGAGCCTCAGATGAGCTCCCTGAGGGACTGTGTTTACCAACCCTGGGGTACACCTACCTCTGGCATTCTTGTTATGTGAGACTATAAAGGCCCTTATGATTTTATGCTTTAAGTCAGCTTGAGTCAAGTTGCTATTGTTGTTGCTTTGATTGTAGATTTTTTTGTTACTTACAGACAAAAGCATTCCAACTGGTAAAACACAGCTTGCCAGAAAGTAAATAGTTATAATTTTAGATAAATAAAAACATGCTCCCATATTAATGGTATTAGCACTTAAAGTTAACTTGCTGAAGAGGATTTTAAAAAATATATATGTGTTCCTTTAAAAAAAATAAGTGGCCTTTATGGAGGAGATATCACATACATTGAAATGTACCAATATATATGCATAGTAGGTAAAACGTTAATATATTTTACTTTAATTGTACTACAATTACAAAGTGTTTTCCAATAACATGTTCTGTTTGATTTTCCTTGCCCTATGAAGTAGACAGTGCAAGTTTTATTACTAAATATAATAATTTTCATCTACTCTTCAAATATTTATTAAGGACCTACTATGTGTCAGGCATTGTGAAAAGTGCTGGGCACAATGTTAAACAAGACAGTCTGAGCCCAACACTAACAGAACTTGCTCTAGAGCAAACAGACAAGGCTGTCATCAGAGGATGTGGGAGATGGAACTAACTTCATGGAGTGTGATGTTTTCTTGGACACAAAGTGTGAAAAAGGCTAGTCATACAAATTGTTTGGATAAGAGAAATCCAGACAGAGGAAACAGCTTGTATGAAGAACCCTTCAGTTAAAAAAAATGTGGCATATGTGGCATATTCTAGGAACCAACTAAATGTCATGTGAGTGAGTTGAGGGAAAGAGTAGATTATGATGAGGTTAGAGAGATAAGATAGGTAAAAACCTGTAAGACATGCAGGGTTGTAAAGGTCATAATAAGAAATTTGAGAAATCATTGAGTGGTTTTCAGGAAAGAAAAAGAGGTTAACTGAAGGGGCTAAGACACAGTAGTAAGTACAGAAAGGCCTGTTGGGTGTTGGCATTCATCTCCATGAAAGATGAAAGGACGCACTGGACACCTGGAGACAGAACCAAGAGGAGGACTGGGATCATTCAGGAATTTGATTGACCAGGTTTGCTTGGAGTTGGATGTGAACCTGAAAACAAAGTGGGAATTTGTGTGCAATGCCTAGGGTTAACTGAATGAATGGTGTCCTATGTACTGAGGAGGAGTCTGGGTGCTGCCTGTACATTTCAAAGAGTTTCTTTTCAGACATACTGAGTTTGAGATGGCTGTGATATCACATCAGTTGGATATAAAAGTCTGAAGCTTGGAAGAAAGTCTGGGCTAGAGATTAACATTAGAGTTCATGGCATGAACTCTAATGATAATTAAATTAAGATGATAATTAAATTCCTAGGAAAAATGAGAAAGCTTGGGATCACGACATATTTAGGGTTCAAAAGGGGAGGAGAATCTCACCAAGAAGACAGAGGAGGAGTAACTATCCAGTGAAAGGAAACCCAGAATAGAGCAAAATGGCAGAAGCCAGGAAGGATGGTGTTTTCAGGATGGGAGGCTCAGTTATGAAGACTGCTACCTGAGGTAAGATCAGGACAGAAATTTGATAAAATGGAGGTTCTGCATGACAAGTGGCATATTGGGGGGGGAAGCTAAACTAAAGGATGAAGAGAAATAAATCAGTAGTAAAAATGAAGGCAGCATTTGTAGATAAATCTTTGAGAAGCTGTGCTATGGTTTGAATGTATTCTGCAATTAATCTCCAAATTCATGTGTTGATTGCAGGTGGGGCCTTTGGGAGGTGATTAGGATTAGATGAGGTCATCAGGGTGGAGACCCTATGATGGGATTGATGGCTTTTTAAGGAAGGGAGGCCTGAGCTAACAGTCACCCTCTTCCCCTTTTGCCATGTGATGCCCTCTACCGCGTTAGGATGTAGCAAGAGGCTCTCACAAGACGCCAGTGCCATGCTCTTAGACTTCCCAGCCTCCAGAACTGTAAGAAGTAAAATTCTTTTGTTTTTAAAGTATTGTGGTAGTCTGTGGTATTCTGTTATAGCAATGCAAAATGGACTAAGGTAGTTTGTCTATGAAGAAAACAGAAATGGGGTGTAAAATCAAGGTACAGATTTTTATTTATTTATTTATTTATTTTTGAGACGGAGTCTTGCTCTGTCGCCCGGGCTGGAGTGCAGTGGTGCGATCTCAGCTCACTGCAAGCTCCGCCTCCTGGGTTCCCGCCATTCTCCTGCCTCAGCCTCCGGAGTAGCTGGGACTACAGGCTCCCGCCACCTTGCCCGGCTAGTTTTTTGTATTTATAGTAGAGACGGGGTTTCACCGTGTTAGCCAGGATGGTCTCGATCTCCTGACCTCGTGATCCGCCCGTCTCGGCCTCCCAAAGTGCTGGGATTACAGGCTTGAGCCACTGCGCCCAGCACAGATTTTTAAACAGAGATATTCTGGAGATTGACTTGACTTGACAAGAATCATCCATTAGAAATAGAGACATTTCTGGCCGGACGCAGTGGCTCATACCTGTAATCCCAGCACTTTGGGAGGACAAGGCAGATGGACTGCCTGAGGTCAGGAGTTCAAGACCGGTCTGGCCAACATGGTGAAACCCAGTCTCTACTAAAAATACAAAAAAATCAGCTGGGCGTGGTGGCGTGTGCCTGTAATCCCAGTTACTTGGGAGGGTGAGGCAGGGGAATTGCTTGAACCAGGGAGGCGGAGGTTGCATTGAGCCGAGATCACACCCCTGCACGCCAGCCTGGGCAACAGAGCGAGACTTTGTCTAAAAAAACAAACAAACAAAAAGAAATAGAGAAATTCTAATGCAGTGGAGGGCCAGGGTGATCACAGAGCCACTGTCCTTGAGAATGTGTCCGTGATAGGACACAATACGTGGATGCAATGGATTATCTGCTGTTGACCACCAGCTCACTAAATCTCAATGCAGTGCTGAATGAACTGTGATAATGCCCCTTTTACCAATTAAGAAACTGAGTTTCAAAGAGGTTAAGTAATTTGCCCAAAGTTGTAACGTGGAAAGCAGGATTCAGAGCCAGTTTGTTCAACTCCAGTATTTTTTCCTTGTCTTCCAGGCAGGAAAAAATGTGAGAGCATTTTATGAACATTTGGGATGGGTACATGCCTACAAGTTTTCTCAGCAACGGGGGTGGCAGGGAAGGAGGAGAAACACCCTTTTCTTGCTTGTGCTTCATCCCCTGCTCCCCCAGCAGAGTGCACTGGGGTTGGGTGCTGCTGCTCCCATGTGCAATGGGAGTGAGAAAGATCAGAGTAAAGGAGAGACAGGCACACTGGGATCCGTACTGTTTCTAGGCCACTGACTGAAGGAGCTCCTGCAGACTTCAGTGGAAGATGGTGGTGGAAACTAGAGGACCTGAAATAGAACGTTCAGCAGATTGAAAGTCCTTTTGGTTATTTGAGATGAGAATGTATGGCAAGTTTTAAAGTGGAATAGCTTCAAATATACTAACAAAAGTTTGAGGTGAATGCATTTTAAATTTCCCCTTGTATACTTTTCCAAGCCTACAGTGACTCTGACTTAATTCTGAGGTACTTTATACATAAACCCATGATTAGGGTTGTGTGTGCTTCATTTTTGGGTGCCCTTTAGAAAACATATCTGTACTCATGATTCCTCTCACCCTCCCTTGCCTCTCTTTCCTCCCTCTTCTTTCTCTGGCAAACAAAGGGTACACTGGGCAACTGGATGCTTTTTAATCTATACCACTCTCTTGACCTATCAATTTTTTCTAGGCCTGTCTTTGTTATGAAAAGACATTCAAATTAAAAAAGGATAATTCCAAATATTTGTCAAACAAAAATATGCATATCTGAGAGCTACCTCTCAGGGTAGTCTGTGCTTCCCCTCAGCTTTTAGAGAGTGGGGGAGGCCCCCTGGGCAGGTAGCTGTGTGTGACAGGAACAAAACCAGGTACCTCAGACAGAGGCTGCCAGGTCTTTTGACTGCTCCTAGGTTTCCATGTGGTGTCTGTGCGTGGTCAAACCATTTGCTAAATTTTGGATGTTACCTGAGATTTTCCAAAAAGAGGCTGACTTTCCTTGGGATATAAATTTAATTTCCACAGTGGGACCTTCCCTCCGTCCACTGGCTGAATTCTTTCAAACTCAGAGACAAAATCATCCTTAGCCTGCCCATGTACGTTTTTAGAGCAAGCATTTAGTTTCACACACAAAACCACACAGACTGAAAACATCATTAGAATCAGTTTCACCTTAAAACCTAAGCAGATGGTGGGAGTCCTGTGTGAGGTACAGACCTGTCATTGTCACTTGAATTTGACCTGAAAGTCATGTCATGTAAGTTGATGCTAAAGGAACACAGTTGTGACAAAGATTCTCTCTGGAGAACCTTTAGCTCTCTCAGGCCAAATCCATTCCAACTCCAGCCACGTGGCCTTCCAGGAGCTGGAGCAGCCCATGGATGAGGCTCAGGAGGCAGTTTGAACAATACTTGGCCAGGTAGAGATGATCTACCAAACTATAAAACAAACAAACGAACAAACAAAAAATCACTTTATTGTCATCAACCAATTTTTCCATATGGCTACATTTTCTGCATTTAGAGTTTGAAAAATAATTGAGCCTTGGTGGTAAGAGTCTTCTGTGAGTGTAACATATACATTAACTGTGACCACCCACTCCTGCCATTCCTGGACACACACACACACCCACACACACCCACACACAACCACACAACCACACACCACCACACACACATCCCATACACAGCCACACACAACACACACACAACACACACACCCACACACAACCACACACACCCACACAACCACACACCTCACACACAACCACACACACCCCATACACAACCACACACAACACACACACCCACACACACCCACACACAACCACACACACCCACACACCCACACAACCACACACCTCACATGCAACCACACACACCCCATACACAACCATACAGAACACACACATCCCATACCCAACCACACACCATCACTCACAACACACACACACACCACACACAACACAAACACTCCACACACAACCACACCCCTGCAGACGACACACCCCCTGCATACAACCACAACCCCCCACACAACCACACACATCACACACACCACACACAGAACCACACATCCCACACACAACCACCCCCCCCACATACAATATCACACACTCCACACACAACCCCACACACAACCACACCCCCCCACACAACACACACACAACCACGCTCATCCCCCCACACACACCCTGCTGGGGGCAGTGTAGTTGGGCCTCGGGTAATTCCTGCCTCATCAAGAAGCGATGTGTTTTCCTGGGCATGGATGGGGTGGAATGGGCCTTAGGGGAATTTTCAGATTCCTAAGGTCTGAGCTGCGCCTGAGACTCCCTGTATCTGCTGACTGTCCTGCACTCCCCTTCCTGGGCCTCACTCGTGGGCTGCTCCAGTTCCTGGGAGTCCTTGCGGCTGTGGTGGGAATGCATTTGGTCTGAGGGAGCTGACGGTTCTCCCTCCAAAGACCCCGCCTCCAAAGACCCCGCCTCCAAAGACTTCATTTCCCTGGGCAGGAGATGGGTCCCAAGGCCCAGCTTAAAGCCTGCCCCAAGCTCACGTTCCGCTGCCGTCCCTTCCCTTCCCTGTTGGGGCTCACTCTTCAAGTCCAGTGTGTTCCTCATTGTTCAGAGAGTTAATAATCCACCTAGTGCTAACTGGGCGACCGGGCAGAGAGAACGCTGTGTTTCCTTCCCTCCTGGCTCTGAGGCTGGCTCTCCGTGCCCTGCAGCTAGGGGAGTCGTGGGGCTGGGCTCCCACCAGGAGACAAGGCGAGGTCTGCCACTTCCAGGCCTGCTCTCTAAAACATCACCCGAATGCAGAGGACCCAAGAAACTTGAGACTCTAGAGAACAGTGGAGCCGCTAGAAAGAAGAGAGCTGGGCCCTGAAGGACAGTGTGTAGCCCCAACTCCACGCCTGCCAGCGTAAAACGAAACTACAGCTGTTAGAGCAGCGAGACAGCCTAAACTAACACAGTGGCCACGTTTCCCCAACCAAATCTAAGGATTTATGATCCAATAGAATGTGCTAAAAGGAGCGATGAGGCAGAACTTTAAAATTAGGGCTGTGCTCGACAATCTAGGGCACAGCATCTAAATAGGTGTGAATAACACCCCTCTGCTTAGTCTTCACTAGCTGAACTGAGCCAGGAGAAATGAGTTGGATGTTGGTCATCAGGAAACACACTGAAAGTAGACTGGAAACAATTACTCAAGCCTTCCCATTGTTCTATCTTGTTTCTAATAAAATATTTTAATGCACTTTGATAGTCCTTTTGGCATTTGGATTATATTTCACTGTAAAGTTCTTTTTCTTCAATGTATCTGACTAGGCAACCCTAGGAAGCCTAAAACGCCATGCTGCCTAGAAATAGCGTTCTCCTCTATCTCCCTGCTACTCACCGTGTGGTCCCCAGAATACAGCATCAGCATCACTAGGGCACTGGTTAAAAATGCACAATATCTGATCTCACCCCAGACCTGCTGAATCAGAACCTACTTTTCAACAAGAGACTCAGGTGATTTGTATGCCAGTTAAATTTGAATTTTTAACTGTTTTCCTGTCTTACAACACCTTATAACATCATGGTATCTGGTCACCCATTTCATGGACTAAGAAATTGAGGCACTGAGAAAATGTATTTCCTCCCAAGATCATGAGCTTATTCCTAGACTTAAAGTACTTTAATTTTATTTTTTTAAATAAAATGCAGTTCCTGCTTTATTAAATTATATGGTTGACATAGATGTACATCAACCCTCATCATGCGTTCACATAGAAAAGCAATTGCCATAAACAATACCCAGGCAGCATGCAAGCTGGTAAGTGAGCACACGCCCAGCTGCGGCACCGCTGGAAGTCCCGCCATCACCGCATTGCCTTTCTCTGGCTCTTGGAAGCGTGTCTTCGACTGGCTCGAATCCACAGTGAGTTGGTTTGTGTTTCTTTATGTGAGAGCACAGAACAGTCTGGAAACCGCCAGTGAGCCCGATTCCCTGAAATGTGGCTGTTGGATCGCCTGTTTTGCATGCTCCCTGTTGGCAGCTGTTGCAGGCATGGAGTCCCTTTAAGGAGCCTGCCCTGAGTGTGGTATTCCACCTGCGCTTGGGACAGAGCAGCTTTCTCTGCCTTAATTGTCCTTTAAAGAAAAAGCGATCAAATGGGTTGAACAATCGCAGGTTTCCACCTCTAAATTGGCCCTGAATATGTATTTGGAGTCTGGTAAAAATAGCCAGTTATATGAAATGATTGGTTTAGGGGGACGCTGGAGGTGTTTACTTTTCCAAATGGAGATTCCACCTACATTTATGAAAAAATCTAATGGCTTGTCTCTTAAAACATACTGCCTTCTTTCTTCCGCAAAAAAGGTGTGAGTCAGCACTTTACCCACCATAATAGCTATGGGCCAGCTTACAAAGTTTTGGAAAGGTACCGCGTTTTAAAATATTGATTCTAAAACTCAGATTTTTTTCTAATCTGTCTCAACAGTCAATAAAATTGGTCAGAGGAGCCTGCTAAGCAGCCCAGCAGAATTCTTAAAGAGATTTAAGGGTTTCATCATCTGTTAGAAACAGATGCAGATGAGAAAGAAAAAGAGAAAAATGGAAGGTTCGGGAAGACATGTTACTGGAGGCTCTTCGATTTAGGATAGGACATGGAAAGTGCGTTGAGGTAATAGAACTCCCATAACAAACATGACATCAATTTTCCAGGACTAGCATTTATAATAAAATGCCTGTGTTTGTAAATAACCTGAAAATTTAGAAATTGCTCGCACATTCATTATTGTTTCTAACCCTTATTCTGGAAGTTAGCAATTGCTATTCTAAATTTACAGATGCATAAACAAATTTATATAAGATAAGTGGCTTGCCTGTCTAATTCATAAGCAGCAGGTCTGCAGAATCACTTGTTATTTTTAAAGTGTATGTTTTGAATGATCTGTCACTTTCCTGTCAGCCCTAGAATCTGGCCATTTATGAATATGGGGTATGGCTGAAAAATGTAAGGGCAGAATATTTTATATGTTTAATAGCAGTTAGATTTTTTTAAAAAAAATGTTTGATACAGGTAAAAACGTCACCTTAAAAAATCAGATGAGTGTGTTACTCCAATGCTAAAAAGCAGTATTAAATCTAATTCCCCCTTTCAGTACAGAGAATGTGGCACGACTGAAAACAAAATTCTATTTATTGACTTTGAAAGTCTGAGAATAAATGTGTCTGTATCTGCATACATATACTTACATAGCATATGTACAATTACACTGGATATGTATATGTACATGCAAACATATGTGTATGTTGTATATGTGCAGTCATCCCTCAGTATCTGCAGGGGATTGGCTCCAGGACTCCCTTCAGATACCAAAATCCACAGGTGCTCAAGGTCCTGATACAAAGTCGTGTAGTATTTGCATGTAATCTATGTACATCCTCTTGTATATTTTAAATAATCTCTAGATTACTTATAATAGCTAACACAATCTAAATGCTACTTAAATAGTTTTTATGTTGTATTGTTTTTTAAATTTGTATTATTTCTTACTGTTGCATTGTTATTATTCATTGATTAATTTTTTTGATCTGCAGTTTGTCAGATTCATGGATGTGGAACCTTTGAATACAGAGGGTAGACTGTATATGTACATTGTGTACATACATGCACATGTATATGTATATGGTATGTTTATATGTACATGTGTATTATACATGCATAGGAAACAGCAACTCACACACTTTTTAAATGTTGTCTATTTTATTTTCTTAATTGGCAAATAGTAATTGCACATATTCATGGGTACATAGTGATGTTTTGATGTATAATGTACAGGGATCAGATCACGGTGATTGGCACATCCATCATCTCAAACATTTATCATTTCTTCATGTTGGGAACATTCGACATCTTCTTCCAGCTATTTGAAGCTATGACTGTTAACTCTGGTCATCCTGCAGTGTCATAGAACACTCAGACTTATTCCTCCTGTCTAGCTGTGATTTTGTGTCCTTTAACAAATCTCCCCCATCCTTCCTCCCTCTACCCTCCCCAGCCTCTAGCATCCTCAATTCTACTTTTTGCTTCTGTGAGATGCACTTTTCTTTTTTGGCTTCCACATATGAGTGAGAACATGTGGTGTTTAACCTTCTGTTCCTGGCTTATTTCATTTAACATAATGCCCTTCAGGCTCATCCATGTGGCTCCAAATGACAGGATTTTATTCTTTGTGATGGCTCAACAGTATCCCATTGTGTATATATGCCGCATTTTCTTTATCCATTCATCTGTTGATGGACACCTAGGTTGGTTCCATATCTTGGCTATTGTGAATAGTGCTGTAACAAACATGAGGGTGCAGATATCTCTTCAATATAGTGTTTTTCTTTCCTTTGGGTAAATGCCCAGTAGTGGGATTGCTAGATCATAAGGTTGTTTTATTTGTAGTTTGTTGAGAAACCTCCTTACTGTTCTCCATAGAGGTTGTACTGGTTTACATTTTCATCAATAGTGTATGAGAGTTTTCTTTTCTTCGCATTCTTGCCAGCATTTTTTGTTTTTTGTCTTTTTGATAACAGCCATCCTAACTGGGTGAGATGATATCTCACTGTGGCTTTGATTTGCATTTCCCTGATGATTGCTGATGTTGAACATTTTAAAATATAGTTGTTGGCTATCTGTATACCTTCTTTTGAGAAATGTCTGTTCAGTTCATTTGCCCACTTTTAAATTGGGTTGATTATTTTATTACTGTTGAGATGCTTGAGCTCCTTGTATATTCTGGATATTAACCCTTGTTGGATTTGTAATTTGCAAATATTTTCTCCCATACTGTAGGCTGTGTTTTCAGTCTGTTGATTGCAGGATGCAAAATGAATATACAAAAACCAGAAGTGTTGCTATACATGAACAATGAGCTAGCTGAAAAAGAAATCAAGGCCGGGTGTGGTGGCTCATGCCTGTAATCCCAGCACTTTGGGAGACAAAGGTGGGTGGATCATGAGGTCAGGAGATCGAGACCATCATGACCAACATGGTGAAACCCTGTTTCTACTAAAAATACAAAAAAATTAGCCATGTGTGGTGGTGGGCACCTGTAGTCTCAGCTACTCAAGAGGCTGAGACAGGAGAATTGCTTGAACCCAGGAGATGGAGGTTGCAGTGGGCCGAGATTGTGCCACTGCACTCCAGCCTGGGTGACAGAATGAGACTCCATCTGAAAAAAAAAAAAAAAGAAATCAAGAAGGCAATCCTATTTAAAATAGTTGTAAAAAATAAAATCCCTAGGAACAAATTAACCAAGGAGGTGAAAATGACCTCTACAAGGAAAACTACAAAACACTGATGAAAAAAATTCGAAAGGATACAAATGGAAAGACATCCCATGCTCTTGAATTGGAGGCATTAATATTATTAAAAACACAATACTACCGAAAGTAATCTATAGTGTTAGTGCAATCCTTATCAGAATAACAATGGCATACTTCACAGAAATAGGAAAAAAATCTAAAATTTGAATGGAACCACAAGAGTCTGAAGAGACAAAGCAATCCTAAGCAAAAAGAACAAAGCTGGAAGCATCACCCTACCTGACTTCAAAATATACTACAAAGATGTAGAAACCAAAATAGCGTGGTACTGGCCTAAAAACAGACACATAGACGAATGGAACAGAATAGAGAACCCAGAAGTTAATCCATGTATCTATAGCCAACTGATTTTTGACAAAGGTGCCAAGAACACTCATTGAGGAAAGAACAGTCTTTTCAGTAAAGGCCTGGGAAACCTGTATACCCACATGCAGGAGAATGAAACTAGACCCCCACCTCTCACCCTGTACAAAAACTAACTCAAAATGGATCAAAGGCCTAAACATAAGACCTGAAACTAAAACCACTGGAAGAATACATAGGTGAAATGCTTTAGGTCATTGGACTGGGGAAATATTGTATGAATAAGACATCAAAAGCACTGTCAACAAAAGCAAAAGTAAGCAAATGGGATGATATCAAATTATAAAGCTTCTACACAGCAAACTCATGCATTTTTATTTTTAATTTTTTTTTTTTTTTTTTTTTTTTTTTTTTTTTTTTTTTTTTTTTTTTTGTGACAGAGTCTCCCTCTATCCCCCAGGCTGGAGTGCAGTGACATGATCTTGGCTCATTGCAACCTCCACCTCCTGGGTTCAAGTGATTCTCATGCCGCAGCCTCTGGAGTAGCTAGGATTACAGGCGCCTGCCACCACGCCCAGCAAAGTTTTGAATTTTTAGTAGAGATGGGGTTTTGCCATGTTGGTCAGGCTGGTCTTGAACTCCTGACCTTAGGTGATCCACTTGCCTCAGCCTCCCAAAGTGCTGGGATTACAGGTGTGAGCCACGGCGCCCGGTGGAAACTCATGCACTTTTGTAAGGATGCAAGCAGCAGGACTCTTTGCCATGGTGGCGCTCTGAAAATGTGAAATCCTTACATCAATCTTTACTATTTTAGAGATTAACTTATACAGAATTTAAAAATATAATTCAAGCAGGTAATGTAACTACTTGGTGAAGAATTCTAAGCCTAAGGAACCTGTTTGGTGCATTTGCCATGGCTTCATTTTTAGTTGGTGCCTTAACATCTGTGCTGTCCATTGCTCTAAACAAGTCTGTAAGTTTCAGCAAACTATGCAGTATGGGCATTGACTTACGGGGCTGTTTAAAAACGAACAATCCACAGTGCAAACTCCACTTATGACAATGTGGCATAAAGGAAACTTCTGATGTTTTCCAAGATAATTGAAGCATGGAGTTCCCATAGTATGTGTGTTTCAGGACTCCAGACTATCTCCAGGTAAAGGAGCTAGCCAAAAGTTAATTTTTCTTCTTTTCATGTCTTCACATATTGTTTTTCTATATTTTCCTCTTGTTTTGCGATTTAAATATCTTGATCCTTAGAGGTCAGAGATATCAGTCCTGTGACACTTTTCTCCCCAAATTTAGAGGGCTGCATTTTAAATGCATTATTAGGATTCCAAACTGTAAAATAGTATTAAAGAAAAGGTCTATGCTTCTAAAATTTTCATGTTTCTTAAAATTATCAGACTATGTTGTTGAGTAATATTAATTTGTTTATGAATTCAAAATGTATTTTTTGGGAGATGTTGGCATAGGATGAATATGCAGTCTGCTTACAACGACTAATACTCTAGTGGGAGACTGACTTATAAAGGAGGCGTTGGCTGTAGACAGTACTGCATCTGGGTGTGCAAGAAGCATCTTGGACACTACTGAGCTGTGGTCACATCTACTGGCAGCTGACTTTGCTGCTCAGGGAGAGAAAGGATGTGGTAGCTCCATGCATGCGTGCCACATGTGATGTCTTTTACTCCATTTGAGGCACTTGAAACTTCAAGACCTAATTTGAATCTCAACAGTCTTGACAATTAGTTGATATTTTCATCCATTTTTATAGATATGGGCCAAGATGATAGTGATGTCATGCAAGTCACTTAGCCGGTCAATGTGAAGTCAGTATTCAAGTCCTGGCCCAAAATGCCAATGTCAAAATTCTTCTTCCTAATTTTTATTTTTTATTTTTTTTGTTATAGAAGTAAAAGCGTTCATTTAAAAATTCAGAAAAATATGAGGAAGGATAAAAGGTACAAATTTCTGCCAAATAGTCTTTTCTTACAGAATTTTAATGTGTCTACATTTTATGTTCATAACTTTTTAATTCTGGTGCCCATGTGGGCCACTTGCTTTTGTAGAAGCACAATCTAGTAACCAAAAATAATTGGAAAGGAAAGGAAATCCAACATCTAATAGCTTTTCTCGAAATACTCTAAAAGAGATCAAATTCATAGCCTGTGGCTCCATTGATCCCTTCCACAGCACTTTGGAGTCTTATTTGTTAAATATGGTTATGGTGCATGTGCTGGGTCCCCTAAAGGCACGTTAAACATTCAAACCGTGTATTTGTGCATGACCTGCGGCAGCCTCAAAGCTTCTGTATTCATCCATTTTCTCCTCTTTGAGAGGAGCCTAATGATGCCTAATGAGATAATGTATGAATCATGCTCGACAGTGGGGACTCAATACATGTTGTTCTATTCCTGGTTTCCTTTCACTCCTCTCAAAATGTTTCATGTCAAAAAATACTTATTGTATAATACGTTGACCAAAAAAATGTAGGTCACAGCCCTTCAGGAACATTGTAGTTAGGGAGAAAATTACACACAAGAGAGTCAAACAGCAAACCTTAAATGTCTCTGATCATGAAAGGAAGGCCAGGGTCATCCCTTGATTCATATAAGGTCTTGACATGGTCCTC
Organism: Colobus angolensis palliatus; assembly: GCF_000951035.1. Taxonomy (NCBI): domain Eukaryota; kingdom Metazoa; phylum Chordata; class Mammalia; order Primates; family Cercopithecidae; genus Colobus; species Colobus angolensis. The sequence continues at coordinate 10,476,955 of NW_012114488.1, forward strand.
TCCACTGCAGCAATTCACTGAACTCTCAGTCTCCAATGGGGTGGTTGTACGCTCAAAAAGTCCAAGCACCTTCACTTGCAATTGAAGGTTGTACTGGTTTCAAAAATATCCCTCGAAAATTCATGTTCACCACGACCCTTAGAATGAGACCTTATTTGAAATAGGGTTTTTGAGGTGTAATCAGTCAAGATACGGTGAGGTCATACTGGATTAGGGTGGGTCCAGATCCAGTGACTGGTGTCCTTGTAAGAAGAGGGAGATGAGACACAGACACACAGAGGGGCAACCCAGGCGAAGACACAGAAACATACTGGGAGAGCACATTTGGCAGTGGGGGCAGAGATTGGAGAGGTGCAGCCACACACCAAGAATCACCAAGGATTTCCAGCAACACCAGAAGCTGGAAGAGGCAGGAAGGATCCTCCCCTGGAGCCTTCAGAGAGAGCATGGCTCTGTGGACACTTTGATTTTGAACTTCCGGCCTCTAGAGCAGTGAGATAATACATTTCTCTTGTTCAAGTTATTCAGGTTGTGGTTCTTTGTCACAGTGGCCCTAGAAACAGCTACAGAGGTGTTGTTCTCTGTCAAAGTTCCAACCATGCCTCCAGCACTGTTACTCTGTCCTCCACAAGGCTACGTTGTCCTGGAGCATGGACACTTCCAGGTACCTCCAGGCCTTGTTTATGAGGCTTTTTACACCTAGATGGGACTTCTCTTCCCATACTCTCTTCCACCCACACTTCTAGCTTTTTGATTTATTTAGGGGCTCTACCCAAAACCCAGGAGAAGGAATTAAGAGCAATTTTTTCAAAATCAAGACTCTCATTTTTAGTGGATGTATATCTTTTGTTGGGGATGTTTTGTACAGTTGTTGGAAGCACTTTTTGATCCTGTTAGCCATAAATAGCCATGATGTTCTTTAGCATTTAACCAATTGAGAGGTAATAGCCTATATAATCCTTTGATTTATTTAGTCAATCAGGAAGAAATGATGCTCCGTGTGAGATGTTTTATTGCTTTTTATGGACTTTGGAGGGGGGCCTTAGAAGGTATTTGAATGCATGTGTTTTAAATTTTTCCCAAGTGTGGAGCTCTGTTAGTAATGTAATGTTATTTGGCAAACTAGCCCATAACTCAGTGCTGAAAGCAATAACCACTGGTCCCTTACTGTTCTGTGGTATGGATGGTGCTCAGCTGGGCAGTTCTGTTCACTTCACTTGGTGTTGCTCATGTGGCTGCGAGATGACTTCACTCACATATTTGGTGCTTCTGTTGGAATGGCTGTCATTGCTGATGGCTGGCCAAATATTTTCTTTTTCCACGTGGTCTCTCCAGCAGCCTAGCCACTCCTCTTTACATGGTGTCAGACTTCAGTTGCTTCTTAGTGAGCAACTAAAGAGGGCTTAGGAATGTACTCATCCACACAGTTGTATTCTTGGCCAGTCACACATTCTCTGCACTGCTCATTTGTTGGTCTGGTGGGAAGGCCCAGTGCGAGCAACCTGGAACCAAATCTCCATTCAAGCTGGTCTTGGAACCCAAACTGGGCTTTGTGGGATTGTCTGGTTTACGAAGCTAAAATCACCTTGGCCATTCTCTGTGTTGTAATCAATCCAGAATTATTTTCTGAGGAAAACTTTGAATCTGTCTTTAGATACTGCCTCTGAACTCCTTCCTGGGAAAGAGAAATGCCTTGGGTTGCATTAATTTCACCCCAAATAGAATTTAATTCACTAAAATGTGTTTTGGTTATTGTGCCTTAAATTGACAGTAAAGGGCACCATTTTCCATACAAGCTTTTCTTACAGTACTGATGTTGTTATGTACCTTGTTTACTATGCCACAGGGAATCATCTCTATGTTCTGCAGAAATATATGTCAGGGCTTAGTTAAATTAATCTGTGCTTCTCTGGAAAACTAGTTATTTTTTATTTTTTAGTTTTTTTGCATTGCCAATTGGGCAATAGATTGTTTTTCCTCTTATCTTTGGCTGGTTGCAAGTGCAGTGCCCAGTTCCCAAGTGTTCAGAAACATATAATATTTATTTGTGTGATATATATTTGTGTGATATATATTTTTATGATATATGCTTTTATGACATATATTTTTATGATATATATTTTATGATATGTTTTTATGATATGTATTTGTATGTTATATATTTGTATGATATACATTTGTATGATATATATTTTTATGATATATATTTTGAGCACTGGCTGCACTCTCACTTTTATCTTATGTTTTCTCTCCTGTTGTCTCATGTCCTTAAATTCCTATTAGTCATTTCCAATGATTTATGTATCTTGTCTTTGTCATTTTGTTCTTATAACTTCTTGTGTAATTTCTTAGACATGGTAAATGCTTTATTATACATGTTCATTGCCTATTAACCATTTAATGTCTTCAACCGTCCTAGGGTATGCTTTAAAAATCACATTTGTGCCAGAGATGTTCTCCTCTTGGTTGGCTACCTAGAAATGTTTAATTGCTTTTCAGGTAACAGTTCAAAGATGGTGGATAACCTTTGTGAAGTTTTTTTAACTTTAAGAAAGATAGACAGGTACTCCTTCTCCTGTGCTCCCTGTTTTCATTCCTCACCTCTCAGCCTAAATGCTTGACTCATAATTATTGCATAACAAATACTGTAGTGATGGCAGTAGTGGCCTGCCTCGAGCAGTGGCAGCTGGTCTCGAGCAGCTGCTACCATCACACTGGCTGTGGCAGAGTGTCATGGCCAGGGCTGCACACTCTGTAGAGCCGGCAGGAGCCAGAGACAAGTGGGAGCCCCACCTTTTCCAAGTTGGTGGGGCAGGAGCTTCCTGGGTGCAGCTGCAGCCACCCAAATTCTGGCTGCAGACTCGGGCCTCTGGCTCCACAGAGCCAGCCCCATGCCTCCTCAGCTCCCTTGGCATTTTGGGTGCCAGTGAGCATAGGAGGGAAGCTGAGGGGGTGTGGAGGGCAGCTTGGCACTGACCTGCAGGCACCCCTTGGCACCTACAGCCTGGGTGCCATGAGAGGCAGCAAGAGGCAGACAAGTTCTTGAGTAGAAGGGGGCAGGCCCTGAAGCTCCACCTTCAGGCCAGGGAGAGACTGAAGGCTGTGGGCTGGGCTGCTGGTCCTGCAGACTGGAGTGGGAACTTGTGCTGCTTTTTCTGCACTGCCCATGGCTGCCCATGGACCAATCAGCAAGCACTTCCACCCCTGTGAGGCCCATAAAAGCCTTGGGCTCAGCCACGACTGAGCAGACATCAGAATGACCAGCTGCAGAGAGGAGCTACCCTCTCCAGGGTTTCCTCTGAGCTATTCTGTCACTCAATAAAGCCCTTCTTCACCTTGCTCACCTTCCACTTGTCTGCATACCTAATTCTTCCTGGATGCAGGACAAGAACTTGGGACCCGCTGAATGGCAGAGTTGAAAGAGCTATAACACAAACAGGGCTGAAACACACCCCTTGCTCACCATGTTGAGGGTAAAGAAAAGGAGAGAAGAGCTGTGGCCCTTCAGGGAGCCCAGACCTGGGAGCTCCCTAAACCATGGCTGTGACTCCCTCTGCCCTGTTGTTCCTGGAGTCTCCAGGCTTCTGGGCACCACCGCATTCCCTAGTGGCACTTGTGGAAGTTGCTTGTGGTGCACCTAGTCCAGCTGCAGCCTTGCAGAGAACTGGCACCCATGCCAGCACCTGGAGCTGCCCACTCTGCTGCAGCAGCCAGAGTGCCTGACTGTACACAGTGGCCAGACCCCATGCTTGCTTGCTCACATACCTCTCACTGGTCCATGCCTGGCTTGCCCTTGGGAAGCGTGGAACCCAGGCTGGTAGTGTGAGCTGAGCACAGCCTGCCAGGCCAAGTGGGTGGGATGAGCCCAGTGGGCCTCAGCAAAACTCAGGCAAAGGTGCCACCAGTCACAGAGGTTTCTGGTCAGAAAAGCAACACCCCAAGCATCCCATCACAGTAGGATGACTGATTGAGTGATCATAGTTTCTGCTCAATGTAGTTTACACATGATCTATTTCTCGCATAACTAAGAGGTGAGAGTTTTCTTTTTCCACTACTAATGGCAGCTGTTGGCTTCTTGTCTATCACTCTGCCACATCTTGTAGCAGCTCCACCTAGACTATCCCAGGGAAATTCCACACTACGTCCATATCTATGCTGACACAGAAAAAGTCGGGTCTTCTACCTAACCAAAAATCCAACTGTGGTGGTAAGTTGTTTGCTTTGCACACCACCAAAACTCTGAGCCAAATGACCAAAAAAGCCTTTAAAATGTATCAATTGTCGTCAGAATTTATAATAAATTTTTATAAACAGCCTCTGGATTTCTGGTTCAGTAAATTGTTCTTGGCTGTGTGGATGCTTTCAGTGCAATAAATTACTCAATAGCCAAGAGTTTCCCAAGAGCTTCAATAGTTAGTTCTGATCCCTTTACATGTGCAAGTGCTGAAATTGTAGAATGTGTAATATTTGTTATGCTAGTTATTTCCATATGGTACTGAAATATATAATACTCAGGTTAAATTCTGTAAGCTGAGACCATTTGCATGCCTGCCACATTCAGCATTTTCTTGTGTTCTCATAAAGAGTTGGTTCTCAAATATTAGAGGAGAAGAAATCCAGGAAATTGGAGAGGTTTACAAAATTTGGAAATACATGTGATTCTGGTTATTTCAGCTACAGATGTTTTGCTTAGAAAAATTTGTGAGAAAAAGTGCTTGGTCATTGAAATTTTTAGCTTTCATAAACTTACGTATTTATGATTTTAATAAATATCCTCAGTTTGACAGGACTTCATAGTACCTTATAAATGCATTTAGAAATTTCTTAAGAATGCATGTCTGAGATCACTTTCTAGGTAAAGAGGAAAAAAACAAAGAAATGGCTTATTTTTAACATAATGGCACTGTTGAAATTTTTAGTTTGTGTCACAATCCTAAAAGTTTTGTAGATGTGAAGCACTTCTAGAAAACTACATGAAGCAGTCATGTAGATGGCCACTATTTTATAGTGAAAAATGTGGAAAAATTACAGAAGAGTTTTATTTTTATGACTTGGTAGAAAGAGAACCAGGCAAGCATTTGGGGACATGAGGTTAGCCTGAGCTTGACCCCTGTCATTCGAGGCTGAACAGAATGGCCTCCCAGACCCCTTCCTTCCAGAGGCAGCCATGCTCTCTGAGTTCATTTTTAATTCAGGAAGTTGATTGGACATTTGTTCAGCTTTGGCACCGATGCCAATGGTTCTTGCTTAACAAAGAAAGGTGCAAGAAGAGGCTGAAGCCCTCTACCAGTCCTCAGGCATCTTTACCACAGTGACCCCCAGCACTCAAGCCCATAAATTCTGGATCACTTAGCCCATGTCCAGAGCAGTTTCAGGACCCGAGGGGAATCATACCTCTCAGCCCCAGATAGAGGCTCTTGCTCATGTTACGTGTCAGTTTGATAAACGAGTTAGCTCCTGAATGAAAGGAAGCTGCACTTGTTCTGGGGTTTAAAAATGTCACCAGTCTAACAGTAGATATTTCTCAATTTCTAGAAAAAGATGTGGAAGAAGATGAAAACTCAAAGTAGCAATTTGGGAAACTCTTGGTCAGATTCCTTTCTGGGGACTTGTTTATGGACCCCGTAATTGATGGCTTTGTTTTCCTTTCTTCGGAAATAAAATGAAATTTAAAAACTACATCCATACGTCTCACGATGCTTTCCGTGATAACTCACCCACGACACCCACAGTGTTTCTGCTGGAGAACAGCAGGGCCTCCTGGCACCTCAGACGCTGTGGGACTCGTAAGTGGAAATCGCCGCAGCCACTGCTTCTGCCTCAGGGGAGGCCATTTCCTGCCTCGGAAGCCTGATGGTCTCCTGGGGTGTCAGCTAAGCACCTGGAAGAATGCTCCTCTACCTGTTCCTGGTTAGCCAAAAGCATCATAGCCTGAATGGAGGATGGAAAACAGAGCAGGAAAAAGGTGAATATTGAATGAATATGGCCTCACATCCCTCCATGGGGGTCCCAGGAAGGCATGCAAGGGACTCTCTCAAGCCCAGCCCCTCTCTGTGATAACACCGGCCCAGGTGACAGCTGGCAGATGACCTATACTTAGTGTTGGTGAGAAATCTTTAATAATTGCCAAGTAGATGGAAGCCGATTAAGAAGCCTTACTTCAAGAAAGAGGCCACTTGAAAAGGAATGAAGATGCTGGGTTCTGTCACCATTTCTGCTCCTGACGACTCCTCCAGTTGGTGGTGAAGAGAGAATGCAGGGCATGTGTTCTCAAGGTGCCCCGGTGCAGCATCTCAGAACTGTGTGCGTGGGAGCAGCAGGGCTGCACCAGGTGATGTGGGAAGAAGCCAGGCATTGACTCTGCACAGCCACCTGCCTGCTGGGTATGCACAGGGAAGGTGATTTCGCTGGCAACAGGATTCAGGGGTGTGTGTGTGTGTGTGTGTGTGTGTGTGTGTGTGTGTGTGTGTGGCTGAAGGGTAAAGTGTAGACATATCTAAAAAGGATGTACTCCAAGATTCAACAGAAATATTTTAAAAGTTTTGTATTGCATACAGGAGAAGACAAATCTCATTTGAGTCAAGATCAAGAAAGTTTTTGGAAAGAACAAACTTAGTAAAAAAGAAATACAAAGAGGTAAACATGAAATATCAGATTTTACAATCTGCAATGAACTCCCAAGAAAGGGTTACAGCAGCTGAAGGTACAATCACATTCTTGCAATGCGTGCTAGAAGGAGTGAGGAGACTTGACAGTGTGGGGCAGCTAGTAGGGGCTGTGGAGTACGCCCTTGGAAAGCTTGTGGGAATCCGGGGGAAGTGGAAAGAAAGATGAGAAGTTAGTTAATAAACATGGGCATAGAGAGCGAAGAACCAACTTAACTAAGGAAACAAAATCAAATGAATTTGAGGTAATCGTAAGAAGAGTTTCCTGATTGGAAAAGAAGTTGAACGTGCATTAAGAGGGCTCACTCACAGAGACAGAACAAGAGGAAACAAACTGGAGTGTGGTGGTGCATTTGGCACTCCTCCCAAACTCTGGGAGACAGCGATAAACTAACTGATTGAGGGTAATGTGACTAATAAGGATGATGATGTACATATGCACATATACAGTGGAGATTTGTATCCCCAAAGTGACTACATCCATGGAAATATTTCAGTATTCAAGAAACAGATGCTTTTAGCATCTGATACACTAGAAAGAAAAGTGCCGTAAATATACAAACACATTGGAAAGCACACAAGAGCTACCACCCTGTTTTCTGCATCCCCGGTGTGGACCCTGTGTGCACTACTGCAAGTCGAGGGAGTCTCACGGTGAAGGAGCTCCTGGGGATATTCCTGTGATGAGTGGGGTGGGAACTAAGCCAAAGGAGGGAGGTAGGATGGAAAACCATGATCCTGGTTACTTGAAGGTGGTGGGCAAGATGGTTTTATGGTGGGATTGACTATAAAGAGAATGTGGTACAAAAGAAATCAATGAGCCTGAAGAATAATCAATTACATTAGATCAAATTCCAGTAGGATCAAACCAGCAAATCCAGGAAACAGCACATGTGGAAACAATACGGATAAGATTACTACACTCCATGTAGTCAAAGGTGTCTAGTAAAAACCCAAAGCACCACAACACAAGTAAATGAACAACTTGCTATTTTTTTCAGAGCTGGCTGTGCATGGAAAGTAGTATATCCACTGCTGGGACAGCATGAGTTGGTTGCACCATCTTCTGACTGTTTTTTTCCTAGTCTTTGATTATCCCCCAACACCTATCCCATTCCTCTATTAAACATAAAGTAACGGGGTGTGCATGTGTTCAGGTATAACATTTTCTTTTACCTTCTAAGTTTTCAACTGTATGTTTTGATCAACATCAAATAAAAAGGAGCTGAGAAGAAAAATTGGTTCTTAGAAAATACACTTTTTTCTTCATAGTGACATGCTTACTCAGATTTTTATGTTGATATTTCAGGAAGTTACTTTGATCTGAATGTTTAACAGTAAACAAAGCAAACAAAAATAAAAACCTTGCTTTTTTTATTGTATAATTTTAATATTTTGCTTTGATCGTTTTTATTTGTGCCTGTCATTTGTAGGGCCTTCTCCGTCTTTCAATAGGAGTGAATGATTCTAATGAAACTGATCCTACGTAAATTCTCCTTGAAGTCCAGCACGTTGTTTAAGAAGTGTCTTTTGAAAAAGTGTATAGGCCACACACTCTTTAAAACATCAAGGTTGTGAAAGACAAAGAAAGTCCAAGGAGATGTTTCCAATTAAAGGAGGCTGAAGAGACAAGACAGCCAAGCACAGCATGAGATCCTGGGCTGCAGCCTGGACTGGAAGCCTGCCTGTTGTTAGTTTTCCTATAGAGAGAATTAGTGGAACACCTGGCAACATTTGGAGAAGGTCTGTCAATTAGATACCAGTACTCTACAAGGTTAGTTCTTTATTTTAATAATTGGACTGTGGTTACATAAGATAATATACTTGCTTTTCGAAAATGCACACTGAAGTATTTATGGGTAAAATGGCATTACATTTGTGGCATTATGTATGCAATTGTGGCGGGCAGAATTCTAAAGGCAAAGACAATCAAGGAAATAAGAAAGACTCAAATACGTTATGTTAGGATTAGGGATGGCTATGTAAGCAAAGATAGAGAAGAGATTGGAAAAATTATAAGCATATATTCTGCATAACTCCCTAATAAGAAAATTAGAAAATTATGTCAAATTATCAAATCAGACTTATAAAAAATCTTAAATTGTACCCTTATGAAGCTTTGCTAGTGATTCAAAAGGCACAGATAATCACAAGACTGTGTTGAAGCAAGAATACTAAGACCACCAGTGTGATCACAAGCTGTTAATTGCCAAGATTTATCGTGTAAAGATGTAGTCATGTGCTGAGCGTTGCTTTCACAAAGAAAGGATTTCAATCATGAATACATCTCCATTTTATACTATGATAATTATACATTTGACATTAACATTTTCCAGGGGCCCCATTGCAATATAAATCTATAAATCCTGTGCTTACTTACCATATGTAACTTTGGTAGACCAGGGACAGCCTGCTAAAAGCATTCTATAGTTGAGGATGCTCCATTATCTTTCCAGCAGTAAATATCATGAAGAAATCTGATTCATATCTTTACAGGGAGATTTGACTGGGTGGTTTCTTCAATTTTTCTTTGGGTCTCTGAGAGAGAGAACAGGTTGCAGAGCAGCAGCTAACCCTTTTCTTGACAAAACCCACAATATCCCCTGGTTTGTCTAAGAGTATATTATTTTATATCTGTTTTCTTTGCATCCACCTGGTTAGCATTCATTTTTACCCTCAAAAGTGCTCCACTTCAGAAAACACCTTGCCTGTTCTTTGTACTTATAATCAATCATAGAAGAAATTTTTTAAATGCACCAATACTAGGTAGTTTTATGCAAATAACTTCAAAAATGTAAAGAGAACTATTGTGCCATATATACTATTTCAGAGAGTAGTAGATATGATAAAAAACTTTCCAATAGTTTGCTTTATAACAGAAATAGTCCTAAGACTATTACAGTACAAGGACTGCACAAATAAAAATTAGTACAGATCAATCTACGTTTATTGGCTTTTGTAGTATGACTGGACAAAAGAAGCAATTGTTCAAATAAAAAAGATTCATCTTTGGTTCTGTTATTTGTGTCTGATTTTCCTCTATGTTGGCTTCTTCCCAGGGCAGGCACTGTATCAGTCTGTTCTCACGCTGCTATAAAGAACTGCCCATGACTGGGGAATTTATAAAGGAAAAAGGTTTAGTTGACTACAGTTCTGCATGGCTGGGGAGATCTTAGGAAACTTATAATCACAGTGGAAAGGGACGCAAACATGTCCTTCTTCACATGGTGGCAGGAGAGAGAAATGCCAAGCAAAGGTGGGGAAAGCCCCTTATAAAATCATCAGATCTCATAAGAACTCATTCACTGTCATAAGAACAGCATGGGGGAACCACCCCCATGATCTATCTAATCACCTCCCACAGGGTCCCCCCCCCCAACATGTGGGGATCACAATTCAGATTACAACTCAAGATGAGATTTCAGTGGTGACACAGAGCCATACCCTATTAGGTACTCCTCATGTGTATATCAGTTACCTAATACATACCAGTAAGATAAGTATTCAAGCTGAAAACTATCCATATCAATGTTGTCTCTCACATGAATAATAAAACTTTAGTCTGAACCTTCTTTAGTCTGCTCATTGATCACAACAAATATGTAATGGGTGGTAAAGACAAAGGAAAAGCCAACAGCCCCTCTGAAATCTTGGTCAATCAAAAGTTCCAATAGCAGCAATTCTCATTAAAACAAGACAGAAGGGTGAATTATAAGGAGCTTAGGAAAGGACTTTTTTTCTGAATGAAGGCAGATTTGTATAAGAATATTCACATGACTATCCACATTTAAATATTTTGTTCATGCCTCTATAATATCCCACACTGCCTTTCATCATGGAAATTTTGTAGAAGACTGTCAACTCTACTGCATTTTTAGCTGTTTGAGAAAAGAGACCATGGTGCACTGCTTTTATCACTCAGAATTCCCTTTACGTAGGGGCAGCCAATACATGTTTGTGCAACAATTGAATGAATTCATCATCATGTTCTCCAATCTCTCCTGTCTTCAAAATTTTGATATTGAAAACTTTCTCCCATTTGATTCTTATTTCGTGCAGCATCCACACGAAGATCCTGATAAGAGCTCTAATTAGGCCGTGTTGGGTTCTGTTTAAATACAGAAACAGCTTCTGGGAAAGAATGCTTTCTTATTTAATAAGTGAGGGAGGTCTGCTAAAAGTATGTCATTAGCTAACAAACCAGTTGGTATCATTCTTGTTTTCACAATGCAGGTCAGTGTTTGCAGGTTTTAAAAATGTCTTCACCAGTATTTCTTAATGTTTTTGACCTATGGACCAGAAGTCAGGCAGTGGGGCAGCCACCATGACCACACTGTCTGGATCGCAGACATTCTGCTCTGCTGGCTGCTCACCCCACAAGTCCTGAGATGCCCCTTGGGATCCAGCAGGAGCTCTGGTTGTCTGGTGGCAGCTTTATTTGCCAGCGGCTCTAGAGACCCAGGTTGCTTCCTCCACTGACTTTGCCACAGTTGTGCCTCGACGTATTTCTGCTCCTGTGCCTCCGGCTCCACACTAACACTTTCTCTGTGCTCTGCCTCACGAGCTCCACCACTTGCCGTCTCCCTGCATTATGTCTGCTCCTGCCCACCGCCTTTGTACATCTCCCATTTATATTTCCAGGGAAGATTTCAGTGGGGGCCACTTGGGGTAATTTGTCCCCAGTCCCCTGCGTAGATGCCTGCCTTTGGTTCAGGCACCAATCCTTGGTCCGGTCGGTTGTGGTAGGGTGGTAGGAAGCATGGGTTAGCAAACGGCTTTCAGGTTCTGTTAGTAACATTGTTAATCAGCAGTAGCTAGAGATGAGTTACCTCTATAACCTGACACCAAGTGCACTGTTATAACTTTCAAAAAGCCAAGACTCAATTCTGCCTCCCATGTATTTATTTGTTGTCAGGTTCCAAAGCGGATAGACATTGCATTCTGTGGTCCAGTGGAGTCCAGAAACATGTCCATGGGTACAAGTGGCAAGCCCAACAGTACTGACGCACGGCAGGTGAACACCAAAACTGGGGCTTCGCCTGGGAGAGTGCTTGGCTTCACTCAGAAAAGAATTTAAGAGCAAGTTGGCAGTAAAAGAAAGTTTGTCAGAGCAACAGTGTACAGCAAAATGGCTATTCCACAGAGCAGGGCTATCCCATAGACGGAGCAGGGCTATCTCATAGACAGAGCAGGGCTGTCTCATAGACAGAGCAGGGCTATCTCATAGACAGAGCAGGGCTGTCCCATAGACAGAGCATTTGGTTGTCCATTGACTTAGCAGGAGGATAACCTCTGAGTTTATGTGAGTGTGGATGTGTGGCAGGCCTACATCTCTTGAGTATTAGCCTGTCTGTTGTCTATTTTCTTATTCCTTTTTTCTCGTTTGTTGGTACCTAATAAGCACTTGTAGCCAACATCAAACTGAAAGCAAAGTCCCAAAGACTCTTCAACCCAAATGTGAGTTGTCAAGACTCAGAAACTTGGTTGCTGAACAGGTTTTTTGCCTCAAAGATTAAGTCATCCTGATACGGGAGGAAAAAAAACCCACCAAAAACAACAGATACAGGGTTGAGAAATGAGCCACAGAGAGAAAGAGGGAGCTGTGTTCTTGATTTACAGGATTTCTGTTCCCAATGACCAGTGAGTGGTTCAGTGGCCTGAGTGTGGGTGGCCCAACCCCACATCACCTGGGGACTCCTTGCCCTCCATAGATGGGATACTTGTAGGTAAAAGGCTGGCACTTGGGCAGCTTGTGAAGACATGGGGGCCCAAAAGCAAATTTCCATCCCTTGGCCAAGGTGGAATAGACAGAATTGGCTAAAAAATCTCCCATGGGCCATGGCCATGGTGGACTCACTAACATTGTTACAATAGTTTATTTCTAATACTTGAAGTTTAAGGTGCCAAAGGACAATTTGTATTGGGTAGAATAATTGGCACCTATTTAGAGTGAGAGGAAGCAGGTAGGTCTCCCTCAGGCTTCTGGGCCAGGAAGTGGGTGAATGATAATGGGTACCCAAATTTAATCAGTTCAACTATAAAACATCTACTATGTGCCAGGCAGTGTGACTCATTCAGGAAATATGAAGAAGAGGGTGGAAAGTGACTAGCAGAAGAGAAATAGAACCCTAAAAACAAGTTAAGCCAAAACTAAGTGCTTCATTGACTCCATTAACCAGGGTCTTTGAAATTGTTTTAACCGTATTTTTAATTGGCACCCAGTACATACATATAAATATAACACTAAAGATACCTTTCTCCTCACTAAGGCTCTAAGGCTCAGATAGTTTTATTAACAAGTTCTACTAAACTTTTAAGAAATAATTAATTCCTGCTTTATATGTTATTTAAAAAAGACCAAAACCTGCGCCTTTTCTTTTGAGACACGGTTTCACTCTGTCACCTAGGCTGGAGTGCAGTGATGTGATCAGAGGTCACTGCAACCTCGACCTTTCAAGCTCAAGCGATCCTTCTATCTCTCATCCTCCTGAGTAGCTGGAAAAACAGGCACACTATGCCTGGCTAATTTTTGTATTTTTTTGTAGAGATAGGGTCTCACTATGTTGCCTAGGCTGGTCTCAAACTCCTGGACTCAAGCAATTTGTCCGCCTCTGCCTCCCAAAGTACTAGGATTATAGGTGTGAGCCACTGTGCCTGTTCCCACTTCTCATTCTATAAATAGATAAGGTCGATCCACCCCAACAATTATAGGCATAGTTCATTTTGAACACAGATATAAATATCTTAAATAAGATAGTTAAGAAAACCCAACTATATGATAAAAAGACACAATAATTAAATAAGACTACAATAATTAAATAAGACTTACTCATGAATGCAAGATGACACACCATCATAAATATATCAGCAGAATTTATTACATCAGCTAAGAGTAAAGTATAAAATGCAGAATTATCTGAATTGATGCAGAAAAACTTGTTGATCAATTCAACACATATATATAATAAAACTGGTTAACTGGAAATAGAAGGGAACTTCTTCAACTTGTTAAAGTTGTCTACTCTAAAAGTTATGTTAAATGTTACACAGATTAGGGGCATTTTTAATATTTTCTCTGAAATTGTAAATGATGTAAAGATGCCCATGATCACTCCTGTTAATTAACATTTGTATGTAAGCTCGTGACCAACTACAAGGAAAAAAGAATAAGTAGGAGAGGTAAGACTTGAAAGGAGATAAAACTGTTATTATTTGCAGATAATATAATCATCTGTCCAAAAAAAATCCAACTATTAGAACTAGTAAGAGAATTGAACAAAATTTTTAGATAAGAACAACTTAAGAAATCTTGGTATCTTCTACACTGACAATGCAAACTAGGAAATATAATAAAATATCATTCCAAATACCAGTCAAAACTACAGAATTTTAGGAATTAATCACTAATCCATAGAAACTTTATAGAAAAAAATTTTATTTATTTATTTTTTTGGCTGAGCACAGGGGACTTTATTGATGGTACAAGACAAGGTGGGACTTCCTAGGCCCCTTCATCTTCAGGGGGTCTTCATGGAAACTGTGAGGAGGGGAGATTCTCACTGTGACTGGGGACTGAGTGTGTCAGGGACTCCCCATCAGTAAGGGCCTTGCTCTTCCTCTCGTGCTGTCACTGGGGCTGGTGGTTCAGGGGTCTTACTCCTTGGAGGCCTTGTGGGCCATGAGGTCCACCACCCTGTTGCTGTAGCCAAATTCATTGTCATACCAGGAAATCAGCTTGACAAAGTGGTTGTTGAGGGCAATGGCGGCCCCAACATCAAAGGTGGAAGAGTGGGTGTCACTGTTGAAGTCGAAGGAGACAACCTGTGCTCAGTGTTGTAGCCCAGGATGCCCTAGAGAGAGCCCTCTGACACCTGCTTCACCACCTTCTTAAAGCCATCATATTTGGTAGGTTTTTCCAGATGGTAGGTCAGGTCCATGACTGACGTGTTGGCAGTGGGGACACAGAAGGCCATGCCAGTGAGTTTTCCGTTCAGCTCAGGGATGACTTTGCCCACAGCCTTGGCAGCGCCAGTAGAGGAAGGGCTGATGATATTCTGGAGAGTCCCACCACCGTCATGCCAGTTTCCTGGAGGAACCATCCACAGTCTTTTGAGTGGCAGTGATGGTGTGGACTGTGGTCATGAGTCCTTCCACAATATCAAAGTTGTCATGGATGACGTTGGCCAGGGGTGCTAAGCAGTTGGCAAAGCAGGAAGTATTGCTGATGATCTTGAGGCTGTTGTCATACTTCTCATGGTTCATGCCCATTACCAACATGGGGGCATCAGCAGAGGGGGCAGAGATGATGACCCTTTTGGCTCCTCCCTGTAAGTGAGCCCCAGCCTTCTCTATGGTGTTAAAGATGCCGGTGGACTTCACAATGTACTCGGCACCAGCATCACCCCATTTGATTTTGGAGGGATCTCGCTCCTGGAAGATGGTGACGGGATTTCCATTGATGACAAGCTTCCCTTTCTCAGCCTTGATGGTGCCATGGAATGTGCCATGGGTGAAATCATATTGGAACATGTAGACCATGTAGTTGAGATCAATGAAGGGGTCACTGATGGTGACAATATCCACTTTACCAGTTAAAAGTAGCCCTGCTGACCAGGCGCCCAATACAACCAAATACGTTGACTCTGACCTTCACCTTCACCACGGTGTCTCAGGGATGTGGCTGGCAGTGTGAGAGAAGATGCGACTGTCTGCTGAATTGGAGGAGGAAAGAGCTGAAAAAACAAATTAATGAGTGACACAGAAAGTTCAATGGAGAGACAACCCACGCTCTTAGATGGGACATGTTTGTATTATAAAGATGCTGGTTTTCCCCATATCAAAGTATGAATTCAAGACAATTTCAATAAAAATTCCAGTTGAATTTTTTTGAGGAAGGAAAATACGTCACCGTAATATTTATATGAAAGTTTATAGGTCCACATAAAAGTAAGTACAATTTGAAATAGAAGCACAAATAGATGAGACCTGCCCTACCAGTCTATGAAGACATATTATAGTGTTAAGATTTTAAAGAATTTGTGTTTTACCAAGAGCAGATAAATAATCGAGTGGAACAATATATTATGTTAAGAGACAGATTCCTGTATTTATATAGGCATTTAGTATATAATAAACCTGGCAACCCAAGTCAACAAAAAGTAGATTATTCAGTATTTAATGTTTGGAAAATTGGCTCAATATATGGACAAAAATATGAGAGAATTCCTACTTAACACCATACTCAAAGATGAACTTCAACTGGATTAAATATACAAATGTGCAAGATTAAACTCTAAAGTTCATACAAGATAATGTAGGGGATTATGTCAGGCTGTTCCTGCATTGCTATCAAGAAACTTGAGATTGGGAAATTTATAAAGAAAAGAGGTTTAATTGGCTCACAGTTCTATAGGCTGTACAGGACGCTTGGTGCTGGCATCTGCTCAGCTTCTTGGGAGGCCTTAGGAAGCTTACAATCATGGCAGAAGGTAAAGAGGGATCAGGCACATCACATGGCAAAAGCAGGAGCAAGTGAGAGAGAGAGTGGGGGGAGGTGCCACATGTTTTTACGTGACCAGATCTCATTAGCACTCACCATCAGGAAGACAGCACCAAGCCACAAGGGCCTGCCCCCATGACCTGACCACCTCCTGCCAGGCCCCACTTCCAGCATTGGAGGTTATAATTCAGCATGAGACTTGGGTGGGGACAAATATCCAAACTATATCAGGGATTATCTTTGTGACATAGAGCTGGGGACAAATTTCTTAAATCAAATCTCAAAAACACAATCTTTAGGCAAAAAAATTGATGGATTTATTACATTCTGATGGTGTTACAGTCAAAGTTGACAGATCAGAAAGAAGACATTTGTAATATCCAAAACCTTCAGTATCTAGTATAGATAGGATTTCTTTCAACTGACCAAGGAGGCAATGATAGAAGTTGCTGTGGTGTAAATGTTTGTTCCTTTCAAAACTCTTGTTAAAATTTAGTTGCCTTTGTAACAGTATTAAGATGCGGAACCTTTAAGACATGACTATTTGTAACAGCATTAAGATGTGAAACCTTTAAGACATAACTAGGCCATGAAGGCTCCCCACTCGTTGGTATAATTGTTGTTTTTATAAAAGAATGAGAAGTTCAGTCCCCTTTTGATCTCCCTTGCCATCTTGCATTCCCCCAGGTGATGAAACAGCAAGAAGGCCCTTGTTAGCATCTTGATATTGGACTTCCAGTCTCCAAATCTGTGAGCCAATAAATTTCTGTTCATTATAAATTACCCAGTCTCAGGTATTCTGTTACAGCAGCACAGAGTGGACAAAGACAGAAATTGATATAGAGAGTGGGATTGTTTCTATAGCAAACACTTGAACATGTGGAAGCAGCTTTGGAACTGGATAATGGGCAGAGGCTGGAAGAATTTGGAGCAGCAGATAAGAAAAAGCCTATATTGCTGAAAATGAGCATTAAAAATGATTCTGGTGAGGGCCTAAAAGATGAGAGCTATAGGGAAAGTCTGAAACTTCTTAGAGATTACTTAGATAATCTCTAAGTAGTTGTGACCAGAATGTTGGTAGAAATATGAATGGTAAAGGCAATTCTGATGAAGTCTCAGATGGAAATAAAGAACAAGGTATTGAAAACTAGAGAAAAGGCTATCCTTATTATAAAGTGGCAAAGAACCTGGTTGAATTGTGGTCATGTCCTAGGACTTCATGAAAAGCAGAAGTAGAGGGTGATGAATTAGGAAGTCTGGCAGAAGAAATATCTAAGCAGTAAAATATTCAGAATACTGCATGGCTTCCTTTAACTGCATGTAGGAAAATATGAGAAGGAAAAAATGATTTAAAGATGGAATTTATAATTAAAAGGGAAATAGAATTTAGAGATCTGAAGGATTCTCAGCTTGATCCTAATAGAGAATGAAAGAGCATTTTCAGGTGAAGAAATCAAGGCTGTGGCCGAGTGGCCATTTGATAAGGAGGTTAGTATGAACAGAATGAAGTCAAGGCTATTCATCAGGACAACGGAACAATGACCCCAAAGGTACTTCAGAGACCACCAGTACTGCCCCTCTTATCCCAGGTCCAGAGTGCCAAAACCTGGGACAAGAAAAATGGCAAAAGAGAGACCTAGAGTGCCTTCAGGAACTTGAAGTTCCCAACCGAAGGTCACGTTAAGTCTCTACTTTTGGCATTCAGGAACAGTGCTCTTTAGCCACTCAAGCTGTTGGTAAAGCAGGCCCAGATGTGGCTTGGGCCACAGCTGCAGAGGGTGCACCAGCAAACCTTGGCTGTGGCCACATGGTGCTAATTCTGCAGATTCATAGAATGCATGAGCTGTGGTAGCACGGCTTCCACCAGCTAGAATTCAAAGAAGGTTGCAAACAGCCTTGGGGACTAGACAGAGATGTCACAGGGATAGAACAACCACAGAGAGCCTCCACTAGAGCAATGACCAGAGAAACTGTGGGGCCTAAATTGCCACAGAGAGTCTTCACTAGGACAAAGCCTAGTGGAGCTGTGGGGTCAGAGCCACCCTGAGACTCTAGACCTGCAGAGCTCCCATTGTGAAACACCAGCATGGGAGAGTGAAAGACACAAGATTCCAACCTATGAGAGCTGTAGGGTGGACTGAGCCCAACAAAGCTATTAGAAAAAGGCTATCTAAAGTGCTGGGCCCAATCCCAAACCTCCCCACCATCACTGTGTCCAGAAAGCAGGACACAGAATCAAACAAAGATTATTCTCAAGCCTTGAGATGTAGTATTGTTTGCCCTAATGGATTTTGAACATGCTTACGACTTGTTACTCTTTTCTCGTTTCCTATTACTCATGTTTGAAATGGGACTGTCCCCCTTGAAAACCAGCACAAGACAAGGATGCCCGGTCTCACCACTCCTATTTAACATAGTATTGG
This sequence comes from Colobus angolensis palliatus, assembly GCF_000951035.1. NCBI lineage: Eukaryota > Metazoa > Chordata > Mammalia > Primates > Cercopithecidae > Colobus > Colobus angolensis. The sequence continues at coordinate 10,495,542 of NW_012114488.1, forward strand.
AAGTTCTGGCCAGCACAATCAGGCAAGAAAAAGAAATAAAGCGTATTTGAATAGGAAGGGAAGAGGTCAAACTGTCTCTTTGCAGATGACATGATCCTATATCTAGAAAACCCCATCATGTCAGCAAAAAAAGCTTCTTAAGCTGATCAGCAGCTTCAGCAAAGTCTTAGGATACAGAATCAATGTGCAAAAATTGCAAGCATTCCTATACACCAACAACAGACAAGCAGAGAACCAAATCATGAATGAACTCCCATTCACAATTGCTACAAAGAGACTGAAATAACTAGGAATACAGCTAACAAGGGAAGCAAATGACCTCTTCAAAAAGAACTACAAACCACTGCTCAAGGAAATTAGAGAGCACACAAACAAATGGAAAAACATTCCGTGCTCATGGACAGGAAGAATCAATATCATGAAAATGGCCATACTGCCCAAAGTAATTTATGGATTCAATGCTATTCCCATTAAATTACCATTGACATTCTTCAGATAATTAAAAAAAAACTACTTTACAATTCATATGGAACCAAAAAAGCCCATACAGCCAAGACAACTGTAAGGCAAAACAACAAATCTGGAGGCATCACACTACCTGAATTCAAACTATACTACAAGGCTACAGTAACCAAACCAGCATTGTACTGGTACAAAAACAGACACATAGACCAATGGAACAGAATAAAGAACTCAGAAGTAAGACCACACATCTACAACCATCAGATCTTTGACAAATCTGACAAAAACAAACAATGGGGAAAGGATTCTCTATTTAATAAATAGTGCTGGGAGAACTGGCTAGCCATACACAGAAAATTGAAACAAGACCCCTTCCTCATACCTGATACAAAAATTAACTCAAGATGGATTAAAGACTTAAATGTAAAACCCAAACCTATACAAACCCTAGAAGAAAATCTAGGCAATACCAGCATGAACAAAGATTTCATGGTGAAAATATCAAAAGCAACTACAACAAAAGCAAAAATTGACAACCGGGATCTAATTAAACTAAAGAGCTTCTGCACAACAAAAGAAACTATCATCAGAGTGAACAGACAATCTACAGAATGGGAGAAAATGTTTGCAATCTCTCCATCTGACAAAGGTCTAATATCCAGAATCTACAAGAAGCTTAAACAAATTTACAAGAATAAAACAAACAACACCACTAAAAACTGGGCAAAGGACATGAACACACACTTCTCAAAAGAAGACATTTATGAGGCCAACAAACATATAAACATAAAAAGTTCAACATCACTGATCATTAGAGAAATGGAAATCCAAACCACAATGCGATACCATCTCACACCAATCAGAATGGTGATTATTAAAAAGTCAAGAAACAACAGATGCTGGGGAGGCTATGGAGAAACAGGAACACTTTTACACTGTTGGAAGGAATATAAATTATTTCAACCATTGTGGAAGACAGTGTGGTGATTCCAGCATTAGGTTGCACTGACACTGGAGACAAAAATCTATTCCTTTTACTACATCAAAATCCTTACTTATTTGAAAACAGCATTAAGTTGAACATCACCAGTTTCTTTAACCTTTCCCTCATCCTGTTTGCTCACACCTTGACCTGTATGAGTTGGCCAATGCCCTCCCACAGTGAGCCAGCAGACCCTACCACTGTTCTGGGTGAGTACATTGGGATTAACATCTCCCTTGCTTCTTGAACTTCTTTTAATGTGGTCCAAGAGCAGACTCACTGGGTTTTTGCTCAGTGGATTATGCTAGAAATTCCTGGGAAATTTCAAAGTCTCTAAATTACAAAATCCTTTAATTATAAAGCACTGTTAAGTAGTGGTATTGGATTTAGACCGTCATTTCAGACTGTTTGAGGCTTGTGTTGTTTTTGTTGTTGTTGTTGTTGTTTGTTTTAAATTCAACCCACGCTTTTACTATTTATCAGAGTTTTCTGTCTTGAATGAATGTGACCAGCAGACCATTATCTTTCAAGACTCTTTTCTAAGACTATATTGGAAACTCTGTGACATTCCACTAGAGACCACCTTCCACTCAGTATTGTTCCATCAATTAGTATTCTGACCTCATGGATACACCCAGCCATACAAACATCCACCCTATATAGACATGGTTTCCATTCACAGACAAGAATAGTAAATTTTAAAATAACAGATGTACTAAGAGGTAAATTTTATGATTGTTAATGTGATTTTTACTATACCTTCATGTAATTTTTCTTTCCATAGGAGTGCGTGTTTGAAATGAAAATGGAAATTAGGCTGGGCATGATGGCTCATGGTTGTCATCCCAACATTCTGGGAGGCTGAGGCGGGTGGATCATTTGAGGTCAGGAATTTGAGACCAGCCTGCCCAACAAGGTGAAACCTCGTCTTTACTAAAAACACAAACAAAATTAGCAGGGTGTGGTGGCAGGTGCCTGTAATCCCAGTTACTTGGGAGGCTGAAAGGAGAATCACTTGAGCCCAGGAGGTAGAGGCTGTAGTGAGGCAAGATCACGTCACTGCACTCCAGCCTGGCCAATAGAGCAACTCCTCTCAAAAAGAAAAAAAATAAATAAATTTAAAAAAAAAGGAAGAAAGAAAAAAAATTAATGGGAAAATGTGGCTGTGTATAAACTTTCACGGACAGACACATTTTCTGACAGAGCCACGTGGTGATGTGCAAACATGATTTGGATGAAGAGGAGCTGCTGGAAGCTGTGGAGTTCTTTCTGTGAAAAACGTTTAAGTGAGTCAGAATTTCTAGAGCTCAAGAGTGAGCGGGAGGAATTAGAAACAGAAGGTGCATTCATCAGGTTTGAGATGGTAACAGAGGGGCCTGGCTGACTACTCTGCACCCTGTGAGCCTAATAAATATCATTCAAATTAATGCTCTAAGAATTGTATGCGCTCCAGTTCCTTTTTCAACCAGATATAACTCGGGAGTGGATAAATGTGAGAGAATTGAGGTCAGTATTTTTTTTAAAGGAATGCAGAGGGGAGGAACAAGAGAGAGGCTGATTTAAGTCAGAGACTTGAAAGAAATGAAGGTTTGATATGAGTGTCCTTGCAGGCTGAAAACGAAACAGGGCTGAATAAGCACAGAGAGGAGGCGAGGTTCAGGCTGAGCTCCTCTCACCTGCTGTATTTACAGGAGAGAAGACGATGGGCGAAGTTAGGGAAGATATTAATTGTATATCCAAGTTAAAAATTAGTAAATATCTGTCAGATTTCAAGAATAGAGTGAGCATGAGGGAATATGAAGAAATCGAAGGAGAGACTGAACGGTGTCAAATTGTCACTTAGAATATGGGCAAAGTAGTTCCTACAGGTGGACTATTCCATACTTTAGCAGCACAGAAAGGGTGAGAACGTAAGGACTCAGAACTTGGCCTGGTCAGCAATGTGGTTTTTCGCTCTTCCTTTTTCTGCTTCTATTTTTGGAGACATAGAATGGCTCTCATATCCTATTATTACATTAGATTGCCAACAAAACAGGACAGATTTCCAATTACAGTCAATGCTAGCATAAATGAGATGTTTTATTTTCAGAAAACATTTTCTATTTACATCATGAATTGTACTTGTTTTGTTTTTTCCACCCAATTGTATGCGAAAATACCATGAGTTTTGTTATGGAATTTTTCTATTTGATTTACTTGCACACTATAGTGGCAAAGAAGTGTACTGTTTAATGAGCCTAACTGAGGTAATGATTTGTCTTCACACACAAACTGCAAAACAAAATATTAATTCACAGACCTTGGCATGCAAGTAAAGAGAACTGCTAAATCAATTGTCACCATGTCTGTAATCAATTGCTTTGTACTGCTTGGGCAGCTCTTCTGTGCAAAAATCTTCGTCTTCCTTTTGGATTAAGAAATGTGAAACCATAACAGAGTCCATTCAGACATTTACAGAAATTAACATTAATATATTGAGAAATAAAAATATAACTAAAAGGAGCATCAAGTAGAATAATTCACACTGAATTCCTTTAGTTTCTGTTGGTATGGTTATAGGCTGAGAATAACATGACCAAAGACTCTGTAAAGGCCACAGATTTCTTTGTGGAGAAAATTGTACAAGATGAATTTGAATACTGAGAAGGAAAAGTGAGTTGATAACACTGGATGGAAGAGAGAGGAGCGTGTGGGAGTAGGCTGACTGTGAGCTCCTTCCAGACTGGGCTCTGCCAATTGACGTCAGCCTGCCATGAGCCTCCCCCAGATTCTGCAGACCAGCTGGGCCGGCCAACTGTGCAGGCTGTGGAATTGGTGTTAAAATATTTGGATATGGCCATGGGGAGTGAATTGACTCTTAGAATCACAGACTGTTTTCAGTGCTAGCAGAAGCCTTGGAGATTAAACTCCTATGAGAAAGGATAGTTTCCTGAATTCATTTTTTGTCATTTATGTAAGCCAGAAGAATTTATAATTTTAAATCAGATTTGAATTTAGTAATAAATGAGTTAACAGCTTTTGAAAATAAATTATTTTGTAAGTTCATATTGTAGGGCTCAAGAATATGACACTGAGTGTATGGAGGAGAATCAGGAGATTTTTTTTAAAACTGGGAATAACATATGGAGAAAGGGGAACTTAAAGCTCAGCCACCTAGACTCAAAGTCAGTCATCGATGGATCCAGCCAATAATTATTGGGTGCTTTCTGTGGGCCAGGCCATGCTCTAGGCACTGGAACAAACTCAGTGCCACAGAAGAAAACAAATAGAACTGCTTGCACTCATGGAACTGATAGCCTAGTAGAAGAGATAGAAAATTAAAAAAAAAAAATAGACATAAATAAGTAAATTGTTTAGTCTAAGATGGAAACAGTGTTTTAAAAAAGCATGTGAGAGTATTTGGAAGAGGCGTTGGGGGACTGGGAGACTGGTGGCAATTTTAACAGAATGGTTTAGAGTATTGGTCTACTTGGGAGATAGTTATTTGGGCAATGACTTTAAGAAGGTGAAGGACTGAGCTGAGCAAACATTGGAAGGAAGAGCTCTCCAGCAGGGGAGCAGCTGCTGCAAATGCCCCAGGGCTGAACCATACGCAGGGGATTCAACAGTGAAGGGAGGTGTTGCTGTAGCAGTGAGCCAGGGCAGAAAAGCAGGAGATGGGAGCAGGGAGGGTGCTCAGAAAACCCATCAGGCCCTGAGGCCATTGTACAGCCTTATCCTTTACTCGGAATAAAATGGAGAACGATTAGAGAGTTTTAAGCAGAGAAACCAGAGTGGGGTGATCCGACTTACAGGACAGCAGCAGAGAAGGGAAAGAAGGTCCAGACTGAATATATTGCATCTCGAAGGTGGCATCAACTGGACAAGGTGAAGGAAAGAATGTGAGATGTGAGAAAATAAGATGCGTTAAGCATAACCTGATGTTTTTGGCCAGAGCTACTAGAGAGATGTTTCCATCAGCAGAAGTAGGGATTAAAGGATTAGTCTGTCACCTACTGTGTGCTAAGCCCAGGGCCAGGGACTAACTCCCTTGGCATGAGCCAGGTCAGTATTTTTTCATGTCCAGGTCATGACCTATTCGATTTTTACAAGTTAGTGATTCTTAACTAGAATTTTAAAAAATCAAATGGAATAATGTTGTGGATACTTTGCTGCTGCATCAAGACAGCTGAAGTGCTGCTGCGAATATCTGCTGCTGCTGGCTCATGGCTGCACTTTTCATTGGCTATCACGTGTGACCACAGTGAACCACTTGCCTAAGGAGAAACACAGCCAGTGGCTGGCTGATGAGAATACAAGGTTGAACCTCTTGAGTTCGGTTTGGTAAGTATCAGGAGGATCAACCCAGTTCCAGGGCTCCCCAGAGGATGGGCTGAGGCCTCAGCAATGAAAAGCTTCATCTTCTTCTTCTGGAAACAAGGCATATATCAAGGGACAAATCCTATTGAAGTCATGATGACATGCTGAGCTTGCCAAGACAATAGAGGCCTCTGAGTGAGGTGAGAGTTATCTCACACAACAGGAGACACTGGATGTTATGAAATATCTCCATTTTATACCCAGATAGATAGTTGCATGGCTTATGTGACATTTTTCAAGGAACTATGCACCATAAATCCATAGCTTCTAGATTTGTGTATGTTAAGCTAAAAACCTTCAATAGATGAGGACTCTTCTGGAAAATGTAATTATCAGGAGGTCCAGTTATAAATATGTTCAAAAAGAGATCAGACACAGTCACCTACCTATTTTCTTTCCTGGGAGTGTCTCCCTGCTGATGTTGTACTTTCCCAGGAGCTCTTTCCCCCTAGACAAAATTTAATACCCTGGCAAGAACTCTGGAAGATAATGCAAACATAAAGCCAGGCTGACTTGGGATTTTGGAAGTGATTGCTTTTTCTATTAAGTGAAATGGGAATCCCAGAACTTCCATGATAGATGGCGAAGGGAGAGATATTAGAAAAGTGGTCACAAGTGAATGTACAACCTAAGTCCAGAAAACCCACAAACTGACTATGTTTTGAGAAATGCCCATAGGACACCCTACTTACTCTATTAATATAGAATGTGCAAGGAACTTCCACTTCCAGCCCAGATAAAGTAACAGGGACTGCATTTACCCTTCCACTTTAATAACTATAAGAACAGACAAAATACACAAAACCATGGTTTACAGACATTGGATCACAGGCAGGGTAGGAATGAGATCCCAGAAAGAAGGGAGACAAATGAGGTCAGCTCTATGATTGTCTCAGCACATGACCTGGAGGCAGTTCCCAGACTGCAGGGCAGGGAGGAAAAACCAATGAGAAGAACCTGGCAGTCCTACCAACTTTAGGAGACACATATTGAACTTCAGGAAGGTCAAGGAGGCTAGAATGTGCTTGTGCAAAATATAAGAAATGATGGAATTACAGAGAGAAAGTAAGAGTTTCAGAGATTTGCAGAGGGGTTCCCCTGACTCCCTGAGTGAATACCACTCTGTACATACATGAAAGGCAATTACTTGGGGCCAAAATCAGAACAATGGCCAATAAAAAGAGTAGATATTACCATTTTTATTTTTGTAGCTCACACAGGACTTGACTAGTTCACGTATCCACTAACGAGACTGAAAGACCTCTTACTACATGAGGCATCAGACAGATCTTCATAGGGGTCCCACTTTAATACTGGGGCGCCAGGCACGGTGGCACAAGCCTGTAATCCCAGCACTTTGGGAGGCCGAGATGGGCGGATCACGAGGTCAGGAGATCGAGACCATCCTGGCTAACCCGATGAAACCCCATCTCTACTAAAAAAAAAAATACAAAAAACTAGCCGGGTGAGGTGGCGGGCACCTGTGGTCCCAGCTACTTGGGAGGCTGAGGCAGGAGAATGGCGTGAACCCAGGAGGCGGAGCTTGCAGTGAGCTGAGATCCGGCCACTGCACTCCAGCCTGGGCGACAGAGCGAGACTCTGTCTCAAAAAAAAAAAAAAAAAAAAATACTGGGGCTATATTTCAGCCCTAGATTAAAGACTGCTCTGAACTTACTCTAATACAGCTTTAAAGATAACCTCAAAAGGATACAACGAATTGTAATTTTATAAATGAAAGAAATTCAACAGTTTTTAGAAGAATACAACAAAATCCAGAAACCAACAATTTAAAATGGATGATATCCAGGAGATAATATAAAGCTAGCTAGCAGGCAAAAAACAGGAAAATATAAGTCATAATCAGGAAAACAATAAATCAATAGAAACAGAACTAGAAGTAAAAAGAGATGGAACTAACAGAAAAGGAGAATTAAAAGATATTACAAATATACTGCATATATCCATGAAAGTAGAGGTAAATATGAACATGATGTAGAAATAGAAGATATTTAAAAAATCAAAACTGAACTCTAGAGATAAAAAATTCAATATATGAAATTCATTACGTATTAGATGGGATTAATGCTACATCTTGCTGGTATTTAAAAAAATAGTAAACTTGAGAACACAGCAATAGAAACTATCTAAACTGAAACACACAGAGAATTAAAAAGCTGAAAAATGATGAGCACAGCATCACCAGCCAATGAAAAATATCAAGTAGTTTAATATAAAAGTAATTGGACTCCCAGATGATGGTGGGGAGGGAGAATAAAAAGTATTTGAAAAAATAATGGCAAAACAATTTAGAAATTTAAGAAAAACTTTAAATCTACAAATTCCAGAAACCCAGTGAGCTCCAAGCAACCAAGAAAGAAAACAAAAAGTAAGAAGAAAAGAAAACCAAAGCCATGTCAAGATATGTCATTATTAAGTTGCTAGAAACCAGAGATAAGGAGAAAATCTTACTGGTAAACAGAAAAATAAAACATTGCACACAGGAGAATTATGTTAAGGATGACATCAGACTTCTTATCAGAAACTATGCAAGCCGGAAAACAATGGAATTGTTAAATTGTTAAATAATTTAAAACCATTAAAATAAAGTTAAAATAATTAGAAAAAAATTAAGAGTAAAAGTAATTTTTCAAAAATTAAAGTTAAAAACTTTTTTTTCCAGAGAAACAAGACTTGATAGAATTTATAATCAGCAGAGCAGGAATTCAAGAAACCTTAAAAGAAGTTTTTCAAGCAAAAGGAAAATAGTTCCAGATAGAGAATTGATCTAAACAAATAAATAAGGAGTATCCCAAATGGTAAATAGGTAAGCATATGTAAACTTTTTCCTTATTTTAATTTCTTTAAAATATAATTGATGCCTTGAAGCAAAACTAACAATAATACATTGAAGGATGTATAACATATATAGAGGTGAAATGTGTGAAAAGAATGGTCCAAAGAACAGAAGGATTTAATGTAAGTAGACTGTTGTTGGGTTCTTATTTAGTACATAAGGTAAGATGTTATTTGAATGTAGATTGTGAGAAGTTCAATGCATATGTTGTAAATTCTAGAGCAACTATAAAACAAAACACGGGAAAGTATAGCTAACAAGCCACTAGTGAAAATAAAATGAAATTATTAACAAAACTCATTTAATCTGAAAGGAACAGAGAGGAGATAGGACAAACAGAAAATAGCAAAGTGATCATTTTCAATCTATCCATGTTAATAATTACATGAAATAAAAAGGGCCTAAATGCTCAAATTAAATGTCAGAGACTGTCAGACTGGATATAAAAGCAAGATATAACTATAGGCTGTCTATAAGAAACCCATTTTAGATATAAAACCACAACTTAAAAGGAAAAGGATGAAAATAATATCTCATGAAAACACTAATCAAAAGAAAGTTGGAATGACTACCTTACTGATAGTCAAATAAATATCAGGACAAGTAATATTACCAGAGACAAAATCAACATTTTACAATAAGGAAAGAAGAAATTCATCAAGAGAACATGATAGTCTAAAATGTGTTAACAGGGGTACAAATAACAAAGGTACAAAAATACATAAAGCAAGAACAGATAGAACTGGAAGGAAGAAAAGAACCCACATCTAAAGTTATAGTTGGAAACACCTACATTTCTCCCTCAGTAATGAAATAAATATAAGTGAGGTTGTAGATGATTTGAACAACATTATTGTGCTAGTTTCCCATAAGTGCTATAACAAATCGCTACAAACTTCGCCATTTAAAACAAAGCAAATTAGTTTCATCGGCTTTCACAAGCATGCCACTCTGGTGGGGGATGTTGATAATGGAGGAGGCTATACATGTGTGGGGCAGGGAATATATGGGAACTCTCTGTATCTTCATTTCAATTTTTCTGTGAACCTAAAACTACTCTAAAAATGAAGTATTGAAAAGATAAATTGGCCAAGAGATGGTCAATAAGTTAGTGGCTTCTGGGGGTTAGGGATGGTGGGGGGTGCGGGAGGTTAGGAAGAAGGGGATGAATGTGCCCATAAGGGGCAGCATAAGGAAGATCTTTGTGGTGATTCATGGAATAATTGTGTATCTTTTTTTAAAAATCTTCTTCTTCTTCTTCTTCTTTTTTTTTGACAGAGTCTTGCTCTTTTACCCAGGCTACAGTGTGTTAGTAGGAACATAGCTCACTGCAGCCTCGGATTCCTGGATTCAAGCCATCCTCCTGCTTCAGTCTCCAGGATAGCTGGGACTTACAAACACGTGTGGCCATGCCTAGCTACTTTTTAATATTTATTTATTTATTTATTTTTGTAGAGATGAGGGTCTTGCTATGTTGCCTAGACTGATCTCATAGTTCCACATCTTGGTTGTTGTGGTGATGGTTATGTGAATCTACACATGCGGTAAAATGACACAGAAATAAAACTATACGCATGTATTGAACCAATGCCAATTTTCTGGTTTTGCTATTGTACTGTATTATATAAGACATGTCGTGTGTTGTATTGTATTATATTGCATTGTATTGCACAATTGCTATTGTATTACATTATACAAGACATAAACACTGGTGGAAGCTGGGAAAGTGTACAAAGGATCTCTTTGTACTATCTTTCCAACTTCCTTTGAATCTATAATAATTTCCAAATAAATAGTTTTTTAAAATTATTCTCTTAGATTTCTGGAGGTCAGAATTCTGAAATGAGTTTCACTAGGCTGAGACTAAGGTGTTAGCAGGACCACCTCCCTCGGAGGCTCTAGGGAGCATTCATTTCCTTGCCTTTTGCACATTCTTTTTTTTTATTTTTTATTTTTTTTTATTTTTTATTTTTTATTATACTTTAAGTTCTAGGGTACATGTGCATAACGTGCA
>NW_012114488.1:10511014-10529935 GCF_000951035.1 Colobus angolensis palliatus
GTCCCCAGAGGCGGAGTCTACAGAGACAGGCAGGTTTCCTTGAGCTGCTGTGAGCTCCACCCAGTTGGAGCTTTGCAGCGGCTTTGTTTACCTACTTAAGCCTCAGCAATCGCCTTTTGCACATTCTAAAGCTGCATTCTTTGCATTCCTTGGCTTAGGATTTCTTTCTCCGTTTTCAAGACTAGCAGGGTATCATCTTCACATCTCTCTCTGCTGTCTTCATATAGCTTTTTCCTTCTGTTTGCCAATCTCTCTCTGCCTGCCTCTTACAAGGATTGCTATGATTACATTTAGGGCTCAGATAATTCAAGATAATCCCTTATGTCAAAGTCCTTAATTTAACCACGTCTTCAAAGTTCCTGATATTACATAAGGGAACATTCATAGGTTCCAGGGATTAGGACCTGGATATGGTTATGGGCCATTATTCAGCCTGCTACAACTAACGTACAACTTGCTGTAATTGACATTAATAGCACACTCATCCAATACAGCAGACAACACATTATTTTCAAGTACAAATATTTATCAAGATAGATTATATTCTGGGCTGTAAAGGAAATCCCTAAATAAACTTAAGAGGGCTGAAAGCATAAACATACATTCTTCCTTTATAACTAGAAATCAGGCCAGGCTCAGTGGCTCATACCTGTAATCCCAGCACTTTGGGAGGCCAAGGCGGGTGGATCACCTGAGGTCAAGACTTTGAAACCAGCCTGACCAACATGGTGAAACCCTGTCTCTACTAAAAGTAAAAAAATTAGCTGGGCATGGTGGAGCGTGCCTGTAATCCCAGTTACTTGGGAGGCTGAGATGAGAATCACTTGAACCCACGAGGTGGAGGCTGCAGTGAGGCGATATTGTGCCACTGTACTCAAGCTTAGGTGAAAGAAGGGAAGAAAAGAAAGAAAGAAAGAAAAAGAAAGAAAGATAGAAAGGAAGGAAGGAAGGAAGGAAAGAAGGGGAAAGGAAAGGAAATTAAGAAAGAAGAATAAATTAAACCTCTGCAAGATGAAGGAAAAATATTAAAAATAAAATAATAAATCAATGAAATAGAAAACAGAAAACAAGTAAAGAAAAATCAATAAAATCAGAACTGTATTATTTGAAAAAGTCAATAAAATTAATGAACTATAATCAGACTGATCAGAGTAAAATTGGGAAGACAAAATTTACTAAAGTCAGATAAAAGAGAGGGCCATCACTGCAGCTTCTGTTAGCACGGAGAGGATAATAAGCAAATATTATGGACCACTTTATTTCACAGAAATGAATATGTTAGTATAGATGAAATAGATGTGTTAATTAAAGATGTCAACTAGCAAACTTAAGAAGAAATGAATAACCCAAATAGCACTATATCCATGAAGTAATTGAATTCTAATTAAAATGTTCCAACAAACAAATAAATAAAACCCTCCAGGCCCAGATAACTTCATTGGTGAAGTCTATCATACACTTAGGGAAGAGATAGTACCAATTGTACACAAACCCTTTCAGGAAAAAAAAAGATGGAATACTTCCCAACTCAATTTATGAGGTCATATGACCATAATATCAAAAGTAGATTAATATATCTCATTATCAGAGATGCAAATACCTGCAACAAAATACTTATAGAACAAATCCTGCCTAATATAAAAAACAATTCATCATAAATAAGTGGGTATAATTTAATGATAATAAGGGTTGATTTAACATTTGAAAACCAACCAAAGTAATTGACCATATCAACAGACCACAAGGGAATCACCATAAGATCATCTCAACAGATACAGGAAAGACATTTGACAAAATTCAGCATTCATTTTTGATAAGTTGTTGGGAAACAAGGCATACAAATAAATTTTATTAATAGAATAAAGTACATCATTAAAAAGCCTACAGCCAACATTGTATGTAGTCTCAAAAGACTGCGTGCTTTCCCCCTAAGATCTGGAACGAGGCAAGAATGTCCGCTTTTGTCACTTCTATTCAAGGTCATCTTGGAGATCCTGCACAGTGCCACAAGGCCAGGGGAAGAAATAAAAGCATACAGATTGAAAAGGCGAAATTAATGTTGACTTTACCCACATACTACGTGTTGTTTACATAGAAAAATTCCGAAGAATTTACATAAAACTACTAGAACTGTTAAATGATTTTAGCAAGCTGGCAGGTCCATAATCAATTCACAGAAATCACATATTTCTATGTGTTAGCAACGATTGATGGGAAATTAAAATTTAAACAATATCATTTACAAGAGCATCAAAAACATGAAATATTGGGGATACATTTAACAAAATACATTGAAGAAGTCTATACCGTAAACTAAAAAAAAAACCAAACCAATATTATTGAAAACGATCGAAGACCTAATAAATATAGGGAAATACCATACTCATGGAACAGAGAAATCAATACACTCAGGATGTTTCCTTACTCCAAATTGACTTATATCTTCAATGCAATCCCAATAAAAATCCCAGCAGGCATTTTTATAGACACTGACAAGAGGATTTTAAATTGTATTTGCAAATGCAAAGGACCTAGAACGTCCAAGACAGTTTTGAAAACTTATGACAAAGCTGAAGGAATTGTGCTACCTAAGTTCAGGGTTATTGTAAATAAATTGTGGCAAATGCATGTCACAGAATACTATCAGGGAGTAAAAAGGAGCATATCACATATTGTTGTGTGCTGTACGCAACAATATGGCTGAATCTCAAAGCAGTATGCAAAGTCAAATAAGCCAAATATGAAAGATGGCATACTGTATGATTCTGTTTTTGTGAAATTCTAGGAGAAGCTAAACTGTAGGGACAGAGATGAGATGAATGGTTGCATGGCCCAGGTTTGTGGGAGTGCACAGAATGAAAAGTGATATGAGGGAAGCTTTTGAGGTAATAAAATTTTGTGCCGTGATAACACTCAATTCTACACTTAAACTGCTGAATTGTATTACATGTAAACCACATGCAATTATTTTTTTATTTTAAAAAATAAAAAATGGAATGGTAAGAGAAGCACCATTATTACTGAGAGTCTCTGCCTTCATCAATAACTGTTATGTGGTGCTATGTTTCCAAGAGTGATATATGGGTCTAGGAAACAAGGGGGTGGAAGAGAACAAGGTATTGCCTTACATCGCCACAGAGAACCCAGTGAATGTCCCAATCAATCACCCAAGGATGATGTGTGCTTTCAACTTTAGGTTTTGCGATTCTAAAGGTCCTGGTTCTCAGAGGGCAAATGTTTTCCTATTTCCATGTGGAGACACAATCAGAGTCCCATTAGATTTCAAGCTATGACTGCTGCCCAGTCAGTTCAGGATCCTTGTGTCAAAAGACCAGCAGTCAAGGAAAGAGGATTCATGCTGGCTTGGGCAATGGACTGACTTTTGGAAGAGCTGGGTCTGTCGCTTCACATGGGGGAAGAAAAGAATATGTTTGTTGTTCAGGTGACCCACTAGTGGTCTTATGCTTGACTTCTAAATTGAAAAAAATGAAATAATCTCAAACTTACAGAAAAGTTGCAACTAAGAAAATACAAAGGATTTTTTTTAGTTGAATCTTTTGAGAGTAATTTGCCAAAATGATGTTCTGTTGCCCACTAACACTTCAGTGTGTACTTTTTAAATATGAATAAATTTTCCTACATAACCACAAAGGAATCATTAGCACCAAGAAATGAAATGACACTGCTGTCTAATCTGCAGACACCATTCAAGTTCTGCCAATGGAAGCTGTGAAGCTGTGTCAACATTGTTGGTGACAGTTTCAGCCCTTGGTACGGTGGCATTTCAGTGGCACATCTAGAACCAACTGTGACAGCATCTCCAACAACGCAGGGCAGGCGTGGGATCAGGGACTCCAGCCCAGGGGTACTAGCTTTGTGGCCTCTGGGAATCACTTGTTCATTTATATCTTCCAACCCTCTCCTCCCTTTTCCTCTTTCAGTTCTTCCAACATTGTATCACTAATCAGTTTCCTCTAGAGCTGAAGTACTTAGTTTCTGTTTTCTGGACTGGATCCTGGCTGATACACAGAACCAGTGGAGGACAGAGCAAAGGCTTCATTGTGACTGTTGGTGATACTCTTGAGGCCCTACAATGTCTGTCCCAGCCTAGACGGATATCTTCTTTGCACTGGAGTTCTCATCAGGTCGATTCATGAATATTCCAGTTATCCTCTCTTGCCAGGTACATTAGGTGGAGCTGCATTTTCCACCCACTTTGAAATTAAGAATAACCATGTGGCTTGCTTGGCTAAGAGACACCTCAAAGAGGAAGTCTTAAAAATCAGGGCACAATCCCTCCCTTGGCTATGGAGGAAGCACATCTTCAGGGGAGCCTTCCGTCTGGTTTTGAAAAGACCACAGTGAATAAAGACTTTCTGCCCACAATGAACATGAAGCATGAGCAGGAAATTAATACTGTTGTTTCCAGCCACTTAGCTATGGGAGCTCTTTGTCCCGTTAACATAACCAAGGCTAACCTGATTCATACACTAACAATGGACTTGAAATTTCCTGAGGATTGCTCATCTCGGGAGCGGCAGTGTGTTTGGACTAGGCTGCAGACATCACTTTCTTATATAAACATGCTATTTCTGTAAAGTTAACACATACTTGCTTCCTGCCCTTCCAACTTGGCTCACTGGAGGTGGATTTTTTTGGGACCCGTTATATGCATAGTGTTTGCATTTCTTAAAGACATGCAGAAGTTCAAGCTGTCGACATTGGGAATAGCAAGTGACCATCTCCAAGGCAGTTGCTTCTCCCTGTGTCATCACATCAGAGGGTTGTGTGAGATAATCTTTTTATTTATAAGATGAAATTCGTAACTTTCAGAGGTCTGCCTCTTTCTTCTTTGCATTCCTGGCCTGCACACTGGCATCAAAAAAGCCTGCACATTTGAGGACAACTTCAGGAGAGTGATTGATTTCACTGAAGCCAGAGTTTAGAGGCCTTTCATGGGACATTGCAGACATACGGCTTTCCTCATCATTCGGAGAGATTTTGTTACTTATTTCAGGGGATTTTTAATCATTAATTTTTTTTAAATTCAGAATTCAGGAATGCATCATGCCATGAAATAACCAATGATCCATAATCCCAGTCTTCATTTAATTACACATCTTTACTCTGGCTTTGTACATATGACAAGTTTAACTTGTCAAGTCAGCAAATTGGCTCTAGTTAAAATCATTTATAAAACACATAGACGAGAATGCAGTCATGTTGAGCACATCAAGCTCCCTCCTCCCCCAGGTTTCTGAGTACAATGAATTATCTGGGACACTATTTCTCCTGCTTTTCTTCTGGCTAACTCCATACAGATAAAAGTCTCCTTTCTCAGAGAACTTCATGACCTGATCTCCAATGTAGGTTCTCTTATTGTATTCTGTATTTTTGTTCTTAATCTTACTTAACAAATTGGTAATCATATACTTTTTTTTCACAGTTCTATGTTGACGTCTACATCTCTGCTAGATCATAGGCACTAAGAGGATAAGGATCACTCTAGAAGAAGACAGCTCACCATCATATTGCATCATCTAGAACACTCTTTGGAACAGAATAATGACTTAACTTGTATTTTGTTGAATGAGCTAACTGGTTAATAAAAAGGCAGAACATACTCGTCCCCTGTGCCTTTGCTCATCACTTAGCCTTGCGGTACCAACTTAATAGCTGTGTGACCTTGGATAAATTACAGAACTTCTCTGAGCCTAGGTTTCCTCATCTCTAAGATGTGAATTAAAATAGTACCTACATGTAATCAACTTAGTATATTTTTCCCCTGCCCAGGATATGGATCCTATTGGAGACCAATGCCTCATAGTGGGAGGTTTGATGGAAGGTGACCCACCTTCCACTGGAGGGAACCCCAAGGTGACAAATCAACCTTCTCCCTGCAGCCCCAGCAGCTAAGACATGAGAGTATGACTGAAGTTTAACTAATCAGTTGCCCTTCTGGGACATTGATCCCAAGGGAGCGTTACAAAGAAGACAGGAGAGTTGAGAGGTTGTTGGTCACAGCTGGGGCAGCTAAGGCAGTGTTGGGTCAGTAGCAGGGGGTCCTAACCAGATGGCTCTTGGAGATGACCGTGAGCTGTGGCCTATAACCTCCCTCTCCTCATTGCCTGAGCCTTGTCCTCTAATTTCTCTAACACTGATTTTATAGGATACATCAGAGGCATCCAAAATACTCCATTTCTATGCATTAGCCCTTGGTTTCTATGAGTAGCCACTAGGAACTCTGACTATATAAAATGTTTGTGAAGATTAAATGAAATAATGCATTTCAAGAGCACTAGAACTTGGTGCTTGATAAATGCTCAATGAGTGTTCGCTTTTGTGCTGTGCTCATGTGCTTCTGCCTGTTTACCTTTCCCGGATATAAATAAATGAAGAGGATAATAGTGTATATATCGTCTAATGTTCAATTATACAAACAAAATAAAATAACATGACTGAGAC
Source organism: Colobus angolensis palliatus (assembly GCF_000951035.1). Classification (NCBI taxonomy): domain Eukaryota; kingdom Metazoa; phylum Chordata; class Mammalia; order Primates; family Cercopithecidae; genus Colobus; species Colobus angolensis. The sequence goes on from NW_012114488.1 coordinate 10,517,480, forward strand.
ACAACAGGTTCTCTGCATAGCTTCAGAGCCACAATAAACATTCAATTATCTGTTTGTTCATTTAGTTAATCTGTCATTCAACAAATATTTACAGGACATATTCTATGTGTGGTACCCTGTGCTAGACACTAGAAATACCGAGCACTGGACATTCTATGAAGCAAATAGAAAATCAAGACAAGAAGAAAAGATAAAAAGAAGAAAAGTAAGACAAAAAGCTGCAGGGAAGATTGAGGAAACAGCAAACTACATGTCCTGGGAGGGGTCTGTATTACCTCAGTGGATTCTAGACACACCTACCCAGTGACAATTGCCTTGTTACTTGATGACGTTTGGTCTGGGGAACAAAGCCCTGGACTGGGAAGCATGTCTTGAGTCTGGTCCCAGATCACCACCACCTTGGGCCCCACTTCCTTTACATCTAGCCCATTTCCCCACAGGGATTTGATGAGAAAACATCAAGATCATAAATAGATAATTACTTGAAAATTCTCAAGTTATTGAGACTTCTGTTAGGTCAGCCATGATTATCACTGTTACTAATATTGTAACGAGTGATTTACACTTCTGATATTTCAAAATTTGACATTTTTTTTAGCCTCAAAGTGCACAGTTCTAATGTTTTGATGAATGCTGAAGAAGAACTTTCTTTCCTTTCTAAACAAAATTTAATGGACATGAAATATACCTTGCCATTTTATGGTGGATTTTAAGAATTTCTATTAAAAGCCTTTTGCTTTTTGGAAAATCGAGGATGAAGGAGAATATGTTTAGGTTGTTTTCTGTCCTGAGAAAAGTAAGATCCTTACAGGTAGCCTCCAGTTTAGATTTCAGCATTTTACTGAATCCCCATGAAAAGACACCCTATATCTCTCCAAGTGTCACTGCCCAGGATTTCAGATTCTTGGTGTGCTAGATGGTGCCCAGTGTCTTAGACCTGGTTACCAAAACAGTAATTCAATGTGACACAACAGCATGGGCTTACTTTAGCTTAATCTAAAACAAAGAGGAAACGCAAGCTTAAAGGAGGAAAGAACCTTCAACATGATAGAGTCCAGCAGCTTCATTTTACAGACCAGGAAACCAGTCTGAAGATAACAAGCAGCTCCTCCAAGTACCAGTCATGGCAGCCCCCTCGTCTCCTCACTTCTCTTCACTCCCCTCCCTCCCCAGCCTCTCCACCACTCCTCATCTCCCTTTTACTCCTGTTATTTCTTTCTCTCTCAGTGGAACCAAGTTGCACCACAGAAAACGCCCTGTGGAAACACGTAGAATTTTAGGGCTTATCATGCATGAGTTTGGTTCGACTCATTCCTTTCTTCACTGTTCCTTTTATTTTTATTTTATTTTATTTTATTTTGTTTTATTTTATTTTATTCTATTTTATGTTATTTTTGGGACAGAGCCTTGCTCTGTCACCCAGGCTGGAGTGCAGCGGTGTGAAATCGGCTCAATGCAACCTCCACCTCCCAGGTTCAAGCGATTCTCCTCTCTCAGTTTCCAGAGTAGCTGGTAGTACAGGCACATATCACCACATTTTTGTGTTTTCAGTAGAGACGAGGTTTCACCATATTGGTCAGGCTTGTCTCGAACTCCTGACCTCAGGTGATCCACCCGCCTCCACCTCCCAAAGTGCTGGGATTACAGACCTGAGCCAGCATGCTCGGCCCTCACCATTCCTTCTATAACAGGTAGGCATTAGTCTTTATATTGCTACCACAGTGCCCTAAGTCCTTCTAAATTTTAAACATCAAATCCACTTCCCTGGTCTTTTTGGGGGACAGCTGGTGGGAAATGCATGCACCAAGACACGGGATGGATCTGAGACTCTCTGGCTCTCCCTGTTGTACTCTGAGGTCTGTTGCTGACCTAGGAGGGTAGAATACCTCTAGCATTCGACATGGGAAAGGACCTATTGGATCCATTGCTTAATTGACCCTTACTTCTAAAACAGTGCAAGGGTTCTCATGTCTGTAATTGTGTTAGAAAACCAGCTTCTGCAGTCATCAATCTTCTTAAAGTAATTTAATCAGAACGAATTTGAAAAGACTGCCTCAAACGTGGCTGATATACAGGAGGTGGAAGACATGCCTTTATTGGGGACCTTGGAAAAGGAAATTCTCTATGCAGTACACCAGGAAAAAAAAAAAAAAAGAATTTCTCTGCTAAACCCTTTATTGTCAGCACTTTTTCCAGTTTCTCCTGAGTCTTTTTCCTTAGATGCTAAGCTTCTTTCTAGACGGAACAGTCAGTTCTCCAGGCTCACCCAGGACAGTGTCCTCTGTGTATACCAGAAAATAAGGGTCCCTTAACATGTGGTTGACGGAGCAAGAAAAATAACTTCGATAAAGTTTTCCATTAAAGGTGTTCTTACTGCGGAAAGAATACACAGCGACATTCAAATTATGGTTTTTTTTTCTGCCTACAAAAACTGTATGTCATGTGACCCAGTTTTTCCACTTTTAGATATCTGTCCTAGAAACGCGATTCCATGCAGGAGATAGAAAGTTGTAAAGACTGCCATTCTCACCTTCGTGATAAGAAGAACCTGGATAATCTACAGAATCGTAACTTCTCTTGAGCTTATCGTCAAGCTGACAGCTATCTTTGCAAGGCTGCCAAGTAATCTGGATTCCAAAGACTGACAAAGTGCTCCCAGGAGAGGTGGCGTGTTTCCCTTTAGCGCAGCACAGGAGAAAGAGTTGTTTATAAAAAGGGTAAAGAGAAATCACCAAAATTTCATCAAATAATTAAAGCATGGGCTAGTGGGTCCTTTTGGAATGGCTGGGGGCGGGGGGTTTCTAGCACAAAAAGGAGTTTGCACTCGCTTGCAAGCTCCTTTGCATGAGTCCCGTTGGGTGCTCACAAGACAAATTGGAGTAGGAAGCCAGTAAGAGCCCCCACTGGGTGGTACAGATGAACGTCAACTTCTGCCCCCGACCTGAGTCCTGGCTCCCCGCTGAGTCCCGGCTGCCACCTGCTGGCCTTCACTTCTGACCTGTGGCGATTAGGAGTAGAAGAGAACCTTGCCTCCTCTGTCAGGGCTGTGGGTGGTGGAGGGGATTCCTCCAGAGAGGAAGAGAGTGTCTGGCTTGGAGACGAACAACAAAACCAAACTGACTTGATTGACTCACCTCTACACTAATGAGTTCTCCATTTCCAGGTATACATAATGATCTCCTCAGTCTCTACTCTTTCACACAGTGTCCACTATTCAATTTTGACATAAGACAATTTTCTTTAAGAAGATTATGAAATACAAAATAGATCAAGCTAAATATTTTTCAAGAGATAAAGCAATCAACAAAACTGGACTCAGAGATAACCCAGAAGATGAAACTGTTGTACAGCCAAACTGAGGTCTCCTCACCTGGTGCAATAAAACCAGATATCCACATGGAGGTTTTGCAGAAAGGAACTAATTTATCTGCAGGGAACCAAATAGGGAGGATCAAGTGGCTAATGCTCAAATCTCACCCTCCCCAGTGGCTTGCAGGTTAGGGGTTTTAAAGGCACAGGTAAGTTTCAGGAAGGCAGAAGCAGCTACAGCTACAGGTAAAATTGTAAATTGATACATGGAGGGTATACATTGGTTTTGGCCTAAGAGGGGCAAGATGTCTTGAAGTAGGGGCTTACAGGTCGTGGGCTGATTCAAATATTTTCTGATTTGCAATTGGTTAAGAAAAAGAAGCTTTGTTTAAAAATTTGTGGTCACCAGAAAAGAATCTCAGCTCTGGCTTATGGGTGTGACTTTCTCCAGGTCCCTCAGGACGAAATTTAGAACAAAGAGCGGTGGTCAGAGTTCAGTCTTCAGTTCCCCCTTATCTGAGGTCTATGTGCCATTGGTTGGGGGGGGTTCCTTAGTGGGGATCCGGGTTTCTGAAAGACAACTCAGGGACATATGTTGAGATGCTATCTTCAGTTTCTATAGGGAAAGCAAACATCTCTGGCCTCTAACTTCCTTGACTATTGTTTTAGGCTACCTTGCTTATCAAGTTACTTCCTTATTTCTCACGGGTAGCTAGATACCTGGAATTTCCCTTGAAGGAACTCAGGGTTTTCCTTTATTTTCATGCTTGTGGGCCCGCTAGACAAATTTAAGGTAACTATTTATTAATGTGTTAAATGCTGTGATGGAAAAGGTGGATGGCGTACATGAAGTTTATATCAACCAATGGGTAAGGGTTGATTATTCAGCATATATTGCTGGAAAAATTCATTATTCAAAACTTTTTGGAGTTCTATCTCACTGTGTCAAAATTAATATAATCTGGATTAAAGAAATTAAGTATAAAAATAATCGATATAAACTGGAAAAATAATGGAATATTTTAAACTATTGGATAAGGAATGAGATTTTAAACAGAAAACAACGAAAGAAACAAAATATTTTTTATGTAATAACATAAAATGCACAGCTTTTATTCCTCAAATAACATCATAAGTAATAATATAAGCAAGTAAATTGTGAACATCTGCTGCAACGTGATGCAGTCTGCTGTCTTCAGGAGACTCACTTAACACATAAGTCCTCATGTACTTAAAGTAAAGGGGTGAGAAAAGATGTCCCATGAAAATGGACACCAAAAGTGAGCAGGATTCGCTATTCTTATATCAGGCAAAACAAACTTTAAAGTAACAGTAGTTAAAAAAGACAAAGAGCGACACTATATAATGATAAAAGAAATACTCCAACAGGGAAATATCACAATTCTAAATAAAAATGCACCTAACACCGGAAATCCCATATTTACAAAGCAGTTACTACTAGACCTAAGAAATGAGACAGATAGCAACACAATAATATTGGGGGACTTCAATACTCCACTGGCAGCACGAGGCAGGTCATCAAGACAGAAAGTCAACAAAGAAACAATAGACTTAAACTATACCCTACAAAAAAATGGACTTAATATATTTACAGAACAGTCTACCTAAAAACTGCAGAATATGCATTCTATTCATCAGCACATAGAACCTTCTCGAAGATAGGCTATATGATGGGCCACAAAACAAGTCTTAGTAAATTTAAGGAAATCAAAATTATATCAAGTACTCTGTCAGATCACAGTGTAATAAAATTGGAAATCAACTCCAAAAAAATCCCTCAAAACCATGCAAAATACATGGAAATTAACCCGCTCCTGATGATTGTTGGGTTAACAATGAAATCAAGATGGAAATTAAAAAATTCTTTTTAAAATTTCTTCTAAACTGAATGATAATAGCGACATAGCCTATCAGAACCTCTGGGATACAGCAAAAGTGTTGCAAAGAGGAAAGTTCATAGCATTAAATGCCCACATCAAAAAGTCTAAAAGAGCTCAAATAGACAACCTAAGGTCATACCTCATGGAACTGGAGAAACAAAATACATCCAAATCCAAACCTAGCAGAAGAAAAGATGTAACAAAGATCAGAGCAGAACTAAATTAAATTGAAACACAAAAAAATATTACAAAAGATAAATGAAACAAAAAGCTGGTTATTTGAAAAGATAAATAAGATTGATAGACCATTTGCAAGATTAACCAGGAAGAGAGAAGATTCAAATAAGCTCAATTAGAAATGAAACGGGAGATATTACAACTGATAACACAGAAATACAAAAGATTATTTAAGGCTATTATGAACACCTTATGTGTATAAGCTAGAAAACTTAGATGAGATGGATAAATTCCTGGAAATACACAACCCTAGAAACTCTGAACAGACCAATAACAAGCAAAAAGACTGAAATGGTAATTTAAAAAATTGCCAACAAAAAAAGTCCAGGACCAGATGGATTCACAGTTGAATTCCATCAGATATTCAAAGAAGAATTAGTACCAATCCTATTGACGCTATTCCAAAAGATAGAGAAAGAGGGAATCCTTCCTAAATCATTCTATGAAGTCAGTATCACCTTAATACCAAAACTAGGGAAGGACATAACAAAAAAAGAAAACTATAGATCAATATCCCTGATGAATGTAGGTGCAAAAATCCTCAACAAAATACTAGTAAACTAAATCCAACAGCATATCAAAAAGATAATCCACCATGATCAAATGGGTTTGCATACCAGGGAAGCAGGGATGGTTTAACAAACACAAGTCAATAAATGTGATACACCATATAAACAGAATCAAAATAAAAATTCCATGATCATCTCAATAGATATGGAAAAAGCATTTGCCAAAATCCAGCATCACTTTATGATTAAAACCCTTAGCAAAATTGGCATAGAGGGAACATAGCTGAAGATAATAAAAACCAACTATGACAAACCCACAGCCAATATTATACTGAACAGGGAAAAGTTGAAAGCATTGCCCCTGAGAACTGGAACAAGACAAAGATGCCCACTTTCACCACTTCTATTCAACATAGTACTGGAAGTCCTAGCCAGAGCAATCAGACAAGAGAAAAAAATAAAGGATGTCCAAATTGGTAGAGGAAATCCAACTCCTGCTGTTTGCTAATGATATGATTGTATACCTAGAAAACCCTAAAGACTCATCCAAAAGCTCCCAGAACTGATAAATGAATTCAGCAAAGTTTTAGGATACAAAATTAATGTACACAAATCAGTAGGTGTTCTATACACTAACAGTGACCAAGCTAAGAATCAAATCAAGAACTCAACCCGTTTTACAATAGCTGCTAAAAAATAAAATATTTACGAATATGTCTAACCAAAAAGATGAAAGACCTCTACAAAACACTGCTGAAAGAAATCACAAAGGACACAAATGGAAACACATCCCGTGCTCTTGGATGGGTAGAATCAATATTGTGAAATTGACCATACTGCCAAAAGCAATCTGCAAATTCAATGCACTCCCATCAAAATACTACCATCACTCTTCACAGAATTAGAAAAAAAATCCTAAAATTAACTGGAAAATTCAATGGAACCAAAAAAGAGGCTGCATATCCAAAGCAAGACTAAACAAAAAGAACAAACCTGGAGGCATCATATTACCCGACTTCAAACTGTACTATAAGGCCATAGTCATCAAAACAGCAAGGAACTGGTATAAAAATAGGCACATAGACCAATGGAACAGAATAGAGAAACCAGAAATAAAGCCAAATACTTACAGCCAACTGATCTTCGACAAAGCAAACAAAAACATAAAGTGGGGAAAGGACACCCTATTCAACAAATGATGCTGAGATAATTGGCAAGCCACATGTAGAAGAATGAAACTGGATCTTCATCTCTCACCTTATACAAAAATCAACTCAAGATAAATCAAAGACTTAAATCTAAGACCTGAAACCATAGAAAATCTAGAAAATCTAGAAAATAGCATCAGGAAAACCCTTCTAGACATTGGCTTAGGCAAAGACTTCATGATCAAGAACCCAAAAACAAATGCACCAAAAACAAAGATAAATAGATGGCACTTAAACTAAAAAACTTCTCTACAGCAAAAGAAATAATCAGCAGAGTTAATACATACCCACAGAGTGGGAGAAAATCGTCACAACTGATACATCCAACAAATGACTAATATCCAGAATCTACAATGAACTCAAACAAATCAACAAGAAAAAAAGCAGAAGATCCCACCAAAAAGTGAGCTAAGGACATGAATAGACAGTTCTCATAGGAAGATACACAAATGGCCAAAGAGCATATGGAAGAATGCTCAACATCACTAATAATCAGGGAAATGCAAATCAAAACCACAATGTGATATCACCTTACTCTTGCAAGAATGGCCGTAATAAAAAAAATCAAAAAATAATATATATTGGTATGAATGTGGTGAAAAGGGAACACTTTTACACTGTTGGTGGGAATGTATACTAGTACAACTACTATGGAAAACAGTGTGGAGATTCCTTTAACAACTAAAAGTAGATCTACAAATGGTAGATCTACTTGTTATCCACCCAGAAGAAATCCTACTACTTGTTATCCAGCAATCCTACTACTTGTTATCCACCCAGAAGAAAAGAGGTCATTATACAAAAAAGACACTTGTACATGCATGTTTATAGCAGCACAATTTGCAATTGCAAAAATATGGAACAAGCCCAAATGCCCATCAATCAACGAGTGGATAAATAAAATGTAGTGCATATGTATATACCATGAAATAGTACTCAGCCATAAAAAGGAATGAAATAATGGCATCTGCAGCAACCTGGATGTAATTGAAGACTATTATTCTATGAGGTGTAACTCAGGAATGAAAAACTAAACATTTTATGTTCTCACGCATAAGTGGGAGCTAAGCTATGAGGAACGCAAAGGCATAAGAATGAAACACTGGACTTTGGGGACTCGGGGGAAAAGGGTGAGGGATAAAAGACTACCCATTGGGTATAATGTACATTGCTCAGGTGATGGGTGCATCAAAGTCTCATAAATCACCACTAAAGAACTTATTCATGTAACCAACCACTACCTGCTCCCTAAACAACCTATTGAAATAAAATATAAATTAATAACATAAAATGTACTACACATATTTTATTCATTTTCCTTCCAGACCTTGGCATTATGAGTTGAAATGTGACCCTCCAAAAGATACGTCAAACTCCTAACAGCAAGTACCTCAAAAGATTACCTTATTTGAAAATAGGGTTGCTGCAGATGTAATTACTTAAGATGAAGTCACCCTGGAGTCAGATGGGCCCTTAACCCAATATACCTGGTATACTTTTAAGAGAGATGGCATGTGAAGACACAGAGACACACAGGGAGAGGACAGCCATATGATGCCGGGAGCAGAAGTTAGGGTGATGCTTCTGCAGGCTAAGAAACATCAAAGGTTGCCAGCAAACCCCAGAAGCTGGAAGAGATAAGAAAGAATTCTCCCTAAAAATTAAACAGAAGGAACATAGTAGGTACTCAATAAATTGAGAAGGTTTCAGAAGGAGCATAGTAGGTACTCAATAAATAGCTATCAGATAAATGGCTAGATGTTCTCTCACATCCAAAAGTTATTTTCAGAACCTATGCCACAGGAGATTTTAAATATAAACTTAATTTGTACAAGCAATATGATATAACTTTCAAACATAAAAGTGAGACATCTGAGAATGGTATGGTGCTTTTGAGTTTTTTATTATTAGTTTTTTGGTTGAAATGTTAATGAATATGTTGGTTTATCTTAGACCATAAAGAACGGAAGAAGCATAGACAAATGGTAGTAATGTCTATTTTATTCAAGGGCAGAAATATAGCCAGCAATGACTCTGCTACTGTTCTTAACTGGCTCATAAAACAAGCTTAGGACACTCAAAGTAGTTCTCTAGAAACAAGGCTCTGAGATACTGAAAGCAGAACATCTGCAGGTCCTGGGTCTACAAAGGAAGCCAGGACTCTGCCCACCATGCAGACCCCCAATGGTGGGTGCCTATGCCTTTGCACCATGTAGCCCTGGTCCCTCTCATGTCTTTCCTGCTTTGAATCCTTATTCCTCAATAGCTGGCTTTTAGAAAACTGGTTTAACTGTGAAATATAGAAGGACCAAATAATCTGAAGAAGTAGAAGGAAGCTTGCCTCGATCACAGCAAATCCTTAGTATTCAAAACTCTTTCAAGACAATAAAACATCCTAAGGAGAAACAATGTTATGGGGGATAAGAAGGTGAGACTGCATAGACCTTTCTATGGGGCAAAACTTTTCCAGTGAATGTAGGTTTTTCTTTTTCTTTTCTTTTATTTCTCTCTCTCTCTCTCTCTCTGATGACAGGGTCTCTCTAGGCTGGAGTGAAGTGGTGCAGTCACAGCTTACTGAAGCCTCTTGACCTCCCACACTCAAGTGACTCTCCTGCCTCAGCTTCCCAAGTAGCTGGGACTACAGGCACTTGCCACCATGCCTAGCTAATTTTATTTTTTGTAGAGACAGGGTCTCACTATGTTACCCAGGCCAATCTTGAACTCATGGCCTCAAGCAATCCTCCTACCTTAGTCTCTCAAAGTGCTGGGATCAGAGATGTGAACCACTGCACCCTGCCCTGTAGGTTTTTTCCTCATCTCTTACAAAAATAAATACTTTCTGTATTTGCACAATTCTGTGAAGGACAGTAGGGATATAAAATATAATGTCTTATTTGTTTGAAAAAAATATTGATGCCTTTCTGCTCCAAATATTCTCTCCACGTCTAGAGGAAAAACAAAGAGTTTTTGGCAATCAAGAGTTGCTAATTTGTATAAAGTTTAATTCTTAAAATTATATTTTTAACCAAAATTTGAAGAATTTTGAGATTTATTTTAAGGTTAAGTTTTTCATTTATTTTAAGAAACCCTAGTTTTGTATTTAATAAATAATTTAATTGAGAGTCTAGAAAGATATGCATCTCATTTGTCCATGGTCATGCTACTATAAGGACATACCTGAGACCAGGTAATTTATAAAGGAAAGAGGTTTAATTACCTCACAGTTCCACAGGGCTGAGGAGGCCTCAGGAGACTTACAATCATGGCAGAAGCGGAAGCAAACACATCCTTCCTCACATAGTGGCAGGAAGGAGAAGAATGAGAGCTGAGCAAAGTGGGGAGCCACTTAAACACCATCAGATCTCCTGAGAACTTACTCACTGTCATGAGAACAGCATGGGGGAAACTGCCCCCATAATTCAATTACCTTACCAGGTCCCTCCCACCACACATAGGGATTATGGGAACTATAATTCTATAATTCAAGATGAGATTTGGGTGGCGACACAGCCAAAGCATATCAGTATCTATGTGTTAACTTTCAATGTAACTGGGAAAATTAGTTGTTGATATGGAAGAAAAATGAAATTTGATCGATACCTTACACCATAAACAAAAATCTACTCCAGAGGGATTAAGAACTTAAATGTTAAAAGCAAGACTTTAATCCTCTGTCCCAGTCCCTTGCCTGCTTTCTCTCAGATCAATTCCCTCCTCTTTCCAAGTGCTGCTCTGTAGCTCAGAGGGTTGACCTTGCAAACTAATTTCCCAGGCTCCCTGATCTCTGACTTCCACGTAAGTTGAGTCAATAGAAGGCACCGGCAGACACTTGAAGGGAAAAACAGAATCCAGGGCATTTCCTCCTTTCTCAGCTTCTAGTGGTGCCTGGGGAAGGGCTGTGTATCCTCCAAAGTGTCACTTCCGAGGGCAATCCCCTGCCCCCAGGTCCCAGCTCCCAGCAGGTGCTCCTGATTCCTGGGCTTTGATAACATCATACCCTCCTTTGTTCCCCAGGCCTGGGGATGTTGGTGGACTTTGATGTTGCTGACCTCTGGGTTGTCCTGCCATCCTTATGATTTTTTTAGCTCTTTGAACACCTTTGTAACAAGTTCCCCACTTAAACCTCTCTCTGCGGAACTACCTCTTGTGCATTCTCTTTTTCACTAACTTCACCTGACTGATACAACCTCTAAAAAGAAAAAATAAGAGAATATCATTATGTTAAAATTAAGAAAGTGATGATGAGCCCCAAACTGGGAGAATCTATTTGGAAAGTGTAACCGACAAGGAATTGATATGAAGAGCATTTAAAACTCATGCTAATGAATAAGATTTGAAATTATTAGAAAGTGTCAAATAGAAATTCTGGAATTGAAAAATATAACTTGATGGTTTTTTACCCCTGAGTATGTTTCAGATTTTGCTGTTTCCTTGTTTGCTCCATAATTTTTTGGTTCAAAACTGTGCAGTTCAAAAAACATGATAGAATTATCCAATATTTAGGTAAATATATGTATATATTTATATAAATACATGTATTTATTTATTCATATATATAATTTAGTAACTATGCATTCTGATTTTTCATCTTGTAGGTTTACAGCTGTTGCTGAGTTTTTGTTTGTTTAGTACTTGTCTACAGTAAATTTCTGAGGTCAGTTTCCCCTGTAGTGTATGACCACTGATGTCTCTGCTCAGTTTTTAAATTCTTGTTTTCATTTTTAAGTATGTTTCCTAGGGGTCACCCATGTGTCTGAATAGCTTCGTGTTCAGCCAATGATTGCCCAGAGGCTGTGCTCAAACAGCCTGAGCCAACAGGTCAGTATGTGGTTTGGGGAGAGTGTTCCAAATTCAGACAGCTTCCAAGTCTGTCCTGGCTTGAACTTTCAGCCGGGACCTGCTGCATCTCCTCTGTGTATGTATCTGTGCAGGCCCATGGCCAGCCAGTGGGCAGCTCAGGCTCTCTCCAGTCTCTCCATGTGACTGATCAATGGTATCTAAGCAGTCTCATTTCCTGGAAATGGTTAATTTTCTGGCTAGTTTGCTGCTCTGTTTCTTGTCCCAATCGGGACTGCAGCCTCAGGCTAGCTGAGCCACTGCTCTTCCTCAGTGTTTGCCACTGAGATGGCTGCTGTTACTGACAGTGCCACTGGGGGCATATCAAAATGTTTCTAATCAACTGCTGAAACTTATATATTAAGAACAACAACAACAACCCCATCAAAAAGTGGGCAAAGGATATGAACAGACATTTCTCAAAAGAAGACATTCATACAGCCAACAGACACATGA
>NW_012114488.1:10532806-10540451 GCF_000951035.1 Colobus angolensis palliatus
TCAAAACAAGTTATTACATATATTATAAATATGTATTATATGTTATATTTAAATTATATATTATAAATATGTAATTATTATATATTGCTGCTATTGCAGCAGCACAGGTTACACTGCATGCAAGGCATAACTGTTTATACTATCTGACCCTTGGTAGAAATAACCGGTGTAGACCATTTACATTTACTCTGGTTATCAATATGTTCGGGTTTAAATCTATTATCTTGTTATTTGTTCTTAATTTGTTCCATCTGTTATTTCACTATTCCTCTCTTTTCCTGTCTCTTTTACCTTGACTTGTTATTAAGAATTTAATTTTATTGCCGTAACTTGTTTATTAGCCATATAGCTTTTGTTTATATGCTTAGTTGCTCTGAGAACACCTATTTATCTTATTTATCTTAAATTTACCAAATCTACCTTGCAATAGCATCAAGCATATTATAGTATGTTGTTATGACAGTATGATATTAGGCATATGGAAGAAACTTAAAGTAATTTATTCTCATTTTCTCCCTCTTTGTCCTTTTTGCTTGTATTATGATGTATTTTCCTTTTTCATAAGTTGTTAACCTCACAATATATTGTATTATTTTTGCTTTAAGCAATCAATAGCTTTTAAATTCATTTTTAAATGAGAAATGTATGTTTTTCAACTTTTTGGTTTTCTAGGTTGAAGGGTAAATCTCATCTCTTTTTCCCATTGTGATCATTAATATAAATTTTGATGACATTTCAAATTGAAAATCCACAAATGAAAATGGAGTGACTTGTAACATCCAGGTGCCATTTAGGTGTTCCCATGTGTGACATCACAGGCAAAGCTCCTATGAGGATTATACCATTATCTATATTTTATAAATCTGGAGGTGAAGGATCAAAGTGTTAACGTACAGCATCAGTCTCACAAGGGCACAGCTATTTGAAAACTTACGAGGAAGAGGAAACCTGTGAATCATCATGGCTGTAATTTCAGTGATTCCCAGAGGTGTACTGTGAAAATTCAACTTTCAATCAAGAAGGGCGAAGTGTCTGGGACTTTCCCTACTTGCAGGCTCACAAACCAGCCTGCGCGTTTCCATGGATGCTCGCTGAGAGGAAGGACAGCTTCTTCTCACAGCATTTGAGGTAGCCAGCAGCTCGTCCCCCACAAACAAGACAAGAGAATGAACTTGCCATTATTTGCAATACAGGAGCAGAACCCTGATTTAGGAAATGTCACACGTTTACAATGGGCATGCATGTCGTTTGCCCTGAGGGGGTCTCTATTACAGTGGGCAGTAAGCATGCCTACCCGTTGCCCAGGAAGGAGTTTCTACACAAACATCCTTGAAAAGGTCGTTCAGAACCAAGGCTGTCAGTGTCTCATGTGCAAGACATTCAGAAACCCAAAAGACCACTGCAGAATTGTCTCTCTGCTTCCAGCTCATTACAAATTTAAGGTCCTGCAGGGATTACGTTTTTTTCATTATTCTAACTTTAGGATTCTTTTCTATGTGTAAATGTTGGATTGTTTACATACGGCAGGCATCTGTTTTAGGGTTTAAGGAAAGGATCTAGATCTAGATGAGTCAGATATTATATTTTATTTCCACATTTGTTACAGTTGCCTGCTTTTTATAAAACTCTGACCTTTTTAGTTGAAATTTATTTTCTATTTTCCATCATTAAAGAAATAACATTCTCAAGATAAGAGTGGGATTTTAGAAGTGGGAAGGGGACTCGGTTTGTTGTAATCCACACCTTCAACCGTGATGTGACGTACACGGAAGCCCACAGCTGGTGGGCGATGGAGGGAAGACGCTATCCCCAATCGGCCCTGTTAGCCACGTCCTCTTTCCCTGATACTCTACTCTACTGCCTCTTTTTTGTGTATTCGTGGGGGATAATTTGTTGTCATCTGAGAGCAACACTCCCTGGGCTTTTTATCTCCACCAAAGAGTGGCAGAAGAACATTATTAGCCATCAGATATGGGATCAGAGAAGACAGCTAAACTACAAATCCTCAATTTCTTAAAATCTTACACATCCAACTTGGTGTCTGCATTGACAAGATTAATAGGATAAGAGTTAAATCTGCACTTCTCATCTTGTTACTCAGACCTGCTTGTAAAATCCACCTGTGAAAAACAGACCTGCACTTTGAGTTACTACAGATGAAGTAACCAGCATCAAACCCAGCCCGAGCATTTTATAGGAATTTGGAAAATGCACAAAACCAATTCCTGCTCTGCTTTTCGGATCTTTCACCTGAGAATGTCAGGAGAAATCACATGTAGCTTGTGGGATATTCAACAGTATAATAAACAGATGATTCCCATCAGACAAGATATTTCATTTTAGGGGAATAATTATCAATCTAGAGATAATTTCTTAACAGCACATGCAAAGCTCTGAGGTTTTCATTATTCTTGTTTTCTATAGCAAATGTAGCAGGCTGAATTCAGGAAAACATTTTTACAATACTTCTTAGTGCCCAAGCTCTTAATTTTTCATTCACACATGGAAAGATTTCAAAGAGAGGTGTTCACGAGACTTAACTCACACGCCTCTCAGTATGGACGCCAAGAAATGCCTGGCTTCTACCTTTCCTCACCTAGCCCTTGCTCTTAGAAGCCATCTCTAGGCTGGGCGCGGTGGCTCAAGCCTGTAATCCCAGCACTTTGGGAGGCCGAGACGGGCGGATCACGAGGTCAGGAGATCGAGACCATCCTGGCTAACACAGTGAAACCCCATCTCTACTAAAAAATACAAAAAACTAGCCAGGCGAGGTGGCGGGTGCCTGTAGTCCCAGCTCCTCGGGAGGCTGAGGCAGGAGAATGGCGTGAACCCGGGAGGCGGAGCTTGCAGTGAGCTGAGATCCGGCCACTGCACTCCAGTCTGGGCGACAGAGTGAGACTCCGTCTCAAAAAAAAAAAAAAAAAAGAAAGAAAGAAACCATCTCTACTGTGTGCCCTCTGCCTGCAGAGATAGAAGCTCTCTTTCTTTCATTGTAGACAATTTGGAGTGTATAAAGATGTGTAAAGTAAAAAGCACACGTACACACACACACACACACACACACAGTCTTTCTGTCCTAAAGCAACCACGACTAACACTCTATGTGTTACAGGAAGTTGTTCTTTCTGGTAAAAAGTATGAGAGGGAGGAAGATGAGAGATTTACTCATGGTCACCTCCTGAACCCAGGAAAGGGACAGAATCAGTTTCTTTGACTTTCTCACTGAAGCTTCAGTATCTGCATCTACCTGGGGATGTCTGAGGACCCAGCCTGGAGGCCGCCAGGACTTTATTTGCATGAGGAGTCTCCCAAGAGAGACCGACCTGGTGCTCAGACCTTACATTGCAGGAGGTGTGGGAAATGCTGAGAACATTGTCACTTGGATAAATGCGCCCCCTTACCTCTCCAGAATCACATCTGCCTTGGTCTGATAAAGACCTAAAAAGATGTTTCACTAAAACCACCATTTAGGCTCACACAACCTCTGCTTTACAAAGTGTATTATTACAAAGGGGAGAGAGGGTCTCCCTGCAACCAAAAACTCTGGCTCTTGGGCTCTCGGGGGCATTGGGAATGTGGCTCCAGCATCCCGCCGTGACAGGGGTGTGATGTGGGCAGCATCCCGCTGAGGGCAACAGTGTGGAGTGGAGCCTGCGTGCTCCACGTGGTAGCTAGCTAGCCTGGGCATGGCAGAGCAGGGAGTGGTGAGAAACACTGTGCAGACACTCATTCGTGGGCAGGAGTCAGAGTCCCTGAAACACTAGCTAAAATTTAGCGCATCTCAAACTTCATTGCAATTGGAACCCTGGGGAAGCGCCTAAAAATGACCTTTTCCCTGGGAGTGGTTCCTGGAAAACGGTAGTGGTAGAAGGTCCGCACTTGGTGTGGCAGCCATCTAAGAACTGGCTTTAGGAACCAGAGCTCTCCTCACAGTGTGGTCTTTACATCTGCAGCTCTGGGGAGCTGTGGGTGTCCAGGTTGCCTTTACTAGGCCAGGGCACCTGTGAGTGACCATGTGAATGGCTCACAGCTGCAGGAGAATTGCCCAGCCGGGTCTGAGAGCTCTCAGACTCTGCCTCCAGGCAGGACCAGCCCTGAGGTGGGATGCTGGTTCCAAGCCTTCCCTTGAGCCAGGCCAGAGTGAGTCTCCAGCTGTTCTCATATCTTGACTTCACTCCCCTCCTGGCCTCTCCTGCTCCCCAATCCCTGGCAGCTTCCCCTGGGAGCCCTTCCTCAATTAAGTAAGCCAGAAGCCAGGAGGAGGCAGGAGCCTGCCTGGAAGAAGCCCAACCTAAGACCACAGCACTGCCGGGGCACTGGTTAGAAAGCAGAGCCTTGGACTCTGCCTGTGCATGCAATGGGTCCCCAGCCATCTGTCTACGCTGGGAGCTGGGGCTGACAGGCTGCTCATCAAGGTGTGTGCAGCCAGGGCTGGAGAAACCGCCCACCCTCCCACACCTCCGCCCACGCCCCACGGCTCTCTGGTTCTCTTCATGGGAGCTCGGTTTCAATGAAAAAAAAAAAAAAAAAAAGGCTAAGCAGGCAGCCAGAGGTCTGTATGTGGCAAGGAAAGACCATTCTCCATTTTATAGATGAGGCATGGTCGATAGAGAAACCCTGCTATCCCAGAGGTTTTGAGGTTTCTAGGAACTTACAAAGGAAAAAAAGTTGGTTCTAATTTGTGGGTGGGAAAACTTGAAATAAATAAATGTTTAACTAAATGCCCACAAATATAACATGGCAATTGGTTAACTGCAGTTTAACTCAGCCCATGTATATTTAATTGTATTTAATGTGGGCTGTGGCAAAGTTTGAGTATGTTTGCTTTTTAGGGGCTTGAGGTCTCTATGACTCCACCCAACGCTATGATAAAAGAGAAGGGCTGTGGAAGCAGGGGCAGCCAGGCCGGCTTAGCCTCCGAGGGGACGCTGGGCTGGCAGAGCACGGAGCGGGTAGACTCCTCACCCGCCTCTGGGGCTCACAGCTGGGAGGGGTCCCCAAGCAAGGGGCAGACTTGGGTGTGCGTCTGAGGGATGGGGAGAAACAGGCCCCACACCAATGCTTTGCTCTCCATGGCCTTGCTATTTCATTTCTCCTAAAATCTGCATAGTGCCAAGTAGAAGGCACAGGACAGGGAAATAGGATGAGGACGGGGTCCTCTGGCTGCTGGCTAACTGGTGTCTCCCTTTTCTTTTATCGGAGATTGATTTCAGTGTGACCTGGAAGAGCCTGCAATGGTTTCTTCCAAGCACTTCCAGTGGAAGTGTCCAGTACCAGGCTGCCCTGGCCCTGGGCCAGTCCTCCCAGAAGCATGCCCTGACTGGGCCCGAAGGCATGTCACCTGGCACGTTACTTAGAGCCTAGCTTAGTGACTCAGGCTGTTTACTGTCACTTATTTTCTTTTCAAAATAAGTCCATCAGTTTGAGTTTAACTTTGGGAAAATGTAATTTGCACACTTGGAAACATGCCCCACTGAAGTGTACATGTGAATCAGCTTTGACAGAAGTCTACATCAGTGTAACCACGCCATAATACAGTTATAGAATTTATATATGTATATATATAAAGCAGTGATAACCACAACAGTATGAATGAATCTCAGAAATATCATAGTCGCTGGAAGAAGTTAGACACAAAAGAATGTCTTCTATATTAGCATGAAATGGTCAAGAAGTGAAACCAACACACAACAGTAAGTGGATCAGCAGGCCTCCCTGGCCCCAGAAAGTTCCATCGCAATCAACTCTCCACTTCAGGCGAGGATGGGTCAACTTCTGGTGGTTGGAACGCTCCTCTCTAGCATTTTTGATAATGGAATCATACACTTTGGACTTTGTTGGTTCAGGCTTCTGTGGCAACACAGTATGTTTTTGAGATTCATCCATTGCTATGGCCTGATTGTTTGTGTATCCCTCAAACTCACAGCTTGAAGCCCAGGCCCCAAGGTGATGGTACTGATAGAGGCAGGAGGCAGAGAAAGTCTAGGCAGACAGGGGTCAGGGGTGGGTCCCCAGTGAAACCCCACCTTCAAACCAAAAAGCCTGATACCCACAACCCAAAGTGGGAACTTCTATTCCTGTTTGCCCATTCTTTTCCAATTGGTTCTTTCTGAATAATGCCTTTTGCCAATCAAACATTGCCTTTCCTCAAACTGCCTAAAACCAGCCCCACCCCCATCCTGTGCCTACCCCAGACTCAGTTGGTAGAGGAGAGAGAAGCAGGTTGACTGTAGAGAGAAGCAGCTTGACTGGAAAGAGGCAACTTGACTTCAAAGAGACAGATGGACTTCACAGGAGAGATGGCTTGACTTCAGGGAAGAATTAGCCTAACTCTTGGGGAAGATGACCTACTTGTCCCAACCCCTCTCCAGCTCCCCTCTCTGCTGAGAGCCATTTATATTGCTAAATAGAATTCTCCACCTTCACCATCCTTCAAGTGTCCATGTGACCTCATTCTTCTCGGATGCTGGACAAGAGCTCAGGACCCACTGAGTATAGATACACAAAAAGACTGTCACACTGGCACTTTGCCTTGGCTGGCAGAGGTCAGCTGCCCCAAAGGATGAGGCAAAGGGCCAACTGAGCTGATAATACACTACCATCCATGGATGGCAGAGCTAAGGGAGCACTTTAACATGCCCTCGGGCTTTGGGGTTGCAGGCACCTGCCTCCCCTACCTGGGCGCTGCTGCACAGAGCTCTCCCCTCCCCCATCTCTCTCTCTCTCTCCCCCTCTGCAGTCCACCCTGCAAGAAAATAATAAGGTGGTGGCCGTCAGAAATCCAGGAAACAGTGCTTACCAGACATCGAATCCACAAGCACTTAATTTTGGATTTTCAGTTCCAGAACTGTGACAAATAAACCGTGTGTTAAGTCCCCTGGTCTATGGTATTCTGTTACAGCAGCCTAAACTAAGATGTCCATGATGTCATGTTTATAAGCAATTTACTCCTGCTCGCAGTAGAAGCTGACTAGTGTTCCACTGTATGCAGGGACCACACCCCTTAATGGACACTTGGGTTGATTCTGGTTTGGGGCTACTTATGAAGGAAGCTGTGAACATGTAACTACATGTGCTTTCATTTCTCCTGGGGAAATACTGGGGAGTGGAATTGCTGGGTCATAGGAGCGTATGCTAGTCTCCTATTTTCTGAAAAACTTTATGGTAGATTGGTGTTATTTTTTCCCCTAAATATTTAAAACTTCACTATTGGAGTCTTTTGGGCGTGAAGTTTTCTTTGTGGGAAGTATTTTTAAAATAACTTTATTGAAAAATGATTTACATGTTGTGGAGCTTCCACATCCTTAGTGTACAGTCTCATGAGTTTTGGGAAAGGTGAACAGCATTGCAGTGACCTCATGCCTCCCTGAAGTCACGACCCTCAACAGGCTCCAGGCCACTGCTGATCCACTTACTGTTGTGTGTTGGTTTCACTTCTTGACCATTTCATGCTAATATAGAAGACATTCTTTTGTGTCTAACTTCTTCCAGCGACTATGATATTTCTGAGATTCATTCATACTGTTGTGGTTATCACTGCTTTATATATATACATATATAAATTTGTATATAAATAAAATATATAAATGATGTTTATAAATTTATATATTTATATGTTTATCTATTACAAATTTATAAACATACT
>NW_012114488.1:10541456-10600035 GCF_000951035.1 Colobus angolensis palliatus
ATATACCAAATTAAGATTCCATTGAATGGATTTACCACAGTCTGTTTATCCATTTAATAGCTGATACACGTTTGAATTATATCTTTTTTTTGGCTTTTATGAGTAATGCTGTTATTAACACACACATACAAGTCTTTGTGCAGACACATGTTTTAATTTCTCTAGAAGTGGAACTGCTGGACTATGTAAGTAATATATGTTTAATTTTTAAATAAATTGATAAATTGTTTTCCAAAGTGTCTGTATGGTTTTCCATTCTCACATGCACTGTGTGAAGGTTCTAATAGCTCAGCATCCTCATCAGTATTTGGTATTTCCAGTGTTTCTGACTTTGTGACAGTGAGTGTGTAGTGTTATTTCATGGTATGTTTGCTTTGAGCTGTTCTAATCACCATGTTGAGCATCTTTTAATGGATTCCATTGAAATCTTTTGCCCATTATTAAGCAGAGTTGTTTGTCTTATTATTATTTAATTGTTCTTTCTACAATCTGGATATAGGCAAGTGCAAATGTAATTGTGGTTTTTGCTATTGAAAGTAATGGCAAAACCCACAATTACTTTTGCACCAACCTAATATGTAATTTGTCAAGTACTTTCCTACTTCATCAGATTTATGTTTTGCAAGCATTTCTTTCAGTCTTTGGCTTGCATTTTATTTTCTTAACAGTGTTATATGATAAGCAAATCTAAAAATTTTGGCAAAGTTCAATTTTCCATTTTTCTTCTATGATTTGGGCTTTTTCTGTCCTAAGAAATAATTATCTACCTAAAGATTGTGAAGATTTTCTTTTGTTTCCTTCCAGATGTTTTATGGTTTTAGTTCTTACATTTAAGTCTACAATCCATTAGTAATTAATTTCTGTGTGTAGTTTAACATAAGAGTCTAAGTTTATTTTTATACAGGTATTTATTTAATCTAGAACCACATATTGAAAAGATTTTCTATTACTTGTTGAATTATCTTGCCCTCTTTATTCAAAATCAATGCACCATGTTAAATATGAGTTCATTTATGTATTAGTCAGGGTTCTTCAGAGGGGCAAAAACAATAGGATAAACACACACACACACACACACACACACACACGAAAGGGAGTTTATTAGGGAGAATTGGCTCATGCAATCACAAGGTGGAGCCCCATGATAAGCTGTCTGCAAGCTGAGGAGGTAGGAAGCCAGTAGTGGCCCAGTTCAAGTCCAAAAGCCTCAAAAGCAGGGAAGCCAACAGTGCAGCCTTCAGTCTGTGGCTGAAGGCCACAAAGATCCCCTGGCAAACCACTGGTGTAAGTCTAAAAGTCCAAAAGCTGAAGAACCTGGAGTCTGATGTCCAAGCAGGAGGAACGGAAGGAAGCATCCAGCAGGGGAGAAAGAGGAAGGCCAGAAGACTCAGTAAGCCGGCTTATCCCACCTTCTTCTGCCTGCTTTGTTGGAGTCATGCTGGCAGCCAAATGGATGGTGCCCACCCACACGGAGGGTGAGTCTTCCTCTCCTAGTTCACTGACTCAAATGTCAAGCTCCTCTGGCAACATTCTCACAGACACCCAGAAACAATACTTTACCAGCCACCTAGGCATCCTCGATCCAGTCAAACTGACACCTAATATTAACCATCACAATTTATAAATGATTAATTCTGTTCCATTGATTTATGTGTCTATCCTTATACCAGTACCACATTATCTTGTTTATTGTTGCTTTATTGTGTGTCTTAAAATCAGGTAACATAAGTTTTTCAACTTTGTTCTTTTTTTTGAAAACTGCTTTGTTTCTCCAGGTCCCTTGCATACTCACATACGCTTTAGAATTGGTTTGTCAATTTCTAAAAAAGTATGCTGGGAGTTGGATTGGAATTGTTTTGACCAGTATAGGAGAATTAACATCTCAATATTGAATTTACCAGTCCAAGAACATATATATAAATGGAAGTATTGTTTGAGTCCTCTCAGAAGTAGTCTGTAATTTTCAGTGTTCAAGTCTTGCACATTTTTGCATGCTTTTCTTTGCTATCGTAATCATGGATTTTTAAAAATTTAATTTTCCAAGTGTTCACTGTTAGTTTATAAAAATGCATTTGATTTCTTATATTGACCAGATTGTAATGAATTCTTACAATTTTTATGTTTCCTTGGCATCCATTTTGAATACAAATTTAACTTTCTTATCCAGAGAAAGGACTCAGCTAACCCTGGCACAGTTTCTGTTCTACACCACACCCAAATGGCTTAAGCTGGTGGCCAGAGATGAGAACTTAGAGGCATCTCTCCTGCCTAGCAGACTGGGCTCCCACTTTCCTGCTGTTTCCTTTAAACAAACTAATCAGACATTTGCCAGTAATCTTAAAGTGATCCACACTCTACTCCCTGCTGGTTGCCACAGGCTTTCCTTTCTCTCTACCTGGCCCTCCATTCCTTCCTGGCATGACCTGGGGATGGATGACTGCACTCTTGACTCATTACATTCTCCCTGCCCAGGATCTGTAAGTAAAATATAGGTAAAAGGAACAACAATAAATAGGCTTTTAGTAATGAGGTGATTAAGGTGTAGGGAAAGGGGAAATATTCTGTAGCCCTATGATTAGGTCTGTTTATTTATTTGGCCTTAAATAAACAGCTTTATTTGGAAGTATGATCTTTCATATGCTGTCATTAGTTTGGTAGCCAAATCAGTGGTAAGGTGCTAAAGTCAGAGAATATTATTTGCAGTGATGCACTAGGTAATATAGCAATGAAGTCACCAAAACTCTGGTGGCATCTGTATATAAAACATAAAAAGTTAAGTTTAAAAAGGCCAAACAGAATTCTCTGAAGAAAAGAGTTACTGAAAGAAAAGCCCAACAGAAGCAGATGTTCAGTATTTCACAAATCATCATTGGCACATTATGGGGCTTCTTATAAAGGAGCAATTTAGGTGCGTAAGACGACAATGTCATATGCAACTACTGAGATACTGGCGAAAGACTACTTCAAGGATGATGGCTGGAAATGGGGTAGGAGTCTGTACCAAACAAGGTAGCTCATGCCCCACTTTCCAATGATAACATCGTTCCATGTATTGTGGAACTGGCTGATGCCATCAAATCAAAACCCAACTATAGAAAAAAATCGTAAACAAGATTTTTTATTGCAACTTGACAACAGCATCCTTTAGTCTGAGAGTGGTTAAGGATGCATGGTGCAATATTTAAATAATACTTCTGGGTGGATGCCTTTTAAAGCAAATTGAAATTATCCATGTTTCTCACTAAAAGGTCTCCACCTTCAAGTGTTCCTTCTGATAAGACAGAATGCATCCATAGCTAATCACACCCTTATGCTAATCAATAATTTTATCCTTGCTCAGACACTCAGATGGACCTTACAGTACTTTTAATTTCATTTACCCTGATCTCAGCTTACATAGTATTATCTTGATGAGTTTTAATACTATATTTTAATCTCAAAATACATTATTGTTTTTGTATCACAACGTGAAACTTAACTTAGACTTACTCATATATTTCTTCATCTGCTCTTCCTTCCAGCATTTTTGCCTCTCATCTAAGGTCGTTTTCCTTTGCTCAGGTGGAAATGTGGGGAGAATCTACCAAACAAGGTAGCTCACGCCCCACGTTCCAATCATAACAGAGTCCCATTGTCTAGAAGGTCCCTTAGTGTGAGTCTGTGGTGATAAACAATGTCAGACAGGGTCTGGCTCTGTCACCCAGGCTGGAGTACAGTGGCACAATCATAGCTCACTGCAACCTTGAACTCCTGGGCACAAGAGATCCTCCCACCTCAGCCTCCTGAGTAGCTGGGACTACAGGCACACACCACCATGTCCAGCTAATTTTTAAGAAAAAATTTTGTAGACTCAGGATCTGTAACGTTGCCTAGGCTAGTCTCAAACTCCTGTCTTCAAGTGATCCTCCTGCTTCAGCCTCCCAAAGCGCTGGGATTACAGATGTCAGCCACTGTGCCCAGCAGTGTGTTACTTTTCATATCGTTCAGTTCCTTGCTAAAATGTTTGCTATGGTCTGAATGTATATGTCCCTCTCACTCATATGTTGAAATCCTAACCGCCAAAGTGATGGTATTAAGTGGTTGGGACTTTGCGAGGTGATTATAATGGGGTTAGCGCCTTTAGAAAGAGGCTTGAGGGAGCCTGTTTCTCCCTTTCATTTCATCTACCATGTGAGGACAGAGCAACAGGGCACCATCTAGGAAGCACAGAGGCCCTTTCAGACCTCGAACCTGCTGGTGCCTTGATCACAGACTTCTCAGTCTCCAGAACTGTGAGCAATATCTGTTGTTTATGAATTACCCAGTCTAAAGTATTGGTTGTAGCTGCCCAGATGGACTAGGAAAATGTTCAAGCTTAGCTTTCATTTCTTCAAAGTCATTCCTGACTCCTCTATTTCATGATGCCCCATAGGACATCCCATTAGCTTCATCTTCAAGATAGACTCAGAACATGACATCATTTTGCCATTCCCACTGCTACAGCCTTCTTCTGAGCAAACATCATGCCTCACTTGGATTCCTGCAGTAGCCTCCTCCTGGGTCTCCCTGCTTCCTACCTGCCCCTCCAGTCCATTTTCCTCCTTGTGGCCAGAAACATCCTTCTATAATGCATGTCATACCATGTCGTGCTTTGCGCCACCAAGGAATGGCTGGCTCTCCGTTTCACTCAGAGTAAAATCCAAAATCCTTGCAAGCACCTGCAGGGCTTGCTGTTTGCCTCGGTGTTGGCCTCTACTTCCTGCCCCCTCTGCCTCGGCCACTCTGGCCTCCTCGCCATTTCTCTAACACACTGGGCACATGCTCACCATCAAGTCATCACAGCAGCTCATCCCTCAGCCCAGAAGCTTCTTTACACAGACACCACATTGCGGATTCCTTCACCAGTTCCAAGTCTGCTGAATGCCTCGTCTCCATGGAGCCTACCCTCATGGCCCTAGTCTCCCATCATCCTGCTGTGTTTGCTTTTTCTCAGAGCCATAGGTCACCTTCTTTCATCGTAGTACCTATTTTTCTCATTTGTTATCATTAATTATATGCTGCTCACCCAATAGAATGGTAGTTCCACACTTGCAGGAATTACTATTAATTTCTTTTGTGGGTATATCTCCTAGTAGTACCTGAAGCACAGGGATCTACATTTTTTTTTTTGAGATAGTGTCTTGCTCTGTCATCCAGGCTAGAGTGCAGTGGTGTAATCTCGGCTCACTGCAACCTCTGCCTCCCAGGTTCAAGCAATTCTCCTGCCTCAGCCTACCTAGTAGCTGGGAATGCAGGTGTGCACCACCACAACTGGCTAATTTTTTTGGTATTTTTAGTAGAGATGGGGTTTCACCATGTTGGCCAGGCTGGTCTCGAACTCCTGACCTCAGGTGATCCACCCACCTTGGCGTCCCAAATAGCTGGGATTGCAGGTGTGAGCCACAGTGCCCCACTCACATATTTGTTGAATGAATAAATGCATTATTTAATTTATTCAATCCTTTCCCCAAATGAAACTCCTTACAAAATGCACACACACAGCAAACACACAGAACTGAAGAAGGCAAAGTGTTTATTTTTGACAGTATTCCCTCAGTTTTGCAATATTTTGGTTTGAGCACTAGGATCCTGTGGAATACAGCTGGAAATATCACTGGCCCGGCTGTGCTTTAACTGTGAGTTATTATTATAAGCTAACACCCATTGTACCTGCTCGTGAAGTCCCGACACAGTGCATCACACATAGGGCTGAAGTGAAAGATTCAGTAAATCCACAATCCCTTCCATTAACTTGGTGCTTCATTATGTGGACGTCCATTCTTGCTTCCCCAGACCTCGTCACTGAGGAAGGAAAGGAGGAACGGGTATAAGAAAAGCAGTGGGCTGGGGTCCCCATCTGGGGAAACACTAGGCCCTAATGACCCACAACACCCCTTCCTTCCCCTGGCATGCGCCCTGCAGCTCCTGGTGTTTTTCTTGGTGGCCTGAGAGCCACCACCCTCACCACCGCAGATCTGCCCTGTCGACGCCCCTCCAGTCCTGGCTCCCATCAGCTTTCCCTCCAGCTGCTAATGCTGACCTGCGAATGCCATCAGCCACGGAACACTGTAATGCTAGATAGTGTGGAAACTCTGGCCCAATTCCCTCTGTTACTCTTCATCACCTCTTTTGAGAAACTCAGGACAAGTTCCCCACTGGCTGAGGCAGAAGTACAATCCCAAAACATCTGTTGTGGGTCTTGTTGTGTCCTTTGAAAAGATGGGCACCTGTCCATATGACCTTATTTGTAATATAAGGTCTCTGCACATGTAATCAAGTTAAGATGAGGTCATTTGGGCAGGTCCCAATCCAATACAACTGGTGTCCCCTTAAGAAGAGGACAAGAGTCAGAGATAGAGACACTCAGGAAGAAGACAACCTTGACAGCAGGGCAGGGATTAGTAATGAGCTACAAGCCGAGGAAAGCTGGGATTGTCTGCCAGGACCAGGAGCTAAAAGAAGCTGGAAGGGACCCACACAGGGTCTCAGAGGGAGCCTGGCCCTGCTGACACCTTCATTTCAGATTTCCAGCCTTCAGACTGTAAGAAAAGCTATTTCTTTTGTTTTGAGCCTCCCAGTTTTGTAGGACTTTGTTAGGGCAACCCTAGCAAATTGGCAGAATGTCCACTCCCCGACAGGTGCTAATACTGCCCCAAGATAGAACTCCACCATTCTCCTTCTACACTGGTTTCCCCATGTTGGCATTGCCACCCCCAAACCCTCCTTGAGGTTCCAGGACATTCTGCTGCTTCTACTCATGCAAGAGCATTAATGTTGGGATACCCAAGCCCAGTGACAAGTTCTCAAAGGGGAATCTACAGTTACTTCTAGGCCTGCCCGGTCCCCCTGCAGAGTGACCCCCACAGCTCGCCAGCATATCAGCACTCTAGGGGGCTGCCTGACAATCCATGAGAATTATGTAAATATTAATTATGGTTCATTTGTAACGATCCTCCTGCCTCGTTCATATCTTCCATGACCTCAACACAAGACAATACATTAAAAAGCAAATATCACCACACTGAGAGTGAAGTGATGAGGCCCTGCAAAAATAATTGAGACAGATGAAATCTAAGAATTGACATCACATTAAAGTATTTTGTCCTCAAATTTTTTAAACAGTAACAGATACAAAGAGAAGTACAACAATCAAAAGATTTTGTGTCTTCTGGAAAAGAAATATGATGCAATTTCACAGAACTGAGTTTGGCTGTTCATTTAGCAAAAACATCAACATCTGCAGCCATGAAGTCTCTCTATTCGTTCTGTCTCAACCTTCCATCTGGAAAAATAAGCATTTAAAAATTTGTAAAATCTTTCATGTTTCCTTTGCATTCTTTTCCCTCCTTAGTCCTTCCTTTCAATTAATAAAATTAAAATACATTGACTAGCTAGCTAGAGTCACGGTACGGCTGAGGATTTTCCTAACCAGCAGTGCACATATATTAGAGCCAAGAGGCAGTGATCCTGCAGGCAGTCTGATGTATTGCAGCAGAGCCAAGCGCGGAGGTGCAGACGTCAGTGGCGCTCCAGCGGAGGCTTCCTAATGCACAAACTACATCTTCGGCGCCTGAGTTCCGCGCCTGCGTTCCCTCCTTGCACACACCCAGGAGTCTGATAAAAATGAAGCACGCGGAGGACACCGAAATATCTAGAAGGCACAGAGACAGTCGAGAAAAATGACTGGCAGTACATGTTTTCTAGACTCATAATCTTTATACAGGATCACTGTATGTTTCTGTGAGTTTCTATGTACCGAGGGTGTGCTTACGTATGTGCACGAGCCACACACACGCACGCATATACGCATATACGCACACATGCACATACACACATGCACACACAGGTACATGCGCGCGCGCGCACACACACCCACACCCACACACTGTGCGGTCCTCCTGAAGCGGACGAAAGGAGTGCGCATACTGAGCTTCCCTCTTGGAGAACGCACACAGCACAACCTCCAGTGGATTTTCCTCTCCTGGTGGCAGCGCTACGCAGGACGCAGATGGTCACTGCTCTGCCCCGGGACCCGCCCCGCCTGCGCCCTGCCGGCTTCCCGGGCTCTGCGTGTGAGCAGCCTCTGTCTGGTCTGCGCGGCTCCCTCGCGTCTCTCCACCGGGTGGACGTCTCTGAGTCCGGCTCCCGGGCGCAAGGCTGGACCGGTGGCTCCCCGGGCCAGGATCCGCGGCTGCGCGGATGACGCGCACCGCTGAGAGGCAGGGGCGGAGTCGGCCACCGGCAGGCGCCCACCCCGTCTTGTCCTTGGCGAATGTCAGCGGCGCGACCCGCTCCTCCGCCCCCGCCGGGCCCATCTCCTCTCCTCAAAAGGGAACCCCCCTTTCTCCCCACTGACATCGACATCTATCCACTTGTCTATTTGTACAAGTTTCTAAAGTGTATCATTTCACCCCCTTGGATGTAAAAAGTGAGCTAATAATTTTCTAGCAGCATTCCTTATGTCAGCCTCTCTAATTTTGTATAAAAAATCATTTTGCAATGGGACCAATGTTAACTCATTTATGAAATATATCGGTTGCTAAAATGGAATATTCCACTGAAGTCCATCAATCAACATGGGAATATAGGTCTTATATTTATTGCACCTAATCTACTTTTGCTTAGCACAGTTATTACTCATATCAGAATATGGGTCTAGACGTGAATGACGGAAGTTATATTTGAAATCGTGTCTTAAGGGTAGATGTGCTCATACCAATTTCTTTTTCATTGTGCACCCCAAAATTGCCAATACCATGTTCAGTATAAAATACATCATCTTTGGCACCCACGGGTCACCCCAATGATGCACACAAGTGAAGATGCAAATATTTATCTTTCCTCTCACGGATCCTCCCGCCCCTCTCTTCCCCCTTGCAGTGCCTTCCTGGCTCCTTTGCTGGGGTGGAAGAATATGGAGGTGGGGGGCGGGTTTGATGCTTCTTAAAAACACATAAGCTGCCTCTCTCATCTGGCAATCATTGACTTATTAACTCTTATTTAAAAAGTTCACACAAATCCAGAGAACTTGTCCTGCTATTAGAATGCAGTGAGAACTAGATGATGCGTGGAAGCCGTCCAACTGCGCAGGGCAATGATCCTAGGCGGTGGCTACTGGCGGACAAGTGCGCCCCTGCGGCAGCTCCCAGCCTGGGTCTGCAGCTCCGGAGCGCTGCTGTTTTCGCTGGACCCTGAGAAAACCATAACTCAAGACCAGAAAGGTCTGGAATCAGAAAGAACAGACCCAACAACTCTTCTCCTGGGCATCCTATATGTCCTTTGAAGACATCTGGAGAAACGTACAACACAGGCTGGGAAGAGGAAATTAAAATGATCATGAATATATACAAAATATCAGGCCACTCTCCTTGTAGCCACTTTATCCTAAAGCGGTAGCCCTCTGCCCACCTGACATGTAGTCCAGGCTTTTAACTGAAGACCATGCCTTGAGCTCTGTGAAGTTTTGATGAGCTGCGAGCCAGCAGAGGCTGTCCCAAAGGTTCCGGGAACACTCGCCCATCACAGGCAGGACAATTTCATCAGGGAAGCTCTGGAGACCTGGCTTCAGAGTGACCAGATGACGGGCTTGCACACCCTTCACAGTCCCCTGTTAGATGACCCCCTGAATATATATGGCTGCTCACAAAAGGCAGTTCCCAAGAGGCGGAACATATTTTTCTGTGTCCAACTCTGGAAGCTGGGACCTCCCTCTCCAAGGGTCCTTGCCCCAACAGCTTAGTCCCTGGACCCACTTTGACTTTGCTCCGCCTCCACACTCTGGTTGAGTCTCTGACCAAAATGAGGAAGGGGCTGCACTGAGATTCCTTTGGGGGTTCACCTGGCTTCCCATCTCCCATGGCTAATAAGTGCTGTCCAGTGGCTTGTTGGAGGACAACCATTAATTAGATACACCAGCGCCGATTTATCTTATTAGAAATCTACAGGCAAGTAGCCATGAGAATGCAGAAGCTTTCAGGATTCCTAGCGTTCCAGATCGCCTTAGTTGCTGACGTCTTTGCTCCTTGATTTGCATTCATAGCTGGGGTTTTGTTTTGTGTCAGTAACACAAGCATCAGGGCAGGGCTGCTCCAAAGTCTGTGCCCACAACCCCCACTGATGCAATGTTTACATAGATTTGTGTTGCAGTAGCTTGAAATATCTGTCGGTTCCCTCTAACCAACCGATGTGCCTGCAACCCCCCCTTTTTTTTAGCCTTTTATTGTTTGCAAAACCAACAACTTTGCAAAACCATTTCCAGGGAACGGGAGGACCAGCTCTGCATCCGTGTAGAGCTGCACCAGCCACAGCAAGCTGAGCTGTTTATTGCTGCGACTTTCAAAACATAAAGATAAAATATTTGAAGATTTTCTTGAAAAGGGGAAAACGCAGCTCTAGCCCCCTCCATTTGCCGCGGGGGGCGAGGAACGGGGGTGTCGTCCACGTGCCAGACGTGACGGCCTAACGGTTTGATTTATGAGTCTGATAATAAAAATCCCATTAGGCTCCTCTCATTGAGAAAAAGGAGCAGAAGAAAAAAAGCTGTGTGTGTCACCGAGCAGCATTGACGCAGGCGGCTCTGACGGCAGCAGCCGCGGGCGGGCGGGGGGCCGAGGGGGCCCGCGAGGGGCGCGCGACGGCCGGCAGCTCCAGCGCAGGGTCCCCTAGCCGCCCCCGTGCCTTTTCAGCTCCCGCCCCCGCTGTCACCATTCCCTCGACCCACACGCACCAGTGCACTCGCCCTAGCACGGCTCCTGAGTCCCCCAGGCACCCTAGCCCCCGCTACTGCAGCCCTGCACCCCTCTGTAGTGACAGGTGTCACCCTATGTGATCCCCCTGCCCCTGCGGACCCCTAGTCCTCTGAGGGGAGAGTGAAAGAGGGAGGGACCTGGGAGGGAGCAGTTCACAGCCCCCCAGGAAGGGGTCACAGCCCTTCCCTCCCTCCAAGGAAGGAGGTAGGGCTGGGAGGCTGGGGTCCTCTGTTCCCAGCCCCCGGGGGGTTGCAGTCACTGGAACCTCCCCCACAGGCCCAAGCTGCCTGCAGATAGGGCCCGCAGCCCCTTGTCCAGCAAGCATCCATTGTTCACGGGCTGAGAACACGTTAGAGTCAGGGTTATTTTTCTATTTAAAAAGTCATCTGGGCAGGAAAAAAGAGTAATGCGCTGTGCTCGGAGTGCGCATGTGTGATCCAAGACCCAGTGCCTGCACCCACGCGTGGTTCCCCGTGGACAGAGCCGGGCCTCAGCCTGGAGCTGCGGCCACTACTCCCCGGCAGTAGGAGGACCTGGGCCCCGGGCCAGCCCTGAAGACGGTGCGGGGACAGATGCCACTGCTGGGCCCAGGCACAAATGCTGCTTCTGGTATCCAGACAAAACAAGCCAAGGACTGCACAGAACATCTGGGGTTCCAGACCAGTGGTTTTCTCATGGTCTCCGAACAGAATGACTGACAAGATGTACTCCTAGGGACACTAGAAAAAGAATTTATCTGTGAGGCCTGATTCAGCCCTCCAGCCTTAAAGTTTTACATGTCTACTTGAAATGTAGCGAGATTGATAAGGAATTAGAGAGACTGATAAAAAACAGGCCTTAAAATTCCACTATTAATTATCAAAAAAACTAAAAAATTCAAGTGCGTCCAACTCTGCAATTCCGAGTCCATAAGTCATTCTATAAACATTTTAATCAGCCAGTGCCTAAACTTCCCCCATCAATCCCGCTACACTACATCCACT
Source organism: Colobus angolensis palliatus (assembly GCF_000951035.1). Taxonomy (NCBI): domain Eukaryota; kingdom Metazoa; phylum Chordata; class Mammalia; order Primates; family Cercopithecidae; genus Colobus; species Colobus angolensis. Next base: position 10,553,206 of record NW_012114488.1, read on the forward strand.
TGGGGAGGGAGATGTGCCATTCGTAATGTCCCAGGGACATGGAGCTTTCAACCCTCCTGGGGGAGAAGGCACCCCATGTCCCTGGAACTAAAAACGGGAATGTCTGATGCTTGTGCACCAGGATTCACAACAGCCGTCGCCAGTATTCACCATAGTCGAGAGGAAGGACCAGCCCAGTGCCCCTCACCGATGAATGAGTACACAAAACGTGGTGCATCCATGCAATGGAGCATTAGCCGTAAGGAAGGGAGCACTGACCAGTGCCCAACATGGATAAGAACATTGTGCTCAGTGAAACGAGCCAGTCACAGAAGGACAAACCCTGCAGGATTCCACTTACATGAGGTCCCTGGAGTAGACAAATTCATAGAGACAGGAAGTGGAGTGGTGGCTGCAAGGAGCTGGGGGAGGGGTGTCGGGAGTTATTGTTCAATAGGTAGAATATTGTTCTGTTAGGGATGATGAAAAATGTTGGAAATAGATCATGGTGCTCGTACCACAACATCATGAATTTAATCAATGCCGCTGAATTGCATCCTTAAAGATGGTGACAATGGAAAATTCATATATATATGTGTGTACACACACACACACATATATAACCACAACAAAACAAACAAACAAATATGAATGCCAGTTAGCACTGATACTTCACCCAGGTTTCCTCTTGAAATTGCCTTCTGAGAACAGCACCCCCAGGCATGGTGTTAGCACCCTCAGGCACCCCCAGCTTGAAATGGACCCTCTGCCTCCTTAAAAACAAAGTGAGATAAGATACCAAAAGCCACCAGGGCTCTCTCGCTCATTTACATCTGTTACAAAGATCTCCCTGTCTATTTGAGAATTTGGGGGAGCAGACTACATTCTTACACCATTTGGCTCTTGCCTTCAATAGTGCCTCACTACGTGCACCGCCGAACAAAGAATGGATTTTCTGAAGAAAAGTAATTTTGGTGTTTTTGGTTACTGCTAACCTAAGTGTATTAGTTTTCTATTGCTGCTGTAATAAATTACTGCAAATGTGGTAGTTTAGAACTGCAAAAATCCATGATTTGTGATCTTACAGATTCTGCAGGTCAGAAGTGTAAACTGAGATGAAGGTGTGGGCAGGCTCTGTTCCCCTGGAGGCTCTCAGGAATCCCTCTCCTGGCCCCTGGCTGCATTCCTCTGCTCATAGCCCCTTCCTCCATGGTCAGAGCCCACCAGGCTCCCTCTCCTTCTGAACAGCTGAGGAAGGAGCTCCTGTCTTCAGGATTCACATGAATAAATTGGGCAGGCTCACCTGGATCATTTAGGTTGGCCTCTCCATCTCAAGCTCCATGCCCTTGACATCTGCAAAAATCCACTTTGCAAAGTCACGTGACATAGTCACAGGCTGTGGGGATTAGGACATGGACATCCTGGGGCCATCTTTTTGCCTACCACACTAAGGAACCTGTTCTAGTTTATGATTTTATGTGAAGGAATATTGCTTACGGGAACTCAGAGTCATTTAAGCCTGCTTGCTCACAATTTACAAATATCAGGGTAGAAATAAACTAAGGCTCTCCTGCAGTGACTTTTACTTCTTCTTCTTCTCTTTTTTTTTTTAGTGGCTTTGATCCCATCCTAGAGTCCTGGGGTGGTTGCTCTGCTATCTCCCTTTTCTGCTGAGTTAGGCTGGTTTTTGGTCCCTCTTGTCATACTGGTGATGCTCCTCCAATGAGTGTGAACCTTGATTCAGGGCTCTTCCTTACAGCTGAGGCCCTGATGGACATTCACAGGCTTCTGGGTGCAGCCTGCTGGGGAATGGGACAGCTGCACAGGCAGGAGCTCATTGTTTCAGGATAGTAGTGGGGTGGGACAGGCCTGTTTCCCGGGCCTTGGCCTGTGTAGTCTCTTAGGAACTTTTACTCAGTAATGTCTTGGGCTTGCTTATTACTTGGCTGTCACCTTTTTGAAATTCTAAATAATTTTTGAATAAGGGGCCCTGCATTTTCATTTTGCACTGGGCCCTGCAAATTACATAGCCAGCCCTGGGTGAGTGAGATGTGCTACCCAGCTACCAGCCTGTCTCCGCAGCCGGGCTCTCCATCCTGAGCATCACTCACCACCAGGAGCTCTGCCCTGAGCACACTTGAGCCTAGACACAGTGGTTATTCCAGGTTCCTGCCATGAATGCACCACTGGGGGTGAGGAGGATGCAGGCCTGGCTGCTCCTCTGCTCTCATTAGTCAGCAAGAAAGGCTCTGCTGCTATAACAAGTGACCCCACAATAACGTGACTCAATGACAAAGACATGGACTTCTTGCCTGTGTCACAGTTCTGAGTCCTGGGATCCCAGGTTTGCAAGGCTGCACTTGGCCTGGCTTAGTGGCCTACAAGGAGAGGAAGGAGGCTACAACAGGCGACTGGGCTTGGGCAAGGGCACAACAACTTCACTCCTGTTACTCAAGCAAAGGTAACCCATGCTGGCCACATCTAACTGCAAAGGAGCCTGGGAAATACATGGCCTTTGTTGGGCTCTAATTGGGCAGAGGGGAGGGTGGGTTTTGTGAAGGATCTCCATTGCACCAGCAGCTTCCCTATTGGTCTCCCTTCACTCCCTCCTGCCCCCTCATCATCCCCCATCCTCTGATTCCCTTCTCATTCCCACTGGCTTTGCCTCTCCAGAGTCCTCACAGTCTCCTCCTTTGAGTGCAGAGACAGAGTCTCGCTCAGTCGCCCAGGCTGGAGTGCAGTGGAGCGATATTGGCTCACTACAAACTCTGCCTCCCAGGTTCACGCCATTCTCCTGCCTCAGCCTCCCAAGTAGCTGGGACTACAGGCGCCCGCCGCCACACCCAGCTAATTTTTTGCATTTTTAGTAGAGACGGGGTTTCACTGTGTTAGCCAGGATGATCTTGATCTCCTGACCTCGTGATCAGCCCGCCTCGGCCTCCCAAAGTGCTAGGATTACAGGCATGAGCCACTGCGCCCAGCCTAAAATGTGTTTTCTCATTTTCTAGATTTTGGTGCAGGGCCAGGAGACAGCCATGCATTCTCAGTTTACTGTCCTTCTAAAAACTTGCAAAGGCAATGTGGGATGGATTGCATGGCTAGGGGAGAAGGGAAACTGCTGGCCTTTTGCAAAAGAGAGAACAAATCGTCCCCTTCTTGCTTAAAACTCTTTGATGACCACCCACTGCCTTAGGATAAACCCAAGTCTGAGTGTCAGTCCCAAGGCTCCATGTTATCTGCTCCTTTCCTTCCTTGCTGCCTTGTGCACCCGTTGTCCCTCAGTCTCCAGAAGGCCCTTTCTGTCCTGAGCAACCTCACATGCTGCTCCCTCCACCTAGGTCCTCCCTCCCCTCACCTCTTTCCTGGCTGTGGCTCCTACTGTTTCGAGGCTCTACCAGAAACGTCACTTCAAAGAGATCTTCTCTTCCTATTTTCCATCCCAACTGCATTTATTGTGATCAATGAATACATGGTGTAATTTTCCTTCCCAGCACATATTACGACTTGTAGTTATGTATTGACTTATATATTATTCCCTTTGATCGGTCCCTGTCTTCCCAACCCCCAACCCCATACACTCTGGTGGGCACTGGCTGTGCTGTTTGCTTGCAGCCTGTGCTCCGTGCCCAGCACGTGGGCAATACTCAAGAAGTGTGCTTTTTCTAACTCAACAATGACAGAAAGGGATCCTAGGCCCTTAGACTGAGCTATACCAGGCAAAAAGAGAGCGCTTACTTGTAGGTCTGAATTCAGATTCCCACTCTTTATCCCCAGTGATGGCTACTGCAAAGCTGAGAACTAGAAGCAGGGTTGACCCTACAGTCTCGTCCTATGGGCTGCGGCAATAATTGGCCACACTTCTGCTTTTCTTCCTGCTTCTTCATTTTTCAACCCATAGGCAGCATGTTTCCCATTTTCTGTCATCTGTGAACACTGCTAATTGTATCCTTTGCTTTTACAATTACTTGCTGTTGAAATATTTTATTAGCTATTTTCAGAATGTATTTAAGAAATAAAAGACAATTGTTAGATGCAAGCAATCTCTTTTAAAAAAAGAGACTTAGCGCCAGCGAAATAAATTAAAGATGTTCATTGCAAGCACTCCTCAATTTGTATAGAATTTCCTCATACACATGGTTATATAAGACTTTCCATCTTTGATCTTTGTTCAAGCTGAAGATGTGCACATATACGCCATAATAATTCTCTTACAGCACTCATTGTATATGTTTATGTTTTATTTTAATATTACTATGGTTACCAAAAGAAGTAATCAAAAAATTTTGGATCAAAGATCCAATTATAAATGGGTTACATGCCATGACAGCATGTTCTTTTACTTGTACATTAGTCAAAATCTTAGCATTTCTCTATGGAAAATTCCAGATTTGCAAGAGAATCCCTAACATTTAAAGCCTTAGTGTGTTGAGAAATGCCTCAAATCCAAGAGAAGCAACTTCACAACTTTCAATGCCATATGATTTATTTTTGACATAAGGAAATCCTTGTGTTGCATTGTTGCAGATAGCACAGGGGAGGAGGAGTTGGAAGACAAACACTTAATAAGAAACAGCAGCGAAGCATGTTCCCAAACATCTCCGACTTTCAGTGCAGCTCACTAGCATGTGTTGCCTACATATAAAAAAAATTATTCCCAAAGCGTACATAGTTGAACATAGGATGTCCAATTTAACTTTGAGCAAAATTCTGCACTTTGTAATTTATAAGAAGACACTTTTTATGTTGGCATTTAGCTGGGCCTAGCAATTCTTTTATCTTTTTTTTTTTTTTTTTGACAACTCTTCTCTCTGTTCCTTAAAGACATTTGGCCTCTAATTGATCAGTGCTATCTCTGTTATTGCATATCAGTTACTATTCTAAAGTCAAGATGTTTTGATATATAATAGCTCTTTTTTCACAAATTGACCCAAATCTGTACTCACTAATGGGCAGCAAGAGTGAAATCTCACAAGAAAATGGAAGTAGTTGAACAAAATACTTTATACCAAATCAAAACATGTTCAGTATGATGAGCACAGTGCGTACTGTATTTAACTCCTGCCTGGAAACCATCGGAAAATCATTTCATGCTAAGACAGATGAAAACGTAAGTGATACACCAGAAGCCCCCTTGACTTCTATCTGCCTGATTTTGATTCTACGTCTGTTGTGCGCCAGGTGCCTGCCGCATGCTGGAGACTGAGAACAGAGAGGGACATGGACCTGTCGCGGGGTTTAGGGATAAAGCTGAGTGATTGCATTTCCAAGTTCTGTTGGGGGCTGCGTGCTTTGTCCACGTGACACAGTCATGCTACCTTCTGCTCTTGTGGGCAGAGGTGGTCTGTGACACAGTCCTGGCCAATGAGGTGTGAGCTGTCTGCTGGAGGTTTGTGGAAAAGATTTTCTTTTTCCTAACAACATCAACAGTGATGCCAGTTGATGTCAACCTCTCTTCCCTCGTCTTCATACCTTGAACACAAAATGGCACCTGGATCTCCACAGGGAATCTTGTCCACGAAAGGAACAGTGGGAGGAAGAGGAACAATGGCATCACCAAACGGCTGACTCTGGTGTTACTGGGTCTCTGACTGGAAGCAGCAACCACCTCCTTTGAGAACATACTGTTCTGTGAGAACAAGAGGCTAGGGTTTCTGTTCTAGATCACATCTCTTACCACACACAGGCACACGCAGACACACACACACACAAACACACACACACACACCCTGACTGCCATAATACAATGGGATAAAGTATGCCCTGTCGTAGGTTGTTCTGAGGAGCTATCCAGCTTCCTCCCAAGGTGGAGGGTGAGAGCTTCCAGGAGCAAGTGGAGTAGAGCATCGCAGAGGGAACACAGCCAGCCCGGCAGACCTTGGCCTGGGAAAGGAGCCCAGGCAGGATGTCCTGGCAGAGGACTGAGCATCAGTAAAGGACAGAAGCATGAAGGAGCTGGCATGCTGGGAGCTCCAGGTGTTTGTGTGACTGGAGAAGAAGGAGCCCACGGCCAGTGGAGGAAGACAGAGCTGGAGGAGTGGGCAGGAGCCCGCCATGAAGGGCTCACTGGGTTCACCTGGGCTGGGGTTTTGTCCTGAGGAGAGTTTCTGGATGTTGTTAAGCTGCTCATATTTCCATTTCATACAGTTATAATGAAGGCTGGGACAGAGGGAAAACCAAGGAAGGGGATGTGTCAGGTGGCCTCCGTGGAGTCTCAGTGGAAAATGAGAAGGGCCTAATGCCAGCCACTGGGAATGGAGAGAAGGAGGGCTTGAGTGATGCCTGGCTAAGGACAGTGATGCAGCGTCTGCAAATGATTGGAGGCAGGTGGAAGATAAAGGCAGACTGGACCTTGGTGTCTTCCAGGGTGGGGAAAGGGTGGGAAGCACAAGGAGGCTTTCACAGGAGCCCCTGGGACAATGAATGAGAAAGCAGGACGGCACTTGGGGCCTGGCTGGAGTTGGAGATTATGTCAGTCCTACATCCCAGAGGCTGTGAGTAAAATACCACAGGGGCCTTAAAGCAAGAGACTGGGCACTACCTCACCCAGGGAACAGTGACATGGACTCGATGGACTTGGCCAGCACAGCCAGGCTGATCCTCTTCCAGAAGACAAAGCCCTTTTAGAATCAGAGTTTCAAAGTCCTTGATAGAGGTAAATTTTATAAAGTATACATCAGCCATATTGATACATTCTCTTTCCTTCCCACCTGCACTCTTCACTTTCCTTCTACCAAGGGGAGGATTCCATTTTATTTCCTGGCCACTGAGTTGGGCAAAGGATGTGTTGGGAGTGGACATACATAATATCCTCTCCTCTCCTCTTCTTTCTTCCTCTTCCTTCCTTCTTTCCTTCCTCCCTCCCTTCCTGCCTTCCTTCCTTCCTTCCTTCCTCTCTCCCTCCATCTCTCTCTCCCCCTTTTTCTTTCTTTCTTTCTTTCTTTCTTTCTTTCTTTCTTTCTTTCTTTCTTTCTTTCTTTCTTTCTTTCTTTCTTTCTTTCTTTTTCTTTCTCTCTCTCTCTTTCTTTCTCTCTCTCTCTTTCTACTTTCTGTTTTTATCTTCCTTTCTTCTTCCTTTACCTTTTTCTTCTCCTCTCCCTTCTTTCCTGCCTCACTTCCTTTCTTCCTTTACAGCCTTTGTTTGTTAGCCAACTATGCTCAAAGTTCAAAATCTCAAGATTCCGAACTCAAAAATTATACTAAAAAATTCGAGATCTTATGGAAAGGCAAGAAAAAATATAAATACTTTCCAATGAATCAAAGGTGGCTGGTCTCACACCTCCTAGGTGGAAAACACGATCTTCTTTAAAATGACTTTAGAGAGCTGTACTAGTTCTCTTTTTTCAAAGTTTCATTTTTAAATAATTTATTTCTTACTGAGGATCTTCAAAGAGGGGGAGGGAAATTCTTTCCTACTTTCTTAGTGCACTCACCACCAACCTAACACAAGTTACATGAAGAATAAAAATGTTTTAAGACCAGAATCTTACAGCTCAATGAGTTTAGCCCTTCCATTTTATAGACATAGATGATAAGATTCAAAAAGGTGAAATAACATTTCTAGAATTAAACAGTGAGTTAACAGTGGTTAGGACAAAAATGAACGAAAAAACCCAGGTTTCCTGAATTTCAGTTAAATTTTTTTGTCTTCTCACTATCTTGAAAGGGAGATGTTTCAAAGACTGTAGACATATAGAGATATGGGTAGATGACAGACAGATAGCTAGCTAGCTAGATAGATAGGTGATAGATAGGTGATAGATAGATAGATAGATAGATAGAACTTTGTGATTATGCCTACAAATGACACACACACTTGATTCTTAAAACAAACTCATTATGTAATTATGAAAATTATTATTTTCCCCCCATTTTACAGACAAGGAAACAGAGGCTTAGTAGCATTAAATGACTTTCCCAAATTCACAGAACAAGAACATGTCAGAATTGAGAACAGAAATCACATTTGGTTCTAATCAATTTATTTCATAGATAGATAGATAGATAGATAGATGAAATCTTGCTCTGTTGCCCAGGCTGGAGTACAGTGGCACAATCTCTGCTCACTGCAACCTCCGCCTCTCGCATTCAAGCGATTCTCCTGCCTCAGCCTCCCTAGTAGCTGGGATCACAGGAACACACTACCATACCTGGCTAATTTTTGTATTTTTAGTACACACTGGGTTTTGTCATGTTGGCCAGGCTGGTCTTGAACTCCTCACCTCAGGTGATCTGCCTGCCTTGGCCTCCCAAAGTGTTGGGATTACAGGCATAAGCCATTGCACTCGACCTATTTCTAGTATATTTTATTACATAATATGGAGGACACCAGATGGAAAATAAATATGCTCGATTTAGTAGACTAGTATTACAGAAACATACTTTTATATTCTATACTCTCAAGTTCATCAGAGCCCAAATTGCTTGAGGGTAAAGTAGGCCTTATATCCTAACCATTCCAGCTGGGACAACCAAATTACTTCCTTAAAACACATTAAATATTTTTAAACTAATGCAAATTGATATGGTTTGGCTCTGTGTTCCAACCCAAATCTCCTGTTGAATTGTAATCTTCAGTGTTGGAAGAGGGGCCTGAGGGGAAGTGATTGGATGATGGGGGCTGACTTCCCCCTTGCTGTTCTGGTGATAGTGAGTGAGTTCTCACAAGATCTGGTTTTGTAAAAGTATGTAGTACTTCCCCCTTTGCTCTCTCTCTCCTGTTCCACCATCTGAAGATGTGCCTGCTTCTCCTTCACCTTCTGCCATGATCCTAAGTTTCCTGAGGCCTCCCTAGCCATGCTTCCTGTTCAGCCTGTGGAACACTGAATCAATTAAACTTCTTTTCTGCATAAATTATCCAGTCTTAGGTAGTTCCACACAGCAATAGGAGAGTAGACTAACACACAGATCTATCATGCTTTGGAATTTTTATTTATTGTTCTTTAAAAAAGAAAATGATTGGTAAATTAGAAGCTGGTACAAAACCTTTGAAGAATAATTTCACAGTATCTAATAAAACTGTTTGCAGTTACCTGTACACCAGCAAACCTGCTTCTTCTAGGTCTACACCATGAAGTTATACCTCTCATAGAATAAGCATCTACATGTGCAAAGTAACTCATTGCAGCATTATTTGTAATTGTGAAATATTAGAGATTACCTAAATATAAGTGTGCAAAGTAACTAATTGCACTGTTATTTATAACTGTAGAATACTGGAAATTAGCTAAATGTTCAAGCACAGGATACTGGCTGAATGAACTGTGGTACATACACACTGTGGAGTTCTACACAGCTCTTGAAAAAAGGATGAGGATGATACTGATAAACTGATATGGAGTGATTTCTAGAAAATATTATTAGGTGAAAAGCAGCAAATTGCAAAAGAGCATATATAGTACACTGAGTTATATAAAGCAAAAAGAGAAAATAAGAAAATAAATTTTTACCTGCTCACCTTTACAACAGGAGATGAAATTCAGATAAACCTGAATACAGTGAAATTTGCTTCTTACAGAGTCTGGGAATGGGAGGGAGATGGAGTGGAAAGAATACAGTAGGAAGGACTCTTCTGCCTGTATTTCTTTAAGTGCAGTTTTGGCTTTTGAAGACATACTCAAAAAAATATTCAAACAATGACATTACATCAGTAAGAATGGAAAGAGAGAAAAACCCTAAAACTGAAATGAAATTAAAACAAATGAACTTAATCATGTTTCCAGTGAAGGGCAATAAAAGGGAAATCAACTAGATAAACACAGAATTTAACTATAGATCCTCCAGATTCTGTACTGAGTGGTGAAAGAAATCAGGGGGAGGAGTTGCAAACAAATCCTGACCTTTATTTAGTAGTGCGTTTTGTTGTGGAGGCATGGGCAAGCAATTAGGAAACTATTTTAGATGCACTATAGGATACAGCAAGTGAATAAATACATTGATGTTTCTGGGAACCAGGGATTTCACTCTCATGAAAGAGACATAGACAAATGAATGGCTCCTAATTTCAAAAATAAGTACATGTATGTACATGTGCACATGTATGTGTTTGTGTGTGTATGTGTGCATGCATGTACATGCACTTATTGCTTAGATCTGTCTGCTGCAAGGGCCAGGAAGAAAAGACACCCCAACAGCCATGAGCACACCTAGTAACTGTCTCGGTCTGTAATTCCATTAAAAGGAACCAGTGTTCTGAGAAATGGCTGACCCCAGGGCCTGGAACAAAGTAGGTACAAATGAGCCGAAAGCATCTTATTATGCCAGAAAGTAAGGAAGTGTTTAGAAATGGTGGGGGCATGCCATGAGGATGTAGGAGCCAGGTTGAGGGGATTCTCATTGGCCCTTTTAATGGATCAAATACGAGCATCAAAATAATATATAAAGGAACGAATTATGAGTGATTCAATACGGGAATTCATGAGTCCAAGATACTTGTGCTATGAATAAATAGGTACATACATTAGTCGTTGAGGCACAAGGAAGTGTTTTTCCCTGTATGAGGGCTGATGTGGAAGAAGTACTGAGTTCAAACATCACCAAGGCAGGAGTAGACCAAGCAGGAGTCAGGAGTGGGTGCTGAGTTAGGGAACTGAGTTGAGGAGCAGGATCCTCGTTTTGTCTTCTCGGCTACCCAAAGGCTGCTTATTGGTTGTACCTGAAACAAAAAGAGTAATTATAAAATGGGAAAGTGAGATCATGCATCGATCAGAATTCATACCACCCATGGGACATAAGTGCCTCCAGATTTGAAATTCGGAAACAGACACCACCTCACCTCCATAGCAGTCCAGCTGAGATGGCAGAACCCTAACCCATGCTGAGAAATGTTGTATTAAAAATAGAAGGAAGATGCCAGACACAGTGGTTCATGCCTATAATCCCAGCACTTTGGGAGCCTGAGGTGGGAGGATTGCTTGAGCTCAGGAGTTCAAGACCAACCTGAGGAACATGGCAAAACCCCAGGCATACCAAAAAGTAAAAAAATTAGCTGGACATGGTGGCGCAAGGCTGTAGTCCCAGTTACTCGGCAGGCTGAGGTGGAAGGATCCCTTGAGCCACGCAGGTTGAAGATGCAGTGAGCTGAGATTGCATCACTGCACTCCAGCCTGAGTGACACAGTGAGACCTTGTCTGTATTCTTCAAAAGTGTCTATGTCATAAAAGAAAATTTCCAGACATTTTCCAAAGAAAAACTCCAGAAATTCTCCAGATTGAAGGGCTGTAAGAAATAGGGCGGATAAATGCCATCCTTGAGCCCTAGACTGTATTCTATATGGGACAGCAGGATGGGGAGAACATCGTAAAAGACATTATTGCGTCAATTGACAAAACTGGGATATGGGTGATGGGTTAGATAAAAGCATTGTAGTAATGATGTTAATTTAGTACTGTTGATACTAGTACTGTATCTATATAAGAGATTCTCTTGTAGGAAGTTGCACTGAAGCATTTGGGGGCCAAGGGCCTAGAGACATATAATTCATCTTTGGCTGTTTTATAAAGCGAAGGATGAGGGTGCACGTGATAGACTAAGAGGGATAAGACGTTAACAAGAGGTGAATCTGGGTAACAGATGTTATGAGTGTTTTTGGTATTATTTTTATTCTTGCAACTTTCCTGTAAATTTGGAATTATTTCCAAATAAAAGAATAAGACTGTAGGTGATGGAATTTAAATAAATGAACATATATAGAATAACTAAGCTATGCCACTTATGGAAGGACAGATATGACATAATATTTCTGCAATTATATGATTAGTTTAAAATCCAAGCATAAGGCATAGCTATAAAGTCCTTCTTCCCAAAAAAGCTACTTCAAGGCCTACAACAAATGTTCTATGTTATATTATTGGCCCTCCTTTTCCTCATTTATAACAGAGTATTTTGGGGCTGGAGAATTAGCCTTCTTAGATAATTTAACGTTTCTTGTAGCACTAAAAATCAATGATTACATTTTGAATGTTTTTAGATCTAACCGATTTGCAACTTTAAGTAAGCTTCTTCCAGACTTTCTGTGTTTCCTGTACTTATTTTAAAATAGTTTCCCACAAGTTGGAAATTTTTTTATGTATAGAAATTGTTGTGCTCAGCTGGTCAATGTAATGGGGTGTCTTAGCCTGTTTTGTGCTGCTATAACAGAATACCTCAGACTGAGTAATTTATAAGCATGGAAATGTTTTCTTATGGTTGTGGAGGCTGAGAAGTCCAAGATCAAGTGGCCAGCCTCTGGTGAGGGCTTTCTTGCTCCTCATCACAGGGCAGAAGGAGGCAAAAGGGATTAACGCTCTCCTTAAGCCCTTTTTATAGTGCTGTTCATCGGTTCCTGAAGGCAAAGCCATCAGGACCTAAACATCTCCCTAGGCTCTACCTTCCAACACTGTTGAGATGGGGATTAAGTTTCAAACACATGAGTTTTGGATGGCACATTCAGACTACAGCTTGAGGGAAGTATCAGTTTGTCTAACGGTGAGTGCTTATAAAGTAGTCTGTAAGCTACTTTGGTTTTGCTCATGTTTTCTGCACTATTCCTTGGAAGTGGACAGAATGAACACTCCATTTATCTGAAGGTCTCTCTTCTTCTCAGAATGAGAAGAACCTAAAAACGCCCTTCCAAGAGAAGGGAAAATGAAAAGGTCTGACTATGTGAAGCAGCTCTCACACTAAAGCTAAGGTCATCCACATGGCAGAAGTGCTGAAGCCTTGCAGAGGGCATTTTTGTTCTTAAAGAACTCCTTAAGGTCTTAGGGGGTCATTGTGGAAGCAGTAGTACAGGGATGAGGAAGCAAGGCCACTGACGGCCAAGTGGACACCTCGCGTGGAACAAATTGGGGAAGCATCCTCAGAGAATTGCACTACATTTCCTAGGCTCACATGACAAATTTATTACCCTTACCATAGCTTAGATGAAATTTGCCCCATAATTTGATCAGTTATAACTTTGATATGGGTAGAGGTGGCCAGAGGAAAAGAAAAGAGTACTCTAGTGCTCGCAAAGACTAATTGCCCAGTGTAGAGTAATAGGGGGGTTTCAGGCTCCTACATCAATCTCTCATGAGTCTTCATCGAAGCTCCTTTGACACTGATCTGCTCAGATTAAGTTGGTGACATGGAGTTTCCAGATGTGCAGGATAGGTGACAGATTGTAAACTGCACCCATACCACCAAAGAGGTGCCCAGCTAAGAGGGCTGGCATGAAGCAGCATCTGCCCCTTTACACCAATGACCCGTAATCCTCAGCAAAGTCTAACTTTTTTCAGGTCCTTCTGCAGAAGGCGGGCAATTACATATGCACTGGAAGTGTGGGACTACACATCCTCTCGCCCCACATGGCCAACTCTTCTCCTTTAGCTCCTTAACCCAGGATAGCCTCTTCTAGCTGTTCCTCCTGCCTCTGATTTCACCTCCTTCTGATCCACTCATCAACTTTCCAACTCAAACATGTAGGACACCATTTTATCTCTTTCATAAAGCCCTTCAGGATGCAGGCTCAACCCTTCAGCATAGGCTGAAGGCTCTTAATTGTCTGTTCACCCTCCATCCCGGCACTGGCACCCAAACCACCCTGATGCTCAGCATTCCAACCATCCCACTCACTCCCACCTCTGGGGTTGCACACCTGCCTCCACTGTGGAGCTCCTCCAAGGTCTGCAAACCCATCTCGGATGCAGCTCCCCCTGTGGTCCTCTCTCCCACCTCTCTGGTGACCTGGGCTCCAGGAACTCATGCACTGGCTGCCTTCATCAGCGCCCTTGTCAGCACCTTGACACCTTGATAGTGTGCCTGCCCCTCTCCTCCGCTGGATTAGGACAGCGTTGAGGGGAAATCCCAGGACTTCATTCTGGAGCCCTAGAGCTCAGCAGTTATCAAATGACTCAAATGTTTGACACCTTATTTGGGTACTCCAAAGCTCCAGAAACAGATATTTATTTGCTGATGAGAAGGGATGTGAATGCATTGAAACAGGAAGGATGGGAAGGAGCAGGCGGCTTTGAGAACACAGGTAAGCCTGAAGGTCCCCTTTACCTCAGTGGTGGCCAAGGGCTAGGTGGGCATGCCCCTTGGTGCCCATGGGAGGCTTAAGGCAGAAAAGAAAAGAAGACTAATGGAGAGAAAAGAAAGAAAAAGGGGAAGGCAAAGAAAGGATTGAAGAAGAAAGTGAGGAAGGTAGAGAGATTGCATTTCTCAGGAATCACCAGAGATGTGATAGTGTGGAAGATACACACACACACACACACACACACACACATGCACACACATTTAATGTGGGAGATCACTATGGCAGAGAAATGGCCTTTGCCAACCTCAAAGCTCACTTTCTTCTGTGTTCTAAGAGATGAATCAGGCAACTCCTGAATGTGTGTGAGAGGTAAAGAAAGTTTGATGAGGTTAGGTAGTTTTTATGCAATTGTAAGCAAAGGCAAAATTCCTGCCATTAGGAAGCTGACATTTTACTGGGAAAATAGACTAAACAAGGCAGATAAGTCAACCACAAGCAATGCATGGAGGAAGTAAAGCAAAGAAGGGCAGGAATAAGTGCGGGGAGAGGTGGTGTAGCAGTATGTGGTGGGGTGGACTCTGGAGGCTTCTTGAAGAGGTGCAAGAGGAAAAAATGTGAAAGAGGAAGAGAATGTGCCTTGCAGATATTCAGGACATTGGGCAGAGGAGTTTCTGGAGAGGAATCAGCAGCTGCAAAGGCTCTGAGTTGGGAGGGTGCCTGGTGGGTTCTAGGAAGGCCCATGTGGCTGAGAATAGAGTGAAGGAGGCGTGGGCAGAGTGAGAGCTGAGGGAGGTGGTGACAGCTATAACCTAGACATGATGGATGTGGGCTTTCCATTCACCAAGGTGGAAAAACTGTAGGAAGAGCAGGTTTATGATGGGGGTAAAATCAAGAGCCCAGGGATACCCTTGTTAGGTTTCAGATACATTCGAGATGCCCCAGTGGAGCTGGTAGTTAGACACATGAATCTAGAGTTTAGGGGAAGGGTCTAGGCTAAATATATAAGTGCAAGCGTCATTAGTATTCAGATTTAAACCCACAAGGCTGAGCAAGATCACCAAGGGAGCAGGGAGTGATGGAAAATAAAAAGTCCACGGATGAGCCTTGGGACACTGCAACATGAAGACAGTGGGAGATGAGGAATTCAGCAAATGTGACTAAGAGGGAATGTCCAGAAAGGTGGGACACAAATCAGCAGAGTGGAGCATCTGGAAAGCCAAGTGAAGGCTGTGTTCTAAGGAGGCGGAAATGAGGAATTCTGTCCACTGCAGTGGGTAAGTCATCTTAGATGTCTAAGAATGGACTCTTGGATAGAGAGTTTTGGGTTGAATGGTGACCTCGGTAAAAGTGAGATATTGCAGGCAGCAGAAGTAGAACTCTTAAGAAAGTGTTTTGGAACGATTCAAGACCCAGAGAGAGGAGAGAGACCAGAGCCACCATCTAGACAGCTGCAGTCTGTTGTGAAGGGAAACAGAGAACCTGGGTGGAGATGGAGGGAGAAGGTAGAGAGTCGAGAAAGTTCTTATTTATTTTTCCATGGGGAAATGACATTATGTGTGTGTGTGTGTGTGTGTGTAATGGGAAGGACCCAGGAGACGATTTAGGGGGGAGTGCCAACGCAGTTGTGCGGGCTTCCCTCTCATGGCACAAGGGGTTGGGATCTAGTGCCCCAGTGACCTTTTCTGGGGTATGAGCACTAGGGGAGAAAGCCAAGACAGTGGCATCTTCTTGCAACCTTCTCAGACAGGTTGAACCACCAGGGGCTCTGCGCAGGTGTCACCACACTCCTAGGCTTCCGTTGTCACTTGGCCTGAAGCCCAGGTCTTGGGGTAGCAAACGTCCTTAGGTTCACTTCAGCCACATCTGTGCCGTCAGTCCATGGAAGCTTTTGGGTGCATTTATGAAGCTGCGCCCTGTGCCTGGTGCCTCAGAACTCAGTCCTTTAAGTTCCTCCCACCTAGGGTCGGGAACCGGCTTTACCATTCGGCCACTCCTGCAGCAACTCTTTCTGGCGAGTGCAAGCCCACGGATCCCCGCGAGCCGGTTTCGGGTGGGGAATCCGCGCAGCAGTTCCCTGCATGCATCCTCCCGCCGTGCCCTCCTTCCCTGCGCAGTGCATCCCTGGGTGCTCAGGAAGGGAGTGCGCGCGGTCCTTGGCCGCCAGCGGTGCTCAGGAAGACGCTACAGGCTTGGCTTCAGCCACGCGTTGCGCCACGTGGGCGATCCCCTCTCTGTTGTTACCCTCTGTGCTGCGGGATGGCCCTGGTCTCGGTCTCTATCTGGACCTCTGCATGGTGCGGAGACAGAGCGCAGTTCCCTACGTTTTGCGTCCCAACTTCTCGGGGGCAGAAAAGAACCCTGGTGTGTGTTGGGGAGAAGGGGGAGAGCAGGCCTTTGGCCTCTTAAGGGTAGTTTGGGGTCCCCCACAACTGCGCCGAGGCGAGGGCGCCTGTCCCCAGTCGGGAGGAGCGCCCCTAGCGCCGGCGACGTCTCTGCGGACCTGGTGGTCCCAGCGCGCGGGCATCCATCCATTCATTGCGACTCCAGGAGCGGCGGCCCTAGGACTCCAACCGAAATCTATGAATGGGAAGAGGAAAGAGAACCAATGTCTGTTCGCGCTCCTTGCTTCCCCGCATCCCAGCCTCCCTCCTGGCAGAGCGAGCCCGACGCGTAGTGACAAGGGGCGGGGGTCGGATGGGGGGTACTACGGGGGCGTGCAATAGTGGGAGAGAGTCTGGCTGGAGGCTGCACTATTTATATACTCTGGTGCTCCAGGACAAAGAGGGCAGATTCGAGTCACCCCCCTCCCCCAGTCCCAGCACCTCCCCGGTCCGGCCCCCTCCTCTGGAGGCTTTGATTTCGTGACCACCCCCCCGGGGGGGCGGGCTGGCAGGTGCGGGGGTGGGAACCGTCTCCCCGGGAGCAGCCTTGCCAAAGGTCCGGCTGCTGACGTCCGAGCGCCCGCTCCTGTCAATGAACGGCAGCGGCAGCCTGGGGACTGTTCTGGCAACGAGGCTACAGACGTCATCGCCTCCTGTTGGACGCGGGGGGGTGTCCGAGCAGCATCTCCGGCTTAAAGGGAAACTCTCTAAGTTCTGGGCAGCCGGGAGAGTCGTTCTTGAGAGCATATGCACCCCCAAATGTCAAGTGCACGCGGACACACACACACACAGACACACGCACGCATACATGAGCACTCATGTTCTAGAGAGAGAGGTCTGAGTCCGAAGTTGCCGCTGCTGGGAGCTTGAGCTGAGATGGACTGGTCTTCATGGGCGCCCAAGGCACTGGGTGCAACTTTCCCCGAGACCCCCAGATGGAAAGGAGGGAAGAAGGAACCCTACACACTCGCCTTTTGCGAGAAGATCGGCGCGCGCCCCAGAGTGCCCCAAGCCTTTGGAATCTGCCTGCTGAGCGGAGCGCGCGAGCCTGGACAGGTCCCGAACTTGGCCGGCGGGCTTTCTTGGCAACTTGCTTTGCGCAGTTCTCCATGGAACCCAGGACCCACTATGCTCCCGAAGCCTTGCCTTTTTTTTTTGTTTGTTTTTCTTTCTCTCTTTCTTTTTAAATTTATGAACTCGAAATGAAGCGGAAAGCAGATATACGCGTCAGCATACTTTGGCGGGTAAGTTGACGGTTTCTTTTACCTATTATTTAACCCTTGAGAGTCCAGAAAAACTTAGTCCCAATCTTTGTGTGTGTGTGTGTGTGTGTGTACCTAAAAAAACTTCCTGTCCTTTCCCTCCACCCTTTTTAGCAATAAGAAGACGTGTGCGCGTGTGTGGTGTGTTGTGTTTGTGGACGTGACTGTTTGGGGGAAAGGGTGACGAGTGAACTCAAGAAAGAAGAAAGGGAGTTTATAAAGCCGGAAGACTCAAGGGTTTGCAGAGGAGGGGAGAGAGACTGCAGCCCGCCCCAGCGCCGCTGACAGCCTCGGGGCTAACGCTTGATCCGAGGAGTTTGAGAGCTCCAAGTCCCCAGCGAGGGCTGCGCGCCAGCTGCAAACCGCAGCGGCTGCCGCGCCAGACCCGCAGGTGCCTCCCGAGGCGGCCTGGAGAAGGCATGGTGTGTGCACTGCAACTTCCTTCCTCCAGAGCCGGCCGCCCTTCTCCCGTTCTCAGTGGGGACAGGACCCTCTGCGCTTTTGATCCTTCCCTCTGCCGCCACTCTCTTCTCTCCCCCCCACCTTCCCCAGTCTCTTTTGCAAAAGATCCTATGATGTCATAGGGGAGGAGGGGGTCCGGAGTCCCCAGCACCTGAAAGCATCACTAGATTGCATTCTGCAGCATTTTATTTTCTTCATCCCACCCAATTTTCCTTGCAACCCATTGAAATTGCATCCTCACCAAACACTGCAAACACTGTCCCGCCCCTCCTCCCCCCAAGCCAAGCCAAGCCCAGCCAGAAGACACCACTCCTTCATAGCTAGACAGGGCCAGGAGTTCTCACAGCACCCCACCCCATCGCCCCTCCAAATGGGGAAGAAATCCGCTGAGGCACCCAAGGAGCCTCTCATCTCTGATTTGATCTCTCTTCCCCTCTCGGCTCACCCTTCTAGTTGAAGGAAAAGGAGGAAGGAGGAAGGAGAGAGAGAGGAGAGAGAGACAGAGAGAGGGAGAGGGAGAGGCAGAGAGAGAGAGAGAGAGAGAGAGAGAGAGGCGCAACACCAGCAAACAGTCTCCTAGACGTAGGGCTCCACTGATGGACCGGATTGTAGGATTTCTGCACTGAGTCCCTGCCCCTCTGCCTTTCCTGCCACCCCAAGTCCCTTCCCCTCCTGAAGCAGCAATCTCTTCCACCTCCCTCTCTGGGCTCTTCTCCCCACCCCTGCCTCTGCACCTAACCCCCTCCCTCCACCTAACCCCACCTTCACTCTCCTCTCCGAGGGGGGAGGGCCAGGGCGTGGGGAAAGAAAACCCCCAAATCCCCAGCCCTGGGCAGAGATGTCGAAGAAACGCAAAGCCCTCGAGGGTGGAGGAGGTGGCGGAGAACCCCAGCTCCCAGAGGAGGAACCCACTGCCTGGTTTGGGGACAGCAGCGAGGAGCAAGGTAGGGGGCGGGGAGGGGGAGGAGAAAAAGAAACAGGAGCACATGCAGGAAGACGTTTGGGAGTTGAGATCCCTCCGCAGGAATGCCCTCGCCACACTTCATCAGAGCTCCCCATAGCAAGACAACTTGAGTAGACTTCTCCCCCACAGATGGGATTTTACGTGTTTCCTCAGGATACGGGGAGTGGGGAGGGAGTGAGCTGATTAGATAATGCTGGAGACCCAGATCTGCGTGGACCTGAAGCTGTGTGGTGAAGAAGTGAGGGTGGGGTGGGAAGGGAAGAGGCCAAAAGGTATTGATTGGGGACAGCTGACTATTTTCCCTCATGCCTGTCTGGCTGTCATGTGCATTGGTGTGGACACACTGTACTGGGGATGGAGGGCCTACATGAATGTCTGTGTGCAGAACACCTGTGTCCGGAGGGGAGGGGTGCCGGTGAGATCCCCCTCAAGCTCCTTGCTGATGAGGGACAGCAGGGAGGGACGTTTACTTCTTCCATGCTTCTCCAGTCCAGGGATGCTTAGGGCTGCGTCATGTGAAATCTTCATTCCCTGCACAGGCAGGGCCCTGTGCCTCCTCCTGAAGTTGGAGGTGAGGTTTTTGAAGCAAATGGGGTGATGTGCTGTGATTTCAAGGAGAGACGTGGTGGTGAAAGCAGTTGGGTACCTCTTTGCCTAGAATAACACCAATGAAAAACTGAAGATGGAAAATTTCCTATGGAAACACAAGTGATCCTTGGGTATCTGATTTCCACATAAAAGAAACCCAGGCAGACACCTTTTATTTCCCTTAAAGCTTTCTGGATTTGGTTTAAAGTAGGCCCCAATGAACTAGTCAGGCTTTTTCCGGGCTGCAGTTAAAATGCAAAGGAAAAATGAACCAGATGGAGATGTTTTGTTGTTGGCTAAGCTGTGGAAAATTAGGTGAACAGGCATGTTGGGGAGAATCTGAATCTGGATAGATAGGCAGCTAGGTAGAGGGGTTGTTTGTGTGGCTGATTCCTTCCTGCAGCCCAGCCCTGTGGCTTCGGTTGTGGCAGGGGCTGAGCTGGGCAGAACATCCAGAGAGATGGGCTTGGGCTCCTGTCTCCAAAATGGAGGCAATGGCTCTTCTCCTTTGACGTCACAAGAAACACCAAGTCACAGAAGTCCTTTCTCCCAGAAAACATGAGTCTTTGTGTGCACTGGGAACCTTTGGCATGGCTTGCATCCATTTCCAAGCAAAGGACCGGTTCCGCTCATGCCTGGAAAGTGCATTTTGGTGACACTGAAAGGAGTTGAGAAGAATCCCACCGCTTAACTCAAAAGGGGTATTTCAGTAACTGCAGGCTTTGACTTTCTCTGCTCAGTTATGATTTTAAAGCAAAGCTAGGGCATTTCTTCAGTTACTTTTACTGAAAAAAAAAAATGGCATTTGGTAAGAAATTCAAGGTGTTGCAGGTGACTTTATTTGTATGGTTGGTATTTTTCCATCTTTGGGGGAAATAATTCAGTATCACCATGAGTGTCTGGCAAATTCATCAGCTCCATATGCAGCATTTGGTTTTGACCTCGGGTGGCTCTGTAAAGGCACATAGCCTTTTCTTTTGGTTAATAGCAAACCAAGTCTATGGGAACTGAAACCATTATTATGGTAAATAACAACCTTAATATTTTAATGCTATTTTAAAAATTAATAAATGTATGACTGCTGGCTATGAAAAGAAATAAGAATTGTATTTCAGCAAACATTTTTCATCTTTTTGGTGGAAATATTTGGTATTAGGATCTAAAAAAATCTATGCTATGGAAGTCTGTATTGCCGGTAGCAAGTAATTCCCACATTCCCCACGTAATATGAGTCTACAGAGAATATTTTGCAAATCAGAATAGTCAACAGTAAATACCTGTATCCACAGTACTCAGAGGTGATCATAATTTCAAAATGATTTATTGTACAATTGTTTTTTAGCATAAAAATGTCTAAAGATTTTATTGTATCCTTTGTGTTTGGCAACTAAAACTGCTACTTGGTAATTGTCTGAGAATGTGTAACTGTAGAAACCATTGAGGGGTGAACACTCCACCACCATGGTGTTGGAAATATATTTCTTTGGGAAATGGCAACCATGGCCCATGTCTGCAGTGACGGGAGCACATCTGTGCGTTTCTGGTGGATGTCTGTGGTATATGGCTATATGAATACACGGCTGTGCACGTTTTCACAACGGGAAACTGGGAGGCCAGGTAGCTGGCAGTGTTTGAGTGATAGCTGTACATGACACATAACCGCGTACCCATGATTAAGATACTACATTTTCTCTGCCTCTCAAATTCAGTGCTGTTGGTTTTTACCCCTTTGGGCCTCTCAGCTAAATTTGACTGTACACACACTGCAAAACAGAGAAAAATATATATGTTGGTGTTGCTGACCTGAATGGAACATCAGAGGGTTATCTTTTAAGTTCCAACAACTTGGAAGGTTTACGTGTTTGCTCATTTCAACCATTGAGAGTATATTCATAGCATGTATGAAATGAAGGCAACTGGAAATTAAGTTTCAGTGGTAGTCAATGATTTTAAGATGGCCTGTTGGCAGGTTGGTTTGACTTGAAGTTTTAAATAGCTAATAGGCGTATAGGCTGCCTACAGAGGAGTGCGGTGGGAACTTTGAACGTGAGAACTAAAGCCCTTTGGTCCTGTTCACATCCTTCCCTACACCAATCCATGCTAGAGTGCACGTGGTCTCCAGCCACAGCTGCTAAGTGCTCCTTTCAGGTCCTGTGCTGATACTTCCTGGCTATCGTGCTGTGTGGCCCCTGTATTGTTAATAGTTTCTCTTTAGAAGATTCCTTATACCGATGAATGTAGGATAGTAAATGGGTCATTGTGTACACACTCAGATGGTTTTGGTTTCCTCCCTGACCTTAATAGATCCAGCCTGCTTAATTTAACTAGGCAAAAGGGAAGATGAAGTACATTATCCTAGCTTAGACTGAATGTTTCTTTGGATATCCATTGAAGTTATTTGACATGTGCACGTGTGTGTGTGTGTGTGTGTGTCTGTAAAATTGTAATTCGGATATTTTCCTCTTGTGGGCAGCAGCTGGCTGGCTCCGTGTCCAACATGTGTGTGGTCTATACTGATGGAAGATATTAGCATAAAATGTTAAACTTATAAACATTTTTCTTTTGTAACTTAAAGAAAATTGGTGTGCAAATGGATCATGCCAATGATAATTTTTGTTTTGTTTTGTTTCTTCTTTTCTTAATTGCTTTGAACTTGGACATAAGAGTGTGTTACAGTGTTTGGTTAATTATAACTGAATGGACATGTGGAAAGCTGTATGGGAGGAGTCTTTGATGAAAACCCTGAATAATTGTATTTATTGATCTTATAACTAATAAGGAAGTACTTCAAAAATTTTTTTCATTCTCTTCACATTCTTTTTATATTAGTCTCTTTTCAAATAATTAGTATTTACTTAAAGAGTTTGGTTTAATCACAAGATATCTTATTAGTTACTATACACTGAAGAAGTAATACTAACTCTATTTTACCAGTTACACTCTAGTTAGAAACCTGTTCTCTTAGTACCTGTAGGTTCTCTGAAATCTATCTCTATTCTCCCCTCTGCCCACTGTCACCCTAATTGGACTATCTTGCTTCGTCTTCTAGTTTTAACCTCCATGTCTTTCAAGATGGTTTTAAGTTAGGAAATTAGGAAATTACGTAAGTGGTATATTCTTACATTAAATTAATCTCATGAGTGTTTTAAAAGTAAGTAGTTTCTGTTTTGGATGAAATTGGTTAAGATCCTCCCCAGCCCAGGTTTCTGGGTTCTTGCCTTGGTAGTATTTAAAGCCACCCAAAGGGGAGCCTCTGCGACTGAATGAATCTAGGGGACATTTGGGCATGACCAACTCATGCATTCCTTGAATTTCTTGAGCCATAGTGAAATATGGGTAACTATTATATGGTCAGATAAATCAGTGACTGAGTGAACATATGGTTTTCAACAACCGCATACCTCTACCTCTCTGATAATACAGTAACACCCGGATTTTGTAGCTTTCCTGTATTATTTATGGGTAGTGAGTACTGGGGGAGCCTGAAACTGGGTATGACAAGTAGCATCAATTTTATGCCTCTAAAACTAGTTAAAAGTGAATGTGTATGTTGTTAACTGACCTACATCTACCTAACCGCCTACCATCAGCTGGATGTTTCTGATTAATTGTTCAGATTGCCTAATTCTAAAATAGTTCTCAAAATATTTCTCAAAGGGTAATTTACATCATTGATATTAAAAAATGGGCATGACCCTCGGAAGAGGAAATCGATGTTAAAGACAAACAGTCATGCAAGCACGCATTTTTACAGAAGTTTGACGGCAAAGGCGGTTATTGTTTCCACATCTTTTAAAGTTCTTGTGTTAGCTTCTTTGCCTTCAAACCAGAAAGGCCACTACCATCCAGGGGGCCAAAGGAGGTGGAAGAGGTGACTTCGAGGAGAAATGGAGCTCAAGAATGAAGGCTGCAGAATGGAATGAAGGCCTCAGTCCTCTCTCATCTTCGAACATCCCCCTGCCTCTTTGATTCAAGCGGGAAAGAAAATGACCAACATCTGAAAGACAAAGTCACCCCTATGTGCCTTTCCCCTCCCCTCAGGTTGAATTGAATGGCCTTGGTGATCCAGTTTCTGTGACTTTGATTATGACTTTGGAAATAAATGAACTTAAACCATAACTGGACTCCAATCTAAATGATAACTCACAAAGGAACCAAATGAAGGGTAGTTATTAATCTGAAAGAGTGGGGAGAGGAAGTTACCTAAAAACTGGGTTCTTTGAGAAGCCACTAGCTGGGAGGATACTCTCTTTTTAGAACTGGCAGAAGCTCTGAGCATCACAGCACAATAATGCAGAGCACCTTTTGATCTAGAGTACATCAGGGACTCTTCTTTATGTTGTAAATGGCCTATATTTACCTACATTTATATTCCTGTTTGCCAACACTTGCTCCCCAAGAAACATGCACCTGGCCCTCCCCTCCAGGGGAAAACAGAATTGCAAATAAACAGAGGTGAAAGTTATGTAACAATGCTGCCTCCTGTCACTTCTGTGGCTAGCTTAAATAATACAGCTGGAATACATGTTTCTCAAGTAAACAGAAATTATCTTCACCTGTTAGCAAGAAGCGCATTTTTAATAAAAAGAACTGCTCAACTGTGACATGAAATTCTTAAGAGCTCTTTGACTTTATCTTTCCTTCCTTGAGGAATACAAGGTAGCAATCACAGTGACCATTATCTTGATATGACATATTGCATATATCATATAGATACATGCATATATAATATACACCCATGGAAACAATAGTCAGTGGTCATGTGAAGATGTACAGTAAGTCTTCCTCCAACCCCAAATGTCACCCATATGACCCTGGTTCTTATGTAGACAACCAGAAATTTCCTGAGCACACACAGGATGATATATGTAACATTCCTTTCATAGAGAGACACAAGTATCCTGTTAAACTGTTCTCCTTATACTTTGCTTTATCCACTTACCTGTGTCTTGGAAATGTATCAGCATATATAAAACTACCTTTGTTGCCTGTATACTATTCCGTGGTACAATGTGCCATAATTGATTTAACTAAACCCTACTGAATGATATTCAAAATCCTAGTCTCTTGCTTTTATAAATAAATAAAGTTTTCATAAGCAACCACACAGTACTTTTTGAACACATGTATACATTCGTATGTTGGTAAATTCCCGGATATGGAAGTTGAGTCAAAGAGATGATAACCATTTGAATTCCATCGAAGGCTGTTTGCCCATACCTGCCATAATTTTCTTATGCAGTTTGATCTGTCATGAGTACAGACACTACATTTTGAAAATCCCAAATTGGGATATTTGGTAAACATAAGCATATTTCTCAAAACAGTGAAATAGTCAACAGACTATTTGAAATGTAGAAAGTCCCAGATGTAGGGTGATTACACCTAGGATGGATTTTAGGATTTATGAGACAGCTTTTCTTCTTCCCCTGCTCTCTGCTTAAGGTGGGTGTTGGCATGAGTGGTGTTGCATTACATCCATCTCAGCAACAACACATAGGCGCAGGTTTGTGATTTTGCCGTAGAATAAACATTGAGGGAATTTAAGTAATGACAGAGAATTAATTCTGTTATTTTAAAATGTGTATTATTTTATTCAAGAGTAAGTATTACTCTTGAATTCTCAGATAACCACAATGGTAACTCTGGGTGTTGTGACTTTTGCACATTTTATATATTTAGAGATTCTTAAATTTGTCAGTCAGAATGTTGGCTCTCAAAGAGTGGGAGTGGTGGTGTCTTAACTGTGACATTTACACCGTGTGGGAGCTGATAACCCCTGCCTTGTCCCCTGTTTTATCCCTGCCCCTTCCAGTGTGCCTGGCACCTAATGGGTATGCCAGCATTTCTTGTTGAGTGAAATCGTGAATGTTTTTGTAACTGAGGCAACTTGAATTAACAAGTATCTTATTTAATAGAAACTATAATATTTCTACTTGTAAATGACTATAGATAAGAAGAAATATTTATACTGAGCTGTAAAAGTTTTTTATTCATGAAAGAAAATCAGCTCTGAGATGAAACATGCCACAGCAGCACATATTTGTAAAAGCATTTTTCCTTAGGACATAATTTTAAGGTGCTAATACCTGGGATGAATGGGTGAGAGAGAAGTAGAAACATGTTCCCCTTCCCCTTCTGCCTCATACCTGGGCCAGCTGGGGAGAAAGCCCACATGCTCCTTCCCTTGGTGCTAATGGGGAGTTCAGCCCACACAAGCCTCAGCCAATGAACAAGAACCCTTACTCAGCTCCAGCTCCCAACCACAGCAGGCCCCAAGCCTGTATCCCTGCTTTCAAGCCATTTTCAGACACACTGGGAGCCAGCCCTCCTCTGCGTAGAAAGCCTCACTCTGTGAGTGATAAACTGTTTTATGTTCTCTTGGTGCGTGTGTCATCAGAGTTGACATCTGAGTGAAATTTTGGGTGGGAGATCCATCTCATGCTCATGGAATACCCATCACAAACGTTTCGCTACATTTTCTTTTTCTCCTCCTCCACCTCCTCCTCCCTTTCTTATTCTTCTCTGGCACGCATAATTATTATTATTATTGGCTGAAGTCTTCAGAATTGTTTATAAACATTTTGATAAGCTAAATACTTTAGATTTATTTTCTGAGGGCAAGATGTCCCTGAACATGACCACAATTCAACATTCATACTGAGAATGCTTAATATTAATATAATGCTATTATCTAGTGGGAGCACATATTCAAATGTCCCCAGTAATAGCCTGGATAGTTTCTCAATCCAGAATCCAGTCGGGAATCATGCATGACGTTGAATTGTCATTTTTTTTTAATCTAGAAAAACTCCATGACATTGACATTTTTGAAGCATCTAGGCCACTTATCTTTCAGAAATCCCAAATTTGGATTCATATGATGCTTCTTAGTGATTAGACTCAAGTTAAATATTTTGGACAAAGATACCACGTAGATGGCACTGTGCCATTCTCGATGCATCACATTAGAAAGCACTTGACATCAGCAGGTCCTATCTTGGTGACATTAAGTTTGATCGCTTGGTTAAGAAAATTTCTGCCAGACTTCTCCACTGTAAAGAGAAATAGTAATAAACTCTGATTACTCTTCCCTTACGCCATGGCAAAATGTCTGCTCAAAGGTGCAAAATGTTGACAACTAAAATCCATAATTTAATATCAATTCATAATTATATAAATCTGGATTTTGTTTACATGCCAATATTTTTCTTTTTCATTGAGGTGTAATGATTTTAGATAAGGCACTTTCTGAGCTGAACAGCTTAGTGAATTTTACAGGAAGAACTCAATGGATTTTAACGTAAATAAACACCCAGATGTAAGCCGTTTCCAGCATTCCAGAAGGCTTCCTGTGCCCTTTGCCTCATCAGGTCCCTTCCCACAGGTAACCATTGTTCACCCTTCTGACCTCTGTCATCATTTCGTTTGCCTGCTCTGGGACTCTTCTATAGAAATGGAAAAACACATCTTCTTTGTCTGGGTTCTTTTCTTCAAACTTCAATCTATGGGATTCAGCTTCATTGTTGCAGTAGGTTGCTCTTTTTAAGTGCTAAGTAATATTCTGTTGTATCACTATTCCATAATTTACTTGTTTTTTCTACTATTGATGGATATTTGAGTAGTTTCCACTTTGGAGCTACTCCAAATAAAACTGCTATGCAACATTTTTATACATGCTTTTAGTGGACATAGACCCTCATTTATTTGAGGCACATACCCTATAGATCACTTTCTATTTTAATAATTTGTTTAATGTTCTTTATTAGTCATTGGAGCTCCTCAATGAAGGTGTCGATTTTCTATAAATACATCTGAATATCACAAACCTTATATTCATAAAAAATTCAGATACTTTCATGGGAACACTGAAAATCCAGACATAGAATCTTGATAAATGAACTAGATTTTATCCATAATAGAAGTCTATACTTAATTTTGACTCACAAATATAATTATGCTTCTCTACTGTAGATGTTGAATTTGGTGCTTATTCATTTAAGTAGTGTATTGTGCTTGATTGAGGACTCTGAAAGAGACTGTATTAAGAAGAAAGATGGACCCTCACCAAGTTATACCATCCTGAGGTACAGTTTGCTGGTAGTATGGGTTAGTTTACCTCTGAGAAAAGCTTACCAGATTGAGGAATCTCTGCCTAGGAAACTCTGTAAGTTCAACTCAAGAAGAGAAGGAATCTGCTGTCTTTCCCAAACTGTTCTTTCGTGCTATTGTGATTTTTGATTTCCAACCTTCTTTATTTTTCCGCATCAATGTGGCCTAATGACATCCACTTGCTGGCCTGGACTAACTGTGTAGTAGAAAGGGACAAGTGTAACTTTATGTCACCCTCTTGCCACGGAATAATAAATCTAATTTTTAAGTAACAGGTTCTGTAACAAGATAGAGAACTTTCAGTTATCTTCACATTTGGCTCCAGCCTATCTCTCACCAAGGGAACTATCTGTCTGGGACAATGCTTCGATGTGTGCTGACAGCAGAGGGTGCAATTCCAGGGCTTCCGATGCACAGGCTTTGGTTGCTCCAGGAGAGCCTGTGGGGAAGGTGGGGACAGGAGGAAGGTGTGGCGCACAGCCTGAGGAGGGCCCTGCTGCAGGGTGGCTGGGGAGGACTGCAGAGCCTAGGAACAGCTGTCAGTTATTGTGAGTTGCTGTGGTGTGTGGTGGAAGACGTGACTCTCTGTGTGAGTCTAGTGCTCTGTCAAGTTTACCAAATTCTTGAGTGATTCAGAGAGGCTTTGTCAATGAAAACCCCGTGAAGGGTCTGAGTTTCACATACGGGCTTTGAAGGCATAAACCAGAGTAAGCGAGTGTGAAGTGGTAGCTAGAGTCGGGCCAGTCCAGAAAGACTCAGGTTCTGGAATATTCTTTGAAACAGTAGCAAAAGGCTCTGGTGTCTCCAGGTAGGAATATGTTGTGATTCAAGGCAAATCACCCTACCCCAAGGGTTAGCAAACTCTTGACTTTGAGCTATATTGAAGCCATTTTTTTCTTAACTTGAAGTGAATTGGAACATTTTGATTGTAGTCACAGCCTAGTCTCCTGTGGCTTGAGATTTAGGTAAAGATTACAAAGATGGTCAGAGGCCTGGTTTTACTCAGGGCCCAACAGATTTTAGTGATTCAGCCTAAAATCGCCGGGGCTGAGTCAACATCAGCTGTTATCTTACATGATCATAATAATAATTAACATATCTACATAACAGTAACTGAAAAGGAGTCTTTTTTAGCTTCATTATGAATGTCAAAATGTATATGGAGAAGATAAATTTGTCATGGCATACAAGGAAAATCTATAACTAACTGACAACATGCTAATTTTATCCATACCCCTCTATGCTTAATAGCAGCTTATTTATTTGCCTACTTTTTTGTTGTTGTTGTTGTTCAGTCTCTGATTTCAGATTTCTAAGATCATCATTATTTGATTGTCTAAAATACAATGCAAAAGAATTACAACATGAAAGTGAAATGTTGTCAATTACAAGGTTTCATTAAATCTAAGAGAGGTGCTGGGAACAGCTCTACCCACATGCAATGTTGTTAAAAAACAAGTTAGACTTTGAACTGAAAAAGGAAAATTGATGAGGGTTATCCTGTGTTCCTACCACCAGATATTTCTATTCCATTCTATTCTAGACATCAAAAATGTGCCAAGTATCCACTAAGTTAAGTGCTGGACACTCGGTGTCTCAAGAACAGGCACAGCCTTGCTGGTCATAGTGAGGGTGTTTTGGTTAACTCATAGAACAAAGTCCCATCTGATAATTTCTTATTTTGCTTACTTTTAGTGTCTGCCTCTCCCCACGAAAATATATTCTTATTAAAGATGGAAACTTCTTTGTGCTTTCTTCCTGTGTACCTCTAGCACTTGGACTAAAGCCTGGTAAATATTAAGTCCTCTTAAACTTTTTGTTGAATGAATGTGTGACTGAATGATTGAGTTCTCCTTTTAAAAAAAGGTTTTAGTAGAGATGAGGTCTCGCTATGTTGCCCAGGCTAGTCTCGAACTCTTGAGCCCAAGTAATCGCCCACTTCTGTCTCCCAAAATACTGCGATTACAGGCATGAGCCACTGCACCTGGAATAAATTGTCTTTTTAATGGAACTTTTCCATTGACTTCGGATGAATCAAATGCTTTATAGAGAAAAGCTAAGGAGGACTTTCAGAAGAGCTCTCCCGATAACCTGAAGGCCTCCCAACTCTCAGTCAGTCTCAGTTGCAAGTGGAAACAGGCAAAGAGAATAAACTTAAGCGAAAGGCGATATATCAGCAAGTCCTGGGGAGAGACCACAGCAGAGGAGGGCACAGAAAGCAGCCATCTCCAGGGTCTGGACCTGGGCTCCTTCTCCTTCCTCCATTGTTCTCCCAGATAATGAGATGAAGGGCAGCTCAAGGTCACACCCTCACAATCCCTGCGCAGCCAGGAAAGAATACCTTGTCCTAGTTAACCCAGGCAAAATATCCCAAAGGCGGACACTCCCGTTTCTATAGATAGGGCAGGTGTGTTCCTAGAAGAAAGTGCAAGACAAGACGCTGCAGACAGGCACGACAGTCACCCTCTGTCCTCTGTTCTTCCTGCCAGGTCCCTCTTACTGAGTAAAGGTGGCACCATTGCTGTCCTTTCTGGCTCTAGAGAACTTGCCGATGTTTCTTTTATTGTCTAGTAAAATTTAGTACAAGTGTTCTCCTTCAGCAATAGAATCTGGCATACTGTGGTCCCAGAGAAGGTACCAATGAGATGTAAAATAGATGTGCAATGCTCTATCAACTGGTAAAGTCTTAGTGTCTTATATCCATCTGGTTCTG
Source organism: Colobus angolensis palliatus (assembly GCF_000951035.1). NCBI lineage: Eukaryota > Metazoa > Chordata > Mammalia > Primates > Cercopithecidae > Colobus > Colobus angolensis. The sequence continues at coordinate 10,583,660 of NW_012114488.1, forward strand.
CACTCTTTATCATTCAGCAACATTGATGCTTACTTTTAATTATTGCTTACGATGTCTTCTCTTCCAGATCTCCCATTCTCCACTCAGTATCTCTTTGTGTAGACCTTAAGCCTCCTTGGAGACCCTTGTGAATTTCTACCTTCTCCAGGAAGCTTGGCCGTCTCCACGAGGGGCAGACAGGTTTTTTCCTCCAGGACTCCAGGGCTCTGGGTGGTGTGCCAGGCACTTACTATACCACCTGGTGCATGAGGATTGTTCCAATCATTTTTAGATCCCTCTTTCTCCCATTAGCCTGAAGAATTCTAGAGAAGAGATGTGTTTCATGCACATTCTTGCAGTCGTTGGAGTCCTTATTTGTGTAGAAGGCCCATGACCATTTTCTGATGGAATAAAGACATACATTTGTGAAAGTTCCCACTTGTGAAAAATGTATGGATGAAAGAGGAGGAAAGATGTAAAGAAATAGAACTCTACATGTCTGCATTGATAAGAAGTTCTCCTCTAACTACTAGTGATATCAGTATACAGTATGAGAACGCAATTTCAAACTTGTAATTGATATTTTTAACATTACTTAAGATGTATTTAATAATTTAATGGACTGATTCGAGTGGTACTTTGTAGATGATAGAAAATATAAGCATCTATCTTGCATATATATATATATATATATATATATAAACTGTCTTGCTTCAGGCAATGACTGGTGCACAAGGTGGCAAATTTTTATGCAAAATGCTTTAGTTCTGTTAAGAAATTCTGCATGTTATTGAAGAAAGAAATTGCCCAAGTATCAAAGAAGGCGAATTGTGATAAAGGAATAAAAAAACCTTACATGCAAAGCCACGTTACTATATTCATAAATGAACACTGCTGCCGTACGGCCATTTCACATCTGTCTGGATAGTCCTGCAAAGTCCTGACCTCACCCCTTGTTTGGGATGGGCCAGTCTGGCGCCCACGCTGCGGTGCTTCTCATCTGTCTCCCTTTTCCCTGGGGCCTCTTCAGCAGATCACAGGCGTCTTCAGACTGCCAGCAACGACTGAGTCTTTCTTCAGAATGTTTTTTTCTTTTTTTCATAAAAAAGATTTTAAGCTTTTGTTAATGTAATACATTTCTTAGTCAATTTCAACTAACTTCAATAAAACTTCCTTTCATCTTTCACTTACAAAACATATGCAGGGATCCTAAGAGACCCCAATTCCATCACTTATTTATTTATTTATTTTTGAGGCGGAATTTCACTCTTTTTACCCAGACTGGAGTGCAAGGATGCAGTCTTGGCTCACTGCAACCTCCGCCTCCAAGGTTCAAGTGATTCTCCTGCCTCAACCTCCCAAGTAGCTGGGATTATAGGCATCTGCCACCACGCCTGGCTGATTTTTACATTTTTAGTAGAGACAGAGTTTTGCCATGTTGGTCAGGCTGGTCTCGAACTCCTGACCTCATGTAATCTGCCAGCCTCGGCCTCCTAAAATGCTGGGATTACAGGCATGAACCTACCATGCCCGGCCTCCATCACATTTTGGATTGGGCTCAACCAGTGTTTTTTGAATGATGGATAGCAACCTATTTGTGAGTCATGAAATCAATTTTTATTTTTAATGAGTCCTAACTATATTTTTAAGCAACTGAATGGAATGGAAGGGAAGGGGAGGGAGAGGGTGAGGGGAAGAATAGAAGAGAGAAGGAGAGAGGGTGGGAATGGAGGGGAGCGGAGAATGAGCTGGTGTTGCGCAGGGACTTGTGTGTGTCTGTGTGTATTTGGTACTCTTGTCAAATACATTTTTTACTGTGAGTGAAAGCAGTGATAAAATCCCTGGCCGAGACCATATTTTACAGGTATCTTGGTCACAATAAATAGAGCACCAATGTCAGAATTGTTCTGGCCTCTTGGCAAAAAATAATAAATTATTTAATTCATTGAAGCCAGTCGCTTTGGATGAAAGGTTATCCCTTAAAGGGCTCTCATCTCAGCTGCCTTTGTTCACTGAAGGGGCATGCACCCCCATCTCAGCCCCCGTGCCTCAGTGCCACTGGGGCCTCATGTCATCACTGTCCCTGCTGGCTGACATGGTCTAGAGCTGCTTTTGTGCGCCTTGGCTCCCCAGCTGGATTGAACACATTTTAAGGGCTCAACCAAGTCTTTGTCTCAGTCATTCTTCAAGGAACAAGTAGAGTAGGTGTTTTGCAAATAATTTTTTTCGTGACAGAGACCAGGACACATCTCAGCCATAGGTCATACCACCTGGCAGGGTGGGGTGAGAGGAGAGGAAGACAAGAGAGTCATATTGGGTGACCCTGGCCGGCAGAGAGAGTGTGGAGGACCCAGGGGCAGAATCCCTGTCCACCTGCGCAGGCGGCCGCCCTGCTGGTACAGGGAGTTCTCACTTCCCAGCATCTCCATCCCGGCCAACAGAACAGAATGTTCCCCACCTTCTACCGTAGAGTGAAAGGTGCACTCTCCTTTTAAAAATCATTTTTATACTCTTAAAACTTTTCACACCTAATTCTCAATTCTTATTCCAATGTGCTTGGGGAGCAATTATGTATTTTCTTTAAGTGAGGTTCTTTCAGGCTTCCTTTGTTACAGAGTGTACCTTTTCTTTCACCCCCTCACACCCCAGGAGGCTGGACTGCAGCCTCTGTTATTTATGCCATGATTGCTACTGTGTCAGGTGTCACTGCTTATTCTATACTTTACCAGGTTTCAAGTTAAGCCCTAGTCAGCGCCATGGGCACATACAGTTCTTTATTTTCCCCCTCAAGAGGGACATCTGGGTGGTCTAGATTTGATAGGTACAGAGGTAAAAATAATAAAATAAATAAATAAAAGCTCTGTGGCTGCCAACATGCCAATTTTCAAAATTAATGCCAAGTTATCTTTGGAAGTGTCTGGAACGGCTGTGGTTTGCCATACTGCTTCCAATCCCAGACCTGAAGATTTAAACTTTTCTGTTCTCTTTTTAAAAATCAGAAGCAGTCAGTTACTATTGTTTTGCCTCTTTTTCTCTCATCTTCAGCAAAATACATACGTAAAACTTGGTTCTTAATTGGCAAGGCACTGTTGGCAGTCTGGGCCTGAGTTTGGACCAAGAGAGAAAGAAATGAAAATGAAACGTACAGTCACACAGTCACATGTTTCCCGTGTGCAAAGACCCAGAAAGTGGCAATGGGTGATGGGCATGAGTTTGTTTTCCCAGCCCTGAAGGAATTTCAGTCTTATAGGAAGGTAAGAATGTGTGGCATGAGCCCTTAAGTGAGGTCATCCAGTGTGTTGTGGAGGTTTCTGGAAGGGAGTGAATCATTTCTCCTAAGCTTGACTGATTTGAATCATGGATGACCTCGAACTTCCAGCGTGAGGTGCTCAAGAGTCAATGCGGGGTCACCATCACGTTCAATCACGTATTTAACAATCAGAATTCATTTCTGTGCCATTAAAAAAAAAAAAAATTTAACAGCGATTTCTTTCTAGCAACTTTTACTAGGTTCAAAAAGCAAATTGGAAATTTCTTTTTTTTTTTTTGTCTCCCTTTGTTGCCTAGGCTGGAGTGCAATGATGCAATCTAGGCTCACTGCAACCTCTGCCTTCCAGGTTTAAGAGATTCTCCTGCCTCAGCCTCCCGAGTAGTTGGGATTACAGGTGCCCGCCACCACACCCGGCTAATTTTTGTATTTTTAGTAGAGATGGGGCTTTGCCATGTTGTCCAGACTGGTCTCGAACTCCTGATCTCAGGTAATCCACCTGCCTCAGCCTCCCAAAGTGCTGGGATTATAGGCATGAGACACTGTGCCAGGCTGAAAAAATTTTTTTCATTATCAAAATAATGGGGTCCAATTCATGTTCTGATTGTGCTTTCTCCAATGCACTGTTTCTGTTCTTGTAATTCTATTCATTTATTCTTAAATAAAAAATAAATGCAATTGGCAAAAATTCAAGAGACAAAAAGATATATAATAAGAAATAAATCTTTTGCTTAATTCAGTAGTGTTTCAAAGTTTTCTTCATATAGATATGGCTCGTTTCCTCTAAGTTTAGTTTTAGCTATGTTTACCTTTTTACTGATCCTATAAATTGAGTAATTTCTTCTATTAAATCTTTCAAACAGTATTTTTTTGTGTATGACAACTATTATGGATATTTTTGAAAGCAGATATTTAAATTTTGAAATGATCTCAAACTTATAGAAAAGTTGCATGTACAGTAGAAATATTTTTTTCTCAACCATTGCTCCAAATAATTTAGTGTGCATTTTCTTTTTTTTTCTTTTTTTTTTTTTTTTGAGACAGAGTCTTGCTCTGTCGCCCAGGCTGGCTCACTGCAAGCTCCGCCTCCTGGGTTCACGCCATTCTCCTGCCTCAGCCTCCCGAGTAGCTGGGACTACAGGCGCCCACCACCTCGCCTGGTTAGTTTTTCATTTTTTTTAGTAGAGACGGGGTTTCACCGTGTTAGCCAGGATGGTTTCGATCTCCTGACCTCGTGATCCGCCCGTCTCGGCCTCCCAAAGTGCTGGGATTACAGGCGTGAGGCACCGCGCCCGGCCTAGTGTGCATTTTCTACACACCAAGACATTCTCTTACATTGACCACCTTACAACTACCGAAATCAGGAAATTACTCATGATACATCTCCACCATCTAATCTTCAAATCCCATACAGGTTTTGTCAGTTGTTCTAATAACATCTTCGACAGCAAAAAGATCTGTTCCAGAACCACACATAGCATTTGTCTCTTTGGTTTCTTTCAGTCTGGAGCAACTTCTCAGTCTTTTGTGGACTTCCGTGACTTGTGATTTTGAAGATTTTGAGCAAATGATTTTAAAGATTGTGTCTTGGTTTGAGTCTGTTTTGGTATATACTCATGGTGAGATCGAAGTGATGCCTGTTGGGGGAAATATCCTAAAAATGATGCTGTGTTCATTTGTCCTGTCACTGACAGTGTTTACTTTGACCACTTGGTCACTTGCTTCAGGTAGTGTCTTCCCACAGTCTCCACTGTAAAATTACACTATTTTCTTTTGTCATTATGAAGGAATTTGGGAGTAGCTACTCTGAAATCACATAAATATTTTCTTTTTCTCCAAACTTCTTCAATTATTCATTTGCTGATTTACATGAGTGTGGACTTACGGTTTCCTATTTTATTCAGTGGTTTATAACACATTGTTTAATTTATCTTCAAGCTTAAATTGTCCCAGCTTTGGGCAGTGGGAGCTCCTTCAGGGTGGTTTCCGTGTCTTTCGATGTGTACATCTCTATCTTGATCTCTTTCTGTTTAGAGGTGAGACATATATACATATACAAATGCATTTATAGCTGTATTTTTTTCTGTATTTAATCTATTAGGTTGGTGCAAAAGTAATTGCAGTTTTTGTCATTAACGGCAAACACCACAATTAATTATGCGCCAACCTAATATATTCAAAACCAGGAATTTGTATCAACGCCTTCATTTCAGCCAGTACCACTGGGCTACTTCTGGTTTCTCCTTTTTAGTATTTGTAACTCTCTTCTCCTGCATAGCTATAGCTACAGCTATGTCTTACTTGAACAATTGTCTGGGTGTAGCCAATCTCCCATAACTGCTGCCAGCCTCTCCCCAGTGAGGACACTGTCCCCACCCCATCCAGGCTGCGACATCTGAGCCACCACCACTCTCCTCTATCCTTGGCAGAACTGCTTATCTTGTCGGGGGAAGAGAAAGAAGAGAAAGAGGAAGAAGAGAAAGTTTGGAAGCTAATTTGTACTCCACTACCTTATTGACTTCTGTTACTTACATTTGTTCTTCATATTATTTTCTCAGGTACCTCAGGTAGTTGTTCATAACATGATTTGCAGAAGGGTAATTTTACTTTCCTTTTCCAAACGTTATACCTCATATCTTTCTCATCTGATGGCGTTGTCAAGTGCGTCCAGAATGTCATTAAATGAGGACAGTGATGAAGACTTTATGGGAATGCTTCTTTTGTTTTTCACTCATCATAGTGCTGGCTTTGGGTAGAGACAGGGAGGTTTCATCAAGGTGATGATTCTTAAGTGCAAACCTGGTACCACCAGAGTCCTGCATTCAACCTTAAGATGGATTCCCATTGACCACAGGGTGCAGGTTCAAGCCGGCAGTGAGGTCAGTGGGGCCCTGCAGGCTCTGCCTTCTGCCTCCTCTGTCTTTGCCTCAGGACTTTATTAATCGTTTTCCTTTTAATCAAGAGTAGATGTTAGAGATAGAAATTTATCACATGTCTTTTTTGCTCATAAATATAATCTTACATGTTTTCCTTTTTGATCTATTAATCATCTTCAAAACATTTTAAAGTTCCTTGTTTACGAGGAAGCCCCAGTTAGACACAACTGAAGTTTTCCATGTCACTTGGTCAAGGTAGGTCACTTAAAGAATCACATGAAATCTTTCTCTCTCTCTCTCACTGATTCATGACGCCTCACAGGGTGAACATTTTGGAGCTGCATGTCTGATTTTGTTCCTCCTTGGTCAGAAGAAAATCAGCATGTTGAAAATGTTTGGCCTATTTTCTAGAAACCCATGTGGGTAAGAGATCCCCATTGTGATAGTGGGTGGGCAGTGGTGGCTTCACAGTGACGTTGTTTTAAAATGGCACTAAGGCGAGCTACTCGTGTCACAGCAAACGTGAGTGACACCACCCACCACAATCCGATGGGTTTGATGTCAGTACTGTGTAAAATACAACGACCTGCGTTTGTTTCATTTAAACCTGACTTTTGCGTAGGCACGCTGGTGAATCCTGCACAATACTCCTCGCTAATATCGTGCCTCTTGATGAGTCATCTTCTCCTGGCTTCTCCAATACTCTCCTAAGAGCAGGCGTCTCTGTCATTCCCTGATGGAGGAGGGGCACTGCTACCGACCAACTCACCTAATACCAATCTTTCTGTGCCACTTCTCCATGTATTTTGTACGACGATCAGTGTCTTTCACCCACATTGTCTCCTAACCTTGGACATCTTTCTGCGTGATGCTTCACTGCTCAGCATTGACACCAGAGCTGCTCTGTGTATGTTTAATATTAACAGAGGTGTGATGTCTTACAGGAAGGTTAGCAGAGCACAATTTGGGGGAGTGCTATTGTGAAACCCAAGAGGAGGCAGAGTTTGTGGTGGAAACAGCTGCCCATCTGTTTACACATCAAATAAAACACGGGAATCACGTCTCCTGTGTATAAATTCATGAAAGTTGATTAGAGACTGGGAAAATATTTGTAGAGCAATCACGGGGCTATCTCAAAAGCATAGTTGAAGTCCATGTCTAAGAATTAAAAGATAGATGTGTATTACCCAAGGAAAATGCCCAAGACGCTCCTCTATTTTCTGTCCTGCATCTCATGTACAGATGCTATTTCTTTATTCAAATCATCTTTTCCTTATACAGTATTTGTTTTTGAAATGCTTTTCAATCGTTTAGGAAAAAATGATACCAATAGTGTTCAAGATTTCTGATAGTTAAATCATTTTTTTTTTTTTTTGAGACCGAGTGTCATGCTCTTGTTGCCCAGGCCAGAGTGTAGTGGCACAGTCTTGGCTCACTGCAACCTTTGCCTCCCAGTTTCAAGTGATTCTCTTGCCTCAGCCTCCCAAGGAGCTGGGATTATAGGCATGTACCACCACAGCTGGCTAATGTTTGTATTTCCAGTAGAGACAGGGTTTCACCATAATGGCCAGGCTGGTCTGGAACTCCTGACGTCAGGTGATCTGCCTGCCTCGGCCTCCCAAAGTGTTAAGATTACAGGCGTGGGCCACTGTGCCTGGCCAATAATTTGTATTTATTTGTCTAGAGTGAAGATTCCCTTTGTCTCAAATATTGCAGGGTCTGACACAGGCATAGGGGTGAGAATCAAAGCCCAGGACATCTCTAGGAATCAGTTGTACCCTTCCATATCCATATAGGGCAAGCACTTGGTACCCCAGATAATTGTGGTTCCCTCTTCTCACTCATTTCTAGAAGCCTAACAGTCAAATTTCTGCCTCTTCTTTAAAACATTTAGAGGATCTTATGGCAACAACTTAACGTATTACCCTCATTTCCAGTTTCATCTTGTTTTTCCTCCCTCTTTCTCCTTTGTGTAGATTTTTTCATCTATTTATTTTGTATTTTATTTTCTCTTGACTTATTGTGTGCAGTTTTGTAAGCTACCTGAAATCTCTTTTGGCATAAAATCAGAATATAAACACATGAATAACCACAGTGAAACAAACACATGCATTATTATTTGGGGACAAGGTTCACCTCCTTTACTTAATTCATGCACCATGAGGCCAGGGACAATGGTTGTTTATTCTCTTTGCATCTTACCATGAGAACAAGTCTTTGCAAAAATAGTACCAAGGATTCAATGATGTCTGTTAAATTGTAAAGAGTTGTTTTTGAGTCCATGTGGCAAAGCAGTGGACTCGATATTCACTGCATAATGACAGAAAAAGCAAGTGGGCTTCCAACCCAGTTGTTTTTTAAGCATCTTCCATGAGCTGGGCCGTGAGGCCTGGAACACTGCGTGTTGTCCCTCACATCCAGGGTCCACAGTCGAGTAATGGTCACAGACATAAGAACATGCAGCAGGCTACAGTGAGAAACATGTATGCAAAATGCAATGCAAAAGTGTGCAGGGGGTCACGTGAATTCACACTGGGCTGGAAAAGCCTCCCCTCCATATCTGAATGCTCTCTCTGTGGAGAGCATAGGAAACAAGGGGTCTACAGCCTGTAAAAGTAACTCACAGGGACCTGACTTTCCTAAGCTCCATTACGGCCCTGCGGGGAGGCCACTTTCCCACTCTTTCTGTAGACATTGCATCTCTACATCCCCACTGCTTCCTCAACCACTTGGTTTTCGGGGAGGCATTATGAAAGTTCAAATGTGTTCGACTACAATCTCTTGGAAGATGAAGTCCCAACTTTGTATTTCTCTGATCTGAAGGAATATGTGTGTGGGGGTGTTTAGTGATGTTTTCCGATGACAGCAATTCCCCCTAAATCCATGTATTAAATACAACGGAACAGGATTCACAATTCACCCCAGATAATAGTTTGCTGAGTGTTTTGTGTAGCTGTGACCAAAACCCATAAAAGGATCAGAAGCCTCTGTAACATCCATCATGGCTCGTTCCAGTTTACTAGGCAGCTCCCGGGCTGTCTCCAGTGCTGTGGGCTGTAATCGGGCAGAGCCCCAGCTATGTATTCCCCAGTGGAGAGTATTGAAAAGTCAGCACACGGCTCTGTATGAGTATTTATGATCAAACTCAGGCTTGCGTAGGCCCAGACATTTCTAAATGTATACACGGTTTTTTAGTTGCAAGGATAAACCCAGAGCCACTATTAAATTTTTTATTTCCCGAGCAGCGTAATGGCCAGAAGTGTGCTGAGTGACAAAGAGACGCAAGGGTCAGGATTCCAATATTAGGGCAGGAGTGTGATGATGTAGTGTATCAAACCCCAGGAAAACCTTAGGATCTATTTTGGAATGCAGTCTTGCCCTCATTTTGACGGAACTGCGGTGCTTTTCGCTCCAGAGTTATCTTCAGCTCCATATTCCCGAGTTCAGTGCCCTGTTGTTGTATGCCTGCTCCTACCCCTGATTTGTACTTCAGACGCATCAAGAGCACAGTTCACCTTGTGTCTGCCCCACCCGTGTCTCCTCTGTATCGGGAGATGGCCACACCATTCACAATGCTACCCAACCCGGAAACTTGGGGCCATCACTTTTCCGGAGAGTTGCGTAAATCCCACCTCCTTGCCATCCATCCCCTCGGAGCACCTACCTCTTCCCTGCTGTTGTTGCCTTAATTCCAGTCCTCACCGTCTCTCACTTGGACAACTCTAGTTTCCCCCTGTAGGTTCACATGTTTAAAATACAATCTCTATATTGCTTCTTCTAAAATATATCACATCCGCATCGTGCCCTTGTAAGGCCCCTGGATGGCCGTCAGGGTCGAGTTTGGCCAAAGGCCCCTTTATTTGCCCCCACCCCATCACCTGGCCATTTGCCACTCCCACCCAAGTGCAGGCTCCATGCCGCTCTCCCCTGGCACCCTTCCTTCTCCTGTCAGCCTGCTCAGCTTCTCCCCCTCCTTTAACAAGCACGGTCGTGTCCTCTTTATAAAGTGCTCCTTGATTTTCTCACGCAGGGTCTCACTCCCATCTATATAGTCCCTGATGCACCTTTCTCATCATTATGTGGGTCCATCTGTGTGTCCAGGGCAAAAACAATGTTTAAGGAATATTTTAGCTGTTATTTCATGTACACATCTCTCCAGTAATTATGTATTAACATGGCCGTCCCCTTCTAAATTGGGCACTGCTGGATAACAGGGACCAGGACTTATAAAGTCTGATTCCCATGTGCCTAGGATGTCGCTGGCACGTACCGAGTGTTTCATTGTTGATGATGATGATGAGAGAGATCATGACTCATCTCACGGTAAATTCCACTAGCATCCCTAAGTAGAATTGGCTGGCCACTTTTTAAAAACTGATGACTATTTCAGATCCATTACGCCCAGATTTCATCTCCATATTTTAAAAACAGTGTGGTAAATCTGGCAATGACACAAAAGAGAATAGGAGAACAGCAATTATAGTGATTAAAAAAAAAAGAAAGTCCCATGAACAATAAAAGAGTAGTTGAGTGTTCCTTAGCACTCCACACCTCACTTTTGGTGCCTGTGAAATGACGAGCTGGCGGTTGACCGAGTCTAAGTCCTCTTCTGGTTTGTTAGGAGCCAACCTGCAGCTGCTTGACTTAGAGAGGACAAGGGAGCAGAAGTTATTTGGGGTAAACCTTGACAAGTTGCTCCCTGTTGCCTTCAGGCTGATCATGAAGAAGTGAGTTAAATCTTATAGGGAGAGTGGATAGCTAAAATGAATAGTTTCTTGGCAATAAAAGAGAGAAAATAATGAGATAGCTGAGAGAAGCTTTTGCATCTGTAGATTTTAAACAAAGAATCACTGTTTTTGATTGCATGGGCATCACCTGCCAGCAAACCAAAGAGCTTTCATGTTGCTGCTGACACCTTGGCTGATGAGTTCTTGCCCTTCCTTCCTTCCAACCTCAGTAAGGTGCAGTGGACCAGGGGCCATGAGTCAGAGTTCAGCAGGTGAGATGGCTGCCTGGCCTGAGTCAGGACAGAGGCCCAAGGAGGGATGGCCACAGTTCGGAGGAGGAGACGGAGCACAGCCCGAGTAGTCAAGTAGGACATGCCAGCGGGGGTACCACCTTCCAGCAAGAGGGGACAGATAGTGGGGGCCAAGAGAGGAAGGAGCTGGGGCTTTTCTCAGGACAGGTGTGGCCGCCCCTATGCTGCTGCCTTCCATTGGTCACCCACCCTCTCTGGGCCCCTTTCTTTATTAGTAAAATAACTTGTCCACTTTCAAATACATGCTGAGTAATTTCCGAAAAACTCCTACCACAGTCCGCTGGGGTGATGTTGTCCTTCCATTTTAGATGAGGAAATTCTGATCCAAAGATGTTAAACAACTGTAGCAGGCCACATGGCTACTAAGTCGCATGGCAGTCATTCCCTTCTGGAACTACTTGCCTCATGCTACTTTTTAAAATGTCAGCTCATCTCCTGTAAAGATGAAGATGGCAGCACCTACTAGGCCTGTGTAAGTATCCAGTGAGAGAGTGCTGGAGAAGAGGTTTTGAAAACTGTGAAGCATTATTCAGATGTAAGTCATTAGTAAATAAGACAGATTTGTTTCACAGACAAATTTTGAGCTTCCCTGGATGGGAGATTAAGAACATATTTGTTCTTCTCTTGTGTCAGTGTATATATGTGTATGTGATACATATTAGGGTGTGGGGGGATCTAACACAAATCTTGATTCATGTCTTGAAATATTTTTATTTCAAAGGATGAAAAAGGTTGCATTCTTCATTCAACACATTAGTCATATGTTCTTCTGTCTTAACATACGACAAATTTCCATCCCGAATAGGTTGATGTTTTTGTAAGATTGGCTAGTTCTCACAGCAATTACAACTGTGCATGTGTGTGTGTGCATTCACGTATGCATGCTTGCTTCATATGTTAACTCATAAAATAATCAGGTTCAATGTATGGCACCCAAGCCACGGGTTAATCTGCTGATTATTAACCTGTGCCTCTGTTGAGGGCACAGAGGTCTGGCCAAAAGCAGATGGACTTTATTCACCCGAGGAGAGTGATCATGGTCCTGCCATTCCTGCCTGGGTGTCTCATTGGTTTTATGAGCCAGAGTTTATAAAGATAATAATGAAGACAGTTAAGCTTTTGCCTCTACTGGCTAATTTGGGCCTAGATATGATGTCACCACAGCTCGTCTGGGAGCTTAAATCCTGTCTGATGTCCTCAAGACCCGTTATAAAACGGACCAAAATGTGCATGGCTGACATTTCACAGCAGGTGATCAGAGTCTGGGAAAAACAGGAACTTGGACCTTAGCACATCCTGTTCCAGGGCCCCATGGAGACCTATTTCTCCATGCCTGTCAGAATATGCATTTCCACCTGAATTCTGCGGCCGAGCGAAGCTGAATGAATAGCCAAATGGTGAAAATGATTCCATGGTGGACGTCTAAGTTCCTGAAGACAAGAAGTGCAACTGCTTAATCAGGCAGCCAGGCTGGACCAGCCCAGGAGCCGCTCACCTTTGGGGTCCATCATCATTCCCATCCACTCTGGTCACCAAGTAGTTCTGACAGTGAGCAAATGGCCAGCTCCCCTGTAGTGTGGCCCCTGAGGTCTTTGAGTCCTGTGGTATGGATTAAAGGCCATAATCCAAGCAATACACAGATATCTGGTCAGTTTTCTTTGTGATGTGCACCATGTACAGGGGCAGTGTTGCCCATGGGGGCAAATAAACTGGGTTCCAATCTCAGCGGCATGGTGTGAGCCAGGCAACCTTGGGCAATTTACTTTCTGAGCCTCGATTTCCTCGTGTTTCTATCTACCCAGGACTATCACGGGAATAATACTAGACCCTAGAGCTGTAAAGATTTGAAATTACACATGCAAAGTGCCTAGGTGGAGATTGGCAAATAATGCTCAGCAGAAGTCAAGCCCGTTAGTGACTTGGGTTGATGTCCTCCTTCATTGCCCACAAACCACCTTTTACTGCAGGTTGTGCCCGGGTAGAGGAGTGAATCTTGGCTAAGAACATGATGGATTTCTGGAAAGGAGAAATCATTAAGGGGCCCTGGGGTTTTGCTCTGAAGCGGGCATGTCTTCCTTAAAAATCGTGGTTTCGTTCTGAGGCTCTGAAGAGCCAGAGATGACACCATACCGTACAGCCTGGGAAACCTCCATCAAGTCGGAGGCAGCATTTTGGAGGGGCCGTGCGTTCTGCAGATGACCTGTCACAGTGATGGCATAGTTTTCCAAGCTTGTGGAGGGAACTTGCAAACCAAACAAGGAGTAAGTGGAGGCTCGTTGGTTGTGGAGCCCTCGCTGACATCAGGGTAAAGCATTTTCATCTCTTGGATAACCAGCAGCCATCCTGCCCTCACCGCATCCACTGCCTGTGATGCCATTCGCCACCGCATGGTAATGAAACCCGCTAAGGCAGGCTTAGCATTTCCACATGATCGCATTTCATCCTGGCTTCCTTCTGAAGTAGGACAGGACTGTAGGAAGCGTTATCCCATTCTACAGAGAAGAAAGGTTAATGACTTGCTTGAAGTTGCCCAGCTTGGGATCTCAGGAAGAGGACTTGAAGCAGGGCCATCATGCTATGTGGTGACTTCATATTTGTTCTGGGGGACTGAAATTCAGAGGGTGTAAAGCTTTTAAGTGACAACTTTTAAGGAGAGAACTAAGCTTTAGAGCTCTCAGCAACTGCATCCACAGCAAGGTCCCATACACCCCACCCCCACCCTCCCACCACAAGCCTGGCCAGATAGACAGGCTGGGAGGGGGTCAGTGACCCCATGCTCCTGGCCCAGAGCTGAATGTGGCCTGACCCAGCCCAGGTCCCCTGATGCCTTCTGCCACACTCTCCACAATGCTTCCTCCCCTCTTGCTTCTGCCCAAAGACACATGGAAAGCAATGGAGGCTGCAGGGTTAGCTCCGGCCCCGCTCCTGGGGGCCAGTGCAGAGCTGCCTCCCTCACTCCCTGTCCATCCGTCTTCTCGGCCATCAAACACTCACTCACATTATGGCTGGTGCTCCTCTGTCTTCCTGCCCTGCTCCCTGCCTGAGAATCGTGTCTATCTGCGCTCTAGGCACAGCTTCTCCATCTCCTCAATGCCCCTGGATCATTGGCGATTCCAGTGCCCTCATTTCTGCATTATCTTTCAAGTTACTGACTCATGTCCCTTGCTGTATAGATCCATGCTAACTGCTGACATCCTCACAAAATCTCTGGATTCTGCAACCCTTTCTAGCTGTCCCCTGCTCTCCTCCTTTCAAGGCAATGGGTTGTCTTTGTCCTTGATGTACTAAAATTTAATGACAACATGTCTAGGTGTAGCCTTCCAACCTTACCATATTTGGAATTCAGTGGACCTTTCCTCAGTTCTGGGAAGATGTGGTGCCATCTGTGAATGTGCTGTGTTCCATCCTGTCTCTTTCCTCTGCCTGGAATCCCGTAGATGAGGGTCGGATCGGGCCTCCATGTGCTTCTGCATGTATTCAAGCTTTCCGTAGTGAGGGTCTGATCGGGCCTCCACGTGCTTCTCAAAAGTCTTCAAGCTTTCTCCACATCTTTACCGGGTGTTCTTTGACAACTTTGTGCTGTGTTCTTGGAAAATTCCTTTGTAACAACTATCACTACATTAATTTGATCTTCGTATGCTACTCAGCCTTCAGTATTTTTTTATTTTCAGAATTCTAGTTTTCTTTACTATGGTCTTTATTGATTCTCATTGATTTTACCTGTTCTTGCTCCTTAACCTCCTTAATGGCTTTGAGGTACAGCAGCTCACTTTCTGTCTAGGTGGACCATGTTTAATGGTATAAAATCACCATTTAATTTTGGATGGCTGTACCTTGGTTCTATGTGTTGGGTTTGCTGTCTGTCTTTCATTCCAGTGGCTAATCTTTTTGCTGGATTGTCCCTTGCTGTGGTTGGTGCAGCTAACTGTAGATAAAGCGGGGCAGGGAGAGCTGCAGGAAGTGGCCTCTGGGTGTGCTCCCCTCATTGACTTCAGAGGAAGTGGGGAGAGGTCAGGGTGTTTGATGTCTGCGCTTTCGAGCTGGCAGCTCTCCAGGGTGGCCCTCCTAAGTTGCCCCTCCCCAGGCGAGGTCTCTCTGCCAGGAGGCAGGCACCTGGGAAGCAGGAGAGTGGGAGAGAGGGCCCTCTGCAGACCCCACTAGGGAGGTCCCACCAAGCAGAAGAGCCTCCCCTGGGGGTCAGGCTCAAGTCTTCTCTCACCCGCAGCTTTAACTACTCCCTTCCCACTATTTTCTCCAGAAACAGAGGGTGTGGATGGAATACTATCCAGGGAAACAGTTTTTAGGCTGACTTCCACAAGTGTTCCAAAGATATCCAGACTCCTGAAATGAATGCGGAAACTAGATGATGGTGTATCTCTGATTCAATACGTATATGATTAGTATATAATACTTGTCATATGGAGGGCAGTGGATAAATGGCTCACTATTTTTTATGGCCAAACACCGTGATTTTTCCTATATGTTCACAAAAGCATTAGCGCAAGAAAGAAAAGCCAGGACTTTGCAATGACCTCTCTTCTTTCCTCCCCATTTGCCCTCCCTCGCTTGCCTCCTCCCATCCCCACCCCATCCAGCTCAAAGGGGAAATCTCCTCTTGCTGCCAGTATGGAAACCATTGCTTGGAAATGAGGAGCTGAACATTTTTTAGGAATGGCCTCACCTTGGCTTCCCCATCCACAGGACATATTGCAGACTTTTCACTCTAATATATGTGTACGATGTTTGCCAAGAACAGCCTGGGGCAGAAGTGTTGAGTTTCAAACTCTGCTGTGCTCAGAAGGAAACTGAGCCCTGTTACTACCCAATCTTGCTGCTGGTCCAGTTCTCAGCCTGGTTAGAGGGACCCTGATGCTGAAGCTGTGCACTTTCTGCTTTTCCTGTAACTGGCCCTCAAGCTCTATGGCCTCCAGTTTTCCAGGGAAACTGGAATATTGAAAGTGGTGAGCTAACACTGCAGCCTCCATTGCTTTCCATGTGTCTTTTGGGCAGAAGCAAGAGGAGAGGAAGCATTGCTGAAGGGTGTGGAATATTGAAAGTGATGAGTGATATTGAAAGCCCTCCAGTCATGGATTGGGAGGCACGACTTTCTTTCTTTCCTTCTTTCTTTCTTTCTTTCTTTCTTTCTTTCTTTCTTTCTTTCTTTCTTTCTTTCTTTCTTTCTTTCTTTCTTTCTTCTTTCTTTCTCTCTCTTTCT
>NW_012114488.1:10600181-10628555 GCF_000951035.1 Colobus angolensis palliatus
TCTTTTCTCTTCTCTTCTTTTCTTTTCATTTCTTTTCTCTCTCTCTCTCTCTCTCTCTCCTTCTTTCGAATTTTTGCTCTTTGTTGCCCAGATTGGAGTGCAATGGCACGATCTCAGCTCATTGCAACCTCTACCTCCTGGGTTCAAGTGATTCTCTGACTTTCTTTTGAAATTGTAGGTCAAGTGGTAATTATTTGTAACTGCTGGTTTTGGCTTTTCTTTCCATTCAGGTCATTTTGTACTTTGCTCCTAGGCACATGCGTGTTCAGCCCTCCTGTCTGGTGGGCTTTGCAGTCTTTTGTGGTTGGAGGAGCCCAGGGCATTGAAGCTCGGAAGGTCCTGCTCGCAGACTGTGGCAGATTGTTCCCAGAGACGCTGGGTCTCTACTCATTAAACCAGTGGATCTGATGTTTTAAGATCTTGCTGAGTGAGAGACTGTCTGTGTGAGTTCTCATTCTGGGAAGGATCAGAAATACGTCTCAATAATTTTGTCCTGGAATGGAAGCTGAGAAGGACCTTCAAGATCATGCTTGAGATCAAACCCACTGCCAGCTGCTGGGGAACCACTACTTGCCCTCTGGCCCTGAGACGTGCAGAGTTGAAAGAAGGAGCTGGATTTTCGGCCAGGGCCTCCATGGAGGCATGGACCTAATTCAGGCTCCTCCGAACACAATTGTTTCAAACTGAGATAGAACAACTCTGTTTTAAAGGTGGTTCTGTCTTAGTATTATTATTCATGTCTGAACATTTCAGCCTCCTTTCAAATATTTTAAGTTCTTAGAGGCTGGGTGTTATTTCTTATGCATGGGACGTATTTTGTCTTTGCAATGCCCAAACACAGCACCTTCATTAATAAGGAGGTTATTGATCAAAGTGGTTTGGAGCTGGACTCCCATGGACTCTGGAGTCAAATTACACAAATAAAGTCATTCCTGTGAAGAATGTAGCACAGTGGCTCTGTCAGAAGTCAGAAAACATTAGTTGTAATTATTATTAATCATATATATTTTTTGCTTTTGGGATTTTTGTTTTCTGTATTTTTTTAGAGATAGGTCCCTCTGTTGCCCAGACTGGAGTGCAGCTGCACAATCACAGTTTACCGTTACCTTGAACTCTTGGGGTCAAGCGATCCTCTCACCTTAGCCTCCCAAGAAGCCGGGACTACAGACATGTGCCAGCAAGCCTGACTAACTTTTTAATTTTTTGTAGAGATGGGATCTCAATATGTTGCCCAGGCTGACCTCAAACTCCTGGTCTCAAGTGAATCCTTCCACTTTGGCCTTCCAAAGTGCTGGGATTATAGGCGTGATCCCACTGGGCTGGGCCCTGTGCTCTTTGAATGAGTCTGTTAAGTGGCTTTTAGGTAAAGGAAGAATTTCTCATCCCCACCCTCCAAATTCACTCTTTGAATAGCACAGGTCTCCTGCACTGATAGCCAGGAGGTCATTTTTCTGGCTTTGCAAATGCTCATCCCCCAAGGCAGAGCCAGCAGCTGTGGGGTGTGCTCCTGGCCCACCTCCTGTGCTGATTATAACTTACTCACCAACCCCTGGGCTGGCCCAACTCCTTCAAATGCTCTGAGAGGCTGGAGGTGGAATTGTGACCTATGCAATTAATAGCTCCTTAGGAAAAGGTTCATTTGGAAATACATCATCATTTGCCCATGGCCGAGTCTTAAGATCCCACTCGCCCTTTGATTCTATGACATGATTCGGATTCCATACCATGGTAGAAACATCTGCTCTTGTGCTCAGTGGACACAGAGACATGTCAGAGAGAAATCCCGCAGCTTACCAGCTCCTTGTATTAATAGTTATGCTTTTAAAATGAGAACCATAGGAAAGGCAGGATCTGGTAAATCTTGTCACAAGTTTAACTAAAAAGACCTGAGTATTTCTCATATTTGCTTGAAGAATAGTTTTTCTTACTCACAGAAAGTAAAAGAAAATTTGGATCCTGCCGGTGAATATTATGGGATTTTGCAAGTCAACCACGTTGAATTTCTGTATTAATTTGCTTTTCTTATGTGACTTTCATCATTCCTGTTCAGTTTTTAGAGATACTAGTAAATTAAACACTGTTAGACCCACTTGGAAGAATTAAACCATAAGAAACCACAAAATCAAGTCATCTAAATAGGGTTTTAGAAAAGGATTCAACGAGATGAAGAGAAATTGCCACAGGCATTGATTCCTTCTCCTGAAATCTTCAAAAAAGTGGATAAATAAATAACAGTATTTGGGTTATTTCTCATACTAAAAGGGTACCCTGCTCTCCAGGCTCTAGATTTGCATAATGTAGATTAGTCAAAAGTTAAGTAGAAAATAAGATGCTACTATTATGACATGCATTTTACTAATTCATATAATGCACTGTTTTATTTTTTAAAAAATCTAATGGTATCAGACATTTTAAAGTTGAAAGGACCCTTGACAATTTTCCCAGTCTGCCTCCCAGTCTTCTGTTCAGGCAGTTTACAAATGTACCCATTTTATAGACGTGACAGTTGAGGCATCAATGTTAAGAATATGCTCAGAAATTGCAGCAAAACAAAACATACAATATGTATCTCCTGTATAGCTTTAGAAATTTTTATATGAATCAAATATATATTTTTACGTTTTATGTTATTTTACCTTTGGTAGTTATGTTATACTTCCAAAATATAGGTGCAGGTATTGGCAGCTTTTAACTTTTCATTTGTCATAGTATCCTGTTTGCACTACTAGTTAACACGTTACTAGAATTTAAGTTCTTTAAATTCTCTGGGTTTGCATAGCTGTTTTTTTCTTGTCAATAACTTCTAAGGTATGAAGAAATAACTTTTGTACTCGCATTTAAAATACTTCCATATGTGTCCCATATTAAGATTTTCTAATGTGGATTAGTGTCTGGCTTTGTGAATTTCCTGAATTGAAATGGTGGGTTTCGTAAGAAGATTACAAGTAGCGGGAACAGCAGAATGGTAACAGGCAGACGGTAGAGGTAGACGCTAAGCTCCCGTGTCAGGCTTTACATGGTGGCTAGAGGGGAGGTGGCAAAGGTTTGTGAGGAAGTAAGGGACCAGTCACTTCCATGTTTCAGGAAGCCTCATATGGAAATTTTGGGAGAAACACTGAATACAGGGAGACTGAAGAGGAGACAGTTTGGAAGCTATCGCAAAGATCCAAATGAGAGATAATGATGAAAGTAATGGAATGAAAAATAAAAGAGGGATACCATTAGAATGAACTTTGCCTTCTCTATCCTCCCTGCACCTCCAACCCTACACACCGAGCACGACCTTGACCCTCAGGCGATGGGGAGAACTTGGGGACTGTAGCCCCAAGGTGAGTGTGAGCCCTCTTAGGCTCCTTCCTACACCAGTGGAGCAGTGGTGGCATAGAGGCCGTGATGGCAGCAAGGAGCTGTCACGGAAACGGCGACCATTCTCAAAGTCATTAGCGGCCAGGTCCCAACTTGGGCAGCGAGGAGATCCTTGTGGAGTTGTAAGGCAGGTTGGAATGGGCCAGGCTGGAGCTCCATTGAGTTTGTTGAGTTCTTTGCTCATTGTTGTTCATTCCCTGCAATAACAAAGCCTGTTGCTTTAACTAATTCAACAGTCCTTCTTCATGACCTTCTCCATTGCTTACCTCTGCTTGTGAACTTTGAAGAAAGAAATGCTGGCCTGTCCAGCCTCCCCTGCCCACAGAGGTGGCCATGGGACAGAGCCCAGCTAGTGAGATAGAAAGCCAAGGCTGTGTAGAAGCTTCTGGAAACCCTGAGCCTTCTCGTAAGTCCTCCTAGTGCAGCCTCTGGCGGGCTCTGCTGTGGCCACCTTGCAGCTGAGATGCAGCCAGGATGAAGCTGGAGTTGGCACAGGTGGTGGGGAGGGAGGACGGAGAGACCCTGTGCCTTTGATGACAATGTGGGCAGCTCCTCCACCCTGCTCTTGTTATCTTGGCAAAACAAACCCTAACCCTGTTTTAGGCTCTGCTGGTTGGGTTTTGTGTTCCTAACTGATGAAGTTAGTAGGAACTTCATCAGTTGATGAAGCTAGGAAAGTTCCTGATAACTTTAGGAAGCCGAGGGCTTCCTACCCGTAGGTAGACGTTAAACTCTGAATGTCTAGAACCAAACCGAGTGTCCACATGAGCGTGTGTGATCTTTAAGGCATGCATCAGTTATTTTGCAGCCGCCACCTTTATATTCAGGTTTGACAACTTAATCTTAGCAATATCAGTATGTCATGAGCGTGGTAATGTCAGAAGCACCATCTACCATAATATTTTGATTTTTAAAATAGTTAAAACATTTCATCTTTCCATACAAAAGCTGCAAAATAATGTTTATAGCAGCTTTATTTATAATTGCCCCAAACTGAGCAATGTGGAAAGGCCATGATTCCAGCTATATGGGTTTCTGGAAAAGATGAAACTATGGAGACATTAAAAAGATCACTGGTTGGCCAGGCACGGTGGCTCACGCCTGTAGTCCCAGCACTTTGGGAGGCCAAGGTGGGTGGATCACAAGGTCAGGAGATTGAGACCATCCTGACTAACACAGTGAAACCCCGTCTCTATTAAAAATACAAAAAAATCACCCTAGTGTGGTGGCAGGCACCTGTAGTACCAGTTACTTGGGAGGCTGAGGCAGGAGAATTGTGTGAACCTGGGAGGCGGAGCTTGCAGTCAGCCGAGATCAAGCCACTGCACTCCCGCCTGGGCGACAGAGCGAGACTCTCGAGACTCCATCTCAAAAAAAAAAAAAGATCAGTGGTTGCCAGGGGCTCAGGAGGATGGAGAGATGAATAGGTGGGGCACAGGGGAATTTGAGGACCAACTACGCAAAATGCAACCGTTTTGCATGCTACCCGAATGGTGGATACACGTCACTATGTACTTGGCAAAGTACATAGAACTACTGCAGAACTATACAACACAAGGAAGGAACCAACCCTGATATAAGCTACACACTTTAGTAAGTAACGACATGTCACTATTGGTGCATCACTTGCAACAGATGTGACACACTAGTGCAAGACACAGATAGCAGAGAATGCCGGGGATGGGAGAACTCTGTACTGTCTGCTCAATTTTCTGTAAACTTAAAACTTTTCTAAAAAACAGAAATCTATTAATTCCTTTTTTTTTTTTGTTTGGGACGAAGTCTCGTGCTGTCACCCAGGCTGGAGTGCAGTGGCACAATCTCGTCTTGGTGCAACCTCCGCCTCCTGGGTTCAAGCAATTCTCCTGCCTCAGCCTCCCGAGTAGCTGGGAATACAGGCATGTGCCACCACACCTGGCTAATTTTTGCATTTTTAGTAGAGATGGGGTTTCGCCACGTTGGTCAGGTTAGTCTTGAACTCCTGACCTCAGGTGATTCTTCCGCCTTGGCCTCCCAAAATGCTGGGATTATAGCCATGAGCCACTGTGTCTGGCCAAATTTTTAAAAGAAGTATTTACAGCCCTCAAATTTCTTTTATTTCTTTCGGTAATAAATATTACTATTTTAGAAGACATTATTTAATTCTTCAGATATTGGAAGGGGTGCTATTAACTGTAAGAACAGAGGCAGTGAGGGCCCAAGTCACAGAGCAAGTCCTGAGAGCAAACTGTAATGCAGAGAAGTTTATTAGCAAGCTTCAGTAGACACAAAAAGGGAGCTCAGCAGCAAGCTCAAACACAGATTTTCATTTTATGAGTCTCCCTGCTTCTGCTTCATTTCAGAATTTCCTCTAATGCTGGACTTGAAACATAATTTTTGGGTAGGACCTGAGGGAGGCCGCTGGGCAGTTTCACACTCATGAGAGGATGGAAAACCCACAACTACTTTTGGTTAAGAATGCACTGTGGCCTTTTTTTTTTCTCTTATAAAACTAATAAGTGGCTGAGGAAATACCTGTGAAAGATTTACTTAAGCAAAGTGGATGGAGCCCAGTGTGAAGGACAGTTAAGCCCATGTGAGCCCTGGTGGCTGGAGGCTGCGGAGGATTCTGGGCCGTGAGGCCAGGCTGGTCAGGGCAGCTGCGCTTTCCATCCCCTGCAGAGCCCTCTCTCTCTGTCCAGGCAGGGAGGTGAAAGGGTGTGGTTTCCTGCCTCTCCCAGATTTCTTAGTCCTCCCATGAGTTTTCTCCATGTCTTAAAAGAAGAAAAGTAAATTTTGACATTTTTATTTCAGTAGGCATACTTAAGAATCAACACTAATAGAGTCTGCACATTTTAGAATTGAGGTTGCAAATGTGTGTGCGTAAAACTAAGGAATGGTATCATTTTCTGGCGTTTTTCCCACAGACCGTACAACATAACAAGTTCCTGTTGTGGCCTCATTACCGGGTTCAAGCACCTGATTTTGGCAAAAGCTAACCAAGATAATACGTCACATGAGCACGATTTCTTTAGGAGCTGTGGAGTTCTGCTCCGTGAAAGATATGGGCTCTGTTAAAGTTGGGGAGTGAAGACAGGCACAGGTGAAGGAATCAAATCCCTGGCATGGTTTCTGGCAGAGGCCATGGGGGCTGCTGGTGGGTGCACGGCAGCTTGCTGGCTGAGAGGCGTTCTGGAGCCAGAATGCTGACATTGAATCCTAGCTGGGCACGTATTAGATGCACAGCCTGGGAAAGTCATTTAATGTCTCTACCTCGTTACTTCACATGGGGACTTGAGGATAATAACAGCACCTATTTCAGGAGGCTATTGCAAGAGTGAGACGCACATGTTGGAAAGTACTTACCTCCCCTGGCATAGTAAATTCATGATAAATGTCAACTATTTATTGTAAATGACTGGAGCAAGTGTATGATAAAATGCCAGTTGAAGAGTTTTGGCTAGTTTTTAGCTAGAACAAGGCCAGGCCCTTTGTTGGGCCCCAGTAAAAGCTTGTTGAATGAACAAATGGAAGAAGGACCATGTATTAAAAGAGGCAGGTCACCACTTGCATGGAGAGTTTGTGCCTGCACCTGGGTTTGGAGAATTGAGGGCAGTGGGAGAGGAGACTAAAAAATCAAACCAGAAGAAACATCAGGCAGAGGACAGTGCTGGAGAATGGGGAAGAGACTCATCTAAATGGGGGAGGCAGTGTTAGGAGACAGAGTGAGAAAGGAAGGTTGGAGCCAGATGGAAGAGGACCTTGCACACAAGGGTCCCGTTGGAAGTTCACCCTATGCCAGGAGTGGTGCAGGGGAAGCTGGATGTAACTCCGCTTCAGGATCCGTGGGAGGGCAATCGACTGTTGGTAGGGAAATCAACCAAGGAGCTGTGGCAATTCAGCTGAAGGATGCTGGACATGGAAAGGAGGGCTCTTAACCAATAGGTCAGAAAATACCCCCAGGAAGGGATCTCAGGTTGGGCAGAACAAAGCTTGACAGAGCAGATCCACCTGAATTGAAGTTCTACGAGGCTCAAAAATGAACAAAAGGATGCACAGGTAATACTCAAAGAGAAGACGTAAACAATGTTGGAGATGATGTTTAATATACTCACGTGTGAGCGTGTCTGTTGACTGTGATCTAATGTGTTGCTTTACAGAACTGGCAAATCTAGTGTGACTTTGTACCAGTTCAGGGGTAGTTTTTCAGCTCCCTCCCCAGCTGACTTCCCTAAACAGTGTGGCTTATTTCAACCTTGAGAAAGACCTCCATGGCTCCTGCCAATCACACAGACTGACTTCTAGAGCTTAAAGGTGGCGTAAAATGATACAATATGTAAGAACCAAGATAACCCACATTTTTAACATTCCAAACAATGTAGGAAAGAATAATGTCCAAAGAAATCAGGAACTTTTCAAAGAGAACACACGTTCTTTATTAAATCAGGATGAGAGATGAGATCTCCCAACGTGTACCCCAGTTTTACATTATTTTATTAATTTTTCACATAATTTTGTTTGTATGTAGCCCTGGTTCATGTCTGGAGATTCAGCCAGCTCAGGATACGCACCATCCTCTAAGCAGATCTCCCCTTTTTTTAGTGCTTTAGACTTCCAAGGCTTAGCTGAAGACTCTGCTGTAACTTAAATTGGTCCTTCTCATCCATGGGTACCACTCCTGGGCTGGCTGCTGTTCTCATGACTGGAAGGGTGCCTTCTGCATACGAGTGGACCTGGTCTGCACAGGTATTGGGAGTCTCCTGTGAACGCCCATTTGCAGAAAGCACTCTGTGTGCAAGGGAAGAAGGTTTTAAGCAGAGAGCTGGCAAAGCCTTCTGTGCTGGAGCTCCCGCCCGGTGTCCTTCCTAGGGAACAGGTGCATGACTCTCACACCCTACGCGGGGTTCCAGGGAAGCAAGCTCCTCTCTCATTCTTTTGATAGAAATCAGAAGCTAAAAATTCCAGGAGCTCGCAGTGTGCAAATAGAAAATGCTAAATGCTGCTCTAGACCATGTTACTGTGAGTGAATCTTGCTGGATAAAAAACTTATGGCTATCAAGCCATAAAAGCCTGTTAAAACATTTAACAAAGACTGTACTTTTGTGTATGCTGGAAGGATAAACATTGTAGTATTTTTTGGGCTCTCCTATTCAGGTCACAGAATATATTCAATTTTATTTTAGACATTTAAAATACATAAAAGAAATAGGCCACATTTTCAAGTCAATCTGACTTCATCTTCTAGGGGAGGTAACCTAACAATGATAAAGCAGTCAGCTTAATAAGGACAAAGCAAAAGCAAAAGGCTGGACTAAACACATGCAAAGTAATAATTATTTTTAAAAGATGCCTCTTTCATTAACATTCTTGTTCCTCCTCATGTTTTAGCTCTTATTATAATTAAATAAAATTTTATTTTTTAATTTTCTTATTTTTCCTCTAGGGATCATTTTGCTTCCTATCATCAACAAAAATAGCCAGAGTGATATTGAAACTCATGAGATAACCACAGATGATCACTTTATTCATCTTTGGATGAGTTCATTTTTCCATTTTTTGGTGAATTTCTGGACACTGATGATAAAACATGACAGAATACTTTTATTTTCTATGCCCCCTCCTTTTATGTAGTGTGCCTCCTCCTAAACATTTTTCAGACACCTCATTATGTAACCTGCAGCTCGTAATGAATACATAGCATGTGTATGATATGAATAGAGTTCTTCTAAAGAGATCTCCCACGTTTTTATTTTCAAGCAGTTCTTCCACTGGGGGATGGTCAGTGGGAGATGGCACTTCATAAGGTCTGCAGTGGTCTCCCAAGTCCTCATCCGACGTGTTGCACCAGTTTGTGTTGCTGTTTGAGCTGTGCTGCTGACCCCTTCCAGGGCATCTGCCACGGGCATCTCCTCCAGCCCGTGCACTAAGACTCAAGAGAGTTGAAGAACCAGGGAATCGTTGTAATAATGAGTACTCTGAATTGCATCGTACTGTGTGCTAGGTGGGTTTAAAAGATAACTCATCCCAAATGGGTTCGTGCGACCAGTATGGCTTATTCATCATGTTTAACTGATTTCATCTTGCCATGGAGGCTATATTCCCATTGATGGTGGAAGAAAAAATAACATTTTTCTTAGTTAAAGGTAATAATCTTTTCTGGATTGAAACTATTTCTTTTTGAACAATCGAGTTTCTGAATCCAACAACTCAAAACTCAAATTATTTACTAGGGCCATTTCCTGTTTGCTCCTTTCCAAGTAGATGTCTGGTGGCAAGACAGATGTGATGGCTTCCTGGAGTCCTGCAGGGACCACACATAATCGAGGCTGTCGCGTTTTGTCGCTTGTACCTGACCTCATGTGGTGGCATAGCTTCTCTCACCGGGACTCTGGGCCAAGGCTTCACTTCTCCCTGTACTGTGTGCTGTGGGGCCAGCTTAGTCACTCCCCTGGGCATGGCCCAGGCGGAAGTCCCATCTGCAGCTTGCTTTGTCCCACCTTGGCATTCATGTAGGATTCAAGCAAGTCCCTTACCTGGCCCCTGGCTTAGACTGTCCACCCAGAGCAATCTTGGCTCTGAAACCCCCTTGTTTCTCACCTTGATGGTTCCTTGACGGGCCACAGCTCTCAGCTACCTTCCTCAGCAGGAGCATTTGGGAACTTCTGTTGCCTGGAACATGGGAGAGCATTCTGCCTGAAGGCTACACTGCCATTTCTCCTTTAAGGTAGAACATCACCTTGGTGCAGAGCACTCCGTAAGGTCTCCTGCCAGAGTCTTCCTGGTGGGAGGTAGGTGCAAGCTCCTCTACTCTGACTTATTTCTGCCTCCATCTCTGCTACACCCACTACCGATAGGTGGAACCTCCTCCCCAGGAAGGGAGAATCAAGAACTCCTTCTCCTGGCGGTGTACTCTTCTCTTGTTCTCTGTTGATAGAGCTTTATGCTTTCTTTGCCTGATGGTGGGAACTTTCTCTACCTATCCTGAGGTCTCTCCATCTGCACTTGATATTAAAACTCTTGGTTCAGGTCTCAAGGTCTTATTTTGGTCTTACTTTTATTAAGTAGAAGAAGCTTTTGCAATTTAAATATCTCTTGTCTATTGACACACACACATGCACACACACACTATATATATGTGTGTGTATATTTATACACATACACACATATGTATATTTATGAGTCTTTGCATCGGAGAAGTCCATTGTCAAGATTCAGGTTGAGTTCGGGTTTGGCAAAGTTTTCTTCTATTCCCTGTAATTTACATATAATATCCTGAAAATAAAGTAGAAACTTATGCCTTTCCAGTCTGTTTGATAGGACATTACCTAATGCTGCCGTTTCAGAAGGCCATACTTAATTGGTGAGATGGATAATTCCAGGTTGGGGGTAAGTGATGTCTTGCTGTGTCAGGAAGCAAGGAAACTGTCAAAAACTAATACGATTGTGAAACGAGAAGTCCCTTTCTGTTGGCCAAAAGTATGATAATTTCAACATCAAAAGTAGCAGCGGTTATAGCGTATTAATGCACATTGAATCAATCAAAATATGTGAATCCATAATGAAACTCAAAAAGCAAAAGCTAGGAAAATACTTTTATGCCGCAACTTGAGATGACTACTAAACCAACGCATTACATTAAGAATTTGACACCGAAGGGCAATCATTATTTACCTTCTCTTTCCAATATGAACTGCACTGGGGATAATAAGACAGCTGAGTTGATGAGAGAAAGCTCTATTTTAAAAGAAAAAAAGGTCATCAATAATATAGAATAAATGATAGAATTAGGAAATCAACATTAGAGACGTAGTTAATGCAGATCTAGACATTGATCTAAGGGAGAAAAAGTAACTGTACAATGGAAAGATTGTATGTTCAATCTCTTAACCCACTGTCAACTTTAGCATCAGCAATGGCTGGTCCACCAGGCTTTATGTACGCAGCATCACTTAAGATGTAGTCTAATCCCAAATGTCTAATTTGAATTCATCAACCTTTAGATCTGACTTTCAGCTTACAGGAAATATGGGAGATAGAGGAAAAGACAAAATGACTCCATGAGAAAATACCCAGACATGCCCAGAAGATGAAATATGGTCTTCATCAATGACTGCACGTCATTGATAAAGAAGCTGTGGTAGATTAGGAGCAACCTAAGGAAGGCAACAAAGTACAGTGAATAGCCCTTGACTGGATCCTGAATGGTTAAGCCAGCTAAAGAAAATGTTTGGAGCAACCGAGTAAATTTGAACACGGACTAGGTATTATATAAGATTCATTGAAATGGAAACCTGGAGCTTATTAACTGAAAAAAAAAAAAGATTATAAAATTATATGTAAAAAATAATTTCATTCTAAGTATGCAAGTTTATATATATAGATAATATCTGAATTATATTGAATAATGTGTTTACTGCACTAATTTCTGGATGGTAGAGACATGGTATTTCAATTTTTAAATTTCTGATCATGTGAAGGTCATGTACTAAGGCCTGAATGATATATTTATTAGTTTTTTAAATAGCCAGGTAATTTCATGTATTTATTATGTGCAACAGGATGTTTTGAAATATATATATACATTGTGGAATGGCTAAATCAAGCTAATTAACATATGCATAACCTCACAGAGTTGTCATTTTCTGGTGAAAACAAAATCTACTCTCTTAGCATTTTTAAAGAAGACAATATATTCTTTTTTTTTTTTTTTTTTTTTTTTTTGAGACAGAGTCTTATTCTGTCACCCAGGCTGGAGTACAGTGGCACGATCTTGGCTCACTGCAAGTTCCACCTCCTGAGTTCATGCCATTCTCCTGCCTCAGGCTCCTGAGTAGCTGGGACTACAGGTACGTGCCAGCACACCTGGCTAATGTTTTGTATTTTTAGTAGAGAGGGGGTTTCACTGTGTTGGCCAGGATGGTCTCGATCTCCCGACCTCATGATCCACCTGCCTCGATCTCCCACAGTGCTGGGATTATAGGCGTGAGCCACCGTGCCCAGCCAACAATATATTCTTATTAAGTATAGTCACCATGTTTTGCAATAGCTCTTTTTAGCTTATTCCTTCTGTCTCATTGAACCTTCCTAAGCTTTGACCAATGTAGGGGAAAAGCTGCATGATATTGGTTTAGGCAATGATATTTTTTGGTTGTGACCCCAAAAGCACAGGCAACAAAAGCAAAAATAGACAAATGGGATTGCTTCAAACTAAAAAACTTCTGCACAGCAAAGGAAACAATCAACTAAATGATATCTTTAAATGTAATACTAGCACATTATGGCTGCATAGCATTTTTACAGCTGCTAAAATGCAATCACACACATTTCCCCACTTGGTTTAATTATTTCTCTATGAAGTAAACAGAGCGAGCATTATTGTACCTGTTTGCCATATGTATATAGAGAACTAGATGGCTTAGTGACTCTATTAGGTATCTATTGCTCCATGGCAAATGTCTTAGTCTAGTCAGGCTGCTACAATCAAACACTATAAACAACAGAAATTTATTTCTCAGAGTCCTGTGGGCTGGGAAGTCTAAGATCAAGGAGCTGGCAGTTTCTCTTCCTTGTTTGTGGATGGCACCTCCCTGCTGTCTTTTCACATGGTGGAATGGACAAACAATCTCAATGGGGTTTCTTTTATAAGGTCACCAATCCCATTCATGAAGGCTACAGCCTCATGGCCTGATTACCCCCCAAAAGGCCCCACCCTCTAATACTATCACCTTGGAATTTAGGATTTAAGCATATAAATTGGGGTGGGGGGACCCAAAGATGAAGACCATAGCAACAAATTGCCCCAAAATTTACTGGTTTAAACAAACAAGTATATATTGTTTCTCATAGTTTCTGAGGGTTAGGAAGTCAAGAGTGGCTTAGCTGTATGGCTGTGTCTCAGAGTCTCTTATGAGATTCCAGTCCAGATGCTGGCTGTAGTTACATCATCTGAAGTTTTACTGGGGCTGGAAGAACTGCTTCTAAGGTGGCTCATGGCACATGGCTGCTGTCAGGAGACACACTAATGTGGAGGCTGGCCCTCCCCAAAGCAGGTGGCCCAAGGAGCAAATAAGCAGCCAAGTCAGAAGCTGCAATGACTTTAGAGCCTGATCTCAAAGTGACATGCTCTCACTTCTGCTGCTGTTCTGTTGGTCACACAGACCAACCCCCTTGTGCAATGTGGAGGGTGTGAACACCAGGAGATGGGAGTCACAGGGGCCAATATGAGTTGGCTCCCACACCCAAGGTCAATGCCACACTCGAGGTCATACTAGCTGGCAAAACTAGAAATTGAAACCTTGTCTTCTGAGCACAGAAGATTTTCACTTCACACAGACTTTTCATAAAAGGACCTTACCCTCTTTAAGTATAGAAGATTTTTTTCTTCCAGAATTTTTCTTTGCACAGTGACATATTTTCAGTATTTATATGACATCACTAAACACAGAGTTGGGAATCCAACCAGCTCTTTCAAGTAAGAGTGTGTGAATGTGAGTGGGCCCCAGCATACCACAGGCAGTTAGTTCTGCTCTAATGTAATGTATGTATTTCTACATTAAAAACTGTAGGGCTTATGGGAAAATGGGGTTAGGGACACAGCATTCACCTTTATCAGTGGCAAATAATAAAAGGTGAGGAGCCCCATAAAAATGGTAGCACACATAGTTATACATTCCAACTCATTAAGAAATCCATAAATACTACAGTAAAGATGTCACATTGAAAAGATCACCTTGAGAAAGACCTGAAGTTTGCTTGTTGAAGTGAGTGTCCCATGCCTGGGGGCCCACCATGTCCACCTCCTTGTCTGCAAGAGGAAGAGAATCAAAGAGTTCCCAAGAGAAAAAGAACAGAAAATCAAAGGAAAAATACACAATAGCTGAGATTCAAGAGGAGAAATTAAAGAGAAGGTGATATGGTTTGGCTGTGTCCCCACCCGAATCTCACCTTGAATAATCCCCATGTGTCCTGGGAGGGAGCCAGTAGCAGGGAATTGAATTATGGGGGTGGTTACCTTCATGCTGTTCTCCCAGTAGTGAGTGAGTTCTCACGAGATCTGATGATTTTAAGAGGGGTTTTCCCCCATTTTTGTTCAGCACTTATCCTTGTTGCTGCCACGGGAAGAAGGAGGTGTTTGCTTCCCCTTTCACCATGATTGTAAGTTGCCCGAGGCTTCCCCAGCCATGCAGAACTGTGAGTCAATTAAACCTATTTCCTTTACAAATTACCCAGTCTTGGGCATGTCTTTATTAGCAGTGTGAGAACAGGTTAATACAGAAGGGAACGCACAGAGCCGTGCAGCCGGTTGGTGGCGGGAAGGGCTGTAGCTCATGTTGATTTGAACTGCTGGGAGGAGTGTGTGATGGATAATTTTAGGTATTATCTTGACTGGGTTAGGTGGTGCCCAGATCGCTGGAAAATCATTATTTCTGGGTGGATCTGTGAGGACGTTTCCAGAAGAGATTAGCATTTAAATTTAAACACTGAGTAAAGAAGATCCTTCTTCACCAACATGGCAGGCATCAGGCATCACCTGACTCACTAAGGTCTCCAATAGAATGAAAAGGTGGAGGAAGGGTGAATTTGAGTGAATTAGCTTTGTATGATCTGAGACATTCATCTTCTCCAGCCCTAGAACACCAGGTTCTCTAGGTTCTCAGAACTTTGGACTCTGTATTTATGCCAGTGGCTTCCCAGGTTCTCAGACCTTTGACCTCAGACTTAAGAGTTTTACACCACTGGCTCTCTGGTTCTCAGGCTTTTGGACTCAGACTGAGTTACAGCATCAGTTCTCCAGTGTGTAGGCAACAGATCATGGGACTTGCTAGCTTCCATAATTGCATGAGCCATTCCCATCATAAATATCGTGTTCAATAGCTCTATATACTCAGTTCTCTTTCTCTCTCTCACCTCCCCTACCCCACCACACCATTTCCCTTCCTCTCTCTGGGTTCTGTTTCTCCCCAGGGTTGTGGAGCACACTGACTAATACGAGGGTTATCTAAAATCCTAGAGAGAGTAGTGATAGCAGGTATGGGTGGGTGTGGCTCCTTGTCCTGATGAAATGCATATGTGTGAGATCCATCCTTCCTACTGCATTCACCTGGCTTCTGAGCAACAAAATGGTGCCTGAGCAAACTGACATTGACATGACACTCAAATTGTTCCCTAATTTACCAATCACAGTGGAACAAATCCTCATTTT
The DNA here is from genome assembly GCF_000951035.1 of Colobus angolensis palliatus. Classification (NCBI taxonomy): domain Eukaryota; kingdom Metazoa; phylum Chordata; class Mammalia; order Primates; family Cercopithecidae; genus Colobus; species Colobus angolensis. The sequence continues at coordinate 10,615,729 of NW_012114488.1, forward strand.
CAGAAGAAATGTTCTAGCAGAATGGGCTGTAGGTACATCCTGGAAATTGGCAAACACCATAAATCAGGGCTTTCCTCCTGGAGGTCCTTGTCGTAAATACCTACCAGCACACTGTTGAGGTTAAAGCACTTTATGTAGGTTGGTATATAATAGTGCCTGATAAATTATCAGAATTAGCAGTACTTTTCCCAAGAAGAGGTCCAGAGGGATTTGAATGGAACAAGCTGAAACTGGCAAGGGCAGGTGAGCAGAGGCCTGAGACAAGGCAAGGGCAGGTGAGCAGAGGCCTGAGACAAGGCAACGGCAGGTGAGCAGAGGCCTGAGAGTGGGGGCACAGTGGCAAGCCCCAGCAGGTACACACGGCAGGGCCCACTGTCCACAGTGGGTGGCAGTGAGCACAGGTGGGCACACATCGAACACATCTCCCTCGACAGCCTCCTTCTGTGGGTGCAAAGAGGCACTAAAGATGATGTGTTACAAATTATTAACATCCTTAGTAACTATCTTCAAGGCAGAAACAAAACAAGGAACAATAAAAAGCTTCAGGAAGGCTTTATTTTGTGAAGGTGTGTGTGTGTGTGTGTATATACACACACACACATATAAAATCATAAACTGGCATTTTTAATTCCCCTACTCTCCCAGGACACATATGGTATACTACAGTGTGGATGTTGGCAGCCCTAACTGGAATATTTAACAAATAGGCAGTAACAGACATTTATTGAAAAAAGTTTTTATGAGAAAACCCCAAATGTGCACGTTTTGAAGGTGCTTGGCAGTCATGCCTGAGGGGCAGAGTCACGTCCAGGAATCACTGTCCGGATAGCATCATGAAATGATAGCTATACAGATAGGAGCAATCATGGAAGCCAGGTGCATCCCAAGTGGCTTCTGCCCCTGAAGTGCCCAGGGAAGACCTTGGTGATGGGGGATCTTTGGGTCTGCTCTTAATGAAGGGGTGAAATGGCCAGAGATGGGGATGGCTCTACAGGTGAAAGGTGAAAGGTGGTGTATTAGGCCATTCTTCCATTGCTGTAAAGAAACACTTTAGACTGGGAAATTTATAAAGAAAAGAGGTTTAATTGACTCACAGCTCTGCATGCTGTACAGAAAGCATGGTGCTGGCATCTGTTCAGTTTTAGGGAGGCCTCAGGAAGCTTACAATCATGGCGGAAGGCAAAGGGAGAGCAGGCACATCACATGGCAAAAGCAGGAGCAAGAGAGAGTGGGGGAGGGAGGTGCTACACACTTTTAAATGATCAGATCTCGTGAGAACTCTATCAGGAAGACAGCACCAAGCCACGAGGGATCCACCTTCATGATCCCAACATCCCCCACCAGGTCCCACCTCCAACATTGCAGATTAAAATTCAACATGAGATTTGGGTGGGGACAAATATCCAAATGATGTCAGGTGGGCTCTGTGGGAAGGCCAAGAGGCAGGGAGTGTTTTCAAATGGTTGGAGTCTGTCTGGTTTAGATAGAGAGCTCATGGAGGGAGTCTCTCCACCTCTTGAAGACAAGGCCTTAACATCCATAGAAACAGATTTTTATTGATTTCAGAAAGGCCCAAGTCAATTTTTTTCCTTCGGATGCAGTATTAATAAATTACTAAGCACTCCCATCTGCCAACCATCATTCTAAGTGTTTTACTGGTATCATCTCGTTTAACCCTTTCAACAACCCTATGGGGTGTGTAAATGTTACTATACCCCATTTATTCAAGGAAATGGAACCTAGAAGTATCAGTAACTTGCCTAAGGTCAGAGTACCGAGTGTGAGATGTGGGCAGAAATCCCAGACAGATTTCAGAGTCTGAGCTCTTCTCTGTCTGTATTGCCTACCCTACCGTGCTCTACACCAAGAAGTGTTGAAGTGTGCGGTCAGCAGTCCTGAAGTTGGTGGTGGATGATGTTTCTTCTAAAGGCACTATGGAGATGAAACAATTGAAGTTCTACCAGTGTTTTTCATAGAAACATGGCTACTATAGCACCAAAAGTTGGAGAAAATTACCTTTATTTCTGGATTTCATCAGTGATAAAGGCTGCTGAATTGTGCATATCATTGGTTCATTTCCCACAACTAATCACATTTCACTTTATTCAAGACCTTTTAAAAACGGGACTGTCAGCTGAGGTTGGAAGGCGCAGGCAGGCACCCTGGAGAGAATTCATAGGGAGGCACAGGACGGAACGCTCCAAGGAAAGAAGAAGCACCCCCAGAAAGGAGTGCTCTAGGGGCTCCAGGCAGCCGAGGAAACGCGGACGTGCGCACCGTGATTGCACTCCCACGTGCACCAGCGCTGCCAGTGTGGACAGAAGCGGAGCCCGCAGAGCGCCAGGCTATGCCGGGAGATGGATCACGATGAAAAACAGAGCCAGAGCATGGCGGGAACTTTCCGAGAGGGCATGTTGTTTCCAGGCGGTTCCACCTTCTAATATGAAACAGTCTTGGTTGATTTTCCTTGATACTACTTTATCCTCGGCCTGGTTGTTGGCAAGTAGCTACCCGCGTCTGTACACGCCCTTGATTAGTTTCCACTGCATGTGTTTTAACGCAGTGCTCCTTTTTCCACGTTTATTTGGGCCAGCCCTGTCTGTAAAGATCCAGTTTAATACAAATCTGAGTCTAGGTGCTACAGCCTGGAAATGTACTAAAGGCACTACAACATATTGCTGAAAGAATCTTTATTCTGAATGCAAAGCAGACACCTAGTAAAAAATTCTGGAATAATAAAACAAGCCAGGCTCATGTGCTCAGTTTTGGGGAAGCTCCAATTTAAAGGCTTAGTCATTGCCACGGTGTAAGGTTTACCCATTGCCCCCATCACACAGATGTGGGAATGTTGAGAACTGAGGGTCCGCCGACCTCTTCTGCTGCCCAAGAACTTGGGGTGGGTGGTAATTGGAGAAATCAAAGTGATCAGCTGCAAAGAATTCCATTGCTGGAGCTGGGTTCTGCGGGATTCTTCACGGAGGTCTTAAGGCAGAGACAAAAACAAGGACTGTGGGAGGCTCCTGTGAGTAGCCCAAAGGGTTTTGGAGTCAAGCAACCTCAGGTTACAAATCCAGTCCTACAGGCTAGGAGTTGTGTAAACTTAAAAAAGTGACTGCACCTCCAGGCACATCATTTCCTTACCTGCACCTCCCTCTGACGGATTTTCTGAGGACAATGCAATCCATACCCTATGTCGAATACTTTTCTAATTAATGACGTACAGACACTATTTATTTTACAGGAATAAAAATACCAGAAGAACCCAAGTCATATTCATTTAAAGCGGGATGACAAGTACATCAAAATCTGAAAAATCATCACTAAAGAACTTATCCATGTAACCAAAAACCATTGAAATAAAATTAAACTATTGAAACAAAATTTAAAAATAATAAAATTAAAAAGTCCAAAAAATTTAAAGCAGTTCACCGGTTTCATTTCTTCCTTTATAAAACTGTATTTAGAAATTTATTGTATGTGTCTACGCAAACATTTTAAAAATGTAAAAATGTGGAATTGCATAATACTGCTTACTGATTTACAGATATAAATACATCTACACAGACTTGCACACATGCAGGTGCCCCTTGCCCTATACCATTTCACCATCTGAACTTGCTATCTCAACTGAAGAACAAGAGGTTTTGGAGAGAAAGGGATACTTGTTAACATGTGTATGTATGTAGCTTTTGGGTTATGGTTTGTCTTACAAAAGAAAGATATTATATATATTTCCTGTATCTTGGTTTAATCAGTAGCACTTCCTAGAAATCTTACTAAGTCAACTGGTATATTCTAATTAATTCTTTGTGCTGGCTGCATAATATTCTGTGGTGTAGAGGTGTAGCCGCATCACATTTTATTCATTTTATCTCCTATTGATGGGCACTTACATTACTTCCAGTTTTTTGATGCTATAAACAGTGCTGCAATAAATATTGTTGCACATATGTCCAATTTACTAAAGATTTTATTTCTCCAAATAGAATTTTATTTCTAGTCTCCAAATAGAATTTTATTAGCTCCAATTTCATTTAACCTGCCCTACCACACACATATTCAGGTCATCAACCTGGTTATATGTAGAGAGAGAGGGTGTGTGTATGTGTGTGGTTTTGTTTATTTTTGTTTTATTTTTGATGTTGTTGTTCACTGGACTCTGAACACTATAGGACTTCTTTACATCTATTTCTTGAGTAAGCACTTGACAAGTGCCCAGGGCCCAGTGTTTCAGAAGACATCGGCCAGGGCCTCCTCACTGAAGGAAGCCCTGGGTGGATTTTCTGGGGTTCACATGGGGACCTGACTCATATCCCAAGGATAAGGACCCCGTTGTCCAGGGAGCACAGAGGCCCTTGGCACCCTCCGCTGAAACTCATCCAAGATTAGCAACATTCCAGCCAAATTCTTGTTTTATTGCATGATTTCATTTAAAAATTGCACGTATAACATGGATAAGCTATAAACAAAATAGCCATTTTAATGAAAATGGCAAGAGATATGAGTGGATGTTGCCTTTATTCTAGTTATGTACACAACTTATTAGGAGATGCTCACAGTTGTCAATGGACTCCACGCTACGGCTTTGTGAAGCAGTGTTTGCTTCAGGTGACAGAGTCTCTCTGCTTGCCCACAAGCTGCTCTGCTGGTGACCTGTTTCACAAGGTTGTTTTACCTTGAGTTACTGCTGTGTTCACAGTTGTGCTTCGAGAATGCCAAAGCTCATTGCTCTGTTTGCAAAGATGCTTGGCTTGTTGGGGGGGGTAAAATGCAATATATTTAGACTTTTGATATTGATAGTCCAGCTTTTGACTTCTGAAGTCTTTGTAGAGGAGAGGAAGTGGGAGAGATTGACCGAGGACCCTCCTGTGGTGTGGGGTCTGTGCTGATGTCTGGATTTTCTTTTTAACATTTATTATCAGGCTTCATACAGGAGGAAGTGGTTTGTAGTGCCCTGAATTTAGGCTTTGACAGGTAAGAATCTCTGAAATGAACAAGACTAGTTTGGTTAGCATTTATTAGAAGGTCACTGGGTAGGTCCTTAATTGTCTCCCGTTTATAGAACTGGACAGTGTGTGTGTGTTTGTGTGTGTTTTGTGTTTAATTGTGATTTGCTGCTCTTCACAGGTTTTGTGAAACTGACAACAGCTCTTTCTCAGCCTGTTTTTCTCTAGTGGCCAAAATGTTCACTGTTAATTTATTCTGTTTACTCTTCATTCATTCAACAAATATTTATTCAGTCCTACTATGTATCAAGCACTGTCTAGCCTATAAAGATGTCAAGACATGCACCAACTCTTTCAATAAATATTTCTGTTATAAGTTGTAAAAATATTCAGTGATATAAAAATAAGAAAGGTTCTATTAGGAACAGGTTGCTTTTTTAAATATGTAAGTTTATTTTGGATGCAATATGAGACTGAATTCTAATGCGAAGTTGTTTTAAGAGTATGTGAAAATCTCACCATTCACTGACTTAGGAGAAAAGTTACTCTGAGAATTAATAGAAGCTAAATAGAAGAAGATAGTTAAAATCTGCATGCTAGCTAATGTCTTCTTGTCTTGTACTTTGGGGGAAAAAGGTAAACAAAAGTTTTATTAAGTTTCCAGTAGGTGCCACCTGAACCCTTCCATATTCAGGATTAGACAAGCGGCAACGGCATGTGGAGCTTGCTGGCCTAGCCCAGTGTGTTACAGGGTTTGGCTTTCCTCCAGCCCTCAAGGGGTGTCTAAGACCTCTGGGATGCTACGTAGGATGCAGGCAGAACTGCTTCTTATGGGGCAAAAAAATGGTCATGGTCACTCCTGAACTATATAGAGGAAGAACTTTGTCTCAGTGCAAGCAAATGATCTTCCAAAATTTGTACAAACAAGTTCCCAACAGTATAAGCTGTATTTAACCCTAAGCAAACCATCCTCACAGCAAAGGTCTTATTCTACCTGCACTTCCTTCCAAAGCACAAATGCCCTTTCTCAGTTTAACGACGAAAGGACTGATGGAAGATACCTTAGAAGAGTGGCGATGATTCACACTATTGGGTTAAAAAGAGAGAATATTGGGGAACAGTGAGGCTCCCCAGTAAGTCTCTACTCATTCTCTATCATCGCTGGCTGCCCTTCATTTGCCAACATGGTCAAATCTTGCTCCTACATTAAAATTTAAGAAGCACCATCTTCCGGGGTTGCAATCACCTCTCTCCTTTCTTTTCACAGGCAAAATTCTCCTCGTCTCCCACTGTTTGCATTCATTCCCAGTCCTACCACCCTGCCTGGCAGCTCCCCCCACCACACAATGGACACAGCCAGCGGCAGGGACACAGCTCTTCTGGTGCCAGATCTGGCTAACACATGGGTGTAGCATTTGACCCTCATGACCATCTGTTCTTTCTTCTTCTTCCTTCTCAAAAATATTTCTTGGATTCCTTGACAGCACTTTCTCCTGTTCTCTTTCTCCCTTTCTGCATTCATTATGTTGCTTTTTTCTGCCAATCTTAAACGAGGGTGATATCCACATCCTTTCCTATCTGTTACCACTCAGTCAACATTCTCTCCATGGTTCATCACGTTCCTCCCTCTGGCATCAGTAAAATGGATTTCATATCTCCAGCTCAAATGTCACCAGTTCTGCATGAATACATCAAAGGCTCAGTGTACAAGGACTGCTCAAAACCAAACATGTTACCTCCTCTTTCTGATTCCTGTTCTTCCCCACTCCCTTACCCATCTATTTCTTTCCCTCCTTATTAAAGTTATTACCATCATAACTTTGATAAGAGTTCAAAATCTGGAATCCATCTGGAATTCTTCCTTATGTGCATCACCTGTGTCCAAAAGACAATAGTCTTAGTTTGTTTTGTGCTGCTGTAACAAAATATCATAGACTTGGTAATTTATCAACAATAGAAATTATTTGGCTCACAGTTCTGGAGGCTGGGAAGTCCAAGAGCAAGGGGCCGTATCTTGTGAGCACCTTCTTGCTGTATCATCCCATGGTGGAAGGCATCACATAGCAAGAGCACAAAAGAGACAACAAAGGGGCCAAATTCATCCTTTTTCTCAGGACCCCCTTCCAAAATCACTAATACACTCCTGATATAATGGCATTAATCCATTCATAAGGGTAGAGCCCTCATGACTTAATCACCTCTTAAAGATTCTGCCTCTCAACATTGTTGCATTGGGAATTAAGTTTTCCAGCACATGAACCCTACTTTTGTTCTCCCAGTGAAATGTCTCTCAGACATATCCCGTCTCCTCCATTCCTGCTATCCTTGCCTTAATTTTAGTCCAGAATCATTTCTTGCCTGGGATTTTTCCCTCGATCTCCCTCTTCCTTAGAAATCTATCCTCCTCTCTACTTTCAAAATGTTTTTGAATTCAAATTTGATCCCATCTTTTCCCTGGTTAAATCCTTTAGTGGCTTACCACTTGCTATAAGACAAAGTCAAAGTCCTCAGTGCCCTTTGTCATCTAGTGCTGTCTCCTGTGCATAGACTTTCAGTTCTTTGATTATCTCTGTGCCTTTGCACACACATCTTCTTCTTTGGAACAACTTCCTCCTATTTCTGCTTTTCTTTCTTACACTATTTAGAGTCTTCTCATTCTTCAAAGAATCCAAAGATGGCCTCCTTTATAAGGTTTTCCATAGCTCTCTCTTGCTGATAGAGTTTGTTGTGCCTTTTCCTATACAACCTCCTGTGTATGTGGTGGGCCCTTTCCATGCTGTGTTACACTTGCTGGTTTACAAATCTACACCCAGCACTAGATCGTGAACTTCTTGGGGGAAGGAACTATGTCTGATAACTACATTCTTTGTAATTTCATAGAAGCAGTGCCTAACACACAGGAATCTTCTTGAGCCCCAAATTTGCTATTTTTTCACACCTTTGGATATGTGTTCTTCACATTGATAATGGAAATGATAGTGCCATTCCTGCCGACCTTACAGTTGACAGTTGACACTAAATTTGAGACTAAATGTGACAATGTGTATGAAGATGTTTCTCAAACTTACATTTCTATCTAAAAGCAATATATTGGTAGTAGTAGCAGTCTTGTTTTATTCTACTTTCTGATTTTGAACACTAAACCACATTGGGAGCCCATCCATGGCATTGCAGAGAGTGGTGGGGTGGAACAAAAGCCACAGATGAAAATTTTGCCATCTTAAGAACTGGATAAGTATCTGAGAAAGCAGGACACTGGGTAGAGTATGCTCTCTTTGTTTTCAGTTAAGTCTTTGTTTCAGGGACCACTTGTTTATGGTAGTTTAGAGGTGCCTGCAATAAAGCAAGATATAATAAATGCAAAATTTATTTATTAATGGGGCTGAGGAAAATAAAGATTATAGAGAAAGGTGGATCCAGCAGTTTTTTTTGTTGTTTGTTTGTTTTCTTGTCACTAGTTGAAAATTGGTGGTGGTGTAGACAAGTTGAAGGATGAAGTCAAAATTGCAGTCAAAATATCAGATCCAAACTCAAGGCAATGACTATTCTCTCTTTGCCATTTTGGTGTAGCTAAATGTCTCTGAGGAGTAAGGTGATGACAAATCTTCAAAAGAGGTGATTGAGGCCGGGCATGGTGGCTCACACCTGTAATCCCAGCACTTTGGGAGGCCAAAGTGAGTGGATCTCTTGAGGTCAGGAACTCAAGACCAGACTGGCCAACATGGTAAAACCCGTAAAACCCCGTCTCTACTAAAAATACAAAAAAAAAAAAAAAAATAGAAAGATCAGCCAGGTGTGGTGGTGCATGCCTGTAATCCCAGGTACCTGAGAGGCTGAGGCAGGAGAATTGCTTGAACCTGGGAAGCGGTGGTTGCAGTGAGCTGAGACGGCACCACTACACTCCAGCCTGGGCGTCACAGTGAGACTCCGTCTAGAAAAAGAAAAGAGGGAATAGATATTTAAAAATGAAAAATTGCAAACTGGAGCTGTGCTTTTGTCTCAGAATTTATGTTCACAAACCCCTCTTGCTGTGCTGTGCCTGTCGTTGGCCCCAAGGTGCCCCTCAAAGCAGCTGTTTTGGTTCTGACCTGCTCCTGGCTATAATTGGAAGGTAGCCTGAGATGTCTCCCTTTATGTTTCCTTATTATGGAATGTTGTGTTACATTTTTGTTGTGTATAAATTTATTTCCTATACAAATGTTAGCCTACAAGTCCTGTACCAAAAGATCTCTATATATTCTATGAAATTTGGGCTGTAAAAATCCAGAAGCATTCTGCTGACAATTCTTTAATCAGGGAGAGCTTCCTCAGGGGGTGTGCCTTTCATTATGTATATTTAAAAATGAATTTTCAGGTCTCTGCTTCCCACGTGAATTTGTATAAATGTATGTAAAAATAAGAAGTAATGCTTTTTTCATTTTTTTCCTTAGAAATGGGCATATATTTTTTTAGGGCATAATATAAAAGATTGACTGGCTTGAGTTCCTTTGTCCTCTACAAGTCTAGAATGAGAAAAGCTAGAATTCCCTGGTAATATCCAAACTTATTAATGAATGGATATGTGCTATGCTAGCTACCAGGCAAGGTGCTTAAAAAGAGAAGTAGGGTTTAGTTTCTCTCACCTGTGGGTCCGTCAAGCTTTTCTCAGCCAATTCTCTTCCCTCCCTGGAAACTGTGATGTTTCATCTTCTCCTCCTTGCCTGGTGCCCACTGACAACACAGGGACTGATTCGGGTCTTCTCGCGTCTAGACACACTGAAAAGCCATTTTTGCTGCTTCTGCTGCCCAGCCACACAGGTAGAGGGGACTTTCCCGCAAGACTTGCTGCCTCCTGAGTGCTCCCTAGGGAAGACTCCTAATGTCCTCAGATCCACAAACCTGGGGAGGGGTTTGTCATCTCCGGTAGCCTCCCCAGACCAGGAATCAGCCCAGGGTAGAGGCCTCTCTCAGGAGCCCACTGCTGCCCGGCTCTCTCCCTTCTCTTTGGTCCTGCCTCTTCCCCAGCCCTGGTCTCCTTGGAGGGGTTGCGGAAGGGAATACCTGGAGCGGGGCAACCTGCCATCCACCTGCTCTTGCACCAATATCCTGAGTCTTAAAAGACTAAGCCCCCTGGAAACTCAAAACCAGTTCTCCTTCAAAAAGTTCAGCTCAGGCTGGGCGCGGTGGCTCACACCTGCAATCCCAGCCCTTTGGGAGGCTGATGCGGGCAGATCACCTGAGGTCAGGAGTTTGAGACCAGCCCGACCAACATGGTGAAACACCGTGTCTACTAAAAATACAAAAATTAGGTTGGGTGCAGTGGCTTATGCCTGTAATCTCAGAACTTTGGGAGGCTGAGGCAGGTGGATCACTTGAGGTCAGGAGTTCGAGATCAGCCTGACCAACATGGTAAAACCCTGTCTCTACTAAAAATATAAAAATTAGCTAGGCATGGTGGCATGTGCCTGTAATCCCAGCTACTTGGGAGGCTGAGACAGGAGAATGACTTGAACTCAGGAGGCGGAGGTTGCAGTGAGCCGTGATTGTACCATTGCACTCCAGCCTAGGCAATGAGAGCAAAACTTCATCTTGAAAAAAAACAAAATCTAGCTCTCACACGTCAAAAACTTTGGCTGTCCACACTATTCTCTTCCAACTTTTAAGAACACAGATAAAAAATGTAATCAAGTTAAAAAGCCTTATTAACCTTAAGGCTCGATGCCGGTGCCATTCCTAAGCTGGTATTTCTCATGAGTCTCCACCAAAGACAGAGGGCAGGAAGATCTGGACTTCTTGGGCTGAGTCATGCTTCGAGGACCCCTTCAGAGGGCGGTATATCGTTCCCTGTGTGGGGCTGCATTTTCCGTGACCGGCACTAGCCTGATGGTTTCTGCTTTTCTGATTGTTCACCTGCACTTGCCACAGCTGTGCTATGCCTCCACTCCTCTGTCTCGTGAGGGTACTCTGACCTTTCTGTCCTCTACCACATGTCATTGATGAGAGCCACAGGGGGTGGCCTCCTGGTGGTCCAGCCCAACTTCTGTTCTCTCTCGTTCCTGCTTCTCAACAACCTCCTGGAGCTTTTTCCTCTGGATGTAGGAGAAGGGCCCCACACACTGGATCACAGCCACGCTTGGAAAGGAGAAGTGACTGTTGGGGAGACAGCCCCTAGGAGAGTTGGGTCTTTGTTTTATTTTGTTTCTTTACAATACAGCCGTTTCATGTATGACCCCTTCCACCTAGACCCTTGCCTTCTCCCAGAGGTATGAGACAAGGAATACAAATGTCAGCTGCGACTCTGGAAGGCTGCAAGGAGCTAATGCTGACCATAGAAAAGCACTTTGAAACCTTAAACACCTTCGCTATTCCCCACCTTCTTTTATGTTCACATCTGCAAATAATAGGCACTCAATACAATTTTATGGCAAATCACAGAATTAGTTCTGCCTCGAATCCTTTGTGGAATGAAGTGTGAGCATAGGACAAGTGTGCAAACAAGCACCAACACCAGGATCTGTTTACTCTGGTGCAGTCCATGGCTACTTTATTCCTTTTCGTCTTTCAATAAATAGGCGTTGAACACCTATTATATGCCAGTTACTATTGTAGACAGACATGGCATCTATTCTTGCAAACAGACACTGAGGAGGCACATGAATAGACAGGATGTCAAATAATAATGAGAGCAGCCAGGGGACAGAGCAAGGTGCTCATGAGTGCTGGTCAGAGCTGCCTCCGTAGCTAGGCTGACAAGAAAGACACATGAGGTGGTTGCACTTGGGCACAGGCCTGAAGGATGGAAGGAGACCACCGTGGAAAAGTGGATGGAAGAGGAGATGGACCAATCATTTTCCACAATCAAGTCATATTTGAAATGCGCGTGGTCCCCATCTGATATCGCAGAGGTGCATGGGCACAGGAGGGTTCCTAATAGGCATCGCCAGCCCTCCATGCTGTCTCACTGTATTTCACGGGGCTGGCGGGTTCTGTCTGCGGTTCCCTCAGTTTCATCAGCACCACAGTGGCTTCCCACGTTCCAGGCTGCGCCAGGCTGAAATGCCAGTTCCTGATCCTGCAAAGAGCCATGGTGATGCTTCCTGTGTGTCAGTGAGCCGGGAGCCTTCCCCGCAGCTCCAGCCCTCACAGCCTCGGCCCTGGTTAACATGGGCAATTAAAGTGCTCAGGATTTTTCACTTGCAATATTCTGAATGCAAGTAAGTTGCTTTATGAAAGAATAGGAATCTGTTTCTTTCTGCCACTAGCTTCCGTGCACAGCCAGCGTTTTCATCAGCGGCCTTTGGGCAAGGCGTGCAGGGCGTGGGCTTACTGGAATATTGACGAAGGCAGACGTTGAGTATCTTTTGAAGAAAATGAAACTTAAGGAAAAAGTATGACTTGTGAAACTCGAGGCAACTCTGTGGACTGTGAACTTAGCAGGGAAACAACACATTGTTAATTTTCTTTCCTTATTTCTCTGTTTTCGTCTCTGATCCAGTTGGTCATGTCCATAGACCCAAAGAACGCATGCAGAGGAAGGAAATTCAAGTGTTTCCTTCCTGTCTGCTGCGTGGCCACCCACACCCTCTCTCTTCTCTTGGGCCACTTGTCCCTAATTTCTTTTCTTCATGGAGACCCCTGCTGGCATCCTCGGCAGCTCCACGGAGGCGAAAGGGCTATGAATGCGCTTCCTCCTCATAACTCTCTAGGCTTCCTGGTGAACATGGAGAAGAAACCATTTTCTTCATACATCAGTGGCTCAGGGATCTGTGAACCTCCCCACCTGCTGCCCTCACACCTGGAGTGATGCTGCCTGGTCATTAGGGAGCACTCTCTTCCCACCTGCCACCCTCATGCCTGGAGTAATGCTGCCTGGTCATTAGGGAGCACTCTCTTCCCACCTGC
>NW_012114488.1:10628770-10652321 GCF_000951035.1 Colobus angolensis palliatus
TGCCTGGTCATTAGGGAGCACTCTCTTCCCACCTGGGTGACAGCAGCTCTGACTCAACCTGGTGCTAGGTGATGGGCAACTGCAGTGCCAATGCCATGGGCTGGGTCAGATTTTCCTGTGCGTGAAGTTGGCTGTGTTTATCCAAATCTGGTAGGAATGGATCCTTCTAAAAAAATATGCTTTTGACTTCATGATTTTCCAGTGGCACTGAAGGCCCTGCACGCAGGGGGCTGCTAGCTGGGGCATGGGACACATGCAGCCCCACACAGTGGTCACTCGGGGTCCCGTGGACAGCCTGGCCCAACCTGAGTGGTCGTAATGTTTCTGACGGCCTTCACAACAATGTTGTATCATTCCAGCTCATGTATGGAATGTGTCCAGAATGCCAGGGCAAGAGAAATAATATTCCCTGCCCAGGTATCCCCTCTGCCTTTCTCAGAAGCAAACAAACAAATCTGAGTAGAGAAAAAGCACAACCCCTATGTTTGATCCTTGCCCGTATCCAGCCACTCCCCACACCATTATCAAATCTGACCGGCACTCGAGGACTCCTGCGTAATTTACAAGCATCTTGTTTTAGTTCTTTTGTTTTCTTCACCAACCACGTCATTCACAGTTTACTGAATGCCCGCCGCATGTGAGGCTGTGGACTGAATTCACTTCTTGTTGAATGCTATTGTGTGCCTGGCCAGGAGTTTTGTCCTCCAAACAACCTGCTGTGCAGGAGGTCTCATTTTAGAGACGAGGGGTCAGAAGCTCCAAGAGGCTGATTCACTTGCCCAAGGACACACAGCTTCTGGGAGAAGAGCTCAGATGGAAAGGAGACCCGTATGGCTCTAACAGGCACCATGGTTTAGTTCTTCATCTCTCATTCCAGCAAAACTGCACTGGAAACTTCTCAATCAAAGGATCCTGTCTCATTCTCATTCATTTCCCTGAATACATTTTGGGGACACACAGTGGAGTCGGGCCTGAGCAATTGCTTCTTGAGAAAAAAATGCATTCTTCTCTGAGCTCCTAGAGCCCACCATAGGTCCCAGCACTCAGAAGGAGGCACTAAAAGTGGTGTGCACTGGGTTGAGAGGGGATGTGAGGGAGTCAGAGGTGCTCCAGATGTCGGTCATCGGCAGGCAGGATGTTGGCACCACCAGGTTTCAAATATGAAGACAGCTTTGCCTTTTATTTCCTGTAGAGTGGATGCTTTTCAGGAAATGTATCCCTTTTGCTCTGCCATGGCCTTTTGAGATCATGCTATTTTTTCGTTCCAGACGAATAGCAAGGGTGGAGGACCAGCTCAAGTTGAGCGTGAGGGGCTGAGCAGCTCACACCCCATGGCTGGTGGTTAAACAGTGGGCGTCTGAGCACTTGCTGGTCTGAGGGCTCCTGGGGATCCTGGAGTGGGTCCAGCAGGTTGTGCAGAAACCACATAGGAATGGCTCTTCCCTCGGCCTCATGTGGGTTTCATGAGCCTCCTTTTATTCTCATCCTCTGGTCAATCTGCTCACAGTGCAAATAAGAATGAGTCTTGTTATGCAGGGTAACTTTAAGGTCTCATCGCCAATTCCAGTGAAGAACCCTAAACAGGTACCTTTGAGGACGCCCATGCAGGACCCATGTTTTCCCCCTTTTTACCTACTTCTGAGTGTGATGAAGCTAGGGACTTAACATACTTACTTTAAATGCATGTAGTGTATACATAGTGTATGTATAATTATATACAAGTATTACATATAAAATTTAAATATGTTTAATTACATATAAATAGTACATATGAAATTATATATAAAATAACATAATTTAACATATATATAACATATATATCATTCTCAGCCAGGAGTGGTGGCTCACGCCTGTAATCCCATCACTTTGGGAGGCCAGGGTGGGCAGATCACTTAAGGTTGGGAGTTTGAGACCAGCCTGGCCTATATGGTGAAACCCCATCTCTACTAAAAATGTGAAAAGTAGCTAGGCATGGTGGTGCACAGCTGTAGTCCCAGACACTTGGGGGGCTTCGGCAGGAGAACTGATTGAACCCAAGAGGTGGAGGTTGCAGTGAGCCAAGATGACATCACTGCACTCCAGCCTGGGCAACAGAGCGAGACTCCTCTGTCTCAAAAACAAACAAACAAAAAACTATATGTATATATATATACACACACACACACACACACACACATACATATGTCATTCTCATGTTAATAATATTCATGAAAGAAAAATGAGAAAATACAGACATATAAGCAGAGAAAATACAAGACTTCCCCTATTCTACCCACAGACCAACACATAAAACACCTTTGTGTATATTCTTTGGACTTTCTGCATAGTCATTTATACATTTATATTATTTCCATAAATCATGTTCAGTTGTTAAAAAACTGGCTTTTAAAAATCTTACATTATTGTGATTATCTTTCCATATCAATAAAACAGTTTTATGTCATCATTCTGATAGGTAATTGCAAATAATTTAACCAATCTGTTGTTGGCTTTTAGGCTGTTTCTAACAGCATTGTAACTAATATCCCTATGGCTAAATCCTGATAGGCATACTTCATTATTTTCTCAGGATGAAATCCAGGTAGATTAAGGGCTAGCATGTGCTTTTTTAAAATTATACTTTACGTTCTGGGGTACATGTGCAGAACGTGCAGGTTTGTTACATAGGCCATGGTGGTTTGCTGCACCCACCAACCTGTCATCTACCTTAGGTATTTCTCCTAATGCTATCCCTCCCCTAGTCCCCACCCCCGACAGGCCTCAGTATGTGATGTTACCCTCCCTGTGTCCATGTGTATTCATTGTTCAACTCCCACTTATAAGTGAGAACATAGCATGTGCTTTTTAATGAATCTTAATATGCTTCCATAAGTTTGTTTCTATAGTTAGTAAACTCCAAGCAACCCCTCTCTCACCCAGCCCAAGTTTTTTACATGTGACTGCAAAATCTATAGAAGTGCAACATATTTCCATTAGAAAACGAAATCCTTTTTGATGTAAAGTACACCTTCATTATAAAACAGAATTACCTTCAGTAGCTCTGAGGCTTAAAGATCTTTGCAGTGACCTGTGAAGTCATCCAAGGATAGCAGAGCCCAGCCTGTCTGACACGTCTTTGATGCTGAGCATTGGGTGGGATTGGGTGGAAAGTCTGATTTTTCTCGGGTTGGATGCTGTGCTCTAATTGCCAGTGGCTGGAAGCCTGGCTTGTTTTTCTCTTCCTGTCATCCAGTGCAGGGACACACAGGGAGAGTGTGAACATAGGGTGTGTCCAATCTAACGGCTAGGGTTTCCAAATTAACTGTAAACTCTAAGTCTTTAAAGGTCAATCGAACATTTTGTTCTTTTGTTTGACTTTTCCATTTAAAATAGAACTTTTGCCTCTGAGAATTTAGACATGGACACAAATACTATGGAAAAAGTCAAAACAGGATAGTTTTCTCGACACTAAAGGATGCATATGCATTTAGTTCTAGATTAATGTGGCTAAAGGGTGTTTGTTGCCAGGTAAGAAGGGATGGTTTACAGCTCCAAACAAGGATGGATGACTTCTTACTAGAACTGGCTTTATCAGTGAGCATCTCAGGTCCTGCCTTGGCTTGGGGCCTCACCTGCAGAAGAAATCAAAGATGGCACCATCAGCCACTGTTGCTGGTCCTTCACTCACTTCACCTTGCCAGGGTTGCTCTAGGTAGAAAGCAGCTGGAAAACTGGGGTCCCAGAGAGAGAAACAAGTACACTGCATATTTTCTGTTGAATAAGATTTTCTAAATTTTATTTTTAAGAAAACTGAAGATTTTTATGCAATTGTAAAAAATAATACAGAGCCTCATATACCCTTCATGCAGTTCTCCCCAAGGGCTGCATCTTGTATAACTACAGTCTGATATGACAATCAACATATTGGCATTGATATAATCCATTCACCATATTCAGATTTCCCAAATGTTTCTTGCACTCATTTGTGTGTATTTAGTTCTATGTGGTTTTATCACATGGGAAGCATTGTTTGACCACAACTGGCATAGTCAATATACAACACAATTCTATCACTAGTCTACATCCTGCTGACCTGAAACAGCCACAGCCAATGCTTTTATCTCCCATCATGATCCTCTGACAACCACTAATCTATTTTTTACTTCTCCCTCTCAATAGTTTGTTATTTCAAGAATGTTATTAAAATGATCATACACTGTGTAGTCTTTTGAGATTGGCTTTCTATACTCAGCATAATTCCCTGGAGAGTGATCCAAGTTGTGTGTTTGTGGCTGAGTACTATTTAATGGTGTGGACATACAAGTCTGTTTAGCCATTCACCCATTGAAAAATATTTGGGCCATTTCCAGTGTTTTTTATTATTACAAGAAACGCTGCTATGAACATTTGTGTATAGGTTTCTGCATAAACATAAGCCTTTATTTCTCTGGCATAGCTGTCCAGGAGTGGAATTACTGGGTATTAAGGTAAGTGCGTGGTTTGTTTCATAAGAAACTATTTTCCAGAGTGGCTGTATCATTTTACATTCCCACCAGCAGTGTACAAGTGATCTAGTTTCTCTTTACCCCACCAACATTTGGTGTTATTGCTAGTGTTTTTTATTTTTTCTATTGTGACAGGTGTATAGTGATATCTCACTGAGGCTTTAATCTGCATTTACTAATGGCTGATGGTGTTAAAGTTCTTCTCATGTGCTTATTTGCGATTTATCCTCTTCTTTGGCCCATTTCATTTTTTCTATTAAATTTTGAGAATTCATTATAGGGTCTAGATTCAGGATCTTGGTGAACATGAGGTGTGCCAACATTTCCTCTCAGTTTGTAGCTTGCCTCTTCAATCTCTTCAGAGACTTTTGCATAGCACATGCTTTTAACTTCGACATGGTGCAGCTTATCAATTTTCTCTTTAATGAATCATGCCTTTGGTGTCCAATCTAAGAACTGTGCCTGGCCCTGGGTCCCAAAGATCTTCTCCTATGCTTTCTTCTAAATGTTTTCTAATAACTTTTATGTTTTACATTTAAGTTTGATCCATTTTGGGTCAATTTCCACATAAGGTGTGAGGATTTGGTTGAGGTCCTTTTTGCATAAGGATGCTTGGATAGGATTTTTGTTTCAGGGAAATCTTTGCCTCTTTACTACAGGATGCTGGCCCACCCCTGCCCCCACCACTAGTATTCTCTGGTGTTTGTCGTGCTATGGGAGATCTTCTATGCAACATGGAAACCATGAATTCTACCACAGAGGGAGATCTTCTGTCCCCCTATGAAACTGCGAATTGTAGCACAGAGGGAGATCTTCTATGCAACATGGAGACCATGAATTGTACCACAGAGGCAAATGTTCTGTCAAACATGGAAACCAGGAACTGTACACACAGAGAGAGATCTTCTATCCAACATGGAAACAACGAGTTATACCCACAGAGGGAGATCTTCTATCCAATTCAGGTGTTCCTTGTGTGATAGCATACTCTGTATCTAGAACTAGCTAAAGTTTTGTGATGTCATTATTGTTATTGTTGTTGTAGAGGTGAGGTCTTGCTATGTTGCCCAGGCTGGTCTTGAACCCTGGGCCTCAAGCAATCCTCCTGCCTTTGTTTCCCAATGTGTTGGGATTACAGGCAAAAGCTGGTCTTATTCTTTCTAAAGCTGAAGTTTGAGAACTAAAAATCACTTTCAAGGGTAGAATGCATTTTATATTTTCTCTGAAAAATGAATTGGCACAAATTTCCAGTTAAATTTGTGCAATTTTCTTTAAAGAAAAAACGCAGTTAATTTTAAAGTAGTAATAGTTATATAGTAGGAGTATAATCCCAAATTGTGTAATTGTTTCCATTGAGATAATTTTGTAAAAGCATCCTAACCAGCAATGGATCCTCTTGTTAAGAAGGCCCCAGTACAAGCTCTCTTTATGAAGGACTCACATGCTCTGACTGTTCCGTCGCCTCCCAACCACAGCCAGGAGCCTTCTCTGGCTGCCACAGAACTAAGGAGGGGGCACCACTGTAGCCCAGCCTGTCTTAGCATTGCTCAGGGCCCTGTCCCAAAATATTTGTGAGCCAATGTATCTACATATCTATGGTGCTATCAATGGTACACATATCTCTCTAGCAGGACTTTGTCATCTACCATGATGTGGTCACTCCTCTGAACACCTGGAATAGGCCTAGTTCTCTTTCTATCTAGACACACACAGAGTTTTGTCTTAAGAAATTGTCTGTACTTTGAAAGTCTATTTCCCAGGGATAGTTATGCTTAATACTTGTCAGTAACTATGTTGATAAAAGCAAACTCTTTGCTTCTGTAATACTTTTGTCTAACCATGTAAAAAGACACATCGTGTTTGTGACATCCTAATTAGGAGCAAAGGCCATTTTCGTTTGCATTGTTCATCTCTGCTCCCATCTCACTGAGCTTTAGCGAAGCATCTTGGTTTCCTTTCTCCACCTTAGAGTGCTTTATTAATAGTACCCGTTTCAGTGGGCTAGGGTGTTTCCCTATTTTGTTGCCTGGAAGGTGTCTACTTTGACCTACATTAATCTCAGGGCTTGGAGGTAAAGTCATCCTCTGTGTAGACTTTGGGATTCGCTGGGATCCTTGTTTCACAATGTGGAGTCATGGAGGGGAGGGAAGTCCCGGAAGGTGGCTTAGGCTCTCTTTGCATGCAGCCCTGAGAGAACCCTTTTGTTAGCCACTCAGTGGACTCAACCGAAGGTTTCCAAGATTGATGAAACATCTGCAAGCAGACCTGTCTATGTATGGACAGCGCTATCCGCGGGGCACTTTTTTTCCGACTCTGACTCACATGTGGAGCTCATGGGGATGGTCTGGGTTACTTAAGGTTAACCTTTACATTCTCATAACCTCCCATATGCTTTTTCAGAATGCCACCCTGAGGAGTTTTACTATTATTGAAAAAGGGAGTCATTGTTTGACCAGTTGGAGACCAAACAGATTGTCCTAGTTTTCTTGAAAAAAGGAAATGAGTCACTTTCCATATGAATATCTCAACTATCAAAATATTAAACATCCCTTTGTTTACTGTTTTGCTTCTTAACTTTAAGACACATAACCTCGGCCAAGTAGCACCAGCAAGAACCGTCTGCTGTGTACCTCAGCTGTGCTTGTACCACTTTGTCTAAGAGAAGCGGACAGCAAGGGAAGGTCTGGCTTTGTTGGGGTGACCCTGCTCACTCATTAGACTCTGTGTGCAGCCCAGTGGTTGGGCTTGGCCACAGGAGTCCTGCTGCCTTGGGATACTCTGATGGCAATCAAGACCAAACTTACTCAATGATATTGGAAATTGCATATCTTTTTCTTAGTCTCAGCCTTCCCATCTCAGTTGATGGAGATCCCATGCTTTCTGTTGCACAGCCCAAAAATATTGAGGTTGTCTTTGACTCCTTTCTCTCACACGCAATATCTGATCTATTCAGAAAATCCTACTGGCCCAGTAATCTTCAAGATACATCTAGAATCCTCTCACATCTCATGATTTCCACGTCTGCCTAGCCTGATTTATCCCACCGACGTCATGCACCCGACTTGCTCCTCTCAACTGTCCCCTCAGCTTCTACCCTGCAGTCTAATCCCAGCAGTGGCAGGAGCAATCCATTCATGACATTAGTTGGATTTCACTCCTCAGCTCAGAGCTCATCAGTGCTCCCTGTCTCTCTCAAAGGGAAAGCCAGTCTCTTTCAAGGGCCCACAAGGCCCTACGTGGTGTAGCCCTGCCCTTCTTCACCCACTTCCTGCAATTCTGCCCTGGACTCACTGTGATGGCAGCGGGTTTCCATGCTCATGCTGGAACGCACCAAGCCCTCTCTCATCACAGACCATTGCACAGGATCTCTCTTTGCTTGGAACAGCCTCTTTCCCGGTATCACTGCCTCACCCCTTTCGATCTGTGCCCAAATGCTACCCTTCTTCATGAGCTTAGCTGGCCCAGCCTATGTAAATGTCAGCCTGTATCCCCAGCACTCCTGATCCTTCTTCTCCTGTTCTTTTATCCATCGCATGTATCATCTTCTAACACACCCAATGATTCTAAAATTTATGATGTTATTGTTTATTATCTGGCCTTACTGCCTCTAGAAAGTAAATTCCACAAGGGCGGGGATCATTGTCATTTTTGTTCCCTGATATCCCTGCCTATGTATTTGATAAATATTTACTGAATAAATAAACCACCACCTCCAACAAGAACAGGTTGTTTTCTCTGTGCTCTTCAAACTGGCCATCCAAGATGCACATTCCTCCAAAGTGAAGTTTGTTTCTATCCAGTCTACCGACAGCTGAAACCTAGTGACCCTGGCTTTGAACTCCCAGTTGTTGGAGATAATCCAGAACACAGTCAGGGGTACGGCTGGCACTGGGGAAATTTGTAATCCTGTGCTGCTTTGGTACACAGACCTGAAGGCCAGTAGGTGGGTCATTCAGCCCTTCCATCCCTCGACAAGTTACCCCTGTTTCCAGGGCCTGGGTGCACATCAGGAGGATGAGTCAAGACCTTTGGAGCCATGACAAAATGAGTCTTTAGAATATTTTCACATTTTTGTGAGCACTTAAGATTCCTTCCTCCAAGCAAATTTTGGAGGAGATCACACTGAGATCGGAGAGGGTGCTATTTGTGTCATAAGAATGAATTTATTTAACTACTATTTATTATCTACTGTGGTCCAGGAATGTATAATGGAGATACAGTGGTAGAAGATAAAATCCCTAACCTATGGAATATAGTCTAGTGTGTTATTCAGAGTGAAGCAAGTAAATGAACAAATAATAGTATTTCTGGAAAAAATTAGAAAGTTTGAGGTAGAAAGATACCAGGGAGGTATGGGCACAGGAAAAGCAGTGAAAACATCACAATTTTCTTATTAATTTCAAAATAGAAGAGTTAAGTATGGCTCATTGCTGACTTTTATATTTGTCCTGAAATGTACAGTAAGCAGGCATGTGTGTGTGTGTGTGTAAGCCCAGTCTTAGAAGATAAGCATCTTGATTGTCACTCAAAGTATTTATGCCACAGTATAAGACCAATGGTCTCATTCTTAAAGATAACTGGATCATTTTACTACAACCTATTTCCTTCTCCAGATTAACAAAGTACTACTCATGTAGAAGATGATCGGCTTAAATTTTTGAAAGGAGTAAGGGCAAGAACTCCCGAGTGAAGGTAGTTCACTAAACGCTAAATGTATGTCCTTGATCTTGGTTTGTAGTTTTGATCAGGGGTCTGTAAAGGACCAGCAGAAATTTTTTAGTAATTATGGACCATACAGTTACTATTGTAAACATTCAGCTCTGCCATTATACAACAAAAGCAACCACAGAAATGTATCCAAAAAAATTTGTAACCAGTTAAGTGTGGCTGCATTTAAATACAACTTTCTTTTTTTTTTGAGACGGAGTCTCACTCTGTCGCCCAGGCTGGAGTGCAGTGGCCGGATCTCAGCTCACTGAAAGCTCCGCCTCCCAGGTGCACGCCATTCTCCTGCCTCAGCCTCCCGAGTAGCTGGGACTACAGGCGCCCGCCACGTCACCCGGCTAGATTTTTGTATTTTTTAGTAGAGACGGGGTTTCACCATGTTAGCCAGGATAGTCTCGATCTCCTGACCTCGTGATCCACCTGTCTCGGCCTCCCAAAGTGCTGGGATTACAGGCTTGAGCCACCGCGCCCGGCTAAATATAACTTTCTTTGTACAACAGGCAGAAAGGAAACAGTAGTTTGCTGACCAGAGTATAGTAGTGATTTAGGGTGACTAGAATATATCTAACAATATGAAATGGCATAAGGCATACCCCCCCAAATAAAATTAGAGACTCTAAGGCATATGAAGGGTGGGCACCAGGGAGCTATCTTCTTTAACAGAATGCACCTGAAAATTATCAAGAAGGGCACGTTCTGCTTCCATCTGACTTCTACGGGAACTTTGCATTTGCTTTCATGTGCACAATAAAGTTCAGAGGAAGTTGGGAGGATCAGAATAAAGAGCAAATAAATAATTATAGCTCTTAAAACAGGACTGCAAAAGATAAGTTAGAACGGTTTGCTTGGGTTGGCAAACTGCAAGTCCCATCCAGGCCGCAGCCTATTTCTTCACAGGCCACAAGCTCAGAATGTTTTTTATATGCTCCAAGGGCTGTGAATGGAAAAAGAAAGGGAAGGAGGAAGAGGAGGAAGAACAAGAACAAGAAAGAGGATACAGCAGATACTTTAGGTGCCATGTAAAGCTTAAACGTTTCACTACTTGACCTTAACAGAAAAAGTTTGTTGACTCCAGGCTAGAGAGTGGAAAGATTGGGCGGATAGGAGAAACGTGGTCTGTGGAATACCAAGATCTTGCTATTAACTAAGGCACAAGGTTATCCCCTAGATGGAGATGGGCCTGGGGCAGCTCAGCCATGAGTACATATGCACATGGCATGTAGTGCCTTCATGCCCAGTCCCCATGTGCTGGGCCCAGTGAGGCCACACAGAGTGCCCTGCCCCAAGAGACAGTGCATACATTCCTATTTTTGATGGGTAGACATCATATTTGTAATGGGAAATGGTGATGGGACAAGGACCTGATGATCCATTTGCCATCTCGGAAGAATTCCGCGAAGGCATGAAACCGGCTTGGCTTGTTGACAAAGCCAAAAGGAAGAGAAAGATTTAATCATTACATGGGTAAGTGTGGAAGATTCAGGACCTCTTTTATCTTCTCTATATTTATTCAAGAATAGAATCAGCTTTTACGCCCTGACAATGTACTGAGTCTGTGGGTGCAAAGCCCTCCCCAGAAAAATGGGATTTGCATTTATGCTTTTGCCATTTGGTGAGAGCAGATTTCCCATCATCTGCCATTAAAAACAGTCTTCTGTAGCTCATGACCAGGTCGCAAACACATCCTCAAAGACAATCTGAAAGTTTT
Organism: Colobus angolensis palliatus; assembly: GCF_000951035.1. NCBI lineage: Eukaryota > Metazoa > Chordata > Mammalia > Primates > Cercopithecidae > Colobus > Colobus angolensis. Next base: position 10,639,688 of record NW_012114488.1, read on the forward strand.
TGTCATTTGCTAGTAGTCCACACTGACACCCCTGAGAGGAAGAGGGCTTCGCCTGCTCCTGCTCCAGAGACGAAATGTGTGCAGGAGAAATGAGGTGGGCATTTTTCTTGGAAATGTTTCTAATATCTGAAAACATAGCCAAATTGGTTTCAAGAATGTCAACGAATGTGCTTGATGTGCTACTATAGGCACACACACAAAACGGCAATATCAAAATCTGCTTTTAAAAGGCAATAACTTAGGTACAAAAATCAGTTTGTCATTCAAGCAATTCTGTGAAAATAGTTGTAAATCTCAGTTGAACTACTGGCTGCTTAAATAATTATTGTTTGGAGAGAAGGATTTCTGGCACAACTTTACAATCATTTTAAGTACCCATAGCATTAAATCTCAATTCAGTATAAATTAAATGGTGGTTTACTGTATATTCTGGCTTGAAAATAAGGCAAGTATAATGTTAACTTTCTTCAAAGTCTGAAAACATGTTATATTTACATTACCCATATTTTCAAACACTGTTGATAATTTCAGAATACACTCTAGAGAGGGAGGGCACATATGAAAACTCATTGTACTTTCCACTCAATTTTGCTGTGAACCTGACTCTTAAAAAATAAAGTCTATTAAAACAAAACAAAACAGCCATATTTGCTGTAACCTTCTAGAGAATTCTATACATGACTAGACCATTGTGGTTAAAAAATTCCTGCAGTTTTTAAACGAGATATCACATTTACTCTCTATATTTTTTATATCACCCTGGAATTGTTGAGTTACAGAATTATTTTCCCTTCTGGAATATTAAGGGAATTGATTTGAGTGGACGTCCCGTGTTTATCAACCATTTGTGGGAGATAAGACAGCGCGGCAGTGGCTGGAACCACAGGGCAGCAGGAGGAACAGGGGGTCTGGGCCCTGCACTCAGGGCCTCAGCAAGAAAAGAGGGAATCAGAGGCGATCCAGCGTCACCGGCTCAGAGAACCCGTGAGGGACTCTGGGATGCAGAAGAGGAGGTGGCGGCTAAGCTGGGCCTGCAGGACGAGGTGATTATGACGCAGGTGGCGTTGGGGAAAGCCTGGCCTGGGGTGCTCCTCGGGTCCGGACTCACCACTGCCCAGCCTCCAGCGGGCTCCGCCGCACAAAGCACCCGGCTGCCATTTTTTCTTCTTTTACTTTATTCAGTTAATGTCCTCTATTGACCGTTTTAGGAAGCTCGATAGCATACTGATCTGCCCTGGTAGAGGCCAACGTCTTTTCCCTAAATTTGCCCTGCTTCTGACTTAGAAGTAAAGTACCCATTTCGGCACCCCTGAGGAGCGGGGCATTTGCGGGGTGCCTGGAGTGCACAATTTTCCCACCATTTTATCTCCCTGATTCTTTCCCCTGCAGGATCCCAACCTTGTCCAGCTTAGCTCCCAAGTGTCCTGGATGATGGAGGTGATGTGCGCCCTCTAGTCCGGGGTTGAGTCCTAATTGCTCTAAGTCAGCTGTGGCCGTGCTCTTGGTGCAGTGAATGCAGTGTGGGCCTGTGATTCAGCCCTGGCCTCGGAGCAGGAAGAGATGTCCGCTGGGGGCACCTAGGGAAGGGTTTTCTTTAAACTGCAAAGAGATTCAGGAGCGGTGAACCTCCCTCTTGCTCCCTGGGTCTGCGTGTGGGAGGGAGTGAGTTTGGAGCTGGCAACGACTGCTCCCTGTTGCCACGGTGGAAGGAAATCCAAAGGAATTTCGGAAAAGCTGACCTGGAGCTCTGACATGTTTGAGCTGCTGAGGTGACCAATCCTGGAACTACCCAACCCCAACAGGTCTTAGGAGAAACCTGGAATTCCAGCCATCTAAGCCACTTTTCATTGGGTATTCTGCTGCCTCCAGCACAGAAAACCCCATTGGCACCGGGCCTGCATGAGGGAGAGCGAGCTAGGTATGGTGGAGTGGGAGGTGGTCCATGGTGGGTGAGCAGATGGTGTGATGTTTCATTTGCTCTAATGACAATAAGGGTGGCCCTTATCCCACAGAGCCAGTGTGACCACCACATAAAAGAGACAGAATTGTTGGTCATTGCTGAAGACCAAAAGGAATCCGGTTTTTGTTTTGTTTTATTTCTTTTTACCGTCTTTTGACCCAGAGCCATGCAGCAGCACAATCAATCAATAAATGAAATAAATGAAAGTTTAGTATGCGTGCGGAGCTGGCTCCAAGCGGGAGAAGACGGCAAAGGAGAGGAGCGGTGCCGTTTTCTTTGCTCCTTTGTCATTAGCTCTTGTCATTTGTCATGCTGTGTTGTGCCATAAGACATAGCAGCCATAAGGGCTGACCTTAATGCCATCTCATAAATGACCTTCATTTATGATATGACAAACTCACTGAAATATTGGCAGAAGAAAACTGAAATGGGCAAATCTTCCTGCATTTTGGCAATCACTTGGTTTGGGAAAGGAAGAACTGCTCTAGGATAGTCCGGTCCTGAATCTGAGTTCTTATTGACCCAGTTATAGCAGAGAAGAACGTGTGGCATCGAACTTAGAATTAGGTCATGAAGTTTCATGATGCTGACAGACATTTTACCTTTTGGTACTGGCAGGTTTTGCAGAAATATGTTTGGATCAACAGATTGCAAATTAGGAACTGGCATCAGTTCTGACAATTGCTGACAACATTTTAAACGAATATTTAAAATGGAATCATTACACACACTGAAATTAATGTTCCCATAGCAATGTTAACACGGCCACCTTGTGCCAATGCAATTACTCATTGATTGCTGTTGCTTACATCTAAATTTAAAGTGCAGTATCTAGACCTAATGACATGGTTGAAGTTAGTATTTTGAGGAATACCTCCATATCAAAGTTTCTTTTCTGGTGGATTCATAACACTTTAGACTCAGACTTTGGTTGTCTCAGAAGCATAACCAAAAGGAAGTAAAAGCAATAATCATTAAAATGCCAAAGTTGGTCCTACATTTGAAGCCTGGAGTTGAAATATCCTGAGTGATGTGTCAGAAAAAGCAGGAAAGTAAAGAAGCCTTGAGGTGTGCACATACATGGCCATGATTTTGTAGCCATTCTCTTGGCTCTTTGGAAAGAAAAAGCATAGGACCTTGGACCAAGGTCAAATGACACAGCATTGTGTGGTTCTGATTTTGTGTGCAATGCCCAGGGGTGCTCACAGTGTCCACTAGGTCTTTACCAGCTCATCTGGTCACTGGAAACAGAGAGCAAGGAAGACAGTAATGCAGAGACCCCGCTCCACTCCCAGGAGAGGTGGAACCTACTCCTTCCCCTGTCCGGTTGTGTTACTGCTTCTCTGGTGCAGAGGGACCGTGGGCTGCATTGTGGCATGTGACAGCAGGTATAACAGCCACCCCCTCCACACACACTGTGGCCCTCCATGATCTGTAACTGTTCATTGTAGCATTTGTGTGGAGTATGTGGTCTGTATCAGGTTTTAATATTTTATTTTAATTTTTGGTCTTAAGTTCAAATTACTTCTGTTCAATTTTTTAAAAATCCTTACAATTTGAGGAAGGGGACCCTGTCACAGCCTTCAGTTGCCTTGTTCCCCAGCATCAGCCTTGAACTTGTCTAATCTCATATTTGGACAGGGCCAATGAGCCAGATTATCATACTTCTAGTTGTACACAAGCAGTTTGATGACACATTTTCCATTCATGAAAGAAAATTGGTTTTGAACACACTCTAATTGCACGTTTGCAAGTTAGAGCTCCATGCATGCTATTTGTTGGAAGCCCCCTTTGGGTTAATTACAAAGTGCCTAAATGCTATTTGATGATTTTGGAAGTGAAATGTGCATGGGACAGTGTTTCTGTGTCTTGAAACCAGCGGAATAGCATCCCATCTTCTAAATTTCACTTTTGCTCTAGAAACATCCTGTACCATATCTGCCATTCAAACAGACCAGCTGTGAGAGTAATTGGGAGAGAATATGGGACCAGAATGCCCTTTCCAGTTTTAAGTTTCTGGTCTTAAACATACTTAAAGATACCCCACACTTCTGTGACTACCTGTTCTGCACATCTTTGCCCATGTGTGACACCTTCATTGATGAGATGACAAACTCACTGAAGTATAGACAGAAGGAAACTGAAATGGGCAAATCTTCCTGCATTTTGGCAATCACTTGGTTTCGGAAAGGAAGAACTGCCCAAGGATGGTTCACGTAGCTCATCCACTTTTTCTAGAGTGACCCGTTCTGTCTGAGTTGGTGACAACATCCCTGGACATTTTCATTGTTCCCTCCCCTTGACATCTTCATACAGCTGTTGCATGTTTCCCCTGAGTGGTTGTGTCTTTGTTTGGGCATCTGTTCTGCGGCTGGGAAAAGTCTCCATGGGATAATATGAGGGACAACTTGGTGGGTATCCATAAACCTTGTGAAGAGGAACAATGTCATCACAGGCGAACCCCTGGAATTATGTTTAAGAAATGTGCTCATAACTCCCAATGAAGCTACACTTTGGTACATTAACCCTATAAGTCTTGGAGGGCAACTTTAAGTTGTGGGTGTGCCCAAGAGGAAATGTCCATGTGTCTTCTAAGTTAGGTTAGCTCATTGGTGACATCATAAGCTCACCATCACCTAGGCAATGGAACGTGTTGCTATGGGAACTGCAAAGCTGTATGATAACACAGCTTCAAAATGTTGACAGTTGGAAACGTTCCCTTTTTACCGTACTGCAAGCCAAAGGAGGTGTATATGTAGGGGTGGCTGTTTTGATTAAAATATTAGTATTTAAAGTTTGTTAAGATAAACTATTTGGAGACAAATAATTTGTGACACTTAAGATATTTAGAATATTGAATTTTTTGGAAAAACATTACCCTTTAGCTGCATTCAAGAAACCCTTATGCCCTGGAACTTGTGCAGGCCGCATGAAGTCAGAGTTGTTAGGAGAAAAATATAAAATCTCTTCGCAATCAAACTGCAAGAACCATAGATTTACTGGATGGCTTGTCTCCCACATGTGTGACCTTGACTTTGTGGCACTGATGATTGGTTTATGCACATGTCTTTGCTGTAATTCTTTCAGCCATCACTGCCCATCTCCTGAGAACTCCTGGTTTTACCCCACAGGTCACTGAATCATGAGAGTCTCCTTTTATGAAACTGTGACCCAAGCCACATGCCATGTCCCCCCATGTGTGTTTCCATGTTCATACATACATAGATGTGTGTGTGAAGTCAGGTCCGTAAACGTCAGTCCTGCATCCGTGGATTCAAGCAACCTCGGACTGAGAATATTAAAATAATAATAATAATAACAATACAACAATAAAAATAATACAAACTTTAAAATATAGTGTCACATTTATTTACATAGCATTTACATTGTGTTAGATATTGTAAGTAATCTAGAGATGATTCACAGTACACAGGAGGATGTGTGTAGGCTATATGCAAACACTACACCATTTTATATCAGGGACTTGAACATCTGAGTATCTGTAGGAGGTCCTGGAACTCCCATGAACACTTAGGGGTGACTCTGTGTGTGTGCGTGTGTGTGTGTGTGTGTGTGTGTGTGTACAAGTTGAGTGTCCTTATTCAACATGCTTCAGACCAGAAGTGTCTAGGATTTTGGAATTTTTCAAATTTTACAGTATTTGCATATACATAATGAAATGTATTGGGGATGGGATCCAAGTCTAAACATAACCCTTATTTATGTTTCAGGTATATTTCCTGCACATAGCCTGAGGTAGTTTTATGTAATATTTTAGATAATCTTGCACACCCATCACATGAGGTCAGGTGTGGAATTCTCTACTTGCAGCTTTGTAACAGCGCTCAAAATGTTTCAGATTTTAGAGCATTTTGAACTTTCAAATTAGAGATGTTCAACCCATATATGTATGTGTACATATTTATACAGGTGATTCTTGTTATTTGAGGTAGTTGTTTTATAAAGTTGTCATGTACACGGCATTAGCCAATACTAAACAGTTGCTTGTACTGGACATACAGGGTTGGCTTTCTGTGACCCTCTGGTCACATTTATCCACTGAGTAATACATAGCCTTACTTTTTGTGTATTTCTATTTAAAGGCATGTTATTTAATTTATGTTGTTGGTTCATTAACATCAAACTCACCACCAACAGCCCTAACACTCAAGCCTGAACACAATTCCTCTAACATCTGTTTTCTCCATAAGGCACATCGCAGCAGTCTCATGACTGGCAACACTAGACAGCACTTCAGCACTGTGCTTGGGGCCATTGTAGGCTGAAAAATCAACCACGAAAGGCATGAAAATGCAAAAACTGTAGCAGTGTGTAGACTGCAGAAGGGACACATTTACAGCATGGCCTGAAACAAGAAGGTGGAGCATTGCCTTGTCCACCCTCAGCGGGGAACACTCCCATCGAGACTGGGACTCTTTCCCTCTCTGCACACACTCAGAAACAAGCACAACACTGCGGGTGTTAATGTGGGAGTTACTGATACGTTTTGTGAGTAGATGCCTTCACAAATGTGAGCCATAATCAGTGAGGTCAACTGAATGCCTGTGTGTATATATATATATGTAAATATATGTGTGTGTGTGTGTGTGTGTGTGTGTGTAGATAGATGATAGATGGATAGATAGATGATAGAGAGAGAGGTAGATAGATAGATGATAGGTTATAGACAGATGATAGATAGATAGATAGATAGATAGATAGATAGATAGATAGATAGATATTTAAACTTCCCTCTCTATAGATTCTTCATATCCACCTGAAGATCTGGTAGTTAACAGAAGGTGAAGGGCAGTCGTCTCCCAGAGGAAAATGCTTACTTCCTGGCGCTCAAAAGCTTCCTCCAGAAAGCACCACGGAAATGAGCACCCTCTGCTAGGTCTTTTGGGTGTTGGCTCTGTGCCCCTCTGGTACATGTCTTCAGGTGCTTCAGTCCCTCTTGGAGGTAGGCCTGGAAGGCCAGCTAAGGGTCTTGGACACAGAGATGCCTGGGGGCAGTTCTTGGGACCTGGTGGGCCATCCACACCCACTGAACGACTGAAATGCAGAAACGCTGATGTCAGGGAATGGAAGTGGGGCCAAGCCTCGTGTTGAAGGGTGTGCTGCCCTTTTCGGTGGCTTATCCTTCTCTGTTTCCGTGGCTGCCCCAGCGACAGTGTGGATGGGAGTTACTGGATTAGCAGTGAGGAGTCACCTTTCAAGACCTGTCTGTATGACCAGATGGAAGTTGAGTTTCAATTTCTTCATCGATAGAATGACGTAAGTACATAATTTGGGGGAATTCTATGGCTCTGAGCTTCTTTATTTAAAATTTGTTTTCTAATTTTGTAATTTTGAGAAACTCATTTGGAGTTTTGTAACGTCTTTGTGTGCATTTTAGGAATGCTGCCCTTTGCGTAACTCTTCACAGAACAACGCAATAAATCGTTTTTCGTGTTCTCTATTACTAGTATTAATAAAAAGCATTATTTTGGAGAAGAGTTTGTCAATTACTCACGTTGATATTTTGGCTCTTTAAAGTTATGATAATTTTTGAGTTGTATTATTAGGTTGGTACAAAAGTAATAGCAAAAACCGCAATTACTTTTGCACCAAACTAAAAACAGCATTGTGATTCTTAGAAATTCTGTTGTAGCATCAGGATTAGTCAGGCTGTTTGTGTGTGTGTGTGTGTATGTGTGTGGTGGTTTTTTTTTTGTACCTGTAAAGGTATAGACTGTTAGCTGCCACTTGGGAGCATGGGCCGTGTGCTGGGCACTGTATTAAATACGCACTACGCCAGTCCCAGTGCTTACCAGTCCCCTCATATCCCTGACGGTGCATATCAGAATCCTCATTGTTCAGATGCTGAACAATGGCTTAGACTAGCTGTGATGAAGCTGAGCTGCGAGTCAAACCCAGGTGGGCTTGATTCCAAAGTCAACATTCTTTCTCATTGGCTTTGCAAAGTACAACACTCTAAATACACATCAGATTTTATTCACATACTTTGGAAATTTTGTTTGCATTTTTAACTCCAGTTTAGTTATAGGATTTTATAGTATATTGAGGGTGGGGTGGCAATGGAGAAATTGAGGAAGTACATTCATTTTACTAGGAGCTAAAGCTTTATCCCCTTTGTAGAACTAAATTAGACTTTAAAAAAATCTCTTGCTTTTAACACCCCCAAGATGTTATTAAAAGAAACCTTCAAATATAGTTTTTATTCTGGCAGTATTGTTTTTAAACTGGCACGACACTATATATACGAGTTGCCTTGTGAATCTTCCAAACAGAAAGCACTGTACTTAGCAGATTTGTCAGCAATTTATTTAGATGCGGTTTGACTATCTGATGAGCCATCACAACATTCCCATCTGTTCGTCAGGGAGGGAGTTGGAATGTAAACAGACCCAGGCACTGTTTTCTGACTGCCTGAGTTTTCTGGCCATCTTGTCTACCTTGTCACCAGCGTCCTATTCATTAAAGCCTCAGCGGTCTCTTGAGTCCTGCTTAACACTGGTCGGCCCCATCTCTATGTCTCCACCCCCAGATATGATTATTCTATGTCATCACATTGCACCATTCATGCCACATGTGTTTATTGAGCATCTAGTTTATGCCAGGCATTATTCTAGGCATTGGGGATACAACAAAGAACAAACTAGAGTAAAAGCCCTGAGCCTTGCATTCTAGAGGAGAAAAGAGAAAATAAACAAGATGCATCCGTTTCAAAAAATACGTTGAAAGTGATGGGGGCAGGTGTTTGACGTGCGAGCAAGCCTTATAGAGACTTAAGGAGAGGGCATTGTAGACAGAAGGAAGGAAGGAAGGGCAAACGAGCCCTTTGGAGAAGAAGTTTGGGTTTGGTGGAACAGCAATGAGTTGGGGTGGTAGGAGAGAAGCCAGTGAGGGGAGATTTGTCAAGGTGGGCTTGGGAGATGAGCACCCATAGGCCATGAAAGGCTGGTCTAAGGCATTTGGCTATGAGCTGAGAAGCCAGAAGAGGGACTGTCCCCACGCTTGGAAGCTCTTGTGCAAGGCCAGAGGAGCAGGTGAGAAGCTGCCTGCTGGCCTGGCACCACCCGGGGAGGAGCAATCTGCTTTCTGATGCTTCCACCTGGAACCAATGGGGTGGCCCGTTACATCCCTCAAACCCTGCTATAAATGCCTTAATGTCACTCCCAGCCACCTCTGTGACATATCAGGCCATTGCTTCAATTGTTATCCTGCAGCCATAATATACACAAAACCAGGAAGCCATTTTCTATTGTATCTCCTATTTGCCCTAAGCTACTGTGTCCAAGTCCAACGGACAGCCACTAACAAGGCGAGCAATATAAAATTGTGCTATAACTTTGTACAATTTCTTATCTAAGTCCCTCCCATTGCCAGCTCCAGACCTGCCCACAGAGTACTCAAAACCCAAGGTAACTTCGCAGTCTCTCTCTTTCCCTCCTTTCTTCCTGTGTGTGGCACAGCCCCAGCCAGGGGCCCTGGGAGTGTGTAAACTCAGGCTCTTCAAAGTCCACAGTGCAGTTCCTTTTCCCTGGACTGATGTGGTGCCTTCAATTCCTCTCAAATTGGATTAAACGAAGTTTGACTTTTGTGCTCCATTTTTTTTTTTTTCAACATTGCAATGAATTACCAAGACACAGCTTTCTACAGAGAAGCAACTTTCTCCAGACCTTCACTGCCATTTTGGACACACAACCCCAAACCCAAAATGTGTCCACGGGATCAACCCACAATGCAAACAACTGCTTTCTAAGCAAAAGCCCGGTTTCTAGGAGGCAGCCCACTTCTGACGTGTCCTGCAGTGCACAGCGTGTGGTGGGTGGAGGAAAATGGCGGACGAGAAATCCGAGGAGATTCACCACGGAGCAGCTTTCTGGTTTCAGCTGTTCTAGGGTGCCATGGAAAACACACTGCTTGACGAGACTCCACCCTGGAGATTTCCTACTCAGTGAAAAGACACATCCCATTCACGGATTGGGACGCTGGAGTCCCCATGTTCTGGGAAGAGGTCTGTTTTGGTAGGCTGCCTTCCCTCTGGTAAAGCAGCATCTGAAGTGCCCCCTCCTCTGACAATACAACACGGAATTGGCAGGGGGACACCTCCAGCCTTCACTAGGCTTGCCTTGGTGTTATCACACGCAGCCTGTGCGTTCCAGGTTCCCGGCCCCCTTGCTGGGTTGGATGTGGATTCTTTTTGGTGGCCTCTGCTGCTGTGACTGGAACCCACATTGAGAAAAAGCAACTCCCAGGCAAAATCAAGCACTCTGCAATTCCTTGAAGCCCGTTTCTCTTTTCTCCATGTTTCTCCAACCCAAAGGTAGCCCAAGACATTTTAGGCTGCCTTTGTGGGTGTTGTTTATGGACTGTCTCCTTTGGGAGGTGCTTTCTCATTCTCTAAGAAGAAACAAAACAAAACACAAGACCCAGCCTTCCCAGGTGGGTGAAGTCCTGCATGGCAGCCCTCCCTGGCTCTCTGTGAACAGGGAAAGAGTCTAGCTGCTTCCTGTGGCATCATTTCCATCCACCTTGCTTCCTCGTAATAATTTTTGTGAAGATTATTCTGGGGCTGCAAAACACCCTTAACTTTTCAAAGTGTTCTTGCTCCTCCTCTCCCAAGCATTTGCTGAAATAAGAGGTTCCTCCTGGTTTTGGGAAACATATTTCTCAGTTCCTGACTTGACTCCAGAACGACACCTGTTTAAAGTTCACCCTCTTCTTCTCTGGGTTTCCAATGTTGTCCTAAGACTCGAGGTGTAGTTTTTTGTAGTTCCTTTGTTGGTTTAAGTAGCAACGACTGAAGCCTGTTCTCTCTACAGATCTGACTACAGTTTTCTCTCCCGCCTCTGAACAAACTATTTTGCAGAGCCAGAGATGTCCAGGCATGGCCTCAGCTCTCACCTCTGCTGCTCTGGGCACGGCCTCAGCCCTCATCCGTGCTGCTCTGGGCTGTTCCACAGTCCTTCTCCCACCTCTGCAGGGAGGTCCATCACTGGTCTGAGGCATCCGCTCCTCCTGCGCGGTGCTTTGTTCCTCTTACTTGCTGGATTCCACGAACTGCGATGGCACTCAGGTCTGGGCAGCACACGAACCCCTGACACCTGGGTGAGTAGCAGGATGGTGAGGGGGAAGGAAGCTGAGGCCACAAACTTCAGGGTGACCAGTGACTCTCAGCCCAAACCTCAGAGCTCCTCTTTGCAGAGTCTGCAGCTAGCGAGTGCAGCTCCCACTGTGCAATGCACTGAGAGTGTCTCTGAAGTGACTTGCGCCTGAATCGAGTTCCAGCAATGTGAGGCTCCCAGGAAGTGCAGCTGCTCTCACAGAGGGAGGCTCTCACCCACCCCTCACCTCAGCCTCTAGCACATACTTATGCCCCTGGCCTTCCACGCTGGGAACAGCATTACCCACCTCTGGGGAAAGAGATGTGGTGATGGCCCAGATCCTGAATCTCCCACGCAGGATCAGTGAATCCTGCAACCACGGCCGCAGGCCTGCACTGTACTGGGACTCCAGGCGATGGAGCCTTGCACCTTGCAGCCAGGGTTTTGGCCGCATCACCATGAGTAGTCTCCTGCTATGTAAAAGCCAAGAAGGCTGCTTGTCCTGATGAGTTCAAAACCTAGTTGAAAATATGCAGAGGGGTCCTCCTAACACAAGACCCTGCTCTGTGATCGCCTGGCCCATAAAAAGAGAGTTAAGGTTCCCAGATAGAGCCCTACCTCTCAAGACCTGTCCAGCAAGGACAGGGCTGTAATCACCTGCATTCCTTCCTTCTGCAACCCAGGAATGAAGGCCGTCTTGGCTATTAATTTATTTACCCGGACTCCAATCTACCATGTGACTTTGGTCATGTTACTTCACCTCTCTTGGTAATAGTCTCTTTACTTTTTGCAACCCAGGGACTGGGCTCCTTCAGTGTCTCTTAGAACTCCTGATCCTAAGGGAAAGGATCTGACCTTTAGGCGGCGTAAGTGTTCTCTTTCCTAAGCACCTCTCCTATTCCAGGCTTCCTCTGTTCCATGGGTTCCTTTTCCTCCCCGTGTGTGCATTCTCTGGCACCTGCCAGAGGACCCCTTCCCAGGTGTTCCTTCCACCTCATCTTCCCATTATTTCTATTCTTTCACCTTGCTTTGTCCTAATCTGACTTTTTGAAGCCATTATCTATTATTTCATTATAAAAAGTCCAGCTTGGGTCCCACCAAATTAATTTCATGATTGACTATTGGTTTGAGACCTGGAGTTTGAAAAACATTGCTTAACATGAACTTAAAGGCCAAGTGCATAACCCCTGTCATTCAAGTGGCTTTGGTACCATGGGTCCTAGGACAGGTCCCTGCAGAAGGCAAGTGGTAGAAAAGGGAGAAGGAATCTCAGGATGTGAGTTCATAGGAGGCTAGGAAAAGTGCGAAATGTTTTTATGCTGGTAAAGCTAAATGGAGAGCTTCTTCCTTTCCACTGCGTCCTTGGAGCAGTACTGACCAAAGCACTTTGTGACACAGAAGGGTCTTACATGACTTTAAGCTCCTCTCCAGGAGTTCACTGTTCCAAGATGACTGGCTTTGCCACCAGTCTCATGTAGGGAAGGAAGGAAGGAAGAAAGGGAGGAAGGAAGGAAGGAAGGAGGAGGAGAGGAGGGAAGAGGGGAGGAGGGAGGAGGGGAGG
>NW_012114488.1:10652554-10671171 GCF_000951035.1 Colobus angolensis palliatus
GAAGGAAGGAGGGAAGGAAGGAGGGAAGGAAGGGAGGAAGGAAAGAAGGAAGGAGGTAAGGAAGGAGGGAAGGAAGGGAGGAAGGAAAGAAGGAGGGAGGAAGGTGGGAGGGAGGGAAGAAGGAAGGAAGGAAGAAAGGAAAGAAGGAAGGAGGAAAGAAGGGAGGGAAGAAGAAAAAGGGAAGGTAAAAAGGAATAAGGAGGAAAAAATTGTTTTATAAAATAACACATCTTTTCCGAATTATAAGAACATATACTATTATTTTTATGACTAGATTTGTGTCTAGTAAGGTTATTACTGCTTTGTTTTTAAACCTGACATTTGGAAAACTCCATGTGCTGTCACTGGTTGCATGCAGTCTTTTCAGCTCCAGGCCAACATTGTTAATATTTGGATTTTATGAACCTTTAGCTCTTGCAAGTGTTTAATAATCACTCTCATTCTTTTGAGGCTGCTTTTTTTTTTGTTGTTGTTTTGTTGTTTTGTTTTTTGTTTTCAGTTAAAAAAGTATTGGTCGGGCGCAGTGGCTCACGTTTGTAATCCCAGCACTTTGGGAGGCCGAGGCGGGTGGATCACGAGGTCAGGTGATCGAGACCATCCTGGCTAACACGGTGAAAACCCATCTCTACTAAAAATATAAAACATTAGCCAGGCATGGTGGTGGGCACCTGTAGTCCCAGCTACTCTGGAGGCGGAGGCAGGAGAATGGCGTGAACCCGGAAGGAGGAGCTTGCAGTGAGCCGAGATTATGCCACTGCACTCCAGCCTGGGCAACAGAGCAAGACTCTGTCTCAAAAAAAAGAAAACAAAAGAAAAAAAGAGTATTATATGCTTACTGCAGATAATTACAGAAAAAGAAAAGAATTTTTAAAATTACCATGTAAATGGCTATTTAAAATATATGAACATATGTATTTTAATATTTAAATGCATATATGTATATACATATGTGTTTTAGATTCCTTACAAGTATAACCATGCTATTTACAGTTAATAAAAAGTGTTTATTAGTGAAATTAATAGATATGGACAAGATTCTTAATGATTATTAAATAAAGATTAATACATATAAAAGATCAAGATCTTTAAGGGTTGAGTCGCTTTTAATTGTGTGTATGTAAATGTAGACTAGGAATAACAATTTAATCATGTCTACTAATTTAAACAACCTCTACATAGACTTTGTAGACATAAATATAATAAAATTTCATTTATTTATGATATAAAATTTCATCTCTCCAATATTTGAAGTAAATTTCCTGAATTGGTTGAAATTAGTAAGGTTTTGGTATGAAAATACCATTACTTTTGTAAAGTTGAAGAAATCACTTTATGTAGTGGGATGGCTTTGGCTCTGCATAACAATTCTTTACAAATATCTACATCTACGATTGTTTGGAGACTGGAGACTGGTGATGTTTCCTTGTACACAGTGAATAACATATTCTATTAAACAAAAGTTCATAATGACTAAATAATGAAAGACATGAAATATCTAAAAATGATAAAAGAATTTTGGCAAATATGACACAAAAGCTAAAATAACAAAGAAAACTCAAATCTATTAATTAGTAGACAAATTACTTTGGTAGACATTGTTGAATGAAAGTCTTAGAATGTGACCAATTTTATGCTGCTTAAAAAAAGAAGGAGAGTTGAATGTGACTTATACTGGATTTGAATCTTTCTGAGTAAGATTCCATGATTATGCCCAAATGCAGTACTAAGTGAAAACAAAAACACTAAAGGAAATTAATGAAAATGAAGACATTTTAACTTAGAGAAATGTAAAATATAAAAAGAACACTTCTTTTCTTATGTTTACATTTGTTTGTTTAATAATCTAAAGTATAGGGGATCCTTGCCCTCCAAAAAAGCTTGCTGCCTAGAAAAGTCCCCTTAGAAGGATTTGACCCAAATTAGAGGAAAAAATTGTACCATAAAGAGAGAAAAATTATTGAGCAAGACTTTATTTTGAAAAATTAAAGTTAGTGATTATATTTATAGTCTAAGAAATTAGGTATTAATTTCCTGTATGAGTTGATTCTTAAGTTTCTTTTTACTCTTGGCCAATGACCTCTCTTCATTGTTTATTGCAAAAATAGGATCAATCATAGAGACTCCCCTGTCTCTTTCCCTATGTAGGCCCATCCAGATCCATGGAGGTCTCCACATCTCCCTTCCCTTAAGGCATATGTAATGGCCTCACCCCGACACAGACCAGCCCCTCCACTGCTGCTTCAGATTCCATTCCCTCTCTCTTCTCAAAGACTTTGTCTTGAAATTACCTTCCTCTTTACTATACCACCGATTATTTCCTTTATACTTGGCCATTCCCTTCAGCATTAAAACTTCTCTCATACCTTTCATCTTTGGTGTATCAACCCTCCTAAGTCCTATAATTCTCTCCAGTTACTGCCCTGCTCCTCTGTTCCCCTTGAAACCAATGTTTCCATTCCCACTTCCTCAGCTGAGATTCTCTCCTTGGCCCATTGCAACCAGGCTTCCATCTCTCCGCTCCAACGAAACCATCCTTGTTATGGTCCCCAGTGGCCTCCTTCTTGCTAAATCCAGTGGCCATTTCTCTGCCCTCTTCTTGACGCCCTCTTCTTTTTCCACAGATGACTGCTTCCACCTTAAAGCATCCTCTTCCCTTGGTTTCTAGGACGTCTCGTCCTCCTGTTTCCTCCTGGCTGTTCTCCATCTTCTCTGTTGATAAATGTTGAAGTACTCAGCCTTTTTTGTGTGTCTACACTACACTTTCTCCCCAGGTGATCTCATCCAAAGTAATGGCTTTAATCACCATCTTTATGAAAATAATTCCCAAAATGTTACCTCCACCTTTTATCCTTCCAACTTCCAGTGAGTAGCAGCCTGTTATACAACAGTTTCCTGGACCTATGCACATGGATGTCTTATTGAAACCTCAAACTCAACATGTCCAAAGGAGAAATCTAATTTGTCTTCCTCCAATTGTCTTTTCTGTCTCCTAGTCTCAATATGTGGCACCAAACTCCAACCACAACTCTCTCATTATTGATCTCTCACTTCCCTGTATCCATCACATTCAAACCCTAAAGAAGTTCTGTCAACTTTACCTCCAAAATGAATCCTAAATTCATCTACTTTCCTCCATCTTCACTAGTACTAAACTAGTTCAACTTCTAACCAAATTAGCCTTCCTCCATGTTCCACAGTGTAGTCAGAGCAAGCAGAAAAAGTTTTTTAAAAACTGAAACCATATAAAACACAATTAATTAATATTCTCCAATGAACTCCCAAAGCAGAAGAATAAAATTTCGAACTCCTTACAAAATTCTGTAAAAACTGAACCTCACCTAACTCACCAACATCCTATTACTCTCCTTTATCATACCTCAATTTTACTTCGGAAGTAAAGCAACAGGACTTGACAAAGAGTTAAATGTAGATGAGGAAAAAAGTGTCAGGAGTGACTTCTGTGTTTCTATCTTGCTCAATTTGTAGTGTTAGTAACAGTAATGCTGGCTGCTGTGACAAATAGACCACATATAAATGGCTCAAACACAACAGAAGTTATTTCTGGTTCACATAACAGTATAAAATGTGTGTTCCTGGTCTGGACAGCTTTCTCTCATGTACCCAGGACCCTTTCTTCTGCAGCCTTGCCTTCTCCAGGGACTCACTGTTGTCTGTGTCCAGACTGTGGAAGGATGATGAGTGTGGAGAAGACACATCTGCCCTTCAGTCTCGGCCCAGAAATAATGCTGATACCTCCACTGACACTTCACTGGCAAGAACAGCCTGTGGGCCACACCTGAAATGGGAAGGATGGCAAGGAAATATCATCGCTGGTGGGTAGCCACTTCCCAGAACTTCCTTCTCTAGATGGGCTCACAAATTCCAGCCCTGTCACAGATAACCATTCTTTGAAATAAGGAATGCTGAAGAGAGCCAGTTCTGTGAGGGAGTATTGGGAGTTCACACCATATCAAGCAAGAGCAAAGACAGGAGAAGAAATTCAGGGTGCACCACCTCTGCATGTGATGCCAAAAGCAACCCACCAGTTGGGATAAAAAACAGTCAACTTACCATGTGACCTTGAATCCAGAAACACCAATCAAAGGAGAATGATCACTGCTCGGCAGCCGGCTTGCCTCTTGCTCATTTTCGCATCACATAAATCCAGCCGAGGAAGCACAGGTTCAAATCGTGGCATCTGTTTGCAGATCTCTGTGAAACAAGGGTTGTGGTCAGAGGAGTGGAGGTGTGGTTGGTCGATATGGGGTGGGCTTTTCTGAACAAAGATTCTGAGAAGACCATGAGCTTGTCAGACAGAAATGTAATCTGCATATATGATCCATGCAGTTCTATTTATAGATTCTATATACATATACAAAATGTGTCTTTGTTTTTATTCAATTTGGAAATAATTATTGACCATGATTTCCTACAGCTCACACAAATGAGGTAAGAACAAAGGTTATCAGTAGTTAATAATCGACTGGGACTATTTGAAAAGCAACTTGGACAATGGAATGAATCAATATCTCTGGATACTCTGACCTCAACCATGCATATCAGATAAGCTAATGTCTGGTGGATAATTTTAAGTGACAGGACTGGACTTAGTCATGGGGACAAATAAATGAGAACAAAGAAAATGAGAAAAACAATTCTTTTTTTTTTTTTTTTTTGAGATGGGGTTTCACTCTTGTTGCCCAGGCTCGAGTGCAATGGTGCAATCTCAGCTCACCACAACCTCTGCCTCCCAAGTTCAAGCGAGTCTCCTGCTTCAGCCTCCCTAGTAGCTGGGATTACAGGCATGCACCACCACACCTGGCTAATTTTGTATTTTTAGTAGAGACAGAGTTTCTCCATGTTGGTCAGGCGGGTCTCGAGCTCCTGACCTCAGGTGATGTGCCCGCCTCGGCCTCCCAAAGTGATGGGATTACAGGCATGAGCCACCATGCCTGGCTATGCGGGGCATTTTGTAACAAGGGCTGAGCAGCCAGATGAGAGGCAGGGGAGGTGGGGGCAGCCCACGTGAGACCTGGAGCCCTCATGAGGATCTGGGCTTTGTTCTCTGTGCCACAGGAGACACCAGCTGTTTTAAAACAGAGGAGAGAATGCTCATTTTTAATACTTTAGGTGAATGACTCTAGAAAGTGAATTGAAGACATACCTGGTGTGGAGCTGGGCATAACAGAGAGGTGCCCCTTTTTGCCACATGGCGTGGAGGTTCATTCGTTTAGTTAGCCTTGGGGGAGCACTGAGTTCCTGCCGGGCGTCGAGCCAGGAGCTGGAGACGCCACAGAAACAGGGCCGGGTCTGATAGATGAGGGGCTTCCAAGTGGGTGAATATCCTTCGCTGTGGAATAATCAAAGCCTGTTGGTGGAGAATTCAGTGGAGGAGTCCGCATGGAGGCTGAGCTGGAATGTGCTGCTGTCTACAGTGCTTCGTCCCACGCAGCCTGGGCTCTCCCTCTCCTATTATTGGCTGTGCACATGACCGTGACCTAGAACTGGGCCTTTCGCTCATTAACAGAGTGCCCAGGTCTGGTTTTAAGCACAAACTTGCCCCTCGCTTCAGTCAGGGGCCTGTTATCATTAGTCTGGTTAGTTCAGGGAACATTGTATATTTTGCTGTGTAATGATCACAGTGACATCCAGTAACTATGACAGTGAGTTGGATAGATGTGAAGCCTGCAGTTCTCCTTTATAGACTGATTATTGAATTTGGCCTCGAGCTGGAGCCTAAGAAGGGAGAAGTAAACTTTGTCTCTGATTTGTCCTGTAATCCTTTTTCTGTTACCAACCAATTATAACCAATACTCACTGGGTTTGGAAGAAAGGTGTTCAACTACAGTCTCTCCTTCTTTACAACTAGATGTATGTACACATGGGGTTTGGAGACAGAGAGAGAGAGAGAGAGACAAAAGAGAGAGAGAGATGTGTGCCCACTGGTCAGATGCCTTTTATTTTTATTTTTATTTTTAGTTTTCTTTGAGACAGAATCTTGGTCTGTCACTGAGGCTGGCGTGCAGTGGCATGATCTCAGCTTACTGCAATCTCTGCCTCCTGGGTTCAAGTCATTCTCCTGCCTCAGCCTCTGGAGTAGCTGGGATTACTGGCACCTGACACCATGCCCGGCTAATGTTTGTGTTTTTAGTACAGACAGGGTTTCTCCATGTTGGTTAGGATGGTCTTGAACTCTTGTCCTCAAGTGATCTACCCGCCTCGGCCTCCCAAAGTGCTGGGATTACAGGCGTGAAACACCACGCCGCGCTCAGATGTCTTTATTTTTGAGTGGTCTGACTGGACAGACCTCCACATGTCTCCAAAACAGAGAGCACATCTCCCTGCCCCTCTCTTTCAGCCCCCATCGCCCTCACAGGTCAAGGGGCAGGAAGGTCCACTAGATGTCGCTGAGGCTGCGAGGGCACCGGCAAGCCTGTGGGAGTCCTGCTTGCCTCCCCTGGCCTCCTGGCCTCCTTGGCTTCTGGCAGCAGGACCCATCAGATAGCCCTGGCCAATCAACTCTCCCCAATGGATCTCGGAAGAGCCAATGAAAATCGGTGTATGGGGAGATTCAAAAAGAAAAGGGAAAAAACAGGTTGCTGAGCAACCCAACTCCGTAAGCAGAGGGAGATGCTATTTTTACACCAAGAAGGTGGCTGCAGTTGATTCTGTAGCAACTCCCAGGAGAGCAGAGCTCTGCCTTAGCCAGGGTAGGAGCTCCTGACGGCCCAGGAATGAACCACAGGATGCAACATCTGGTATAGTCCAGTGAGCGCACACAGCTTTGGGTCATGGGTGCCAAGGCCCCAGGCACCACCCTTTAGGGCTCAGATTAAATGTGACTTCTTTAGAAAGGCTTCCATGTTCAGTCAGTCCTTCAGCGTGCCTGTGCTGCTTCTGCATAGCACTCACCTGAATGTGTAATTATAAGTTTATTTTTGTGATTTTTGCAAAACATCTCTCTGCCCACTAGCCTGGAAGCCAAGGAAGGTAGGCGCAGTGACAGTCTCCATTCACCACTGTACATCCCAGCCCCTAGCCCATTCTCTGGCCCAGGGGCTCTCGGTCAATACTCAGGGAATATGTGAAAACAATGGCTGAATATTAGTGTGATGGTTGTGATCATTATTAAACGTAAACTCTAGTCAAAGTGTGGGAAAGAATATTATGATCTCAACAGTTTTTCTTTAAGTTGCTACCAGAAGTATCTTTCAACAATAAAATACCTAGATTCTGGCAATTACTGAGTGAGGATCATCCCCCAAATTAACCAATATGTTTGCATTCATACCACAAAAGTTGCTGGTCTCATTGTTAAGCCAGACACTCTTCTGGATGCTGGGGAAAGATGCACAAATGAACAAAGTCCCTGTCCCCATGGAACTCACATTGATCCGTGGGAAAAAGGCAAAACCAACAAGTGAAGGCAGGAGCTGCCAGGAGGCCTTGATGGGGTCCCCGAAGGCTTTTGGATCAGATGACTTTTGAGAAGAGACCCAAAGAAGTGGGGGAATGAGGCGCGTAGACATCTGGAGGAAGAACCATCTGGAAACACAGAGACTCTGAGGCTGCCATAGGGACAGAAGCATGTGGCTGAGTGAGGAAGGCAGTGTGCTGGGATGGAGCAGGGAGGAGGCAGCAGCCAGGTCCTGGGAGGCCTTCCAGACCTGCCATGTCACATGGAGACAAAGAATGGAGAGGAATGACCTGAGGACTGAGTCTGGGAGTGGGCGCCTTCCAGTGTTTAGGGGTGGGGAGGTTGGGAGGGTCCCAGGGAGGAGAATGAGAGCGTCCTGAGGTGTAGACACCCTCAGCATGTGGGATTCTCAGGAGGTAAGGGACAGCTGTGGCACAAGGTTGAGGGGTGAGGATTGGATTTGACCACATGCTGATCTCTACAGGAGCTGTTTTGATGGTGGGATCACAGCACAGGAGTGACGAAGAAGAGATCCCCAATCTCAAGGTTTCTTGCTTTGCTCCATGCCCTGGAGTGGCCTGTTCATCTTGGAGTTCTGATATGAACTTCAAGACCTAAAGGGTGGTGCCTGGCACCTTGGCACTGTGACCCGAGGCTGTGCTCGCTCACCAGGCTATACCAGGTACTGCACTGTGTGATTCATTCCCAGGCAGTCAGGAGCTCCTACTCTGGCTAAGGCGGAGCTCTGGTGTCCTAGAAGTTGCTACAGAATCTACTGCAGCCACCTTCTCAGTGTAAAAACAGTGAGGGCTTAGTTTATCACTGTGAAGATGGGAGGCAGCAGGGGGATCTGGGCACAGCAGTAAGAAGACTAAGTTTCTGCCACAGAAACAGAAACAAACATGGTGTGCACCATGCCCAGGCCTCTGTACCCACTGGCTGGATCTGACTCTCCCAGCTGAGCCCCGATATGGTAGAGACCCAGCTTCAACTGCAACAGCAAAGGCCACATCCTGCCTTGGGCTGTGGCGAGAACAGGACGGGAAGGACCTGGGCTTTGATAATCCTCTAGCGTACAGCCCAGCACCCACCCGAACACCTCCCATCTCCTTCACAGTGTTCCCTCTCAGTCCGAGATTGAGGTATGGGCAGGGCTGTGTTCTCTCCAAAGCCCCATGGAGGATCCTTCCTCACCTCTCCCAGCTTCTGGTGGCCATGGGCAGTCCTTGGCTTGGGGTTTCTCTGACCATGTCTTCACAGGGTGGCCGTCCTCTGTATCTGTGTCTATCTCCATGGTCTTCTCCTCATGTCTGTCTCCTCTTCTTATAAGGACACCTGTTGTACCGGACGTATCAGAGTGGAGCCTGCCTGATGGAGTATGACCTCATCCTCACTTTGTGACATCAGCAAAGAGCCTATTTCCAAATAAAGTCGCATTCTCAAGTACTGCAGTTAGGAGTTTAACATACCTTTTACAGGGACAAAATTCAACTCTCAACAAGAAGACAGTGGAAATTAGGTAGGAAGGATGGTTGAGAGGCAAACCTGTACTGAGCCAGGCTGAGGAGTTCAGACTGTGTTCCTTAGGCCAGGGGCTCTCAGTCCTGGCTATTTATCAGAACTACCTAAAAAGTTTTTGAAGTCACAGATATTAGATTCTACCCAAGCCTACTGAATCAGTCATTCTAGGATATGAAATGTTTAAAGCTCCGTGGGTTTCTAATACTTACCCTGGGTTGAGAGCCACTGCTCTGGCTAATGAGGACCTCTTGAAAGGTTTTTATTTCTTGTGGTATCAGTTTTAGGACAGCTGGCAGCTTTGAACAAATATACTATAAATAATATTATCACATAATATTATCACATAATATGAACACATATTTATATGCATTTTGTAAGTTTTCATCCTAAAAGGTGACCCTTCGAATTGAGAAGAATCCTTAAGGTGCTGTGGCCAGCCCTGCGCTTGGCAGAACCACTGCTTATCTTCTCCATGCGCGCTTCCTCGGGGAATGTAGTACAGGGTTCTGGTCCTTCTCCAGGAGCCAGAACTGCTCTTGGCTCTCTGTTGAGTTTGTGGTCTATTAAAACTCCCTCCCACATCTTTTGCACACGTAGGGCTATAAATCTAGGTTTTCCCTGTCCACTACTTGTGCAATTGATTTTTTGGAGCCTGAATGCAGGCCTTGACTTATATCTCTGTTTAATTTCATCTTGTGGTTTCAGCCAAGTGTTCTGGACTGTCGAGGCCTTCTGTAGTTTGAGTCTGTCATCTTTTGTGGTAGCGCCATCTCATAAATTTGTCTTCTGCAGATTTGATCAACACATCTTTTTGGGCTTCACCAAATGGCTGAAAAACCTGCTACCGTGTCACAGGAGAGACGTATGATATTCTTCCAGAGACGGCTCTCCTTCAGGAAGCACGCTTTGGGAATGTAGTTCCTAAATCAGCTGTCATATTGAACACTCGGTCAAGACAAATTTTATTCTCAGAGCATACTTTTGAAACTTTAGTCATCCAGCAAGTGCTGCAAATGTGCCATTGGTCCTGGAAGGACGTGCCAGGAGGAGCAACGAGGGGAGACAAGGTGCCCAGGGCCATGAACACATCACTTGGTCGGCACCAACAGAGTTCCAGCCACAGATAAAGAATCTTCATTGCCAACTTTGACCTGAGAGCGATGAACGGGTCAACTAAGCACCATGTGGTCGTTACTGAGAAATAAATTCAAAGAGCTGACATGGCACCATCTTGGAAGCCAAAAGCTAAAAAAAAAAAAAAAAAGGCACAAATGTTGTTGCAATTCCAAACCCTACTTAAGTTCTATCAAATACCTGGACTGTTTAATCCCACTCAAAAATCTTTATTGAACTCCTGCTATATATTTAGCAGAGTGCTGAGCACTTGAGAATATATGAATATGTGGGTATATGGGAAAGGAAAGGCATTAGGAACATGGGAGGGGGCGACCAGAACCCTGGCTACCTGGCTGTATAGATGCGTGAGAGAGAAGTTCAGGCTCCCTCCCAAGCAGACACATCTGCTTTAAAGGCTAGTGCTGCCGTTTACTGGCGGCGTTTCCTCCATCAAGTTAATGAACTTCTCTGAGCCTCATTCTAGCCATTATAGCTATCTTAAACAATATTCACATTCTGGCTAAATGTCGACAGTAAGTAGAAGCCTAGCTAACAAGACTGTGAGAACAAAATGAGAAGCATGAAAATAGTCTGACTTAGGAGAGTGCCTAACACATAGTAAGTGGTCAAGACAGCAACCTAGGAAAGCCCAGCAACTAAATTTAATGTGGACAAAAAATCGGGCATTTGCAGGGCGAGTGACAAAATCTGAAGAGTGACTGTACAGTCATTAAAATTGCTGTAGCGATGCTTATTTCCTGATTTTGATAACTGCACTGTGGTTATGTATTATTTCAGGAGGCTGGGTGGAGCATACATGAGAATGCTTTATATAATGTTTGCAACTCTTTTGTAAATGTGTAACTATTTCAAAATGGAGTTAAAGAGATGCAAACATCAACTCCTCTAATGCAAGTGTCTATTCCACCCCATAAAAGCTTAACTCCTGAATGGGGAGACAGCAGGTGTGAACATGAGACCTTTCCAGAACAATGAGAAGAGAAAGTTGTGTGGTGCCAGTGCTCGCATGGGTCAGAAAGGCTGGAGCGCGTAGGAGCTGAGGGAGACACAGATCTTCTAGAGCTCCCTTGCTCAATGCCTCGATTCCTCTCAAGTTCATGGTCAGCCTTCCCTTGGACAGAATGATTGCCCAAGACCCTTTTGACTTGATGGAGACAACAGTGCAATTCCCCAGACTATTCTTGGGGTGGGGTGAGGCATGACACTCCCAGTACAAGAGGCTGAGAGAAATGCTCCGGAGTGGGCTGCAGAGCAGCAAAGATGGTGATGGGTCAGGGTGGGGGAGGGAGACATGGCCACTCACAGGGGACAGAGGAGCTGGGAACACAAACATGGAGCTCTGAGCCCTGCAGAAGGGACACCACAGCCGGGAGTCCAAGGAGAGCACATGCACCCATGCCTTGGGGAGGCTGTCATACCTCCAGTATGCCAGCTGCCATGACACCTTCTGGTAAGGACGGACGGTCACAGGGCTCACACACGGTGGCCAGGCTTGGCATTCCCTTGGCTTTTCTTGCCACTGAGGGCACTGGGCAGAGCAGCCCTGCCACGGTGTGATGTAGAAGGTCAGTGGATTCTCTGTGGCCATCTCCACTTTGGTCAGAGAGTGCTGGGGAGTGAAAAGGGTGGAGTCCAGCCTTCTCTGGAGAGGTCCCTTGTGGACTGTTCATGATCTCCTCCTGCATCACCCGAACTCTCACCTCGTGGTCCAGGAAGGTTCCTGCTTTGCACCTTCAACTCCCGTCTCCCTCCATCACATTCCAGTGGTACCAAGGAGTTACCACTGGAATTTTCTTTGGAACTGAAAATTTCTGTGGGCAAAAGTCCAGCAGCTTCTGTTCAGAACATGTATAAATATTTTTTCCTTCTTCATCCCCCTCATGGATATTTTGTGCTTGGATCATGCAGGGTTGGTGGGGGAGAATTGAGTTTTACTAGGACTTACGATGGGTGAATATTGGCAGCTGCAAAACTTCATCACATTAAAAAAAAAAAAAAGTCCAAGGTGTTTTCTCTGTACAAGTGCAAGAAACCCCATTCAGAATCTGTGATTACAGAGGTGATCACGAAGGTTATTAATAACCAGGAATAAGGATCGTGCCTTTTGTTGCCTAGCACGGAGATGAGACACACTATACCTACTGTTTCAGCTATGTGACCTCCTATTAACTAGCCTAGAATTACATTACAGACGCCTTGAATTTTAGTTCCATTCAACGAAGAAGAAAGAAAAATAGGAAGGAACAAGAATAACAATAATGACAACACTGCACTCCCACCGGGATCCCTTGTTCTGGTTTCCTACGGCAGCTTGGAGTAGGACTGTGACCAGGACCTGCAGCTACCTGGTCCCCTGGTGACAGGGAGAGGCAGCATGCTCTTGAGGTCAGGTTGTAGCCAGTGTTTCAGGCTGGACAGGGGCCCCATCAGAGACCCCTGGTGAGGTTACCTTGAGGTTTCCAGGACTCTGAGGGGCTGGTTTTCCCTGGCTGAACCTGGGAGGCTGGGAGATCTGACTCTGTAGCAGCAACCACTTGGGGACAACTCACCCTCAAATGCAGGGAAATGGGAACAGGGCTGAGTGACAAAGAACACCTGGGCCCTGGTGACACCTGAGCCTCAGACCAATCTACTCTTGAAGCTTATCAGTTACATGAACTTGACCTTTACGTGAGCCAGCACATCCCAAATGAGATGTGACACAACTGAAAGCTACTTTCCAGATGTTTGGAAAGACCCTTTGAAACATCTCCAACACTGGACAGAAATTCCAACACTTTAAGGAACGCAATGGGTGACAACGTGATCAGAATGCACAGAGGGCTCAAAATCCTCTCTACGGGCTTCAACCACCAGTCTCACAAAATGTTTAATATCTTTCTGTGTTAAAAAGGCAGCCTACTAGGTTGTAAGGTTGTGGGAAAAATCATTTGTTATCTTGTAGAATTTGAGAGAGTGGAGACCAACCCAGAGAGGGGATAATGAGACAACCTAAAATGCTGCTCAGACTTGTCCTGTGTTGGAACCACAGTGGAGATCCCTTCAGTAATACAGAAATTATGGCCTTTGTTTCTTTTGTAACTTGTAAGTTAGAACAGCTCTTCATTTACAGAAGGAGCTCTGTATAAAGCCATAGAGACCTAATGGCCTTATATGGCCACCCATACCCGTATCTGTTCCTTTAACCCTCTCACCGGGAGTGTATTCTGTTCTTCACCTTTCTAACTCCGTAATTTCTCACGGAAAAGCAGGAACGTCTTCGGGCCTACCCAGGACCCACTGAGAAACATAGGGGCACAATGGAGGCTTTCCCTACCTGCCTAGAGGAAGAAGAATGACTTGTAACTCTGGTGGTCACATTTTTGCCATAAGCAGAGGGTCAGTGGGTGCTGACAAACTCAACAGCTTCTAATGAGGTCCACACATAGGAGGATAAAAAGTTGAGGATTTAAGGCATGAGTTAAACAACTAAAGCCACTGTCACAGAGGGATGTTTTAATTATTTTATTGTTTGTCATCCTTCTCTCCCTTAACTATCTAGCTAACACTTTCCAACTTAAAAAAGTAAATGCTATTGACAAACTGATCAGGCCACCTTCCTGTCTTCCTCTGTGGTGTGGTCCTTCCAGTGACTGCTGCCATCAAGTGGGAAAGAGAGAAATAGCAGGCTCCGCACGTGGGGAGTGACTTTTTATTTGCGTGATGACAACACAGAGACCTTGGTTTCTGTCTAAATGACTCCAAATGACATTCAGCTAAAGTCACACAGGATGAGGGAGGAGTGAGGAAGAAGTCAGTGAGGAGTGAGGGAGGAGTGAAGGAGGAGGGAGTGAGGGAGGAGTGAGGAGGGAGGGAGGAATGAATGAGGGAGTGAGCAGTGAGGGAGGGAAGAGGGAGGGAGGAGTGAGTGGAGTGAGAGGGAGGGACGAGTGAGTGAGGGAGGAGGAAGTGAGGGAGGAGGGAGTGAGGGAGGAGTGAGGAGTGAGGGAGTGAGGAGTGAGGGAGGAGTGAGTGAGGAGTAAGCAAGGGGAGTAAGGAGTGAGGGAGGAGTGAGTGAGGAGTGAGGGAGGGAGGAGTGAGAAGTGAGGGAGGAGTGAGTGAGGGAGTGAGGAGTGAGGGAGGGAGGAATGAGGGAGTGAGGAGTGAAGGAGGGGGAGGAGTAAGGGAGGAGGGAGGAAGGAGTGAATGGGGTGAGAGGGAGGGAGGAGTGAGGAGTAAGGGAGGAGTGAGGGAGGGTGGGAGGGAGGAGTGAATGGGGTGAGAGGGAGGGAGGAGTGAGGAGGGAGGGAGGAGAGAAGAATGAGGGGGAGGAGGGAGGAGTGAGGAGTGAGGGAGGAGTGAGGGAGGGAAGGAGGAATGAGTTGGGTGAGAGGGAGGGAGGAGTGAGGAGTGAGGTAGGGAAGAGTGAGGGAGGGAGGAGGGAGGGAGAGGGAGGAGTGTGGTGAGAGGGAGGGAGGAGTGGATGAGTGAAGAAATGATTGGTGCAATACTCAGCCTCTTGGGCTTCCTGCAGGAAATCTTCCTGTGCTGTGTTAGTCTGGAGAGTCCATAGAGTTTCCAAGTAGAGTCACAGTCCTGTCATGGAGGACACTTGAGGGGCAACAGAAGGAGGATTTCTGAGATTGGTATTTTTTTGCTGCCAAGAACAGGAGAAACCTAGGGAAGCGCCAGTTTATGCTCTTTTTCTAACGTGTCCCTGGATGGAGCTAGCAGCTCTAAAATATCCCCTCAATGACGGCAGCTAAATCAGAAAGCTTGCTGGGTTCCCTGAGTGCAGATGTAAGCCTGGAGATACTCCCTCGTGAACCCGATGGTGTGGCAGAGCAGATGGCTTTTCTCCTTTGGAAGTTGGCACAGTTCACCAAGAAGACTGAGAACATCCTTGCTTAGGGAGGTGTTGCACATGAGACTATAGATTGGAAAACAACTAGCAATAGCGCGTTTTGTAGAAGTAACAATGTGTGCAAATGATTCATTATCTAACTAAGGCTTTCTCTCCTTCCTGCTGGCACCTGTGGTCCATATTCCTCCATAGGCAGCATCACACCCTGATTTATACCATAGAGCCTGCATGATATCAATCCCAAGGGGCAAAAATGTGGTTCTTGGGGTAGCAGCAAAAACACTAGATACTACCATGGTTTGTGGTCCTCTAAAGTTCAATGCTTCCCAACAAAATGTTACTTCTTAGTTTTTAAGTTCTGTCTTTGGATTCTCTTGGGTAACCCATAGGCAGTATTGATATTCAGTTTGTAAAAGACACACAAAAAGCATGCAAGATCAGGGATTTTAAAAACTAAGGTAAATAGATGGCTGTGATTGCGGGACTTTTGACTGACTGCTTGAACTCTGCCATGTTCACAGGTGTGGATGTTTTAATTATCTATGTATTTGGCCAAGGTTCATTATATTTTCTAAGTCTGAAAACTGATGTCTCTCAAATACTCAACTAGTGAATTCCCCTCCTTCTGAAACTCTAAATAAATGTGTGTTCGACCTATCACTCTATCCTCCATAACTCTCATCGTGCTTTTCAATGTTGTGCATTTCTTAGGCTCATGCATTTTTGGAGTGATTGCTGAGCCAGGCACTGTTCAAGGCACTTGGAAAACATCCACAAGCAAAACAAATAAAAATCCCAGGCTTGGTAGAAGTTACCTTCCTGCACAAGGCAATAGGCAACTGAAAAAGCAAGCAGGACAGATGTGGTGGCTCACGCCGGCAATCTCAGCACTTTGGGAGGCCGAGGCAAGTGGATCATGAGGTCAGGAGATGGACCCCATCCTGGCCAATATGGTGAAATCCTGTCTCTACTAAAATACAAAAAACTAGCCGGGCATGGTGCTGTACGTCTGTAGTCCCAGCTACTCGGGAGGCTGAGGAGGGGAATCGCTTAAACCCGGGAGGCAGAGATTACAGTGAGCTCAGATTGCACCACTGCACTCAAGGCTGGCGACAGAGCGAGACTCCATAAAAAATAAATAAAATAAATAAAATAAAATAAAATAATAAAATAAAATAAAATAAAATAAAATAAGCAAGCATAGGTAAATCAAATGGAGGATTGGAAGGTATCTCATCTTGAATTGTGATCCTTATAGTGTCAGAGGAGGGACCTGGCGGGAGGTCGTTGGATCATGGGGGCAGTTTCCCTGATGCTGTTCTCGCGATAGTGAAGAAGTTCTCATGAGATCTGACGGTTTTAAAGTGTGGCGCTTCTCCTTTGCGTCTCTCTCGCTTCCGCCACCTTGTGAAGAAGGTGCCTGCTTCCCATTTGCCTTCCGCCATGATCCTGTTTCCTGAGGCCTCCCCTGCCATGCAGAGCTGTGAGTCTTTTCTTTATAAATTACCCAGTCTCTGGTAGTCCTTTAAAGCAGTGTGAAATAGACTAATACGCCTACGTTTCAAATAGATTTTAAAAAGAGACATAACGGCCGGGCGCGGTGGCTCAAGCCTGTAATCCCAGCACTTTGGGAGGCCGAGACGGGCGGATCACGAGGTCAGGAGATCGAGACCATCCTGGCGAACACGGTGAAACCCCGTCTCTACTAAAAAAATACAAAAATCTAGCCGGGCGAGGTGGCGGGCGCCTGTAGTCCCAGCTACTCCGGAGGCTGAGGCAGGAGAATGGCGGGAACCCGGGAGGCGGAGCTTGCAGTGAGCTGAGATCCGGCCACTGCACTCCCTCCCCGGCGACGGACCGAGACTCCGTCTCAAAAAAAAAAAAAAAAAAAAAAAAAAAAAAAAAAAAAAAAAAAAAAAAAAGAGACATAACATGCATGCATTTGGAATCTTGGTAAGTCTGAAAGCCACAAAGCACAGCCCTGTAGTTCCCAGCTCTGGGTGGGCCGTTTTCCTTACTTGGTCTACACTGCCACCTGGTGGTAAACGGCGGCAGGGGCGTGCACATGAAGGCCCCACTGCAGTCTAGGCGGAATTCTGTAATTAAACCCACACAGGACGACACAGTCTTGCAATTACGCGGCGCACCGCCACTGCTCCCTCCTTCCCTCCCGCTGTGTTTATTTCCTTCCCCTAAATTATTCCTGTGTTGTGTCCAATTAGCCGTGAAGCCCTCACAGCTGAAGATGCTTATAATTTTCTTAAAGCCTCGCTCATTGCAGTGTTCAATTAATCTGACCCATTATTGTGGTTGTTATCAAAAGGAGATCAATTACACTTGATCTGAGTTCGTTTCTGTGCTCCTCTTTAAATGTCTGCAAGGATGTTTTACATAAAATTCATTTCAGTCATATCAGGATTGAATAGTTTATATCAACTTTAAGTTTCTATGTTTGAGTCAAACAAACCTATGTGATTTAAATTGATTGAAATTATGTATGGTTTTAAAAAAATAGTATAGTTGGGAATTTCCAACGGCGGGGAGACCGGTGTGGAAGGTAGGACAGTAAAGGACCCATGGCTTCTGATTTCAACTCTGCCACTCGCTGGTTCTGGGACTTTGGGTGAGTCACTGAAACGTCTGTGTCCCAGGCAGGGCCTTCCTCCAGCTGCTATCCAGGACCTGCATTCCTGTGGTTCTTTAAGTAGTAACTAAGATGGGAGTCAAATCTGGGCATCAAACATTGATGAAAGACGCTTTTAATCACAGTTCTATAAAACTGTGGGGAAGGAACACCGTTTTTAAAATGTGTGCCTCTAAACTTTCCTGCCTTCCTGTCCCCCACCCTTGCCTTTGCAGTCTCCCAGCAGACACCATGTGTGCCCCAAAGCACGATTTTTATTTCTTGAGACAGTGGCTCTTCCTTTGGTCCCAGGTGCCTGTGCTGTTGGGACTATGGGTGACCTCCTGTTTAAACACGCCTCCCCGCTTCTCCTCATACCCTCCCAACACCCTCCACCACCTGCTTCAACATCTGTGCTCAGGGTGGAGGGAGGATGGCTTCAGGCACACAAATGCCCTGAGTGCAGGTGGGCTTTCTCTCCAGGGTCTGCATACCTGGCTTGCCCTCAAGGACCTCCCCTCAAGGACCACCAAGCTGAGTCCCTGACACCTAGGATCTGAGCTTATTTGAGCTTATTGAGCAAGGTGGTGGGGCATGGCCTCTCATTTCGGCCTGTGTCTCTTTAGCTTGAGTTCTGTATGGGTGGCTTAGGGTAGATCAGTGCTTACTGTTCAAAACTGAAGCTGGGATTGCTGAGATCAGACACCTCCTCCTGTCCCTCTCAGGTTCACAGCATCTCAGTGGGTTGTGCAAGGGTCCTAGCAAGCCCACCTCCTAGCCAGGCCTCTGCCACTCCCGCTGTTGCCCCTAGACCCTTCAGCCAGCCTTCCTGCCTGAATGCACATAAGGTTTCCAGAAACTGAAAATCCCCTCACCCTCCTTTGGTGGGGTGAGTTCTTTTTTTTTTTAATTTTTTTTAATTTTCAGATGGAGTCTCAATTTGTTGTCAAGGCTGGAGTGCAGTGGCATGGTCTCAGCTCACTGCCTCCCCCAACCTGGGTTCAAGCGATTCTCCTCCCTCAGCTTCCCGAGTAGCTGAGATTACAGGCAGCTGACACCATTCTGGGCTAATTTTT
>NW_012114488.1:10672176-10707721 GCF_000951035.1 Colobus angolensis palliatus
GGAGATTGAAAAGCACTGGGAGATTGAAAAGCACTGGGAGATTGTTTCACAGCCATGATCAAAGTTTGCCAGGAAGGAGGCTTTTTTTTTTTTTTCTGAGTGGTCCTTTCTAGACTTATTAAGTAGCTGAAAAAGATTTTGGAAGATACGTGTGCCATGAATGACGGAAGACCGTGTGTACTTCTCAACACACATTTGCTAATACTGTGTGGAAATGCTGCCGTCCTTGTATGCTTTTGAAGGTTGTTCTCAGTTTTCAGCAAAACACCGTGGAGTCTACAACTCATGGCCATGCTGAACCTAAATAAAAATGCAGGTGGAAACTTAGCAGTAGGGCTTGTTATCCTTTTTAAGCCAATGGCAAGAATACTTGATATACACCAACCTGAGGTCTAGATTCTTTTAAATTAGACATATTTTATAACTTACTTTTATGCTTGGTTTTATAATACACAATGGTATTAATGACCAATTTTTATTTATTCAATTCATACAACACTAATATCATGCTATGATGTGCTAGACACTGCCTTATACACCATGTTTAGGAAGGGACAGAGATGTCCTTGGGGAACACAGTCTAGCTGCTCAGACAGACGTATCAACAAGTAAGTCTAATAAAATTGATGAAGTTCCATGAGGGATGGGTCATGCAACCATTAGAATCAAGGGTTACTCTTCTGACTAGGTCGGGGATAGCCATGGAGTGGAAATCAATCTGCCATGTATTTCAGTTTGTTTCATGCTTGAACTGTCACTTAGATCAGTGGTTCTTTGGGCCAGAGGGCTGATTTCTATGTGACTGGTGTCTGATGAAATGAGAGGATGCACGGGAGGAGGTGCTGGGTGTGAGGCAGCTGCCATCAGTAATGACATCAGGTAGCAGGTTATGCGAATCATTCATTAAACCCTTCTGCCTGGGCGGCACACTTTGCATAAGGTACAAATAATTTCATGGGCAATGTTTTTTCAAGTGACTTATATTTTTGCCACAGTAAGAGAAAAAATATATATATGTATGATGGAGGGGGCAGTTGAATCATCAGAGTGAAAAGAAATAATCCACTTACAGATTCTTGGATTAGTGCAGTCATTTCCTTCACTCTGTGCATTTGGCCAAATGCAACCTGGGGGAGGCTGACCTAAAGAAATTGCTTGGGCTGGGCACAGTGGCTCACGCCTGCAATCCCAGCACTTTGGAAGCGGGCAGGTGGATCATGAGGTCAAGAGAGCGAGACCATCCTGGCCAATGTGGTGAAACCCCACCTCTAAAAATACAAAAAAAAAAAAAATTAGCTGGGCACGGTAGTGTGCACCTGGAGTCCCAGCTACTCCTCAGGAGGCTGAGGCAGGAGAATCACTTGAACCCAGGAGGCGGAGGTTGCAGTGAGCTGAGATCCTGCCATTGCACTCCAGCCTGGGCAACGGAGTGAGACAAAAAAGGAGAAAAGAAAAGAAATTGCTTGTTGCTGTGTCCTCAGCTAGAAAACTACATGTAAAGGATGTGATTTGTTTATATTTACCGAGTGTTTTACTGTCTTCAAGGATGGAGTTTAGATGTTATTTATTTAAACATTTCTGGTTTTGAAGGACTGACATTTTGAAATTAATTGAACGTTTCCATTCCTATTAGCCAAAGCATTGCCTGATTTTCTGGTTTAGTAAAGAAGGTGAAATGCATCAGAGGAGCCTAACCATTTCAACTTCTTACAGATTCTGAATATACAACCAGTCTTTTCAAAGTCTGGTTTTGTTTACCATTTTTCCTTTTTGTTCAAAAATATGGTTTGTGTGGTTTAGAGAACAAAAAGAAAGACTTATGAAACTACACAGAAGGCTTCTTAAACATCAAAAGCTCTTATGAAATGACAGAATGATGAGTTAAGTGTAAATAAATGAGAAACATATGGATTAAATTTCCCTTGAAATGCACATGGATTGAACAACTAGGAGGAAAGAGTGCTTGGCAAAAAAGAATGCTTTGGGTTTTCCTGGGCCCAAAAGGTTTGATAAATCACTTGTAGCATTTTGCCAAACTTAACCAGCTGCCAGCTGAGCCTGTTCCCAATGAAAAGTCCTCACATGGTATGATTCTGTGATTGGGAACTAGTAACACTTAATATCAGAGAAAAATGGCATCACAGCACACCAAAGGCCCTGGCCAAGGTTGAGGCAGAAGAACATGGGGATGGAGTAGATGAACTTATAAAGGACTCTACACTTTCAAAAACGTATAAGGGCTCATTTGGGTAGAAAAATATATGGTCAGAAAAAAAGAATCTCATTAAAAACTGGAGGTGTTCAGGGCAAAATGAGAAGACACTTCTCTGCATCCAGCATCTGGCCCAACATCCTTGCATTTTGAATTCTGAAAACAAATACAACCTAATCATAAACAGGAACAGATACCCCCATAGATTCAAACCCCACTCCTATCAGTCTGGATCCAATCAGACAAGAGAACCTACACAGTAATTTGAACAGGGCAAATGTATACCACAGCAATACTTATAAGAATCTAATTCAAATACATTATTGTTGAGCATAAAACAATGTAGAAAGTTAACTAGTATTGACTCTACACCTACTTCCAAAGATGGACTATTAGGAGGCCAAATGGCCCAAAGATGCCGTCTGGCATCTTTGCCAGGAGGACTGACCTGACTCATGCACCTGGGCTCACAGCCCTCAGGTGCTGCACAGGCCTCCTCTTACGAAGAAAAAGAAATGCTTCCCTGGAAACCTTTACAAATTATTCTCTTTCTGGAGTTTTACTTTCCAATAGGTAATAATTTCTGTTTCCTCCACTATTGGTTTTTATGGACTTCATGGATCATAATGGAGACAAGTTTGTTAGGATAAATTTCCCAACTTTACAGGGTTAAAGAGTGTCCCCCCGCAGAATTCATGTCCACCCAGAAGCTGTAAATGTGACCTAATTTGGAGACATGGTTGGCCACTTCATGGCCGTGATTTTCACATCCACTGATTCTACCAACCACGGATTGAAAAGATCACAAAATTTTAAAAAAGTATGACAAAAAATCATACAAATAAAACTGTAAGTATAACAACTGCTTTCACGCATTAACATTAGGTATTAGAATTAGGTATTATGAGTAATCTAGAGACAATTTAAAGTACGCAGGAGGATGTGTGTAGGTTATGCAAACACTACACCATTTTACATCAGCGATTTCAGCATCCAAGGATTTTGATATATGTAGGGGGTCCTGAAACCGATTCCCTGAAGATAGCAAGGGATGGCTGTAGGGACTTTGCTAATGTAATTAAGTTAAATGACATCATACTTGATTGGGGTGGGTCTAATCCAACAGGACGAGTGTCTTCAAAAGAAGGCCATGTGCAGACACAAAGACCCAGAGAGAGGACGGTCTGGTGACAACAGACGCAGAGGTTGGATGTTGATGGGATTCTCTGCTGCCATCAATTTTGATCCCCCAAAATTGCTCAAATTATAGTAAAGCTAAGATTTTGAAAGTCCAGCAGCTTGAACTCCATTAGCAAATTTGGTAAAATTCACCATTTCAAAGATAAAATTCGATTAATACATTGGTGACCATTGTATGAATGTTATACCTTTAAATACCCACAGTAATAATTGTCCGAATGAGTCAAATTATAAACAATGCAATTTTCTGTCCTAATTTAGCAGGTGCCTCTAAGCCTGTAAAAAATGCTAGGAGACATTATATCCAGGTCAGTTGCACCCCAAATTTCAGGCTGACGTCTGTATCAGTGTCTATTGCTGCTGTAACAAATCACTATGAACTTATAGTCACTTCAAACAGTGTGAATTTCTTATTTGGGCAATTCTAGAGGTCAGAAATCTGAAATGGGTCTCACCGGGCTAAAGTCAAGATGTCAGCAGACCATCTTCCTTCTGGCAGTTCCAGGGAGAATCTGTTTTCTTGCCTTTTCTACTTCTCCAGGCTGCCTTCATTCTTTGGCTCATGGCCCCTTCCTCCATCTTCAAAGGCTATCACTCTGATGTCTGCCTCCATTGCTACATCTCCCTTATCTGCCTTGACTGATGTGACCCCTCTTATAAGGGCCCCACCTGGATAATTCAGGATCATCTCCCCGTCTCAGGACTGCTCATCATACCTGCATGTTCCTGTTCCCCTGTAAAGCTCCATATTCACAGGTTCTGAGGATGAAGACATGGTTGTCTTTGGGGAGCCATGATTCTGTCTCCCACAACATCTCTTTAAACCAGAAAAAACAGGTTACTCTTTCTTCAAGATGCCCACATATGTCACATCCATATTTCTTGTCCTTACCATCGAGGCTTCTACAATATTTTAGGAACATCGCTTTAAGTGAGGATGATGATGACTGGATAGTAGGGAAGTGATTGATGCTTCATAGCTGATGCTTTACTTGTTTACTGACCCTATAAGTAGCAGTGTTAAAAATAATCCCTGATGATAGTTCATTTTCATGATTTAACGCTTCCTCTTAATGCAGCTACGTAAATCTAATGACCATGCATGACTTCTGAAATTAGGTGACTCAGCGGGGAGAAATATTCAACAAAGATATAGAAATCTAAGTTACTGCTTCTTGCTGTTCACGTAAGACTAGAGGCATCCATGGTTTGGTTTCCAATCTGATTTTACAAAATGTGGCAGGTTTTTCGGGTAGTAAACAGGGCAGTGGTGTCTCATGGAGTCTCTCCAACTAGAATTCAAGGTGGACTTTTGTTTCTGCTAAGTATCTTTGCATGAAGTGGTATCTTCAGTTACCTGGCCCCTTGATCATCAGTCTGTTTGTCTCTGTGCAGTGGAGGTGCCGCGTACCTGCATGGGCTTTGCTTTGGATCAGTCTGTCTCTGTGCGGTGGAGGTGCCGCGTACCTGCCTGTGCTTTGCTTTGGATCAGTTTGTTTATCTCTGTGCAGTGGAGGTGCCGCGTACGTGCCTGTGCTTTGCTTTGGATCAGTCTGTTTATCTGTGTGCGGTGGAGGTGCCGCGTACGTGCCTGTGCTTTGCTTTGGAAAGACTAGTGTTTGAATCCCAGCTCCGTCACTTGCTCACAGTGTGGTTTTAGGAAAATTACTTAGTCTCTCTGAGCCTTTGTTTCCCTTTCTCGTAAAATAGAAATAATAATCTCGCCTTTCTCAGAAGGTTGTTTGGTGCAGAATGCTTTTATAAAATATAAAGCATTTAGCTCAGGGATTGGACAAGAGAAAGCTCTTGGAGGATGTTAGTTATTATTATATTTAATTTGTTACAATGTTTGTGAAGACGTAGAGTAGGCGGGTTTTCATTTGGGCACTTTAAAGGATTCTAATTTCAAATGTGACTTTTTATTAAAGAATCACATTAAGATTTTTTTAAGTATCACATTATTTATAAATATGTGAGGTAATGCATATTAATAAACTCAATTGAAGCATTTCACAGTTATGCATATTTCTAAACACCATGCTGTACACATATGTAAAAATTGTGTATATATGTGTATCTATACAATTTTTGTCAATTAATCAAAAGGATATTTGGAAGCGAGAAGAGAATTTCAGGAACAACCGAATGGGGCAGGCTGACCTATAGACCTGTGGTCCCTCTCCCAAGAAGAATGGCTGTCCCTGTGGAAAGCACTAGTAATGAGAATGAGGAGGAGGCCAGCTGGGAAAACATTTTAAGCGCAGTTGCTCTTGGGGAGATAGGAAGGTGAGGAAGGGAAGACTGGCAGGAACCTAAGAGGGCTAGGGTGTCCGAATGCATCACATCCTATATAGAATTTATCACAAGAGCAAAATCAGAAGAGGAAGAATTGCATGATTTCTGAGAGGAGACTAAATGATGGGGCTTGTCAGTGAGTCGTAAGTTTTGAGACCCACACGTGTGCCAAAACAATTCTCCATTCTAAAAGCAGATAGTGCCTTCAGGAAGAAACAAAAGTAATAATTACGTTTTTTTTCCTCAAACTACAAACACCAGGCATGCTTGCTACAGAATCCGGGTTATTAGTGCTCTAAATGCAGATACTTCAAATATAAATTTCAAATCCACAGTATTTGCTTATATGCAGCAGGCTGACTTTCAACGTGACTACTTAGAAATTCCGTGGATGGTGCATTTCAGTCGGAATTTGTTTTCTTACAGCTGCTCCTCCCTTTGCTGGATTCAGGACTTCAGCTGGATCTGGGAGCAAAGCTAACTCAAACTGTGATTTCCGAATGGCCAGCGGACAGATCGCAGCACCAAGTTTAACCTCCAAACAATTCTCACTGGGATGTTATGATCATTTGCAGGCTTTCCGCTCCATGACGCACGGAGGCTTGGCGGCCACTCTTAAAGAGAACTGGCAGGCTTCAGGTTTTTAACCGATGAAGGTCCCAAATAAGGAATAGTGTATGCAGTGGTAACTTTGAACTTTGGGGAGAAAAAGAGTCTAATAGAAAATATTGAGGAGTAATATCCTCATTTGTTTTGCTACCAGAACCCGGATTTCTGGGCTTTTCAGCTTTTACATGAGAATAGTCAGAATGAAAAGCCATTCCAAAGACTCTTTTCCCCATTTTTGTTGATTTCTTCAGGTGCCTAGGAGTTGCACTGTTTGAGGCTTTAGTCTAATTCATTACCCTAGGTTTCCTTTAATAAACAGAGATTAACTGGTCTTCAAATTAGAATGATACACTTCTTTATTTTAAAAAAGCCAGCATCTGGATTAAGTAAGGTTTAGATTTTCTTTTCTTTCTTCATTTGATAATATCCATGATGAATTTCTCACAGGCTGGTTTTGCTTTTTTTCATATAATACTTTCTGAACTCATTGCTAAGTATACCCCCTTCTTGCTGGTCTTGCAGCCTCAGGAAACGCAGGCTGTTGTGAACAGTCCTAGAAGCCCCAGTGCATGTCCTGGCACTTGGCATGGATCAGTCACATCATAAATGCTTGTGGTATTCATTAATCCACAAGTTCCAAAACAATTTTCAAATGTGTAGGAGTCGTTTTAAATTCTGACTGTGGCTGCCGGATGCATAGACCTGCTCCATGTTATCCATAAAAGCCTCTCTGTCTCTAGAAAAACAGAAACAAAAACAAAAACCCTTTATGCAACTATGATGTGGTAGAAACAGTTGTGGGCTTTTGATCAGGAACATCATGCCCTAATCCCCGCTCTGACCTTCACAGCTATTTTCCCATAAACAAGTCAATTTAATTTCTCCAAAGCCAAAACCCCACACTTCAAAACCAACAGAGGAGGAAGGCACAACAATTATCAAACATCTGGTAGGGTTAAATATCTCCGTGTTAAAACAAACACAAAAATTAAAACAGTCAAAGAAAGTAAGTCTTATCAGAAGTCAAAAATAAAAAAATCACCGTGAATATTTTGGTTCAGTAATGACAGGTACAGAAAAAGGAACTAAATGTGTACTCTCGGGAAGGTCTGAAAATGAGTGCTTTGGCCAGTTCTGGACTTGAATGTTTTCCTGAGTAAAAACTTCTAAAAGTAATGGTTTTGTCTTGTGTTAATCAACAGGCATTTACAATTTAAATTCTTTGAGGGCTGCTAAGGTAGTTCCCTCTGAAGTGCTTAAAATGTCCTTAATGGCTATTAAATGCCCCTGCGTAAAGCTGGGCAGCAATAAAAACGATTGCACACCTACGGTATACCAAGGGTTAGTCTGGCAGAACTGGTCGTGAAGATGACCAAGTATGACCAAGGTGGCATTTCCATGAGTTTCCACGGTATTTCACAAGAGATCAGGGTTTTGATGTTCATACTGTAGTCCATTTATGCCAACTATGACAGACACAGTGTAGCCTCCTCTCCTGATGTTAACCTCCTAGTAGGAAAAGCACATGCACGAGTTTGTCCTAAACCAACTCTCTGGGGAGAATTGAAGGAGATAGACTTATTTTCTAAAAGATGGACCCAAGGCAGCTGTCCCCAGCACACACTAACCATCCCCCAAACATTTCTTAATAACTGCACGCACTTACCTTTTTGTATTATTCTTTAAAATTGTGCACATTTCTTTGCTTCAAATATATATGTTTTTCCACTTTCTGTCCCACTCTAGGAAACTGACTACTAGTTCCATATTAACTAGAACAAATAACTGGGTCCCTACTGACCCAGTGTCGTTTCTCAGATTAAGTTCCATGTCTTTTTGAGCCCTAGAGAAGTGAGGAAGCAAATAAGGCTATAAATTACCTTTGGGAATTTGATGTCTGCTACCAGAAGGAATGGTGACATCCTAGTGCAGACTCAGTGCGTCATACTGGATATGGGACACATTGCTGACAATTTGATGGAACCTTTTAGTGAGCTTGAAATATATTTTAATTCTTCTTCCACTTCCCAATTTCAATTGTGAATAATTTGAACTGTGCAGACATTTGCAAAATAATATTGGAGGACATACAAAACACATACTATTTAACATTCATTAATAAGCACCATTATTTGTGTAACACTTATTGATTTTAAAAAAACCTGGTTATCTCATCCTTCTTATCTTGCACAGGAGAAGAAATAAATTCGTAGAATAAATTCGTGCCCCAGTTAGCATGTCTCACAAACTGAACCTTAGATCTGAGAATCAAGGTAACCTGCTTACTCTGGCTAAATATTTTTTTTCTAATGCAAAATAAGTTCTCTTCATCCATATGAGTAGCAGGCTACCAAGGAAAAGTCTGTTTTTTTTTTTTTTTTTTTCCCAGAAGCAGGTAGCTCCATTAGTGATGGCTCCCAACATTGAATCTGTCTCCACATTTGAAAAACAGGGTTTCATGAAGGCAAAATGAGAAAAAGCAATGCTAACTGGGAAACTTGAGGTCTGCACGTGAGCTGTAATTAGTGCTACAATTCTTATCATTTCTTCTCCCTTGTCTCCTGAGCAGTGATCAGTTCTGGCTGTCTTCATTTCCTGACTGCTTTGCCCTTACAATAATACCATAATGCTTCATTTTCTCAAACAATGTTGTTTGCTGGGACTTGGAGAACAAACCAGCCTTTGTCCCTTAGAGAAGAGTGGTAATAATAGAAATCTATATTTGTGTTATATTTTCCATTTGTGGAAGAAGCAGCAGAATTTTTATCAACATTTTTAAGAGTCTTAAAACCTGTACATACTTTAAATTCCTAAATGATTAATTTTTTTGAAGAATCCAGTAGTAAACGAATAACTTATTTTCAGATATTTGTACATTTTCCTTCACGGTATGTGTTTCAGTGAGTTGGAGCAAAATAAAAAAAGGAATAGCTTAATTTATTTTTTTCATTCAAATTAAAAAGGGCAATTTTTTTGCATCTAAGTTTTAAAATGCATCCTTCACACCTCCTCTAAAAACATATGCCTTCATAGCAAAAATCTTATGTCAAATTCAAATACTGAGCTTAAACCCAAATAAGCTTTTTTAAGTTAAGAAAAAAATCTTTAAAGGCTATCTGTAATACAAAGCTCAGTTTTTAAAATGAGATCAGCAAGTGTTGCTCTCTCTTGCAGAGAGAGTTGAATTAAGAAAACAGTTGCCTTTCAAACTCTGAATTTATAATATGAAATTACAAATTATCACTGTTTTGCAGATACTCAAAAGAAAACAGAGATAGGCTGATGGACCTTCCCCGCAGAGCAAGTTAGCAGGGGAGCCAGGAACCCAGGGAACGACCTCCCTGCACTGCAGTCAGGGTTTTGTTCTGCTTCCTCAAAATGTCCTAGTCGTAGTATTTTTGTTTTTGGATATGTTGAGAACTCGCCATTTAAGGAATTCAAAGCGTTGGTGTTTGAGGGACAGAGATTTTAAACAGAGGAGATGATTTTGACATCATCTTTCCTGAGTATTGAATGCAAGCTGGATACTCATGTCTCAGCGCAGGAAGCCTGGGGCTTGGGGGGGGTCTGGCTGCTCCCCCGAACATTCTGGCTTCCCCTGCCAGGAAACTAAGGCCCAGGAGCAACCTGGCCAAAGAGGGGTTGGAAGCCTTCATTTTTCATCATGTGAAGGATGTGAACGCATCTGCCTCCCACATTGGCGTTACCCTCAGCAATCACAGCTTCACCTTCAGAGCTGAAGCCTGGGATCACCGGAGACATCTGGCCCCTAGAATTACCTGGATTCAATGCCACGGAGTCCTGGTTTCACTGGGGATGTCCACGAGCACGTAGCGTTCACCTGACTCACTGAGTAGTGGTGGTGGTGGTGGTTACTGCTCCTCTATTAGTGTTCTGTGGTCTCAGGATACGGGCTTTTGTCCCAGCAAAGGGCTGCTTTGAGTATTTGTGGGATTTCAGTTGCACTCATCAGTTTCCTAGTGAAATCTTCCATATCACATAAAGTGCTTTTTGTTAAAGAAAACACAGCTCCCCTCATCTTTTTGGCCAGAATTTGCTTCCTGTCCTTCTGCCCACCCTGAGCAATCATGGCTGCCAAAGGAACAATTGCACTCATTGTGTTCCGTCAGGAGGGAGCCCACCCCTGCAGCTTGCACAGGGACAATTCTCCCCACACTGCACTGGGGGGAGGCCTGGAGTGCTGTCTAGAAGGAAGAGGATAATGCTGAAGGGGCAGCCAAGATACATCCTCTGGACCCACCAACATGTTCAGTGGGTGTCAGCACCTCAACACCCACCACATGTGACAATGGGGGCATAAGCCTTCAGTCACTAAGAGGGAGGAGTCTCCTGGCTGCAAGGTTAATAAAGGCAGTATTTCTCAGTGGGGTTTCTGGGTACCGGCTTAAAAACATTTTATTTGCTTTAATTTATTAAACGCATGAGATGTAGACTCTTTCTTATAAATAAAATGTACAAGTTACAAATACAGTAAGATTGATAAGACTAAGAGGAAAATGACAGCCACAGAAGCATGTACTAAGTTGTT
Source organism: Colobus angolensis palliatus (assembly GCF_000951035.1). Classification (NCBI taxonomy): domain Eukaryota; kingdom Metazoa; phylum Chordata; class Mammalia; order Primates; family Cercopithecidae; genus Colobus; species Colobus angolensis. The sequence goes on from NW_012114488.1 coordinate 10,683,042, forward strand.
TCATAAAGGCATGCTCTGACTGGCTCTGTGGCCACCCTCAACTGAGACCTTGCAAAGGGAAAAATGCATCCAGTTGAACACAGCGAGTCCCTGAGGAGTAGGCAACACTTCTGACTCTCAGCACCTCCACAATCTTGGCCCAGCTGAATTTTCCAGATTTACTGGTCTCCAGTGAAAAGCTTCACTGAGTCAGTCTGTCATTTCCTTGAAAACACCTTGATTTCCACCTTCGATCCTGTCTCCTCTTGCCCTTTCCCAACCACTACTGTTTCTCCAGCCTTCACAAGTACAGCATACCTCCCCCCCCCGCCAGGATCAAAGCACCCCCCTCCAGGCTGCTGTCTTCCTTTGCTCCAGCCCCCCCTCAGTCATCACCCTTGGGGTTGGCACATGACGCCCTGAGGTTCTGCCTCTGGGTACTCTTCCTGGCGCTTACCCTGCCTGGGAAGTGCATGCAAACCCACCCACTGCCAATTCCCCATAAACTTGACCTTCGCCAGACATCTCCCTTTAAAGCACTAGGGTACCTCAAATTCAGCTTATCCTAAACTAGTCTTACTCTAGATAGTTCCCTCAAAATGTCTCCTGCTGAATGTTTTCTCTTGAAAAAAAATTGGTGCCACCTAATCAGCCATGTGAAGGAGCAGAGTTTCCCCTCCATGCAATCCTCTCTCCTGTCCCCCTGCATTCGCCTCACCAGGTCACATCAGGAGTGCTGTCCCACCGGGACTCATCCCCACCACTCCATCCCTTCATGTCCAAAACATCTGTAGCTTTTCTTGTTTTTTGTTCTAGTTTAAAAAGTAAAGCACACATTTTTTATTTGTATAATGTTTTTATTCAGCACAATATTTATGAGATTAATCCATCCTATATCAATAATTCATTCCTTTTTATCTTTTCTTGATACATAGTAGTTGTACATATTTATGGAGTAGATGTGATTTTTCAGTACATGCGTGCACTGTGTAATGACCAAATCAGGGTATTTAGAATATCCATCACTTCAAACATCTATCATTTCTTTGTGTATCATTTCAAATCTTCTCTTCTAGCTAGTTTGAAATATACAATAAATTATTGTTAACTATGTCACTCTACTATAGTATCAAACAGTAGAACTTCTTCCTCCTGTGTAACTGCATATCTGTGCCCATTAGTCAACTTCTCTTCATCTCCCATTTCTGCTGCCTTTCCCAGCCTCTGATGATAATCATTCTACTCTACTTCCATGAGATCAACTTTTTTAGCTCCCACATGAGTGAGAATGTGATATTTTGCTTTCTGTGCCTGGCTTGTTTCACTTAATATAATGACCTGCCATTCCATCTATGTTGCTACAAATGGCAATATTTTGTTTTTTTTATGGCTGAATAATATTCTATTGTGTATATATACCACATTTTCTTTATCCATTTATCCTCTCATGGGCACCTATATTGATTCCATATCTTGACTATTGTGAGTTGTGCTGCAAGAAACACAGGGATGCAGGTATCCCTTTGATATACTAATTTCCTTTCCTTTGGATATATACCCAGTAGCGGAATTGCTGGATTGTATGGTCATTCTATTTTTAGTCTTTTGTGGAACTTTCATACTGTTTTCCATATGGTTTTACTAATTTGCATTCCTACTAAGAGTATATGAGAGTTTCCTTTTCTCTGCATCCTCGCCAACATCTGTAATTTTTTGTCGTTTTGATAGTAGGCATTCTAACTGGATGGAACGAGACAATATCTCATTGTGATTTTGATTTGCTTTTCCCCAGTGATTAGTGATCTTGAGCATTTTTCATGTACTTGTAGGCCATTTGTATGTCTTCTTTTGAGAAATGTTTATTCAGGTCCTTTGCACACTTTTTAATGGAATTGCTTGTTTTTCTTGCAGGTTTCTGGAAGAACCTTGTTATTTGCAGTATGTTTCTTATCTGTATTTTAAGAGCTATTGTAGTATATCCATATCGTACCATCTATATTCATTTTTGTTTATTGATAGTGAAGTATTATATGACTAACTCCCATACTATTCAGTAATTGTGAAGTATAAATAAGAATTTAAAAGGAACTTTTATAAAAGTTTTATAAAGTAAACATGGGACAAACGGGGGAAGGGAAATGAATGTGCTATATTGTATCAACTTAGGTGGTTGGTATGTTTTGCTTCAAATTGGGCTCTGAGCTTCCTGCCAACATTAAAAGGTAGTTATATACAGTTATCTAGTTTATTTTGTCAGAAGGGGTTGAATGATTCTTTCTAGTGACATAAAACCTGTTTTCTAGGATTTTGCTCCAAAAATAATTTTTCACGTAGGGCCTCATTTAAGGCTCACAGAACAATAAATGAGGAGTGTCCTCCACTTTGCCCCAGTAAATGCAGTATGAGTTTCAGAATCCTGTCTCTTAGAGCAACCCCAAATGAAAGCTAAATGCATAAAAGCCAGAAGACAACAATGAAATGCAGAGCAACCTAGACGACCTGGAGCAAAGGTCCTCAAGGTGTGGTCGGCAGCTCCTCCTGAGAGGCCACAAACTGCTCCCAAACATAGTCAGTTTTAATTTCCTGTTATAGGCAATTGGCATGTAATTTTTTGAGTTTAAATATGTGTGTGATTAAAAGGCACTGTAGAGATTATTCAGGATTACTTGAATTCAGGAATTGTAAATCAAAGTTAAAATATGTACAACTGGGCTGGGTGTGGTGGCTCAATCTTGTAATCCCAATTTGGGAAGCAAAGGTGGGCAGACCACTTGAGGCCCGGAGGTCGAGACCAGCCTGGCCAACATGGTAAAATCCCATCTCTACTAAAAATACAAAAAATTAGCTGGGCGTGGTGGTGCATGCCTGTAGTCCCAGCTACTTGGGAGGTTGAGGCAGGAGAATCACTTGAACCCGGGAGGAGGAGGTTGCAGCGAGCCAAGATGGTGCCCAGTGCACTCCAGCCTGGGTGACAGAGCAAGACTCTGTCTCAAAAAAAAAAAAAAAAAAAAAGTACAACTGTCTCTATTGAGGTTCTAACTCAGTGTTCTTTGAGTCACTTGCCCTTAGTGCACCTGTTAGTGTGGTCCTGCATTCATCAGGATTCTATTTACTGCTCTTCTGGCTTTTCAGTAGTGAATTTCTGTGACTTCAGCCTCATCACCACCCTTTAGACTGTTAAGCGTGGTTGGGTTGACCAGATATGGCCATGCACTGGCACATAAGGCCATCCACAGTCTCTTAACTTGTGAACCTGTTTTCAAGACAAATGTGCAAGTATGTGCTGCATTTCAAATAAGAATTATCCACACTAAGTTTGCAAAGCGTCCTATTTACAGTCTTCCTCTCTCCACCTCAAACTGGCTTGGACATGAAACCTTCCCTGGTTTCATGCCACCTGTGAATTTGTGACATTTAAAACAACTTACAACATATTTACAAGGTAACTGGAGGGAAATCACTGAATTCTTTTTAAATGCTTTAGGGAATTTTTGATGATGTGAAATCATGCATCTCAGTTAATAGTGAAAGATATTACTTGGTTGTTCTCTGATTCTTTATCAATCACAAATTTCTCTTTCCATGGGAATGTGGGAATGGGTGTAGTAGGGGAGTGCAGGGTCCTGGCCCCACCACGTGGCTGCTGGAAAAGACTCAGAGCCACAGACTTCAGGATGTAACTGCATGTGGGTCACATGACCTGGACGCTTTGGGGAGTCTTTCCTGAGAGTTGCCTGGTCAGAGTCGGAAGGACAGGAATCTAAGATTTTTCATAAAAACAGGCAACAACAAAAACCCTTTCTGTCTATTTGAGGTGTGCAATTGGTTCTTGTTTGCCTATGGAAATATCCATCCAGAGAGGAGGCACTTGCTCCCGTTTCTGGAGTGGCACGTCTTGTCGCCTCTGCCATCACACTCTATCCCAGCTCCCTTACCTTCTCACAGCCCCTCGGGACCCATGCCAATCCCAGTCACCCCCTTCCCTTGCCTGGAGGACTGCAGTTACCCCCTCTGGTCTTTGGGTCTCTGCTCCCCTTCCCAGCCAACTCCCCATCTGTCGTCCTGCGACCGCTGTTGGATCACACTGTTCTCTGCTCGCTCGGAGCCTTCAGTGGCTCTCCTTCGCTCAGGAAAAGCTGCTGACTGCAGCCTGCCCTAGGAGACCTTACTAGGGCCCTTGTCCCCCGTTTATGGCCACACCTTCCTCTCCTGGACCCTGCCTCTCCTCCAGCACCTGAGACCCCACCCCCTCCATCGCTGTCCCCTACTTTGTTGCCTCCATAGCACCCCCACCATAGGACAGGCTGTGTGCTTGTTTTACTATCTGCTCATTGTCTTCCCACCGGAATGTCAGCCTTAAGAGGGCAGGAAGGTTTGTCGTGCATTCACAGCAGTGTCCCTGGCACCTGGCAGTCCCAGACACTCAATAGATGTTGATTGAACTAATGAATGCATTCATCCATCTGTGCACTCCAGCTTTCTCTTCCAGGAGTCAGAGCTGATTAGGTTAAAGGAACTCTTGACATCATTAGCCAAATCAATGCTTTTTCCAGTTGTTGGGTTGCAATATGGGCCTGATTGCTCTTCGTGGAAACAAAGCCCTGTTAGATGTATTCTGTCTGTGCACCCCTTAACGATCCTCAAAGCCCAGTCTATGTTGACCTGTCAACATGTGCTGAGTGAATGAAAAGCAAGCCGGGCAGACAAATGGGTGAATCATCCCTGCCAGGATGGCCCAGGATTCTGACCTATGATGTGCAAAAGTGAATGTTTTTAAACTGTTGCCTTACAGAGGCCCCTGATGTGCCTGCAGCAATGGGTGCAGGAGCCCTTCGGGTCCTCTGTGTGCATTGGTCAGGGACTTAGGTTAGTGTAGACTGACTCCCTTGTGAGTTTGCTCTCAGGTCCAGCACCCATCCTGATTAGGGAGTCTCCTCCCAGCAAACAAATCAACACATGGCAGCTCCCTCATTACTCACAGGTTCTGTATTTGCAAATTCACCTGCTTGCTAAAATGTATTTGTAACCCCAAAATCAACACTGTCATTGCTTTTGCCCTTTTGTGGACATGAGCAAAAACAGGCAAAGAGAAGTGAAAACTGTGAGTGTCCTGACCTGAGGTCCAACAGTTGCCGCTCTGCCTCCCTGTTCCAGCTCACACTGTAAACAAGGGTCCTTCGCCCAGGGTATCTGGTGCCATGTCATTCACGTTTTAGTGGGTTTTGTTTTGTTGTTTTGAGGTGGAGTTTCGCTTTTGTTGCCCAGGCTGGAGTGCAATAGCATGATCTCGGCTCACTGCAACTTCCGCCTCCCGGATTCAAGCTATTCTCCTGCCTCAGCCTCCAGAGTAGCTGGGATTACAGGCGCCCACCACCAAGCCTGGCTAATTTTGCATTTTTAGTAGAGATGGGGTTTTACCATGTTGGTCAGGCTGGTCTCGATCTCCCAACCTCATGTGATCCACCCCGCCTCAGCCTCCCAAAGGGCTCGGATTACGGGCATGAGCCACCGCGCCCAGTCACGTTTTTGTGTTTTTATTGGGGATTTCACTGTTTAAAGTGGCCCCCAAGGTTTCAGTGCACCCATCACCCAAGCAGCACCCATCACCCAAGTAGCACCCATCACCCAAGCAGTATACACTGGACCCAATCTGTAGCCTTTTATCCCTCCGCCCTTTCCCCCTGAGGCCCCAAAGTCCATTGCATCATTCTTATGCCTTTGCATCCTCATGGCTTAGCTCCCACTTAGCAGTGAGAACATATGATGTTTGGTTTTCCATTCCTGAGTTACTTCACTTAGAATCATGGTCTCCAATCCCATCCAGGGTGCTGAGAATGCCATTAATTCATTCCTTTTTATGGCTAAGTAGTATTCCATCATATATATAGACATATATGTATGCATACATATATATCACAGTTTATTCACTCATTGATTGATGGTAAAGAACTTACTCATGTAACCAAATGCCATCTGTTCCCCCAAACCTATGGAAATAATATATATATAGACATATATATATATGTATACATATATCTATACATATATATTTATATATCACAGTTTATTCATTCGTTGATTGATGGTAAAGAACTTACTCATGTAACCCAATAGCATCTGTTCCCCCAAACCTATGGAAATAAAAAAAAAGAACATAAAAAAAATACATACTATGTAATAGGTATTTTACCACAATAAAAACTTGTAGAAAAAAATTTCTAAAAAGCTTCTCTACAAATCCAAAAGGATTGGATTTGGAGAGCACCCAGGTACTGAACACAGGGCAGCTCCTGGTGAGTGGCGTGCCCAGAGAAGGCACGGAAGTGCCACACACCTTCCTACATGCTTTTCCCTCTGCATCTCTCCCTCTGCATCCTTTGTAATATCCTTTATAATAAACCAGGAAATGTAAAAAATCCATAAAGTGGCCCCCAAGGGAGGGAGGAGCAGGGAGCTGTTGCTGAGTGGGGCAGAGTTTCTGATGATCAAGTTCTGCAGGTGATGATGGATCGTGTATGTTAAGCACAACTTCAGTGTGAATGAACTTCATGGTAAATTTTTGTTACGTGTATTTTACCAAAACTTTTATTTGAAAAAAGCCTCCAAGCACAGTGCTGACATGCTGTCTAGTGTGCTCTGCCCTAGGGAAAAAATCCACGTGGTAGAGGAGCTTCATCCTGGCGTGAGTTTCAGTGTTCATGAATCAGCACTGGATGGGAAATAAAGTGTCTTTAAACAGAAACACACATAAAATAAAATTTTGTTTTGATCAGTGAGTGAAAATGTTGTGTCCAGAGGCTCCCAGGGACCTCATCTTATATTTTCCCTAAGGTCGGTGGTTCAGTATTTGTGAATTCAGTGTTTGCAGTGAGTTTACAGAACAGAACTACCTTGAACAATGAACATCAGCTGTAGTTTGTTTGTTTGTTTGTTTTATGGTAGTGATGTTTCAACTTCACTGTACTTGAGAAGTGCTTTATTTAAAAGTAAGATTCTACCCTCAAAGAGTATTTCTGGACTGAGACCTGGAATTTTCCATTTCTAAACAAACACTGCAGATGAGCTCAGCCTTCCAGGTCCAGGGAGTACCCCCAGGGAAACATGGCTTTAATAAGGAGGAGCATTTCCCTTAAAAGACTTCACTGATGGGAGTCAAGGCTGAACTGAGTGTCTTCTAGGGCACCACACATGCCTTCAAAAAATCAGCTGAGAATGTGTCCCCTGTTGTGAGCAGTGTCTCAGGATTGTCCCAGAAGTCCACACCCGATGAGGTGGATACCTTTTCTGGTGTGACCTTATCTGCTGTGGACCTCGGGGGCAATCTTGAGAGATGGGGAGGAGGGATGGAGCACTCACCCCCAGTGACTGTTCATGTCAAGGTGAAATCCTTGCTGCAGCTCCGTGGCGAAGTCACAGCTGGTTGAAGCCATCAGATTTAAACTCATGGTTCTCGTAATCAAAATGCCAGGAAGCAACTCCCTCCCCACTTGGTTACTGCAGAGCAGAAGGTCTCAGTTCGCAACAGCCTCCCGGAGGGATTCTTAGTTGGGAGAATCCAGGCTGGGGGCCTGAGGAAAGCTGGAGGGGCAGTTTCAGTAGATAATCCAGGAAGAATGTTCTAAGTCTTTTTGTGTGTGTTTATAACTCCCCACTAAAAGTACCAGTGAATGGATGAATGAAGTTTAAAATATGAAGTATAAAACTTAATTAATTTATTTAAAATTAATAGCACCTACTAAGCAACAAATTGTTTTACTCAACAATAGTACTCATGGAAGTTTAAGAAATACTGAGCAAAATGCTTATAACTAAGATTACTTGCACTCTATGTCCTATCTCCATTCCCATTTCCAAACAAGCAGGACAAATGTGTGCACAAACAGTACAGCTGGAAAAAGAAGTTATCAGTGACAGTTTTGGCAATGCCAACCCTAGTTTATTTTGTTTGTAATCGTGCATGTTGTGCTTGTTTCTCCAGGCATAAAACAGGGAGGCACCCTAAGATCCCACTCCAGTGATACAGACTTCCTCTGTTAGTAACTTGGCAAGAGGTCCTCATGATGCGTTGCTCCAATCTGGTTTTTTTGCCCTGAAAAGCACAATCATTCTTTACACACACACACACACACACACACACACACAGAACTGTTGAAATCACCTTGCAAAGACAAGAACAGGGCTCCAAAGGAGGACAACCTCTTTTCAAAGTGCCTTGTCCTCAGCTTCTGCATAAGCCACTCTCTCCTCCAGCGTGGGCTTATGCAACCTCAAAGGATGTTGGTGTCCTCAACAGGGGGCAGCTTCCACAATGGGGACCCATTACTAGTGCAGGATTTGCACTTCTCTGCACTTGGCTTGTGCTCAGGAGAGAAAACAGTGGATGAAATGTTGTGCAAGACCTTATAAGAGGTACTCTCCTCTCTCTGACCCCACAGAAGAATCTGAGCATTGTGGAAGGAATGGAAAGCTTCAGTGAAATGTTGGCTGGCAGGGGAGGTGGCTGAAAGGTCATGGTTTGCTATAAGAAAGTCCCAGTCCTCCTGCGGTTCAGGTCCAGGTCAAAACTCTCTGGCCAATATGCATACTCAGCTGACTGAGATGGAGTCTTAGGTTTCCTGGGATGTTAACGCCAATTCTCCTGGGATGGCAAACTCAACTCCTTTCAGATGCTAAGCGTTCTCTTGGTGGATAAGTGCTCATTTTAGCTCCTGGAAGGCTTAGAACTAAAGAACAGGGTGAGGGACTTAATCAATCCCATCATCTTAATACTTTTACATTAACTTTAGGGACCAGGTCTTCATATCTTGGGTGATGAATCCAATAAATTTAGAGACTGATGGAGGAAACTTGTCATTCTTTCAGCTGGGTAATTTATTTTGTATCATGAGTGTAGGTAATTTATTTTGAATCATGAGTGTGATTTTTAGTGTTAACAGAACTTGAGATTCATCACATCCCAGAGTCGAATTCTTTAATCCACTAGAGTAGCTGGAGGTTCTTGGACAGGTACTGCTTCCAGCCTGGGAACTTGAAATGCTTAACAGGAAAACAGGGAAAATTTATGAATATAGCATAAAGTGTCAATGGAAACCTAAGTTTGTGCATAAGACTGATTGTTTAAGGAAATTCAGTTGACTCAATTTCAATGAGGGGGAACACAAACCAAAGACTTCTTGAATGTTTAACTAACAACATGTATAATAGAGTAAAAATGTTCTTTAAGTTAATCTTTAAAACTTAGGAGAAGTCAGAGTTCCTAAGTGTGTGATTTTAAGACGTTGCGTATATATTTGCAGAATAGAAACAGCTACAAGTAGTCTTTATCAAACACAAAGCCTTCATGGACGGCATCGAAAAGTCACACAGACAGGAATTCCAGGCCAAGTGTAAAGCTTCATTCTGTTGGCTGCTGGAAAGAGAACCAGGACCCAGGGCTGAATGCTAAATGGAGACAGATTCAGCTCTGTGCCAGGGAGAACCTTCTACCAGAAGGGCTGGTGACGACATAGAGTCAGGCCAGGGATGGCACAGCCCTGTGATGAAGGCATTATCTAGATGAGGGCTTGAGTTCTTTCCCTGGTCCCGGCTGTGTACAGAAATACCTGGGAGCTTGAAAACAAGGATTTCCAGGCCCTTTCTTCAGAGATTTAGATCCACTGGATCTAAGCATCAGTCCTCCTCTCCAGCACAATTTCCACAACAGCCTAGTGCTCAGGGAGCCCCTGCATCGGAGGCCTTGACGTTCCTTCCTAGCCAGGGACTCCTAGATACCAGAGCCTGGCCATTTTGCAAGGCTGAGTCCTGGCCCTTCATCAATCTCTGATGAGTCAAGAAGTAAAGAAAGTTTTAAATAGAGTTAGTGGAATGAGACACCAATACGTATTCCCATTTGAAAGGTCTGCTGACATTAAATCAGTGGAAACATTTCACACAGAAAATATGGCACAAAGAAAGAAAATGGGGCTTCCTGACACTTCTGACTTTTTCTCCAGGCACAAAGTGGCTGTGCCCATTGGACCCGACCAGCCGCCCAGCTAAGAACAGCCTGAGGTGCTCTTATTCACGCTTTCAGCTTGCAAAGGCTCACCCGCTGGGGGCTCCTCGGTGTCCGTTTGAAAGTTTCAGGTGCCTTCATGGCCCCACTTAAGGGCATTAAGGGATTCATTGCCAACTTTTATCCTTGGAACTGGGAAGCTGGAATTCCCGATTTCCAAGAAGTCTTCAGAAATTCTGGTTATTCTTGGTTTCTGTTCCTCTTTCATGAGAAAAGTGGATGTTAACCTTGGGTGGAACTGCACCCCAAATACTCCCCACATAAGCCTGGGCTGCCTGGGGGTGCAACTGTCAAGCAGAAGAGGTGGCCAATGACTGTTAGGGGGCCGGGGCAATCTCAGGCCGGGCAGACCCGTGTCCACCCGAAAGCCCCGGCCACGTCTGGGTAGACCTCAGCCCGCGGCCTGACTATGGGCGGCCTTCACCCTGGCACCCGAGGCTACCAGGTGATCCCCAGGAGGCAGCGCCCCTGAGTCCCGCCATGAGTCCCTTCAAAGGCTGGTACCCCCACCAGCGCCTGCTCCAACCATCTGCCTCCATTCATTGCTTCTGGATCCCGGGCTGCTCGGTGAACGTGGCTGCCCTGGAGTAGCTGCTGTGGGCCCCGTGGGCAAGGGTCTTGGCGGGTCTGCGGTCAGTTCTCAGCTTCTCCCAGGACTTGATTTACCTCCCTGACCATTACCTACTGGGTGTCCAAGTCTGGCCCAGTCCTCCTTCCCTGTTCATTCATTCATTCATTCATTCCTTCGTTCCTCTTCCTCTTCCTCTGTGCCTGAACTAGGCCTCCCTCTCCAGGCAGGGGTGCAGCCGCCTCACAAACCTTCCAGCATCTCCTGGGACCCGCGGGCCCCTCTTCCGTGTGTTTCTGCGATTTTGTGCCTGACCCAGCCCCGCCAGGAGTGGGCGCAGCCAAGGCCATGGCCACAGGCCGCCCTGCCCTACCTGGCGCGCCCTGCACTCCTCCAGCCGCTCTGACCCGGGCCGCCGCCCTCCTCCCGGACCCCGCATCCCTTCCGGGCTCAGGCTCGGCCTCTGGGGCTTCTGCGGGTCTCGGCTCTGCCAACCCTCCTCAGAGACCGCTGGAGCCAAGCCCGCTCCTGCGCTCTCGCCACCCGCTCCCGTCTCCTCCAGCAACACGACGGCGAGGCCAGAGCTGGGAACCCCCGGGCTCCCTCTTCGCCGCCCCTGGGAGCTCAGCGGCCTGGGCGATCCTGGAGGCCGCCCCTCAGGGCTTCCTGCCTGGCCGCGCGAACTGCCCGGAGGTGGACACCTGGGGACGTCCTGGGGGCTCGCAGCAGAGCTTGAGAACGTCTTGCGGCTCACACCAGCAATTTCCAAAACGCACCTGGTTTTGGCTTTCTCTCCCTCCGGCCTCACTCCCCGGTCTCCGGCCTCACTCCCTGCTCATCTGTCCGAGTCCCTGGGTCCCTGTGCCAGGAACTCCCTCCTGCGGGCCCCTTTCTCCTCCGTCACCTGGCGCAGGGCGACTCCCGGACTCCATTCTGATGTCCAAGCAGAGGCTGCTGCAGCCCAGCCTGGCTCCCGGGTTTCCGGGTTCATCACCGTCCGCCCGTGCGCCCCGTCGGACCCAGCCGAGCGCTGCGCCCTCGGCACCGGAGGGTCTCACCGCCCACCGGCCTCCCTGTGCCTGGGCTCTTCCCCTGGACCCAGAGCGTCTGTCTCGGTCCAACGCACCCTGCTCACCACCAGGCCCCGCATCACGGCCTTCGCTTCCCACCAAAGCCTCTGCCTCCTCTAGGCCCCCAGAGCCTGCCCGCCACGGTGGTGGCTCCCAGAGTCATCTGCGACCCAGGAGCAGTCCCTGGCTGCCTTCCTGGCGGTTGGGCGCTTGCGTAGTTTCCGAGGACAGGTAGGAAAGCAGTTTGGGTGCAGACATTTCACTGACTGAAAGACCTAGTGCCCTAATCACAGAAATTTACTTTCTGAATGATTGCTAGGTTCCTAAAAGTTACAGAAGGGCTACCAGAATTACACTCATTGGTTTGTTTCTGCTAAAACGTGGTTGATTGGGGAAGTTCGTTTTTTTATGTAATTGTGTGTTATATTCTATCACCTGTTAAATTAGTGTAATCGTTGGCATTGTGGTTTCTTTGCAATCACTAATGCCCTGTAAAATGAATTAGTGGCACAAGCATGATTCCTTACAGGTGAAAGCAATCTTGGGATCCCTGTATGAACTCACCATAACATGCAAAATAATATCCTGAGTGGAAATAGTGAATGACTCTGACATAAATATGAATGAGAATCTGCACACAGGATAGTTTTGGACAAGCAGCTAAAAGCAGGTGTGTTTTAATAGAAAATATAAATGTTTTGAAACTGTATTTTCTTGATGATCCATTAATTCCTAGTCCTTGATGAGACTTTTCCATCATCAAATCCTTTATGTAGCTGGCATCCAAATACGGTGGCCTTTCAGACAAAGCGAATGAATATTTCCAGAACAAACATAAAGTGATATTTACCAATGTGAAATGGCTAGTTTTACATGAAAAGAAAAGCAACCATGAGAACCTGAAAGGCACCATTCAATAGCAGAAGCCTGGTCCTCAACTGCAGAAGGAGGTACCTGCTCCGGGACTGTGGAGAAGTTGATAAAAGCAGACTCCGAGTTGACAGCAGATACCGTGTTCAGAGAAGATGCAAAATGAGCAACTGGAAGAAATCTTTGTCACCTGTCTCTGTTGTGTTTCATGCACACAAACACAAACATGTGGAAAAGCAGGTATGATCATCGGACGTACACTAGCAGGTATTTGATGAAGTCACAAATGTGCAGAGAACAAACCAGTCCACAGGAGGCAGAGTGCGTTACCACGTCTGTTCCTTTGCAACTGCACACCCATGTCTCAGAAGCAGAAGGGTTTGAATATAATGAATGAGCCACGAGCTCAGATGGAGCCTAGAAAAATGTGTTAGATCAGGACCAGCTCATGTGCACAGAGAGAGGATTTGCCAGGAAGTCAGTGACTGCAGCTGCATCTCACCGGCGTGGAGCAGGGTTCACTGTACAGTGAAGTAATGCCACCAAGGCCATCTCGCCATCCCTCTCCATGACACAACAGGCACCATGCTCACAGGGTGCTTCTCCCCATGGTGGGCCGGCAGTGGGAAAGGCAGTCCTACGACTCTGTTCACAGGAAGATTTAAAAATTGTTCTCATGATGCAGATCTTACTGGAAAGGACCATTTCTATGATTTCAAGTGATTTATCTCAGTAATTCATTCAGTATCTTGAATGGCTTAAGCTTACTAAGGATGAAACAACAAAAATGTTCACTTTGGGGGTCAATGAATGCATCAGAGGTTTTTCAATAAGGCCAGCCGTCGGGCCTGAGATGATTTCCTCACTCACCAGCATTGAGGACTTAGGATTGGGTGTACTTTGAAACTACGTCCACGTGCTGTCATGCACTTTAGATGTGCTTTGCAAAGTCAGATGAGGAATCAACTTGATGCTATCTTCTACATCAAACCATCCAACCTCAAGAATTGGCTGAGCACATGAAGGGCCTCACAGGCCTCTAAGAGAGCCTCGTGGCACCAGCTGGCCCCTACCAGAACTCAACTAGTGAAATGGGACTTTCTTCTTTAGTAGGAAAAAGAGAAAGGGGGGAAAGGCCATTGTGAAAGCTGGCTTGGATTACGCACCAGCTGTTATTAAGCAGAATGTGGATTCTTGGGGAAATATTGCAGATGTTATCATTCCTCTTAGTATGAATCTATTTTTCTGAATTCCTGTTATAGATCTACATCTATACATATAGCTTTAATTTTGTAGAGATGGGATTTCACCGTGTTGCCCAGGTTGGTCTTGAACTCTTGGCCTGAAGCAATCCTCCCACCTCCGCCTCCCAAAGTGCTGGGATTACAGTCATGAGCCACTGTGCCCAGCCAGTATTTTTTTTAAATGTATATTTTATTATTCTCACTTTCGGAATACATCCAGGACATCCCTGACCCAAGGCTTTTGTTCACTTGCTTTTTCAATCTAGACCACCCCACTATCCCATTTCTACCTGTTATTATCACAACAATCTGCAAGAACCAACTCAAATCTCACTTCCTACATGATGAAGCTTTCCCCTTCCTGAACCCCCAAAGTAATCTATTCAGAGGACCTACAATAGCTCACCTTGTATTGGAACTACTGAGGGATAACTAGATAGTAAAGTTTTATCAGGACCAGAAATACACCTTGTTAACCTTTGGCGCTTTTCCAGTTAATGCCTGGGATGGATGCTGATTTGTAAAATATCCATAGATGGGTAACTGGGAATGTTAAGGAAGGCCCCAGGTATCTTTTTCAAGTGGGCAGAACAATTTGGGGAACATTCAGAGTAACAACTGGTAACTGATGGAATCGAGTCAATTCCAAGTCAATACATATGAAGCAGTTTAATTGTTTTTCTCTATATTGTGATGGATCATCAGTGCAAATTTGTCCAAAACCTGAAAAACTCTTTAAAGAATTTGATCACTGATACGGCATTTGCATAGTAAGCCCCTGTTTGAATATGTGATCGTGTTAATTATCTATACTAGGGTAGCGATATAGGCAGAAAGTTGTCTTATGTGTAAGCAGAAAGTTTTCTTTCAGTAGTCTATTTTCTCTTACTTGATTCTACCTGTTCCCCTTCTTTCTCTTCCTACACACGCAGGCAGAGTCTACACTCTCAAGCACAGTAAGACTGTCTGATCTAAACTGCAGTGGCTCATGAGGATAAACAAGGTAGATACTACTTTTGGGTTTTGCTTTTAAGTTACCTAGTGAGATGCCTGGATGCACTACAGAAAATTAAATGTCACCAAATATTTCTAATCATATTTCAATCTGAAAATAATCTTGATTCTTTAAAAAACATTTCAGTTATTGAAAAGTAAATTATTGAAAGTAAATAAATTATGTGGTTGAAAAATCTTGAATCTGCTTCTTAAGGAGAGTCCTCATAAAAAGAGCTGGACCGCTCACGCCCCTGTTAAGCTTAGAGAAGTCTGAGCGCTGCCTTCCCCGCCAGCCACTTCCCAGACTGGCCAGCAGAGGGCACCCAGCTGCCAGCGCTGCTCCTCGATCTCCTGCAAAACAGTGGATCCCACTCTGAATTTATTTTGAGAACACATCATATTCATAGGAAAGAGCGTACAACTAAAGTTAGTTTACCTTTATATGGTTTTACCGTGTGTGAGGGGTACAATGTACTACTCAGCTATTGATGATAAGACACCGTTGAAAGAATTCCTGGGGAACAAGAGGCTTAGCTTTTCCCTGATTTCTGTTCTACAAATGTGTTCCAAAGACCCTGAGAATCCCAACCCACTTCCTGGGGGCTTCGAAGGTCAAAAATCTTTGCATAAAAATGCCAAGACGTTATTTGCCGCTTTTGCTGTAATGATATTTGCACGGATGATGTAAAAGCACGTGGGGGCTGAAGCCTTGGCGCCTGGCGGAGTCCAGGGGGCGCCTCCACGGGGCGAGCTGTCAACGCCTGGCCCAGCAGCCTGTTCTGTAGGAGACATGGAACAGCACGGTTTCACACAGGAGTGTCCTTGGGGGAGCAGGAAGATGATCGAGTTTGTTAAACTTTGATGCTGGTGTATCTCTCTTCAAGATTCCGTGTGATTAAAAGGGAAGTACCCAGAAAGTAAGTGGGCTGCTTATTGAGTTGCAGAGATTGGGAGAACACTTGTGCAACTTTGGAAGTGCAAGTTGAACCAGTCACTTTTTTTTTTTTCATGAAACACCATTTTTACTTGAAAAACAACTGACAAACTGGAGCCATTCAGAAAAATCCCCGCCCATTGGCCACCGCCAGCTTGACTTGCTCAGAAGCGACCCACTTCAAGGGCCCTGGGTCCCTGGCTCTCACAACCTCCCCCTTCCTCTGAGCTCCCTGGCACCGAGATGGTGTGGAGTTGTTTCCTTGGCAGTAGAACTTAGAAGAAGAAATTGAATTGGGTTAGGTGGGGAATGGAATACATGGAGTGCATTTTTCTCAAAATTGCAAAATGCTGAACCAGGAGACCCACATGTGTCAGGAACAGAAGAGAACATATTTCCTAGTAGAGGGATAATTACTCCCAAGGGGCGGATGCCCCACCTGCACCCTCCCTGTTAACATTTGCCTGGATGCCCCACCTGCACCCTCCCTGTTAACATTTGCCTGGCCATCTTAGACATTTCAGTTGTGATCCCCAATACCAACAACCCCCAAAAGAAGGCCGGATGATACCGCAGAAACAGAAAAAGGTGGATTTAAACACAGGTTCGACAACAGCTATGCTTTTTCATAGACTTAGGGCCTCATAAATAATATTCTCTTAAAACCTTGTTTTACTAGTTTCAAATGTGTTATCTTTTTAATAGAATGTCTAAAGACTTCCTGTGTCATTACAGCAGTGGAAAACATCTATTAGATGAAACTCATTGCTAGGAGCAATAATAATAAAATAATAAAAATAGAAAATATTGTGTATTAGAATTTCTAAGCTAAAATCAAAATGTGTTTTTCATGATTCATGATGTGTGCATTGGTCGAAGCGTGGTCTGGATAAAGGCGGTGGTGTTTGTATTCCTTTGCTATTGCAGTGGTAACAAATCATCACAAACGGGCACCTTACAGCAATCACCTTAAATTCTGGAGGTCACAGGGCAGCAGCGCCTCTCACAGGCTGCCTCCTTCCAGAGACTCTGAGTGAGAATTCCTCACGTCACAGATTCTCTCCTGCCCCACCTTGCCCTCATCAGATCCCGTTGGGCCCCCCCTGGACAAGGCAGGCTGACCCTTCCTCCCCCAGCCCTATCTTGAAGTCGCTGAGTAAGCAACCTTGATTCCCTCGGCTGCTGTTCCTTTGGAACAGCAAGGTGACATCTTCACAAGTTCCAGAAATTAGGACCTGGATACCCTTGGGAGGCCACTGTTCTGCCAGTCTCTGGGCCATATGGGCTTGAGGCTTCCAGGAGGGGCGTATAGTGGAGCATCACTGCCCCCCTCCTCCTTCATGCCAGGGCTGTTCTGTGGCTGATTTCCCTGCATAGTGTGTATATTTCTGAAGCTTGACCCAAGAAAAAAGGAATCCAATTAATAGCGAATGGAAATTTAATCAGGGGCCAAAGATCTATTGTCCAGAGCCACTTTGTTCAAAGGCTGCCTTCTCTGGAAGACCTTCCCTAATAGCCCAAGGTAAAGTGACAAGACACTCCACATCTCCTCTGCACGCACAGGCACTCCTGATGCCACCGTCCCATCCAGGTTACCCTCTGACTGACTCCCCAAAAGGAAGCTGCGTGGGGCACAGGGAATGTGGATCATGTCGCTCGCATCCTGGTCCCAGTGTGCAGAGCAGTGCCCGCCACATAGGAGGTGCTCGGTAAATGCTTGTAGAATGAAAGCATCAAGAGCAAGAATGGGCTGCTTCTGTGGGCTGATTTTCCTGTATGGTGTGTTTATTTTATTTCCCAAACTTGAACCTGAGAAAAAAGAAGTAAAATAGCTAGCTTATGGAAATTTAATCAGTGGCTCTGGGTAAAACTCAATGTGGCAATATATGGCAGGCCAGTGGGATAAATACACAGAATTTTTTGCTAACTGGCACTGTGCATCCCTTCTGAAAAGTCCCTGAGACAGTAGCACATGTGACCTATGCTATTGAAATGCAAATTTCCATTGAATACAATAATGTGTAACCCAAAGATCCAGTGAAATGAAAGCAGCATTTAGGTTCAGGGAAATTTGTTTGGGCTCAAAAGCAATTCACATCTTAATGGTTCAGATTTAAGTTAACTTTCTTCTTATCTCTTTGAGAACTACAAAAATCATTTAGTTCCCTTCACTGTTGCCAAAAACAAAAACCCAACCAACCCACAAACAAGAAAATCTGCTGGCTTACACTGTGGGAGTTGGCTTGCTTCAAAGCAAGACGTTATCAGAAATGACGTCAGAGGCAGGCCTGTGCGTTTGCAGAATTCAGCTCATTAGCATGTGAGTGTTCTAAACTCTTGTTTAGATGATGGCCCTGTGGCTAGCTCACTAGGTTACCTCCCTGCATATTCTGTACATGTTTCCTTGCTAACGTGTTCGTAATCATCCTGTAGATCTCTATCACGCAAGGCAGTGAGTTTTGCATACTCTGTGCCGTAGTAGAAGTGTTATCTGTGTCCTGTGTTAAACAATGCAGAAAAATGTTCTTATTACACATGTGTAGCTAATAAATCAGAAGTCATCAACGTTCAGTAACGTATAGCCGCTTGCGTGAGCTTAATTACAGCCACCGTCAGCTTGCAGAATGGCTCTGCTCTTACAGTCACCCTGGCTTTTGTTGAGAGCTCTGCGAAGCTCCTGGTACCCATGGGTGCTTTTCTTCAGTCCCCTGCCCAAGTGTTGCAGCTGCCCCTGTGTAAACGGCAACTTCTCAGGGCTGACTCAGCCATGTCCTAGGACCTAAAGGGTAGCAAGTGAATTTCAGCCTGTCTGGCTCTATCTACTGTGATTAGGTGTGTATGGTAGAAGAGGAACATAATCAGTTACTTGGCAAAATGCCGTCAAAACATTTTTGCACTGGTGTTGGCAACGTCTCCTGCTGTCTTCTGAAAATAAACACTCCCTAACGTGTGTTTTGCAGGAGTCGTCCCACCCAAAGGCCAGAGATTTCTGCCACAGTATTTTCCATCTGTACCTAGTTGGAAAATCTTTCAGAAGTAGAGACACCATGTACAGCACCTAAAAGGAATACCGACAACTTCGTGAGAGAAGCTGCAGTCCCTCAAACGAAGAGAACAGCTTTTTCAGGCGTCCGGGTTTTCTTCCCCAGGAAAGGCAGAAAGGAAGGGATGCTAGCTCGGCTTCACTCCCACAGGGCTTGCGGCTTTCACTTCTCATCCAGTTTTGCTTTTATTTGGTTTCCAAATTGTTCATTTCAATTGCTCATATTTCCTCCTTCCACAAACCGCTTAA
The DNA here is from genome assembly GCF_000951035.1 of Colobus angolensis palliatus. Lineage (NCBI taxonomy): Eukaryota > Metazoa > Chordata > Mammalia > Primates > Cercopithecidae > Colobus > Colobus angolensis. The sequence continues at coordinate 10,702,049 of NW_012114488.1, forward strand.
AGGAGAAGCAGCTCTCCTTTTGGGAATTCCTCAGAGGATTGTCAGGCCTTCCTTTTTGAATTGAAACTAGGTTCAGCAAAGGCTTGTGGACTGATGATGCACACTGTGGTGAGAAGGGCTGAGGGGATGCAAAGAAAAATGAAAGCACGCAGAGCCGCTAACTCTAACATCCTTCTTGGCCCCTGGACCGAGGCTCACACCCGCCTTCACACCGGGTGGTGCAGTGGCCAAGGCTCTCTAGGATTGCATGTTTGCCACTTGGGAGGATTTCTCTTTTAAGGACAATTTCCTTGGTGACATAACTTTATTTACTCACCATAACTGCACTGCACCTCGGTACTTCCGATGGAGGGGATAGAATGATAATCACAGGCTTCTCTGGAAACTTGGCAGGGCTTCCTGGGTCTATAAAGCACAAGGTGTGACTCATGGCCCCTATTCCACAGGGCACAGCTGTCCCCAGGCTGGGAGGTGAAATGATCGTATCTACTTTAACATGTCTGGTCTGCATGGGGGCATTAACAGTTCTTGACCTGCAAGGCACAAAGAGTCCGTTTTCTGGTCGATCCCATAAGCATCGCCAAAAGGATGACAAAAAATGGTTGTGGGCTGTCATGTATTCTGTAAACTGCCCTAAATCATCAACCCGCCCCCGTGCTTACTCCCCAAATTCAGACACTTTTTTCTTTCTTTACCCACTCTTAAAATCGCTGCCTTATACACACAAGGCAGTGGGTTTTTCGTTTTGTTCTTTATCATGGAGACATTCCTATTTAATTAATTAGTGAAAGTTTGGAGGTCTCATACCTAGGCATCAGTCAGATTTACAATCTTATTAAACATACCAAAGAGAATATAATAAATCATGTACATATTTTGCAGATGTTGGCAGATTTATGCACCAAAGGAAGCTGTATGTCAAACGGTACAATTTAATGCTTGTTTCCTATGTTCAGTTGATTCCAGATAGCTTTAATATTTTCCTTATGAGGTTTAACAGCACATAAATAATGTCCCACAAGCAAGCTTTATGCTTAAAGGAGAAACACTACTCTCTTTGACCTGACCGTAGCTGTTTCAGCATATCCGCTAGATTCCAACAGGACCGATTAGCACTAGCACTATTTTCCCACATAAGTGGGTTTTCCTCTCAATTCTTTCTCAAATTTCCTCAAATTTTACCTTATTTTCCCCTGAGTATGTGGTTTGTGCAGCTCTCTCCTATGAACTGCTCTCATTTAGAATTGCATGAACATAGCCACTGTAACCTTGACCTTCGACATTTTGGTGTAAATTGTAGAAAAACATGTAAGGATGTTATTTTTTTTTCTCCTTTCCATTCAGTTAGATTGCCATTTGTGATAATTTTTTAAGTAAAAACATTTGTTGCTAACCCCCACATCACATGAATTTTAAATCTGTAACTCCCACTTTCAGGTCTGGAGTTCACTGGAAGCTTTGGTAGATCAGACCCAGTTTTCATCACATGCCCTGATCTCAGAAAGGAGCTTTGTTTACAGCACAATGCAGTGACTCTCAGATCTCATAGCCCATCAAGTAAACGATAAGAACGCTTTAAATCAGCAGAAGTTTTTATGTTCAGGATTATATCACTTCTTTATATAGCTCTTAAATAAGCTCCCTGGATGCTAATAAGCACAATAGCGAATCCTTCCATAACTATAAAACTGAGAAGATACAGGAGTCTGTCAAAAAGTGTGTCCAAGGGTTAATGAGAATCGCCATTTGTGTTTCTTTTGAAAGGAGCTACTTGGCCACAACACAGGCAGGCAAGGGCCTATGAGCTAGTATTTTAACCAGCTCCCAGGCAGGGTTCATATTGAAGATTAGGACTCCTTCCTCTACCCGATGATGCTGGTATTATCATGCTGTTATTTCTTTAACATAATTCTTTTCAATCTCCTTAAATTATGATTGAAGAATAAAAATAAGCATTGGAAAAAATAGTGAAAATAAAATAAAGGTTATCAGGTCAAAATGAATAAGGTTTTAAAACTATTTCTATTCTGACTTTGGGTTTTAAAACATATTGAACCTTTAAGTTAACTTTTATATGAAGAACTTACATTTTAGAATTACAGTAACTCATGAGACATTTCCAAACTCAGTTTCAATTAGAGGGTGTTAAGTACTGCCTGTTCATTTTTGAAAGTGGAGACTGGAGAGACTTAGAACACCTTAGGTGCTCCCTATTAAATTTCACCAATTATCAATTTGCATATTATGCAACACCCTTTTCTCTGAAGCCTTCGAGATAAGTTTTCCTGAGAAAGACTTGCTGTGAGTGCGCTTACAGAACTTGAACCTGGACACGGAACAGGTCAACTTTCCTTTGTCCTCGGTTCTGCTTCTCGTCTTTTCAGTATTCCGAGGCCCTCTGACCTTGACAGTGACCTGATGAGAATGACTTCCAACTCCACAGCCCAAACCATGGCCCCCCGCAGAGCTCCAGCCCTAGGGACAAATGGCCTGTGCCCTCCTCCAGGGGGATGATAGTTTCAGAAAGTCTCACCCTAAAACGAAAGTTGGCTTGGTTCCCTTTTCCAAAATGCATCCCACCTGCAAGGTACCCCGCACCAGCCTCCCCTGCGAGGCAGCCCCCGACTCTTCCCTTCCCACCCAACGGTCTTCATTTCAGAACCTGTGCAGTGCTCCAGAGGCCTGTGTGCCCTGTGTGCCCTGTCTGCCATGGCGGGGTCAGAGCTCTGCCGGAAGTGCTCCCGCTGCTCCAGGTGTGGGCTTCAGGCTCTCAGGTTAGCTAGAGCCACCCACACAGGTCTCTCCTTAGGCACTGACTGGAGCCTTTTGCTCCTCAGATGAAACCTGCAGTGACTAATCTGCCCCTCCGGGATAGGCTCAGGCTTCCCTCTCTAGTGTAGGTTTATTTTCTCTGCACCTGTCGCACCAACATTCCCATCTGCTGTGGCCTGAATGCGTCCCCCAAATTCATGTTGAAACCCAGTCCCCATTGTGGTGATAGGAAGAGGTGGGCCTTGGCGGGGTGATGAAGGCATGGGGGCTCTGCCGTCAGAGATGTGGTTGGTGTCCATGGAAAGGAGGCTTCAGGGAGCCTGCCCGTCCCTTCTACCATTGAGGACACAGCCAGCAGGCCCCATTTGTGAGGAACAGGCCCTCATCAGACATGCAGGGGCCCTGACCTTGGACTTGCAGACTCCAGAACTGTCAGCAATACATTTCTGTTGTTTATAAGTCACCAAGCTGAGGGTATTTTGTTGCAGCCGAGGTGATGGACTAAGCGACTCCCTCTTCCTGAAGGGAACTTGGCTCCTGCGCTTGGGGAGGCTGGTGCATGCCTGTGTGTGTATCTGCTCTGCGATGCCCTCTGCTGCACTTCTGCTCTGTCCAGAATCCACTCCACCTTTTCAGGGCCACCTTCTGAGCCTATAGAGGCATCTTCACACCCCAGATTCTGCTGCTGTGCAGTTCATTGCACTCACCCAGCACCATGGCTTGTAGCCTTATATGGGACCTGGGACCTGCTCTTCTCACACTTGCCCAAAGGCACTTCCTCCTTAGGGGCTGGGTGCTGGCTGACCCTAGGCTCTCAGGTGGGCTGAGCACAGTGCGGCCTCACAGTGTATTTGTGGCATGGCCTTCCTCGCCTCTAAGAACAACTCACATTTGTGTGCCTGGTCTTAATTTTCAAAGCTCTCTCCAATCTTCACAGCACTTTCAGGTAGACAAGGCAGATGTTGTGATTCCAGTTTTATTGAGGAAGCATCAAGCCTCAGGGAAGTGGAATAAAGTGTGTGAGGTTAGTCCCAGGCTAATTCAGGGTCAGGGCAGAAGCCAGAGAAGGGTGATGCTCTCATTCCAAGTCCGTTTTCACTGCATGATATAGTCTGTAACTTAGGAGGCATGACTCTTGCCTCTTCCACCACTAACTTGCTGTGTGACTATCGGCAAGTTACTTCACCTCTCTGTGCTGGGTGAGACAGGAGGATAAAAATGAAAAGATCTGGGCACAGTGCTTACAACAGTCCTTGGCCCACAACAAACGCTGATGTATTGCAGCAAACATCACTAAGATGAGCATGGAAAGCATCAACAGTTCCATACGCCCTCGAGGAGGAGGCCTGGATGAATTTCCAAAGTGAGCTTGCATTTGCTCTCTGTTACTCATTTAACCCACTTGAAAAGTTACAGTCAGTGGGTGCTGGGCTGCTGCAGCACACAAGGGAGCTGGATTTAAATACGAATGCCTACGTTTCTTCAGCATATGCAAAGGCCTAACTGCCAAGCTCCATATAACAGTAATTACAGAACTGTCGAGGGACTCTAATGGGTACATTTGTGGCACTAAGTGGCTTATTTAATGGAAGTCATGCAGTTATATCACCAGCCTGGATGAAAATAGAGATCAACGCTGTGATCTCTAGCTCTGAATTACCTGGCTTTTGTCTGGTTGATTGATCATGACAATCTTAACATTTAAAAAAATGTATAATATTATCTTTCAAGTTTTTAATATGTCAAAGACAAACCCATTAAGATTTTGTTTAGGTTAAGCTATCAAGTATATATAATTTTAGGGGAAGGACCACGGTTATATGACACAATTCACCTTGTTAAGCACCTCTATAAAACCTTTTTTCAACTTGTACATATGTATTTTTCCTTTTTTTATTCTATCCGAGTTTTTTTGAAAGGAGCTCTGCGGAAGTGGGGAGTGTTGGGACCACAGTAATATTGCTTAGCGATTCAGGTTGGCAAAAATCACAATAAAAATGAAAAACTCCTGGCATAATTTACATCATATTCATAGTTGAGATAACTGAAGCCCCACTCTGCTCTGGCCATTAGAATTTTCACCTGGAGAAGCTGGAAAGCTGTCTCTGAGCACGAAGTCACTCATTTATTCCAGAGCTGACTTCTTCTTCTTGCACAAGACATATGCCGCTTTCTCAGGCCGAGAAGCACCGTCACAGTGGACTTCTTCCGCATTGGGTCTTTTTCCTCCACCCCAGAGCCAGGATGACCCTAGCAAGTGCCCACCAACCAGAGCGACGACTTAAGGTTAGGGTTGTTTTGAACCCCCGGGATGGGAGACACAACCTCCACATCGAACTATTGTAATGTTCAGAGAGCAAGCAGCCGTTACCTTCTCACGGAGCTGGAGCTAACATTAAGTGCCCACTGCTCAGAGCCAGCAACGGTGTGCACGCTGGGGGACAGTGAAGGAGGTGACTGTATGCTCGAACTGGCCCCAACAGCAACATCCACACCAAGAAGCCAGCAGGTGATAAAAACCCACCCTGGCCAGCAATGGCCACAGGGCCAATCTCCACGGGCCCTTTGGAGCCATCTGGGAACAATAGGTCCATGAACTTTGGTGTGGTGAAGTGGGCACCCAGCAGGAGAGGGTGCTCTTGGGAGGGCCTGCCCTGTTCTCAGCTCTGCCCTGAATCAGTGTATTGATTTTCACCAGTGAGTCAGAAAAACAAGACTAAACTCAGTTTTGCAATGATGGCACTCCAAAAGTAGACTGAAACTCAAAAGTAAATTGAAGAGACGACCATTCAAAGTCCTTAAATTAAATTAATTGACCGGCACCTACTGTTGGCAAAGTACCACGCTGATAGCTTGTCAACAAAGGTGAATAAAACCTGTTGGTTTTTTTTTTTTTTTTTT
>NW_012114488.1:10713055-10732304 GCF_000951035.1 Colobus angolensis palliatus
CAGTTCAAAATGCAGAAATCACCGGTCTTCTGTGTCCTTCGGGCTGGGAGTTGGAGACTGCAGCTGTTCCTATTCGGCCATCTTGCTCCGCCCCCCCAACCTGTTGGTTTTAAACTTAGTTAAAAATAACTGAATTTTGAATCCTGTATTAAGAGACAATGTAGACAGATAATTTCCAAATCAAATTCTAGAAGGGCTATCTCCAAAACGGGGTGCTGAGCCCCTAGGCGTGTTCATGGACTCTCGCTGGGGAGTGAAAAGAAAATCTGAGAATATTTCTGAACACTTATTTTTATGTTACACTTATATTTCTAATTTTAGTGCACATTTTATATTGCATGTAATATATTAGTGTGTTGGTCCTTTACGTTGTATTTTACTAAAAAGTAGACAAAAAATAAGAGTGTGTTAAAATTCCTATATCAATAGAAATGGACATTCAAGGTAACCATTTCGAGTGGTCTGTCCTACAATATGCTAGAATGGCAAGTGTGCACCTTGAGGACACACAGAGCTTCGCTGAGTCTTCCCACATTCATCTCCTGCAGTTTTGGTGGCTTGGGAGATGGTGTAATTTGTGAGGTGAGCCAATGCCTTCAAATACTCAGTCATGTGCAACTGCTATTCTTAAGGGGACATCTGCTTTTTTTATATGTTAATGACTAGAAGTGATTGCTGAGGAAAGGGCAAGCAAGCAACATTTTAGGGAAAAATGGATCAGCTCTAAAATGGAGCACAAGGAAATTCTTGTTAAGTAAAATAAAAAATTCATGATTTCCAGTGCTCTTGTTGCTGAGAGGTAGTTTCTAAGCTCAAGATAAGGAAACCTGCTTCAATATGTCTGGACTGATTGCAGGTACCTGTGTGAGGGAGATAAGGATGGAGCTGGGGATGGAGACAGGAATATAGACGAGGGTGTAGATGGGGATGGGGACAAAGATGAGGATGGAAATTGGGATGAAGATGAAGATGGGAATGGAGATGAGGATGGAGATGAGCATGGGGATAGAGAGAGATGGGGATGAAGGTGGAGATGGGGATGGGGATGAAGGTAAAGATGGAGATGAAGATGGAGATGGACATGGAGATGGAGATGGGAATGGGAATGTAGTTGGAATGGGGATGGAGATGAAGACAGAGGTGCAGATGGGGATGGAAATGAAGATGAAGAACGGAATGGAGATGAGGTTGGAGATAGGGCTGGAGATGCAGATGAGGATGGAGATGGGATGGAGTTGGAGATGGGGATGGGGATGGAGAGAGAGATGAAGATGGGGATGGAGGGAGAGATGAAGATGGGGATAGAGATGTGGTTGTAGATGGGGATGGAGATGCAGATGGGGATGGAGATAGAGATGCAGATGAGGATGAAGATGGGAATTGAGTTGGAAATGGGATGAAATGGAGATGGGATGGGGATGGGGATGGCATGGGGATGAGGATGAAGACAGAGATGCAGATGGGGATGGAGATAGAGATGCAGATGAGGATGAAGATGGGAATTGAGTTGGAAATGGGATGAAATGGAGATGGGATGGGGATGGGGATGGCATGGGGATGAGGATGAAGACAGAGATGCAGATGGGGATGGACATGAAAATAACAATGGAGATGAGGTTAGAGATGGGGATGGAGCTGGAGATGGGGAATGGGGATGGAGACAGGGATGGAGATGATAAGAATGGAGATGAGGTTGGAGATGGGGATGGAGATGGAGATGCAGATGAGGATGAAGATGGGGATGGAGCTGGAGATGGTGATGGGGATGGAGACAGGGATGGAGATGATAAGAATGGAGATGAGGTTGGAGATGGGGATGGAGATGGAGATGCAGATGAGGATGAAGATGGGGATGGAGCTGGAGATGGTGATGGGGATGGAGATAGGGATGGAGATGATAAGAATGGAGATGAGGATGAAGATGGGGATGGAGTTGGAAATAGGGATGGGGATGGATAGAGAGATGCAGATGGGGATGGAAATGGGGATGGAGTTGTGGATGGGAGTGGAGATAGAGATGCAGGTGAGGATAAAGATGGGAATTGAGTTGGAGATGGGATGTAACTGGAGATGGGGGTGGGCATGAAGACAGAGATGTAGATGGGGATGGAGATGAAGATAAGAATGGAGATGAGGTTGGAGATGGTGATGCAGTTGGAGATGGGAATGGAGATGGAGACAGAGTTGCAGATGGGAACGGAGATAGGGATGGAGATGATAAGAATGGAGATGAGACTGGAGATGGGATGGAGCTGGAGAAGGGGCTGGGGATGGAGACAGAGATGCAGATGAGGATGGAGACAGGGATGGAGATGATAAGAATGGAAATGAGGTTTGAGATGGAGATGGAGATGAGGATGAAGATAGAGATGGGAATGGAGATGGACACGGACATCAGGATAGAAATGGGGATGGGGATGATGAGGATGGAGCGGTTTAGAGAAATAGAGAGGGCCCTTGAACCAGGATGAGGAACCTACTTCATTTCCCACCATGGACTTACGTAGAGAGCACTCTCTCATCTTTCAGAATTGTTTCTCCATAGGAATTGGGGACTGGAACTCTCCAGAAGTTGTAAAGATGTTGTGTGGTCAGTCAATCTATTGGGAATAGAATTGGGGAAAAAAGAAATCTAATTTACATTTAAATGTAAGTTGCTGATTACCGATTTTTTAAACTTAAACATCTTGACCACTTGTTGAAGGGAAATTTACAACTGTAGTCAATTTCTCATTAAAAGTTTGAGATAAATATGATCGTTCTTAAGGAATCTCTTTATAATTTATTATGCAGCTGTAGTGATTATAATTCTCTGAGCACCTCTGCTGAAAGACACTATTTAAAGCATAAAGTACTTTTGAATATTAACTCATCAATTCTATCAACACCCTTGTGAGGAAGGTGGGTGGCAAAATGACTCATTCGAGGTCACATTAGTAAGTTAGTGATAGAGTTTGGCATACAGAAAAAGTTTCTGGACTTTTTAGAAATATTCCTTTCATTGAACTAGTCCTATCAAGCCAGGAAAGGATTACTAACCTAGAAAATCCATGGACAGCCACAAATGTCATATATTTTCATTCATTCCATACACCAGTCATGGCTCCTGATTGCAAATCATAGAAACCAACTCAGAAGCAGAGAAGAAACTTATTGGAAGACATCAGTTAGCTGACAGTATCATGGAATGTCCTGGAAACCAGGCCCAGAAAATGGACAAGGGCAGAGGGAGGCCAGGCTTTAGATCACAGGTAGTGCCAGTTGCCAGTCTAGACTTTGGAAACCCTGGATGGAATGGAACAAATAGAAGACATTCTGCCCTTTGACATTCGTCATTTGCAGATGAGGAGAGAGAGGAAGAAAAAGTTTCAATGATTTGCCTTAGATCTCACAGGTAGGAAGTCACTGTTGGAATTAATTAGAGTTCAGGTCTTCTAAACCCTCCCATCCAATTCAACAAAAATATTCCCTAAAGGAATACTTATCAAATTAAAATAAATGGTCTTAAAGTAGTGATTGCCCAGGGCTGGGGGAAGAGAAATGGGGAGTGACTGAAAATGGGTACAGAATTTCTTTTGGAGCTGATGGAAATGTTTTGGAATTAGATGGTGGTTATGGTTGCACAATCTTGAAAACATACTGGAAACCACTGGATTGTACATTTTAAAGGGTAAATTTTGTGGCTTGTAAATTACATCTCAATTAAAACGTGGAAAAATATGTCAATAAAAACCTGAATTTGTCTTACATAAAGAAAAACAAAGGTCAAAAAAGTCTTAGAAAATCCTAGTTTATATTTATTATTTCCTGGCTTTACTTCGTTTTGGCCAAAAGGCATTCCATTGATGTGGGCTTTTCAGTAACTACAGGAAATGGTGAATGGGATGGTATGATTTTAAAGTGAAAAGTTATTCCCCCAAAGGGTTTACAAGAGGTTATAAATTGTGGGAAGGGAACGGAATTGTTTTATAATGTTTCTCAAACCCTACAATTACTGTAGGTTTACATCATTTGCTCGCCTTTCTAGTTCATGGGCAGAAGGAAGCTTGTACGTTTCTAGTTCTCTAACTTCCTCTCTTTCCCGAGTTACCAGCAAGGCACTGCTTTTAAAAACAGGAGAGATATGAATCAGCAGATTACTTAGAGGAACTTAGGACTCCTTGAGTGAAACATCATTCACAGTTATCGAGGTGTAACCTAGATGAATCCATTTGTCTAAAAGAACCTCTGGCAGCAAATGTTTACTTAACATTTTTAAGCTAAAAACTTGGGCAAAAGATTAAACATAGAACCAACATAGTTTATGATGCAGCAGATAAAGGAATGTTTGAAAGCAGAGAAAGGAAGAAAATTAATAAATGAAAAGAGAAAAAAACTTACAGAAGAAAGAATAGATGATTTTAACTCTGCGGCCATACATGGGTATACCAATAACATTGTCTCAGAATTGCAGCTTGAAGCACGTTAGTTATGTTCTTAGTAAGCATTATAATCTTGTTCTTTCTTACAGTATTTCATTTCTCTGGGCCTCTAATTTCCTGATTTGGAGTTTGTATTACTCCTAAGCTTTGGGGGAATTCAGAGGTACCTGGGAGGTGAGTTTTCCTCTTCCCCCTCTGACCCCCAACTTTCAGCTCCAGGAAGACAGTGTGCCCTTGAGGGCGAAGCCAGTCTGAACCTGTCATTTCTCAGCTTGGGTCCCGGATATCACTGACCTCAGAGGTCACTGCCCCGAGGCAGGATTCTCTCAATGACCCATGACCCATGTGGCAGACAACCTGGTACATAGATTAGTGCTAGCATATGATTAATTATAAGGTAATCAATACTGTAAGACTTAATCAGAAGCAGAAAGAGCACGTTGTTTAGAATAGAAGAGCTGCCTGACAACTGGAGTATCCACAGATAGTCATGGAGGCCGAAGGGCTTGCCCCATGGTGTTAGCAGCTCAGAAAGGCCTCTAAGAGGAGCTGTGCCAACGTGTGCCAGTCAGAACTTTTCAAAACAAACGTAGTGGGTGCTAGACTCTTGTCACTCGGAAGAGAGGTAGAAGTACCCTCAAATGTTTCAGAAAATAGTCATTTGTTCAATGAGACCTGTGTGTAGGGTTGTGACATCATAGGAAGAGGCCTGGTGTAGCCTTGGACAATCTGCCGTCCACTCTGAGTCTTGCTTCTCACCAGTCACAACAATGACAGCAAGCACAGAGCACCCACAGCTCGCCAGGAAACTCGGCTCCTGCCAGCTCAGAAGACGGAGGCTTTGGACAGGCAGAGAAAACAGGGAAAGTGTTTTAGATTGGGCAAAAGGTTTGAGCACTGTGACATGATTCACGTTTTCCCCGATAGAAGGCCATGCTTCAGAAGAAGACAAGTCCAGCTGGGAGACAGCAGCTTGTCCAGACGTGGGAGACAGCCTGGCGTGAGGCTGAACGAGAGCAAACTGCTAATACTGGACGATTTCTGACCTATAAAAATGATAAATTTCTCATGACTCAACTTATTCTGCCTGGTTCTGCCCTTCCTGGGTCCTGCTCAGCCTGGCCCTGCCCTGGGAAATGCTCCCCCTCCTCCTGTACGCTGCTGGCTGTGCCAAGGCCGTTCTGAGCTGGCAGCCCAGCTCCAGGGGGCTCCCTGTTCTCCAGGTGCATTGGCGGGAGCTCCAGTCTCTCAGCTCTGCAGGGTCCTCTCACACCAGTCCAAGAAACAAAGTATAAGGAAGCTACCCCATTTGCAATTTCCTCCCTGGAAGGGCTGTGAGACATCAGCCCCAATCCTACCAGGAGGCTTCCCTGGGGCTCTCTGGGCGTCCGTGAGCTTAGACCAGCGGGGAGGAAGGGCAGCTCGTGCAGCAGAGCCAGCGAGCACAGGAGGCACAGGCAGTGCCGACCTTGCCCTGGCCACAGGAGCAGAATGCACTCTGGATGCCAGTGGCCTGAGGGAGAAAGATCAGGATATAAAGGAAAACTGTTGGACCGTGACCAGCAGAATGGGCCCAGGGCAGCCTGGGCTGGCACATCTGCCAAAGCCCGTCCTTATAAAGGAATATCCCAAGACATTTGAGTGAGAAAGTGAGGCAGGAGCAAAGAAAAAAAAATTTGTTTTAAAGGCTCAATTTTATCATTGTTAAAATATCATAGATTGCAGGTCTCTGGGGCTGGTGGTAGGGGAGTCGCCCATCAGGATCCAGCCTTGTGATGAGCTGCAGGGTTTCTGACACATCTGAGGATGGCCCTTCTCCACCTCTCTCTCTGCACTGCGTCCTTGCTGACGGCCCTCTGTGCACTGCGTCCTCCTGAATGACATCTGCAGCCCACAAGCGCTCCAAAAGGCTGGACTCTGACTCGGTCAGCCTCTGTTGACACCCCTGGCTCCTGAGTTCCCAAGCCCTGGCTGGGCCTTTCCACTTGGAGCCCTGGCTTCTAACCCTGCCCGTGCACTGAGCTGAAGGAAGCTACTTCTGCATCCCCAGCTCTGCTGTGGCAGTTTGTAGGAACTGGTACTTATCATGGCTCCACGTGGGCTCCCCTTCCCTGCCAGCTGGCATGATGCCTGGCCACTTTTCAAACATCCCCTGTTGACTCTCTGTCTCTCTGTCTAGATGTGAGTCTCTGGATGGCAGCCACTCTCGTTCACCTGGAGTCGCTGCCTCCAGGACAGAGCCAAGACCAGCCGCATGGTACTGAGTAGGGGAGGGAGCTATTGTGCTGAGGAGGAGTTTTGTGGCAGAGAGAGGCAAATACTTGCTCTCGGTCCTGTGGTTTGTGAAAAGAAGTTGAGCTGGGATTCCAGATCTGTGCCTTCCAAGTCCCTGCTGCTCTTCACCGTTTGAAATGTTTGTTCCACTAAACTGAACACACCTGGGCTCTGATCATCTCACCACCCCCTCCCAGGCAGGAAGGATACAAAAGATGGGCACCAGTTCGGCCACCTGGCCACTAGCCAGTGTTGCTCCCAGGCTGCACAGACTTAGATTTCTCCTCTGTGGTTGCTTCAGAGGTGCTGTGTAGAGTAGAGAGGGCTGTGACTGCCAGTTTGGAAAGTGTGGCTTCCACTCCTGGCAATATACTAACAGTGATTGTTAGTCTACCCAACATTGGGTGAGTCCCACTGCATTTCTGGACCTGAGTGTCACCTGGGTGCCTGGCTCCAGCTGGTTGAGGAGTCTGCAGGGCAGGTGTTCTGCCTGGGTAACCGGGGAGGGCTCTGTTGGTCCTGGGTGTTGCCACACCTACACCTGAAGTCCCTAAGCTCCTTCCAGCTCACCCTCCATGAGCCCCTCACAAGTGGGACAAAGCTCTTATTCCTTATCTGTTCAGTCACTCCAGTGACTAAATTGTCCTCTCTAGTCCCTTTCAAGGGTGGGCTTCAGATACGTACTGCTGGGGGCACTCACATGACTAGGTATCCAAAGATTGTCTGCCAGGCAAACTGCAGTGAATTACCTGATCTTAGCAGGAAGACATTGGAATCAGGTCCTGGCTTGACCTTTTGGCTGATGGCATTTCCTCCATGTGACTTCAGCTCCTGGTTTGGGACCACCTTCGTCTCATGCCTGCACCTTTCCTACGTGATCTTCACCACCTCTTACCTGGAATGGAAGTCAAAACCTTCCCAGGGCTGGTCTTTCCTGCCATTGCCAATCCAGGTGTGCATGATGAAATGGGACGAGAACATCTGTAGTCGAGAGGAATGGCTGCTCCTGGCTGTGCTCAGACTGCTTGGCAGAGCAGCTGTTCCCTCCAGGCACTTGCAACCTCCTCGTGTTAACGGAGCTGCTTGATGGGTTGTGGGGTACTGCCTGCTCCTACTGCCCGCAGCTGGCTGCCTGCTATGCCCTGGGCCATGCACAGGTGGTGTTGCTTCTTGCTGAATCCAGCACCTGGGAGAAGCTGTTTGCCTGAGGCCCTGGAAGGGTCCATTGTCTTCCATGCCTGCAAAGGGCATGTGCCTCCCCTGCATCCTCTCCATATTTCCCACCCAGCGTATGAGATTAGCCTTCCCACCTCACTACACCTAGAACAGTGGGGACTTAATGAAGATGAATGTGTTCACGTGTGTATATTACAGTTTATCCAGGTTGGGGAATCATAATTGAGGCTGGACAAATTGCCTCTCGCTCCTCGTCAAGGCCCTCTGAACCCCACACAATAAGGAGGAAAAATCTCTTGTGTTTCTTTCAAAATCACTTGAATTTCACTGCTTAATGCCCTGAGAAGAGAAGCCACAGGGACATCCGTGAATGTCATTTTGTAAACTGAAAATCCTATAACCAAATAGGAGAATAAAGATGATACAGGACTGTAAAAATCAGAATGAACAGATTATTCATATCGGTTATGATTCTTGATGGTGTTAATTATTTTTCCAGCTCAGAATAGCTCACACAGGTGATGGGTACATGGGACCCTCACTCTGACATTAGACATGGACCAGGCAGGGCTGGGATCGCGCCTTCTGAAAGAGTCCTCGCCAACCTCGTATTGTGAATTTAAATTCTGCAGGGAGGGGTTAACCCAGAATATGAGAGGGATGAAGACCGTGTTTTCTCACCATAAAATGTCTCCAACACATTCTGCCAACTAAACTCTGTCAAACCCAGAAAAGCCTCTGGAAATGTAAACTTCCCGCCTTAACCAGAATTAAGCGTATCAGTCATTGCCAGTGACATTTTTAAAACGTTGTTCCTGTTTCCTGGCTGGGCTCATCCACACTGAGGAAATGGCTTTGATGAAGAGTGGGTGGGAAAGCTGAGATCGCGGGTTGTTTAGGGCCACAAAGAAGACAGTGGGGCTCGGGACCGGGATCCTGGGGTGGGCTGAGAAGCCAGGGGTGCGGGGGAGGGAGAGGTGCCCTCCTGACAAATGTGCTTCCATTCTGTCTAAAATGAGGTCCCCACTCAATGCACTTCCAAAAATCCTAAGTAACAGAAAAACACAAACCACTTTTTTTTTTTTTTAAATCAGGATTTTAAGTCCAGCTCCATAAATAATCTACTTTATAAGCTTGGACAAGGTAGTTAATCTCTTGGAGTCAACATTTCCTCTTTGATCAAATTAAGAGGTTGAATGAGAGTGGCTGTTTCATTCCTTCCTCCAGAACGTTCCTCTCCACCTCCCACCACCACTTCCACATCCAACCGAGGAAGTTGCTGTTGCCTGTGACAGGAACTAAGTATTTTCCATTTGGACTTTAAACATACATATATGTTATATATAAAATATTCATATATATATATATATATATACACATATATTCTAAAACAAAATTTTAGAGACTTTCCTAGGGGGTAAGTTGAAGATACTGAAAAATTCATTCCTTCCTCCAGAACGTTCCTCTCCACCTCCCACCACCACTTCCACATCCAACCGAGGAAGTTGCTGTTGCCTGTGACAGGAACTAAGTAACATACATATATGTTATATATAAAATATTCATATATATATATATATATACACACATATATTCTAAAACAAAATTTTAGAGACTTTCCTAGGGGGTAAGTTGAAGATACTGAAAAATACATTCACTTGCGTAAGTTCCATGATGTCTCATTGTAATAGTCCTTCGATGTCTCTTCTGACTTCCTGGAGGTTTTTGTTTTTTGTTTGTTTGCATTTGTCTTTAAGTAAAAACACAAAACAAACAATAGGATGTCTTGAAAAGTAGAAGATGTAAGGAGGAGAATTGAGAAGCACAAAAGAAAGGCAGATTATGAAGTGTTAATAAGTATCCAAGAAAACAGTATAAAAAAGATGGGGGGAGGGCGGAGTCTTTTACTAAGAAAATGATTCCTGTGACGGGGCACGGTGGCTCACACCTGTAATCCCAGCACTTTGGGAGGCGGAGGCGGAGGCGGGCGGATCATTAGGTCAGGAGATAGACACCATCCTGGCTAACATGGTGAAACACCGTCTCTACTAAAAATACAAAAACTAGCTGGGCATGGTGGCGAGGGCGCCTGTAGTCCCAGCTACTCAGGAGACTGAGGCAGGAGAATGGCGTGAACCCAGGAGGTGGAGCTTGCAGTGAGCTGAGATCACGCCACTGCACTCCAGCCTGGGTGACAGAGCGAGACTCCATCTCAAATAATAATAATAATAATAATAATAAATAAAATAAAATGATTTCTGAAATTTTTGAGAATACAGAAAGTTGTAAAATATGAAAAGAAAATTTTAGTGTGAATTCTTATCCTGGGCAATTCTTTCTTTCTCTTTTTTTTTTTTTGAGATGGAGTCTTGCTCTGTCGCCCAGGCTGGAGTGCAGTGGCACGATCTCTGCTCACTGCAAGCTCTGCCTCCCAGGTTCACGCCATTCTCCTGCCACAGCCTCCCAAGTAGCTGGGACTACAGGTGCTTGCCACCACGCCTGGCTAATTTTTGTATTTTTACTAGAGACGGGGTTTCACCGTGTTAACCAGTATGGTCTCTATCTCCTGACCTCGTGATCCGCCCGCCTCGGCCTCCCAAAGTGCTGGGATTACAGGCTGAGCCACCGTGCCTGGTCTGGCAATCCTTTCTTACCAGAAGGGAGGGGTGGCTTTGTTGAGAGACAGGAATCTGTTTAAACGTTATTTTAGGCTATCTTATGTAGATAAAATGTCATGTGGTTCCCAGTAGGATCATTGGCCCCTGGGGGTTTTTTGGAGAAAAGTGAAAATGCTTTCCTCTGACTCCTCAAAGTTGAGAGTTGGTTGTTTAGGTCTGATGCAATCATGAGTGTTAAAGCTCGAACACCTTTAAAATCAGCTTTTGGATTTCGTTGGAATTATCCATTCATATCAGTTTGACTCTGAAAGAGTGTGTGTTATTGGCACAAGAAATGGGGGAGAATTGAAGTTTAATTACCTCTGCATTTATTTGCTTATAGGGGTGTCAGATGCTCAGATTGTCCCTTCACAAAGGAGACAGAATATCTCCCCTTCATAATCCATGGAAGGACGAGACATAAACACAAACAGGACCTGGAGGCCCTGGTCTCACTTCCTAAGATGCAGCGTTTCAGCGTCTCGTCTTGTGGGTAACTCCCAGTGTGCACACTGCTCCTGCGGGAGCTGGAGGGCAGGTTGCTCCCCAGTCCTGGGCATGTGGCAAGGCCGTAATCTAAAATCCACCTAAGATTCCCCCGAGATCCTCATATGGAGGCAGAGGCTGGAAGCCATTTGAGTTATTTCGGAAGGGACCAGAAAGCCTGGCTTTGGAACGTATTCTAGAGGAGAATATTAGTGCATCATTGATTGAGGAGGGCTGTCACTGTTTGGCTTGTTTCTCCAGTGTTTAGGGAGTGCAGCTCCCACGCAAAGGAAGGTGGTGGGTGGTAGCTGAGTGCCTGTCTGGAGACAGCGCGGGACAGAGGCGCCTTTGTGAGGCCTCCCCTAGGCACTTCATGGAGAAAATGATACGAGCAGTAAGGCAAACCAATTCTTCTATTTTCATTATAGCTTGTCAATAAGTTTTACTTTACACCTCCAACCTTGAAACAGCATTTTTGACCCCAGAATTGCTTGCAAGATACTGAATCTTCATGTCTTCATGTTGATACTCATTTGTTCAATAAGATTTCCAGAATATTTGAGGGGTTATCTGAAGGTTCAGTTTATTGCCACTGCCACAGACACAGACCCTAAATTTAACTTCGCCTGTGTACAGTTGTCTGTGTTGCACATTTCTTCCCTGAGTGTGGGTACCCGCTGACGTAGTACAGCTCACCTTTCTTCTGGCGCTGTTGCCTGGCAGCCCTGGTGTTAGGGGCCGGCCTCCCGCAAGACTGCTGCTGAGAGGTGGAGGAGAGCCCAGCTGTGTCTGGTAAGGGATGTCTTTCATTTGCTGTAGAAACATCTCCTCCATGGCAGATGCCAGTAGGAGAGGGCTCAGGTCAGCCAGCGGAGGAAGCGTTGTGGAAAAGTAAGCTATCAGAAACTTGAGAGTAGGATCTCTCCGTTAGATGGGACCGGCAGTTTATCGAGAGTTCCAATCACTTTTGCTGGGATGGACTGCCATTTACCCTCACACAGATGTACTGAGTGGTGGCTGCAGCATGTATAGGTATCTGACTTTAGGCACCACATTTCACATGTCCAGTTCCTGATGGCTCCTCCCCAGGACGAGGGCCTCATCTTAGGACATCCTCATGGAAGGGAATCTGTGAATGCTTCTCAGGGTTGTTGCTGGAACCAATTAAGGTTGATTTACCAGTATTGTTTCCATTAGAGATTGAATTACAGAATATTTTAAGGTTCTAACTGTGCATCCCATGGCACAGTGCTTGCCTTAGAGTGGGACTGCATGTCTGATGAGATCATGAACCCCTTAATGGTTACCAGGGACAGATAGGGGAAGACTCAGCACTGGGCACCTGAAAATCCAGCAGCTGTAACCAGGGCAGCTCCACTGGGGGAGCGGCGACATCAGGGAGGCAGAGTGGCCTGTGCATGGGCTCTGATGCACTGGAGAGCATCCTTAGGGCCTGCCACTATCAAAAGGACGCTGGGAGCACCCCAGCAGCCTGGGAATGAAGCTGGGGTGGTTTTTTACCCTCTGTCTTCTCATTCTGTACCTTTCCTCTTTTGGTGGGGGCCCCAACACTTCATCTGCAGGGTGACCCCTGACCAGCACCAGCGCAATCAAAGTGGAATGGAGGCAGGATCTAAGATAGATGCTATTTGTTACAATACTTTACTGATTAACTAGGTTGAGTTCATTAACGCTGCTGTGTTACCTTAAATTAGCCTTTGTTCGTCTTGCACGCTGAAAGCTTTCTTCTTTGTTAAATAAATGCCAGGCAAGAACAAGTCAGGAGAGGTCTGAGGGCAGGAAGAGAACAGAACTCTGATGGGGCGTTGAGGGTGAGGGGCACAGGGTCTCCCACTGCCGGCAGTGGGCTCTGCTTCCCTTGGGATGCTGGCGACAGCTGCTTATGTTTCAGTTCAGGCTTCAGCAAGATCTCCTCAAAAAAGAACAGCTTTGAGGAGACTGTGATTGAATTTTCAAACTGCAGCTTATCCACCTGTGCAGTCTTGTGAATTTTACCTCATTCCTGAGAACTTCAATCTCTTCATAAATGGGAATACTAACATCTACTGTTCAGAGTTCATGCATATATATGAATACACATGAATAAACACATCTCTAAGTCCATGTGTCTATGTAGGTACACTTATATTGTATGTGTATGTGTATGTGTGTCTATGTCGTTACCTAAATTTCGCTTTTGTTTAAACTTACTTACACTTCTGTCCCAACACCCCTAGATAATACAACCATTTTTCAGACCTAGCTTATTCTCAAATTGGCATTGAATACTTTTCATCCCCTGGACTTTGGCATTCTTCTCAGCAAGAAGTTTACTCTATTTCTGTATATATTTCATACCTACTGCTGGTCTAGCCTGCAACAGTAGGTGTTTAGTATATTCAGGAATAATTCACACTTCTAATTACATTGTTACTAACAAAGAACTATGCCTTAGAAACAACTCTTCTCTCTAGCTTGAGTTATTTCTCTCTTGTTAGGTTCCACATCTTGGTACTCATTTTGATCATTTTTCTTCTGCAAAGGGGTAATCCAGGAGTAGGCTCCTGGCCTGAGCGTCATTGAGATGACATTTACTCTTCTTGTGCTAGTCTAGAACAGTTTCTGTGGTGCCAGCAGTTAATGAAGAGTTTGTTTTTCTTGCTGGATGCAATTGGAGACTGTTATTCTAAGTGAAGTAACTCAGGAGTGGAAAACCAAACGTCATATGTTCTCACTCATATGTGGGAGCTAAGCTACGAGGATGCAAAGGCATGAGAATGATACAATGGACTTCAGGGACTCAGAGGAAAATGCGGGAGGGGGCCAGAGATACAAGACAACACATTGGGTGAAGTGTGTACTGCTTGGGTGACAGGTGCACCAAAATCTCAGAAATCACCGCTAAAGAACTTATTCATGTAACCAAACACCACCTGCTCCCAAAAACTTATTGTAATAAAAAATGCATCCGAAAGAAAACAAATTTAAAGCCAAGAACTGAAGTACTTAATGTATGTTCAGTAGTACCATCCTCTCAATTTTTAACAACCACCAGCAATAACAGTGCACTTGGAACCATGTAAGGTCTGTTTCTGTAGGTAGGTAGGTTTAGCTTTGGTTTCCTTGGCATTTTGGGGGAGGTGACAGTGAGGAGTGAGGATACTCAGTTCGTTTTGTTGAATTGGAGAGACCACCAAATTTCCAGGAACTACTGGGAGTTCTTCTGGGAGAGTTTGGAGTGGAGCTTGGCAACATCACCGGGCACCTCCTGTCCCTGCATAGGTCCTGAGCTGGACCCCAGGTGCCCCTGCCCCCGTCACCCCTACACCTCCCCAGCGGGCAGCCGGGAACGGGCGTGGGGTCTGGGGGGATGTCAGGGGCTTTGACCCTTCCCTGTGTTTTGCGGGGGACCTGGTGGGTCCTGGGTCAGACTGAGCTTGGCCTTTGTACTCCACGTGAGCCCACAATGGGGGAATCTTCTAGACTGTGGCGGTGGGCCCGCAGGAAGTCAGGCTGTCTCGGGTCCGCCCTGATGTCCCCCGTGCCCTAACCAGCGGGCCACGTCCTGGTCAGGGGACAGCAGAAACTGTGCGGCTGGCGTTACCCAGGCAAGTTGTTGGCCCCTACCTCTCCCCTCCGTGCCCTTCCTGGTGTCCCTCTGTCCCCACTTCCTACCTCCCTGCCCCTTTCCCCCGGGGCTCACCCCTCCTGCACCAACCCCGTGACCCGCTTTGTCCTCTCTCTCTCTATGCCCCTCAGTGCCATCTCCTGTCCCTCCATATCCCCGGCACCCCTCCCGTCCCTCCTCTGTGCCCCCCTAGCCTCCCACTGTTTGTTCCCCCTCCCAACTGCACATCTCCATGATATCGGCTCCTTTTGCCAAGTTGGATGACAGATGCGTCTGAGAACCACACGCACACTCCCACCGTGCCTCTGGTTAGCAGAGACCCTGCTCAGACACATAGGGGTGCCCTCAGCCTTCCCTGCACCACCCCCATGGCTCCAGCAGAACCACGAGGACTGGGCTGTGGTTACATACCTGGGGGCATGGTGGGAGCGTGGGAGAGACCAGGGACAGAGGGACACTGGGACAGAGGGACATAGGGACAGAGGGATGTGGGGACAGAGGGACACAGGGACAAAGGAATGGAAGGGCAGAGGGACACTAGGACAGAGGGACATGGGGACACAAGGGGCATGAGGACAGAGGGATGCAGGGACAGGGGGACACAAGGACAGAGGGACACGGGGACAGAGGGACATGGGGACAGAAGGATGCAGGGACAGGGGGACATGAAGACAGAGGGACATGGGGACAGAGGGACATTGTGGCCATCCTGCCACTGTACTCAACTACAGTAGGCCCAGGTCACCTGGAGTCTACAGGGATGAGATTTATTGAGGAAAATAAAAGGCAAGGACATTGTGTCAACTCTGTGATCAAGAAATACAATCCCACAGACAAGGTTAGGAGAAAAACAGGAAGTGTCCAAGCTGAGGCTGGGACACAGAAAGCTGTTCTGCTGTCCTGGCATGATAAAGAACTGGAACTGAGGTTGCAGGAGGTGTCTCAGGAGCTTGAGAAGACTTTTTGGAATGCTTCTTTTTCTTTTGAAACTATGACTAAGCAAAATTATGGCTGTAATATTTTAGGACTTTTGAGAAAAAAAAAGGGAGTTTCTCATTATCATTAATTTGTAGGGAAGGTCCTCATAAGAAAATGGTGAAGCCAGGTAAGGAGTGATGAAAATAAAGTTGGGAGTGGCTGATGCTGCTTGGAAGTTTTGGGTTGAGGATTCACATAGGCTGTGGGATGGAGGCAGGTTCAGGCTCTCCCACTGCAGAAGGAGAGGTAACTCCTGAGGGAGGCTCCCAAGGCACAGGAGCCATGGCTGGAGTCAGGCACCAACCTCCTTAGAAGCTGAGTAACTGCAGTCTTCCTCTCTTCCGCAGGGCCTCCGGCCAACCTTCGGGCAGTTGGCTTTTGTCGGTCTTTGTTTTGTGACCGCCCAGATGGCTGGAGGAGCTCAGCGGGAGCCTTTTGTAGACTCAGCACAGGGGACAGGCTGGAGGACACTCAGTGTTAGGATTTCCTTCCTCAAATGTCAAGGAACCGCAGCAGGGCTGGGCGGTATTTCAGTGGATCTAAATTGGGGTTTGGGGACCACACAGCTTGAGGCCTGCTAGCATGAGTGATGACTTAATAAGTCCCTCAGATCATGCAATCCTTCATGGTGCAATTAAAAACTACTTTGCCATGAGGAATGAAAAAGACCCACCTGGCCACCACAGGCCTCGGCTTCCTCATCCGGACACACCCCTGGGCTTGTGCGAGGAAGTTTGAGCAAGGCAGAGCCCTGCTCACATCAGGAACAGGAGCTCACCCCAAACCCTTTGACAAATGTCCCCCTTTCAAATACAATGTTCAAAAGAGTCAGTGGATGAGAAGGAAATTAAAATGATTTTTTTTCCATAAGAAATATACAATAGATTGTCCTGAAAGAAAACCATGACATGAAGCTGCCAAAAACTTTTTCTAAGAAACACCAAGATGGCACCAACTACCTTGGTGAGGCTGCCATGTTAACAAAGGTCTGTGAGCCAGGTTGTCACCTGCAAATACAAATAACAGCATATTCTTTGTTCTGAGGTGAAAATGGAAATAAAGTGACTTCTGTCTCATTGGGATCACAAATGTTTGATAGATTAGATGAATAAGCATTAGAAGATCAGGACAAAGAAGACCTTGGTGAGGTAAACATAGGTTATGAGTAAAATCCATTTGTAGTGTATGAGTTACGTAGCAGTTATATAGTTGTTGCTCGAAAGTTCTTGAGTCCGTATTACCCCACTCAGAACTCATTGAAAATTTCAACATGCTATCTGATATTTGGGGATTGGACTTTTTGTTGAATTTTTGTTTTGTTTCATCTTTATCAAATTTAAACGTGATAATTTTTTGAAAACTGAATGGCTATTAAGAAGTTTTAGTGAATACAAGTTTTAATGAGTATAATCTATTATAGGTGAAAACAGCTGTGATTTACAAACATCTACTATGTGCCAGGCACTCTCTGCATGATGTCTCATGACACATCTCTACCTCCATGGAGGAGGCATTTGATTGAGTCACCAAGACATTAAGTAACTTTGTAAGGGTCACAAAGCATTTAAGCAGTAGAATCACAGATTCCACTTATGCATGTCTGAATTCAAAACCTTTGGGACTTTTATTTATTTATTTATTTATTTTTTGAGACAGAGTCTCGCTCTGTCACCCAGGCTGGAGTGCAGTGGCACGATCTCACCTCATTGCAAGCTCTGCCTCCCGGGTTCACACCATTCTCCTGCCTCAGCCTCCCAAGTAGCTAGGACTACAAGCGCCCACCACCACGCCTGGCTAATATTTTGTATTTTTAGTGGAGACGGGGTTTCACCGTGTTAGCCAGGATGGTCTCGATCTCCTGACCTTGTGATCCTCCCACCTCGGCCTCCCAAAGTGCTGGTATTACAGGCATGAGCCACTGCTCCTGGCGCCTTTGGGACTTTGAAACTAGGCAAACCAATGAAACCTTTTTATGTAGCAGTAAAAAGTATTGCCCTCTGTGAATTAGGACATTTTGAAATACATACATATTTAAAGCATAAATACCGTCACATGTCACACAATGACATTTTGTTCAATGACAGATTGCATATATGACAGTGGTCCCATAAGATGATTATGGGGCTGGAAAACTCCTATCACCCAGTGACATCGTAGTCTTCTTAACGCCACAGTGCGACGTATTTCTTATGTGTTTGTAGTGATACTGGTGTAAACAAACCGACTGTGATGCCAGCACATCTCATTCTATACAATGCATAATACTTGATAATGACCATAAATGACTCTGTTACTGATTTGTATTTACTATACTTTTATTGTTAGTGGGTACTCCTACATACATATATATATAGAGAATATATAAAGTGTACATATATTTATATATAATATTTATTATTAAATATCGTTGTTTGAATATTTAACATGAGCTCTGTCCTCTTAACAAATTTCAAGTGAACAAGACATTATTGTCGACCATTATCTATATCTAGTATCTATGGTGTACATATATTTATATATAATATTTATTATTATATATCGTTGTTTGAATATTTAACATGAGCTTTGTCCTCTTAACAAATTTCAAGTGAACAAGACATTATTGTCGACCATAGGTCGTATGTCGGACAGCAGATCTCTAGGTCCTGTTTGTTAATAACTCCCCATTTTCCCCCTCCTCCCAGCCCCCGTAACCACCATTGACTGCTGTGATGTGACTCTGGTGATTTTGCAGACCTCCTGTAAGTGGCATCATGCAGTACTTGATCTCTGCATCTGCATCGCTTGGCGTGATGTCCTCAGAGTTCGTCTGTGTTGTCACCCATGGCAGAATTTTCTTCCTTGTTAAGGCTGAGTAGTGTGTGTACCACATTTTCTACCTCCATTCATCCGTCAATGGACATTTAGATGATTTTCATGTCTTAGCTATTGTGAATAGTGCGGCAGTGATCGGGGGAGTTCAGACGGCTCTTTGCGTACAATTTGTTTCTTTGAAATGTAGACCCAGAAGTGGGATTGATTACTGAACCATGGAGTAGCTCTACTTTTAGTTTTTTGAGGAACCTCCTCACTGTTCTCTAGAGTGAGTGCACACTGTTTCAACCTCCCAAAGTTCTGGGATTACAGGCATGAGCCACCGTGCTCGGCACATAGTAGGATTTTTCTTAACGCATTACGTACCTTGCTGGGATTTTAGCAGAGATCACAATATTAAAAACTTGGGGAAGGATTTCTATGACTCTCGTTTTAAATACGAGGAAATGTCGACTTTTAGTTTTGTAACGTCTTGCCCAAGAGCGGTGGTCGTTAACGTGTGGAGTTGGGATGACGTCCAAGTCAGTTGGTTGCCCGACCTTTACTCTGCCTTGTCCCATAGATTTAGGAAGAGGTTGACACATCAGGTAACTAGTTTAGAGTCATCCGATCATGCGGGTAAGCAACGTTTTTCAGAAGCCAAGGCCCTCCCTCTCCTTTCACTAGTGGGAAGGGCAGAAGGAACAGGACGGAAAACTCTCCCTCTTGTGTGAGGCAGTTGTTGTGGAAACTCCACAGGCAGGAGGTCCCTGGACAGCGCATCCTGTCTGCTTGTGTCTGCTGCAGAGTTCTGGGACCAGGGCCATGTATCGCTA
>NW_012114488.1:10732354-10735025 GCF_000951035.1 Colobus angolensis palliatus
ATATATAGTTACCTATAAAGCAGCCCCAGGAGATATCCAGAAGAACGCATAACTGTCACAGGAGATGACAGCTCCATGCGTGTTATTGTCCCTGAAGACCTTCCAGTGGGACAAGAGGTGGAGGTGGGGGACAGTGATATGGATCATCCTGATCCTGTGTAGGCCTAAGCTAATGTGTGTGTGTGTCTTAGTTTCTAACAAAAACATTTACAAATAGAGAAAAAGCTTATAGAATAAGAATATAAAGAAAGAAAATATTTTTGTACAACTGTACAACATGTTTGTATTGTAAGCTAGGTGTTTGGACCCTTTTGGACAAGGGCTCAAAGGTTAAAAAAAATTACAAAGTTAAAAAGTTACACAGTAAACTACGTTTAGCTTTTCTTGTTGAAGAAAGAAATGTTTCAAGTTTATTGCAGCCTAAGTGTCTAGTGCTGAGAAAGCCCACAGTAGTGCACAGCCATGTCCAAGGCCTTCGCCCTCACTCACCACTCACTCATCACTCATCCAGAGCAACTTACTCCATTCGTGGTAAGTGTGTCTTGTATCGGTGCACTCTTTTTTTTTAAGCTTATACTCTGTTTTTACTATACCTTTTCTATGTTTAGACACACAAATACCTTGTGTTACTACTGCCTACAGTATTTGGAACAGTATTTAGCTGCTAGGTTTGCAGCCTAGGTGCAGTGGGCTACACCATGCAGCCCAGGTGTGTGTTGGGCTGTGCCATCCAGGTGTGTGTAAATGCACTCCGTTATGTTTGCACAAGGGTACAACCGCCTAAGGACACATTTCTCAGAACATGTCCCCATTGCTAAGCAACACACAACTGTATTTAAGTTTGTAGGTGTCAAATGAACAGGAAAAGTGTTTGCAAGTTCAGAAACTTCAAACCCAGAACACTGTCAGTCTTCAAGTTGCCCTTTCTGAGTTCATCTTGTTTCAGAGCTGACTATGCCACGACTCATCCTTCAGAACAGGAATGTAACCACTTCAAATTGCAAGGCAGGGAAAAAAAACTGGCACCTCACTCAATTCAGCTAACTGACTATGAGTCTATCAAAAAATGATAGACAATGCCGAGCATGGTGGTTCACACCTGTCATCCTCCCAGCACTTTGGGAGGCTGAGATGGGCAGATCACTTGAGTCCAGGAGTTTGAGACGAGCCTGGCCAACATGGTGAAACCCTGTCTCTACTAAAAATACAAACAAAACAAAACAAGAAAACAACCCACAAAACACAGCTGGGCATCTTGGTGCACGCCTGCACTGCCAGCTACTCGGGAGGCTGAGACAGGAGAATTGCTTGAACCCAGGAGGCAGAGTTGCAGTGAGCCAAGATCATGCCACTGCACTCCAACCTGGATGACAGAGCAAGATTCTGCCTTAAAAAATAATAATAATTATGATAAACAAGTTGAACACAGGAGCATCGTTTAAACTTTTCTCCTACATTTAAATAAATGACATCTCTTATATTCTTCTGCAGTATCATAATTATCAGTAATTAAAATATCAAATGCCTCATCACTGAAGTGATTTCATTGTCTTACTCTGTTGTCATGATCATGATTTTCAGTTTTTGTTCTGAAGGGGGAAAGGGAAGGAAAGGTCAGGTTGTCAAGAGGCATTGAGGGAAGCAGAGTGTGAGGGTTTTGAGGCTACGTCTACACTCTTTCAGCACCGTCAGCCGGAGTTTTGAATCCAGGCCAGCATCCACTGTGCAAAGCTGCGGCTTCATCATCTCTGATCAGTGGCTGCTGCTCCATGTCCTTCCGATTAAGCAGGTGGCAGCCACTGTCTTCTATTTGCCGAACAGTATTAGCTATGGGCAACCACTGCCCCACTGCAGCCCTGGTCCCTGCGCTATTTCATTACTTTATCAACGTGCAATGTATGTTTCTGAGGAAGAGAGAGAAAAATAGGGAGATGTGTTATGAGTTTGTAAGACGGGTTATAAATTAAGCTGTCTAAATTGACAACTTCGCTGGCTCTTTCAAGTATTTATTGAGCACTTACTATCTCTTCTAAATAGGTGTTCCTACTGAGCTGCCAACGATTTGTACCAGGCTAAATACTTCACTTAGAAGGTGTAAAGCTGAGCTCTGATTTTTCTGAAAGCAAATGAATAAACATGGCAAGAGCCTTCCCCAGTTTTTTATGGGTTTCTTTCGTTTGTTCTCCTGCGGTTTCTGCAATGGAAAGGGAAGTGCGTGTCTTCGTTCCAGGTATCCTTCAGCCTCTCTGAACATCCTCACTGCAGACTCAAGGCCTGCCTGCAGTGGGGTGGTGGGGAGGCTGACGAAGGCGGTCTATAGGTCCTGTTGTCAGTGGAGGAAGGACAATGCCAGTCATCTGAGATTCCCACGGTAGGAAAAGAAACCAAAAACCAGATATTCCGGAAGCTTCACTCACTCACCAGTTGCTGAAAGACTGAATGAAACATCAGATTATTTTCAAAAATAGGCTGGGCGCGGTGGCTCAAGCCTGTAATCCCAGCACTTTGGGAGGCCGAGATGGGCGGATCACAAGGTCAGGAGATCGAGACCATCCTGGCTAACACGGTGAAACCCCGTCTCTACTAAAATACAAAAAATTAGCCGGGCGTGTTGGCGGGCGCCTGTAGTCCCAGCTACTCGGGAGGCTGAGGCAGGAGAATGGCGGGAACC
>NW_012114488.1:10735075-10760641 GCF_000951035.1 Colobus angolensis palliatus
AGCTTGCAGTGAGCTGAGATCCGGCCACTGCACTCCAGCCTGGGCGACAGAGTGAGACTCCGTCTCAAAAAAAAAAAAAAAGAAACATCAGATTATTTTCAAAAATAGTTTTCAGTGGTACCGTTTATTCAACAATTTATTGAGCATCTACTTTGTGACTTGCATTGTGCAAGAGCCTGGTGACAAAATGATCAACAATACCCAAACTCTCCAAAGGGTCTTACGTTTCAGTGGGAGGGGCACAGGACAGAGGAAGACAGGCACTAATCCACAGGAAGGATCTTCCGAAGGGCTCGCTGGCACGTGAGTTACTAATTAACCCAGTACAACAGGATTAGTGGAACAAGCAGTCACTTTTCAAATGATCTCACTGCAGTTTTGCTAGATGTGGCCAATACTTATGTTTCATATGAGTACGTTTATAATCACCTTGAGGGTAGATGGCTTTATTGTAGAAATTCCTAATTTAATAGGCCTCCTGGAAGTTGGGTGAAAGTTTTAGAAATGATGGGAGGACTGAGGTTTGTTTCCTGGGTCATAATTTCTAACACACATAGTTAGAAATTAAGCATTTTCCTTCCAACACTAATTTCCCCTGCTTAAGAAGCTAGTTCCAAGAGTGTGTTCTGTACAAAAGCCATTTGTGAAACATTTCTTTACACTGCAGGCTTAGAGTGTGCTAATGTCTGAAGGAATTATATAGTCCTATTACTTTCCAATTGTCAAAAACCTGAGTAGATTTACAAGGCCACATATGATATATATTAGGCCTTAATCTGGTTAAGTTGATAAGCACTTAATGAATAGCTTTTGGCCATCTTTGAGTGGTCTCTGAGGTTAAAATGCTGACAGCATAGTTCATTTGATTTCAGTTAATGGAATAATATGATAAGGTGTATTGATTCCAAATTATGATAGCTTGTCTTAAATTTATGCCCTCCAATCACCAGATCTTAATATTTATCTATTTACCCAAATTTTAAGGTTATCCAATGTCACTGCAGTGACTATTACGACTAGTAAAGGAATTACTTTGGACAAAATGTAGCCACTGTGAGAGAATGTTTTCATGGAGAGGTCATCTGAAAACGTGGGCTGGCGAATGAAGGGCATACCTGAGGTCCAGGAGTCTGTCATTCAGCTTCCTTCATGGTGAGGTAGTTCCTTGTGCATATGAAGCATTTCGGGAAGCCCTGCCTGCCTGCAGGAGGACCAGACACTGGGGGGCCTGGGCTCATGCTGAGTACAGGTTTCTTTCCAGGATGTGTTAAGCCACAGGAATTGTCTTTGCCTGATTACAAACCCAAACTTGGAAGAACCAGGAAGATTCAAGGTTCACATTTAATTACAGATTAAATGATAAAACTCATTTATTGGAATCATGAAGAGAAATGCAGAACTCAGAAAGCACAAGGAGAAAGGAGAGGAAAGAAATTACTATTTAAGGTGAATTTCTGAAGTGATCCTGCTGATCTGGGGGAGAAACTTAAAAGATTCCTATTCTTCTTTTCCTTAGGAATTAATACAGATTCACTATGGTAGATTTTTGAAATGTGAATAAGCAAAAATGAAAATAAAAACCACCCTTAGTTCTACACCAGGGATAATAATTCTGTTAGAACCTTTTGCTGTAGATCTGTGCGGTTCATTCATTTGTATCTTTTTCATACAAAAATGGATTCAAATCACATAGGCTCTTATAACCTATTTCTTAGTGTATCAGAAACATGTTTCTAAGTCACTTTTAATGGTTGCATTTGTAGTAACAGACTTACATGTTAGCAAATATAATTTGTAGCATTCAAATATATTTCATTTTTAACATTTTCTCCCAAATTTTATGTTACTAACTTGAGTTTAAGGAGTTTAACAACAGATTTTGAAAAATAGTGCCCTTGTGTTACTGAATTCTATATTAACCACTGATTATTAAATACAAACACAGCTGAATAACATTCAAGAATGTAGTAATATGATTATTTCAGTCCATCATTCATCCATGTATTCATTTAAAGAAAGCTTTCTTGAGACCCACTGTGTGGCAGGCACTGTTGTAGGCACTGCAGCAGGTTTCAGATCCTGACCCCATATGTGTTCACAGCGGGAGGGCGGGTGGGGAGTACGTGGTGCAAAGTCAGTGAAATCCAGCACACTGAGAGCCCTGGCAAAGGTTTCGGCCAAACGCCAGGGAAACCAGGGGAGGAGCAACCTGCTCTGCCTGACTGGGTTGGGCAACTCGGGGTGGGGGTCGCGGCAGTGGATGAGGCCTAAAGGACATGTTGATGACCACTCTTTGGAGGTCTGAGGAGGCTGCCAGCACCCCACAGTCAGAGGGCAGCAGGCAGGGTGCAAGGGTGTCTCGGAGAGTGGTGCCGGTGGCTGTCCAGAGGATGGACTGCATGGGATGCAACAGTGCGGGAGGTGGGGTCGGCAACTGCATCAGGCAACAGGAGCCGAGGATGAGCGTCTGAATCTCACAGGGGAAGTGGGAGTTTTAAAGAAAGGAGAAAAACTTAAGAGGTAGAAGTCATGAGGCTTGGCAACTGCTGAAATGTGGACAGAGAGAGCAGGAGTCAAAAATTATCCCAACGTGTGCTGACTGGGCTCAGGATGCTGGAAGTGCAGGTGAGGGATGAGATGAGGGAGCAGGTACACAGATGAACTCGGTTTTGAAAACTGATTTCAGAAATACTGAGTTTGAGATGCCTGCAGGATCCAACAGCCAGTGGGCACACAGGACTCAGGCTTAAGATGGAGGCTTCATAAATGCACAGAATGAAAGGTACATATTTTTGGCCACACTTCAAGCTTCATGTTCAACCCCTTACATTTTATATACATTGAATTGATATTTCAGACCTATAAATAAACAAATTAGGAAATTGATCATTTCTAAAGAGTGAAGATTGATTTGAAACCCAACACCTGCTAAACATACTCCAGCTCTGTACTGTCTAACACAGCTGAAGTAAGCAGGGTTTAACACTCTTCTATCTACCACTTTGAAGTAAGTTTTCATCATTTCCTATGGATTTCCTGCAAATAAATTCATGAGAACATTTATCAATCACCTTTGGAAGCCCTTTAGATTTTGGCACCCATATGAAGTGCTCATCAAAAATTGCCTCCATTTGAGAGTCTGTGACAACCATTCATAAAATAATGTTCTTGCTTGTATTTTACGTATTTGAAGTTCATTCTCCCATTTCCCACAGGCAAACTGATTAGATAGGACTCTCCACATCTCTGAGCTAAGGGCAAACCACAACTAGTGGATTTGTGAATTTCTTTCTACATAAACCAGCTTGCATTTTGCTTTAGTATTTGTGTGTGCTCAGCCTTCCCCTGGATTGAAGCATGCTTAAATTTAAAGACTTTGACTTTCTTTACAACTCCCCGCAGAGTCGCCTTTCATTTCACCATTGTTACCAACCCACTAGCACAAAGGAAACCAACCTAGGTAGCCAGATTTGCAAACACTTAACATGCTTTTAAGTTTAGTGTCACTGTTCTTCTATTTCTTGGCCTCCCTCATCACTTTCCCCTTTTACTTCTTATTGGGAAGGGAGTTAGTGGGGAAAGGTGGGTGAATAAGGACGAGGAGATGGAATGGGATGAAGATGGGTGTGTGTGACGCTGAGGGAGCAGATGAAAGCTTGCAATAAACAAGAGGGACAGTGACAGCAGGATCTGTGCCCTTTCAACATCCAGGGCAGCCTCATCACAACTGAGCGTTCTCCCTACACAGTGGGACTCAGCGTGCTTCACTCAGAGAGCAGCTATGAGAGCTACATGCCACCGTGTGTGAAGTATGATGTGCAGTCAGTGCCTTGCAAACGATCAACAGCTGGGACATGTCACTTCTAGGATGTGAGGCAGGTAGGGTCAGAGAGGCTTGTTCTCCCCTTCATCTTGCAAATATGAACATTCTACCACACTTTAAAATTGGATGCGTAGGACCTTGTTTGCCAAATCCCTATGAGATAAACAGCAGTGCATATGTTGTTTTACAGGTCAGGAAACTGGCATTCAGAGCTTGTTGTTTTTCTAAACTCATGGACAGTCAAAGCTGCAATCCAGTTATCCTATTTCCAAAGGCAGGGTTTCCCAATTCTGCTCCCCCTGCCACCCTGCTCAGCTCACACGACATGGCAGGGACTGAGCCAGGCTCTGTTGCAAGGATCAGCCATCCATGTATGCGTTGACTCATTCTACAGTTTAACTACATCTAGGGTGTAGAAACATGTCAAGACACCTATGGTCGGAGGTACACCACATTGCCTGTCTGATGCTTTACCACCCAATCCATTTGTACTCAACATTCTCTCAGATTATCACATGGGAGGTGTGTGTATGTTGGGGGGTGTCTCTGAATTGGATGCGCTGAACCAACTCTTCTTCTGGGAACTGTCCTCCCCGACCCTGCGGCCCTCCCCTCGCTGCAAGCCAGGGCTGCTGTAGAAGCTAGGGATGGACACTTGACCCTATGGGGCCAGTGAATGTCTTTCCCAGGACATTTATTCCCAGGATAGCCTTCTTTTGTAGCAGAAGCTGTCAGACTGAGATGTAGAGCTACTGGTAATCCTGATTCCTCTACATAAAGGGCTCTGGCCTGCTGGGAGAAGAAAGATGTGACCAGCAAGCAGAGAGCAGCAGGAGCAGGAGATGGAGAGGCACCGTGGGAGGCTCCGAGTTCCTCATTCCAATTACCAATGATTCTGACCTTCCTGAGTATGGTCGTTGGCTTTTCCCTCTAGGTTTCTGGACATCCTTTTTTTCCCCCTAACACTGGGTGATGTTAGGTTCCAACCATTTGCACCCGGAAGGATTCTGACTATAGCCCCATTGCTTCTCCCAGCCACTCCTGCTCTTAAGTGCACCGCACCCATCATCCCCTTAGAGGCCTCCTTCCTGCCTGTACTCCCGCACTGTGCCCCTTATGCCCAGCGCTTCCCCACCAGTAAAAAGCTCTATGGCCCCTTCCCCCCTGGAACCCCTGTCCCAGGGCCAGGAGATGCATCTTCCTCCCTCTTTCCACCGTCTGAGCCCCCAGGGCACTCTGTGGTGATATTGGCCTGTAGTCTCAGCTTTATCACTAGAGTCTACTGCTTTCATTGTTATTTCACTGCACTATGTGTATTTATTTAGCAAACACTTAATGCAGTGCTTAGTATTTGCCAGGCAGTGTTCTAAGAACTTTCCAGATATTCAATCATTTAACCCTCATAACATTACTAAGAAAACTGAAGCAAGGCCCCCATTCTTATTGGCTGTAAGGGGAGCTGATGGCTTTCAAACCCAAGCAAACCCAGACCCTGCTCCAGAGCACGTGCTTCTAACTACTGCTCTGTGGCCTTTCTCTCAACAGACATCAGGCTTCATAAGCCCAGAGACTGCATCAGTCCCTTTAAATAGAATCCCTTATGGGAACTAGCAGAGTGAGGATGCAGTGAATGATCAATCAATAAATATTAGCTGAATGGTTATTCAAGTTTCTTTATCAGGAGATGGTTATCATCTGGGGATGGGCAGCTTTAGAGAATGTGAGTCTGGAGTAGGGGCAGGAAGGGAACAGCGGTGTCACGAGGCAACTCAGCTGCAGGGACTCAGGTTCCCCTGAACCATCCCTTCCACACCCTGGACCACAACTGCCCCCCAAATACAGCACAAAAGGGACCAGAATGGGCTAGTGACAGCAGCTATTTAAAAACGAGTGAAAATACTTCCAAGAGTCCATGACCAAGGGAAATGGAACTTCGTGTTGGAGAGCCTTCATAGGACTTCCCCCCATGAAGTCACGTAAGGGACAGACCAGGAAAAAAAAAAAAAAAAAAGATGAGATTGCACAGCGAGGACCTCAGCACCTTCTTCTAGGTTTTCTCTTCTTCACTGGCTGTCCACCTTCGCCGACCCCATGCAGTTCTGCCCTTTCACCGAGCGGAATCCTTTCACAACATCTGAGTCCTTGGATTGTATTCAGGTAGCTCAGGACTCATAATGTCCCTCCTTCCACCCATCCTTACCCCGTCAACATGGTTGACTTTGTTGTCTCTTCTCTCTGGGACCTCTTTTTCTACACCACAGTGTCAGTGATGGGTTAACTAGGAACTCAACTGTTCATGCTTGACCTCTCCCAACCTGAAACCTGGATTTCCATGAAAATATTTCAAAACCCAGTTAAACTGCCTCCCCCTCAAGAAGAAAAACACAATGAACTCTACGCCTTGTAGTGGGACAGCAGGGAAGAGTGGTGGGGTGTGGGGGCCATTGTCAACTGATTGACTCATTCAGCCAACAGATATATACTGAGCACATTCAGTGTTTAAGGAGCTGGGCCCACGGCACTGGCGTGTGCAATGACAGAAGAGAGCCTCTCCTGCTCGTCTATTTCTGCAAGTAACATTGACCCTGACAGTGTTTACTGCTTTGTTTGAACAGGCAACCGGAATTAAAATCATAGACATTTTTTAAACTCGCCATCTCCCTTTTCAGTCATACATACACGTAGAGAGTCCACTTTGATTGTGTGACTCATTCATCTCTCTGGGGCCAAGGATCATCTGCAGATAAATCAGTATTTGGTTTGTCAACTACCGATGCCAGACTCTTGAGGCACAAGCAAAGGAGCAGAACTGATGCACAGCTCGCCTGGGCATATGCCACAGAGTGACATCTTGAGAACTCAGGGAATTAAAGGCTTTCACTTTCTCTTTGTGGTAGACTGGGCTATTGTTCATTTGACTATAATAATTTTCCAGATGGGGTTGGCTCTTCTCTGTTTCTTCCTCTGATTATAGAAACTAAGAACACCAAATTGAGGAATGTGACAATATGAAGAGGTTTCTTACAAATTGTACAATTTGAATTCTACTTTACTGTACTATGTCAAGGAGTTAGGAATTTTTAAATGGATATTTAGTGAATCAGAATTTCAAGAATATGAAGTCATGGGGGAAATGGCCATGAAATAATTTATCAAAAGTAAATGATTCCTTGTCTTTCTCTGAGTGGAGAAAGAAAGAAAAAAAAAACCCAATAACTTTAGGATAAAAATTTTCCAAAAATGTATGAATCATTTTGGAGGTTTGCTTATCTCTTATTTCACGTGATGTTCATAACGGCCCTGTGTGGAGCAAGGGGCTGGGATCGTTTTGCCCCATGTTACGGGCAGTGGTGGGTGTGGAGTCATGGAGTGATATGAGCAGCTGGGTGCTGACGAAGCAGCATGACGCTGAGAACCCAGGGAGCCTTGCTGCGCAGCTCCTTCCAGCACTGGATCACACATTCCCACACCTGCAGGTCCACAGTTCCACATCCAGAACCCTCCTGGCCCCATGTGTTTCCAAATTCAGAATGTGTTGCCTTTTGAAACGGTAATTAATATGCCATGTATTTCATAACATCCTTGACACCTTTGTGTCAACTCACATCTGTTTGCTACGTCCGCCCTACTCTAGTGATGACAGCTGATGCTGAGGTAACAGATGCGGAGAATCCCACCAACAGCAAAACCTATCCGTTTGGTTAACTCCTTGTTTCCAAACTGCGTTTGCCCAAAGAATCCTTTTTTCATCTAATGCCTATTAATAGCCTAAGAAATACACTCTGCGAAATCCAGGTTTGCACAACCTTGTGGCTCTAGTACTTGTAGGTGACCCATCTCAATGAGTGTCTGTGATGGTCAGACTATTTTTTTTCTTTTTCTTTTTTGTCTGCGATTAGCATCAATCAAGGTTTTATAGAGTTTGGATTTATCTTCCCTTAGGTCTTCGACTTTTGAATCAACTTTGTTGTTTTCCACTGAATAAATTAAACTTATATTTAATGGACTTTATTTGCTTGCTGTGTTTATTGTGCTATGAACAGGTCAGATTTATACATTACCTTACAGTTTACAGATTGTCTTTGGATGCATTGTCATCTTTAAATACTCAAGGGAAACATCACTGCTGTGTGTGTGGGCTGAACAACGACGTCAGAAGTCAGGAAGGAGCCTAGGATGTAGGATCGTCAATGTTTTTCTTTCCTCTTTATGACCTGATTTGGAAAACTCACTAGGTCACCTCCAGACAACAGTAGCAGACGGTCACGTCTCCATGTCTCCATAACATGTGGGGTTCCCATGAGATTCTCAGTAAATGCTCCTTTCGAGTTTCATGTGTCTTTCCTCTCTGCCAGTCTAAGAACTGATTCAAACTTCCTCAAAAATATAAGGTTAGCAGGTTAGCATGAGTTTATTTTTAGACACCACCTGTTTAAAATTTTCAACTCTAGGGAGCAAGGACATGTAAAGGCTCATCTAGACCAAGGTCTATCACGACTCTAAGCTAGCCATTTCCTTAACCTCCCTGAGCCCCAGCTTCTCCCTTCAGACATGAGAACAGCAAGGGACAAGTGTCTATAGAATGCTCAAGTGCACTGCCTACTGCTACTTTGCACTAAGTTTAATAATGGTTTTATTAACTCGATCATCAAGGCATTCCTCCAAATTCTAAGGAGACACAGAAACCACTAGGTTTAGAACTTAGGGGTGGCTTTCCAGAATACTTGATTAAGCCCAGGATTTCTAGTCCCTAAAACCTGATCTAATTCCCATCCCACACCACACACTCGCAGTTTACAGGACAGAAGTTACTTAAGCTCTCTCGGGGTCAATTTCCTTTTTGTATGACGAAGATAATTGTACCTACAGTTTTTGTAGGTTGTTAGAGAGTAGACATGAAAATAAAGAATCTCTAGGTGATCAATAAATTCTACCTTAATAAGTGGTAATATCTGGAGAACATATAAAATTTCAAACGTTTCTGTTTTTTAAAATTTTAGACATCTAACTTAAATTTCACCACACCATAATTAATGATGGTGCTGTTACCTTAAGCTTTGCCAAAGCAACTCCAAACTTTTGAGAAAGTCACTACCCGTTCTTAAAATAGCTCCATTGACTGATTGGCTTCAAGCTTGTAGTCCGTGACTATGCAGTCTGTATGAAAAAGTCAGTTTTCCTATTCACCTAGAGGTTTAAGATACTTTATTAGAGAACTTTTTTTCTTTTTTTTTGCCTCCAGGTTCTTTGATATTCCTTGCTTAACCACTGATAAGTTTTGCTGAAGTTATTAAAAGTCATTTTTTTGTTTAAACACTGAAACTGGAGATTAGAAATAACATTCTTGTCTGGACAATATATTATCCTTTAAAAAATACTCATTTGGTGCCTACTGAAGATGTAATACAATATCTGAGTGGATAGAAAGTAAGAAGATGGCAGGAGTGTCTACCTTCCTACTTTCTGAAAGAACATGAGGTGGTTTATTATAAAGACACTGGCTTGGCTAGGTGGGGTGGCTCACGCCTGTAATCCCAACACTTTGGGAGGCCGAGGTGGGCAGATGATGATGTCAGAAGATCAAGACCATCCTGGCCAATATGGTGAAACACTGTTTCTACTAAAAATATAAAAAATTAACCGGGCGTGGTGGCATGTGCCTGTAATCCCAGCTACGCTGGAGGCTAGGCAGGAGAACTGCTTGAACCCAGGAAGTGGAGGTTGCAGTGAGCCGAGATCATACCACTGCACTCCAGCCTGGGTGACAGGGCGAGACTCTGTCTCAAAAAATAAAAAAGAATTAAAAAAAAGTAGTCACGGGCTTGTGGAGACCAGACACACCATCAGCATAAGACAAAATTAAAATAAATGAGTCAACGGAAGTGGTGAGGGAGTGATACACCGGATCATTTCAACTCAGAACAAACTTAGCAGCTGAGACAGGACGGAGCCCCCCTCCCTGCCTCAGGAGCAGGAGCTAAGCAGAGCCAGCTGGTGATCCGCTACCTCACTGCTCAGCTGCAGACTTTCTCACAGGGAGGCTGGAGTCTGTCTTATCCTCTCAGAGTCCAACAAGACCAAGATGGGAAATAGAAATGGCCAGGGAGCAGGACAGCAGCAGAAATGAGTGGCCCAGGGAAGGGATAGAAAGGACGTAAGAAACAGAATGGGCTTTCTAGAATAATGCTCTTTATTCAGGGGAAAGGGAGAAGAGTGGGGAGCACAGCCCAGGCAAGGGCCTGGGGACAGAACCCGTATTTCCTGAGACTCTGCAGAGGCCAGGTTGGCCTGCATGAAGACTGATGAAGAAAGGTGGAAGGGAGGGCTGCAGAGATGATGTAGCTATCAGTATCTTCGATTCCAGTCTAAGCTGTTCAGACACTAGCTTCTAGGAAGTGCTTTTTTTTGTGTGTTTCTTTTTGTGTTTGTTGTTTTGAGATGGAGTCTTGCTCTGTCACCCAGGCTAGAGTGCAATGGCACAATCTTGGTTCACTGCAACCTCTGCCTCCTGGATTCAAGTGATTCTCCTGCCTCAGCCTCCCAAGTAGCAGGGAATATAGGCACCTGCCACCATGCCCAGCTAATTTTTGTATTTTTAGCAGAGATGGAGTTTCAACATGTTGGCCAGGCTGGTCTCGAACTCCTAACCTTGTGATCCGCCAGCCTCGGCCTCCCAAAGTGCTGGGATTACAGGTGTGAGCCACCACGTCTGGCCTGTTTTCTTTTTGTAACTAGAAAAATGGAAAATACTAAATGAAGAAAATACCTTAGAAAGATTAATGTAGTAGCAGTTCCCAAAGTGGTGTTAGGAAAGACAGACTTGAGCAGAAAGACCAGCAGCCATCCCACAGCAAGTAGAGTCCACAAGGTAAAGCCCAACAAAAACGGGGAAGGGGTGGGGATTTATGGTGAGAGAACTTCCAGAGGGAAGAGACTGAGTGAGCAGAGCACCAGGGCATCCTAGGGAGAGGAAGGCAGGGGAAGGGGAGGCTTGTAGGGCAGGCTGAACCTCTGCCAAGTGACTGAAAGACAAGAATGGAGTTTGGTGCCAGAGATGTTCCACTGTCCAGCAGAATCCTGCAGAGAGCATAAGTGGCTGGGGACATGACCCACAGCACAATTCTGTGTTAGGAATTATGGACAGGGATGTTACGGTTGGTCCATGAAGCTGAGTGTTCTGAGGATGTGACGACAAAGTGAATTAAGCAGGGTGAATGCCAGGCTTGTGGAGCATGGGTGACCCAGGAGGAAGAAGAACCAGTGAGGAGGGGAGCTTGGTTCTGGTTTTCTCCTGCAGAAGAGAGGCCACATTCATGGAATACTCAAAAAGTTACCACACCCCACCCTTCAGCAGATCGGATTCTACTTTGGACATTTTCTTCAAAGATGAAAGCGGCCTAGGCAGGAGGACAACTCCAGACAGCAAGGGCAGACCGAGGGTGGTGCTCTCTTCTCGCCAGCCAGAATGCAGTGTTCTTGAAACAGAGAGCTCACGGGGGATCAACACCAGTTCACCTCTCCTGAACCACCTGGCTTGCCAAGTCTTAATCTCAGAGATGTTGATGTGGAAATCCTCATCTTTGGGGCGGTGGTGGTGACGGATGCCCCTTGGTCCCAGAGAGGACCCTCCCAAGAGCTGGGAGGAAGGCCTGCCTGCCAAGTGCTCTGCATGTTCCGCCAGCATATTCCATCACATTGCACAGAGTGAATTTATCACATAAGGAAAGATAGTCAAGTCTTGGCTTTGGGGTTTTCTGTGTTTTGGAAGTGTTTGTGGGCTTTCAGCTAATGTGGGAAATTCATTGCATAGGCTGTGCACTGTGTTGTGACCCCTGATGCCGCCTGTTCCAGGGCTGATGCTAATATGCTTTCCATGTGCCTTTCACCCACTAGGAGGGCTGGGAAGGGACAATGCAGTGTGACTTTCTTTTCCTACAAATGTTAACAAGTGAACCTGAAGTATCATTTTTTACTCATTAGGTTTGTTCACTAAGCACTCACTAGGGTTTTTGGAGTCAGAGTGGAGTGAGGCCCTGCACTGGCCAGTCAGAAAACTCATGGGCATGCACCTCCAGGAGTTGGCAGGCTAAAGGCAAATGGGCAATCAAGCCATCCTTGCAGTGTGCGTATGGGAGGCACCAAGAAGGAGGTATGCACAGGCCACTGGGGTGCCTCAGAGGACACCGCACAGGGCTCTGAAGTATGCTGAGTGGAGGGAAAACAAAGGAGCAGTGTGAGGAGGATGCAAAGCCCAGCAAGGAAGAGCTTTGCTTCCAAATCTTGGGGATTTGAACTTGACCCTGAAGGAGAGTGACATGGTCAAGTTTCAGCAGGGAGAACGACTGACTGGAGAGGGCAGGGACAGGGAACAACCAGAGCCAGGGCAGCCAGGGCTGCACCCAGCTTAGTCCAGGACAGCAGAGGATGAAGGGGGGCACCAGTGTTTCTGCCTCTTCAGGGAAGAACAAGCTTAATCTTCTCACTAGCATCGCAAGTTCTAGGGTCTCAGAGAACGTGGTTCTCTGCTACCTGAGCTGTGTACACTGACATTTTAGTCCTGGACGAAACAATTCATAGGCTGAAATAATGTGTTTCAAAAGTCTGTATGTGTTCAAACTCATGATAATTTACTGACAGGAGTTATTTACCTCCTTAATGGTGCCCAACAGGAGCAAAATGTTTGATGTAGAATGCTCTGATGATGTTTACTGTCCACATTATCAGCAACAGGTCAAAGAATAATTAGCAAGGAAAGATGTCTTTTACTTCACATGAGAGAAAAATTCCACCCTGCTATTTTAATACATAGCCTTTATCATTTTAATTGAGAAGAGCATTTTCAAAGGAATTAAAGGTTATTTTCCATTTTGACCCATGCATATGCCATAGAATAAGTCAACTGATTTAAATGATGGCTTCATGTTTTGATTGCCATTGACAAGTAAACATTAAACGCTCTCTGCCCTGCCAGGGAGTTTCGAGTTGTGCAGAACATCAAGTACCAAAAAATGTAAGCTATTAGATGTGACATGGATAATTCCTCACCCGCCACAGAGCATAATTCCTGCAAGAGAGAGAACAGGATAGAATCACAAGTTGGAAATGAGAGATCATCTCATCTAACTTTTTGCATTTTCCAGAGAAGACAGCTGAGGCTCAGGACATCGAAAAGACCTCTCTAGAGCTGCCCAGTTAGGGCAGAATTAGGGCTGGGCCTAGGTCACCACGCTCCCTGGCCACTACTCCTCCTGCGACATCACACGCTGTCTGCGTGAATCGCTTCACTCCTTGACTTGTTGAACCAGGGGAGCAGAGAGCCAGTTCAGCAGATGGATGTGACTTCTGGGAGGAGGACCAGAGGGACTGGCAACTATTAAATACATAATTAATCACATTAAAGATCACATGCTTGCAAGCTGTGTCCACGCTCGGGACTGACCCTCAGCAAATTGTCCAGGGTGATCTGAGGATGAATACTTTCTGAAGGCTTTCCCGGGAAGCATGACTAGAAAGGGAGCCTGGAACAGTCCTGCGATGCAACTCCAAAGGAAGGAGGAGAAAGAGAAAATAGAAGCAGAGCACATGAGGTCGTAGAAATTCAGCTGTACGCAGCAAGACCCCTGTGCCTTCACTGAAAGGCTTCCCAAAGGGATTCTGAAATAGGAATCCTTTCCTTTTCATACTGTGTACTTCTTCCTCTCTATCTTGCAGAAATTCTCAGTTGTCCACACACTGGCACACTGGATTTCGTGGCAGAAGAAAACAGATTGTAGCTTTATAGACACACATGGAAACAGGCACAAGGCGTACCTAACTCCAAAAACAATCAAACTCAGGCCAAACTGAGAAAGTTATCATTGCCGACTTCCAGAGCCCAAGGGTGGTGACCTTTCTGTTAGGTGAACCATTGCCGCCGGCAAGCCAATTTCTTTGGCGTCTTCAGCTTGAATCTGAATTTCTAAGAGGACTTGTGGGAGTTAAAACATGTTCTTTTCAAATGTTTCTAAAGCTCTAGATAAACAGGAGGTTGACGTTGAACTTGTCCTTTTCTTCTTTCCAATTTATGGTCAACATTTCCATTAGCCACAACTCTTACTTAACCTCACACCCTCCTGGCCCCCAGGCTCTCAACCTTCCTTTTCTACTGCAGGAGGAACCTGCTGTCCTCACTGCTTTCCTGTGGGGAGCTCGAGTTGTAATCCTGGTGTGCTGTGCTGTGGGTGGGGCAGAAAGGCTGAACT
The DNA here is from genome assembly GCF_000951035.1 of Colobus angolensis palliatus. Classification (NCBI taxonomy): domain Eukaryota; kingdom Metazoa; phylum Chordata; class Mammalia; order Primates; family Cercopithecidae; genus Colobus; species Colobus angolensis. The sequence continues at coordinate 10,749,140 of NW_012114488.1, forward strand.
CAGGAGTGATGCCTGGAGCCCTGCATCTGTTTATTGAGGAGCTGACATCTTAGCTACATGGAAACAAAAGTGATTGCCTTCTATTTAATGTAGTGAAGATCCCAACAGAGGAATCATCTCCTGATACCATCAATGGGCAATTCTACTAGTATCTAAAAAGGAAAATATGTAGGCGTGTCCACATCTGTATATTTCACTCATGAATACTGTGGAGTATTTTTCTCTTTGAAAAAGAGAATCAAAAGCACAAGTTAAAAAATTAGTAATCCACTGAAGGAATGTCCACTCAGCTCTCCATCTCAGGTTTTCTCTCACATGTAGACACAGAAATGACTTAAGAAGCAAAATCATACACTGGTTCAAAAGAACTCCATGTGATGAAGATTGAGAATTTGCACAATATGACATTACCCCGTTTCTGGCCATTTGAGAATGGGCCCCACAACAGCCTATGGCATCATACAGACGTGCTCACTGAGTGCAAAGACATAACATGATAAAGGTACAAGTTAAGCGCTTCAATGTTAAAGATTCCTGCCACTTTATGACCAACCTGCCTTTCAAATTGACTAAATGAAACCCAATACCTGAAGCGGCTGATTCTGGTTCTTCAGGTGATTTGTCCTCAGTGCATGAGGTCCTTGACGTCTGTGCTCACACTGTTAAAAGAAAGGTCCCTGGTTCTCTCGAGAGATTAGGGGAGCAACTCACATTGGCTGCACTGAAAGGGGACCCCAGCAAGGTCTAAAGAAGAGCCTGGGGGGCTCACCAGAGCCATGTGGCATGGCCAGGAAGTAGCCGAAGAAACGAAATAGGAGAGTCCGTGCACAGGAAACTCCCAGAGCAGCACATCTCAGGAGTGAGGCCAGTTCACCAAAGGGAAAAGGAGCCAGAGGCTCAAAACTGTGGAGACAGGGCACAGGCTGTGCAGCACCGTGTGAAATAGGTGAGGACCGGGAGCTTCAAGCAGGGTCCACCAAGGCTAGGAAAGGGCCAGGCCCCATTCCTATCTGGTTGCAAAACTAGGACGAGCCACCCACCCCCCGCTGGAGCAGCCAGCCCTACATGATGGAGAACGGGGAGGCTTGGACAAACGTGCCGCATGAATAGACAGTGACGGGTGGGTCCCATGTGGGAGTCATTCCCTGTCGGGGGTTTCCATATTTATACACCCAAGATGAAGAGGTTGCCGTATACAAAAGGACACAACTACGTTGACTGACTCCAGTAGATGCATGGCTGTGTCTCTGAGGTGGTTTAGAAAACTGCCTGCGTACACTCTGGCCCGGAATGTATAGATAGAGGATGAGGCCCAGAAAAAGATGTTTTTAGCCGTTTGATGTTTTTTGTTTTATGGTCAAGCAACTACACATCATCTTGCCAGGGCTTTGCCTGCATAGCAGGGAGTGAGGAAGCAGGCGTTTTCTCATTAGCCTCTGTAAGGAGCCTGAGATACACAAGAGGATTCTTCCTTAGAGGCTGGAACTGGCTCGGGGAGACGGCGTTTTGTGTGCACTCTGGGGTTCCCAGGAACGCGGCCAGAGCAACCACCCAGATCCGTCAGCCCGGCTCCTCCTTGAGCCTGTCCTCATCCACCAGCTTTCTGGCCCCGAGCTCGGTATGAATCATAGAAAGGCAGCAGTTCTTTTACCCCTGAGAGTTCATCTTGATGAACTAAAGACCAGCCAGTGAATGGGGGAGATTCAGAGGGGGGCCTGACTCAGCGTCTATCTCAGGCCACCTAGGGCCCCTTCTCTCCCCTCTCGCCTTGCAAAACGCTTTAAATATACCTGTAAATAGAGCTGAAAGAGCTTGAGGGTCAGGGAAGTGGCTGGGGTCAATAATGGCGAAGGTGGAGTGGGTCAGCAAACGGGGGCTTTTGGTGGAGAAAGGGACATCTGGCCCGTGGCGCGGCTGGGAGAGGCCCCTTTGTCCTCCACTGGGGGCTTTCCCACTTTCAAACATCACTGACTGTCATTTGGATTTGGTTTCGGTTTTTTATCCTGCGCACGTGCGCCTTCTCCCGCCTCCCTCCGGGGCCCTGGGACAGAAGCGACGCCCTGGATCTGCCAGCCCGCGGGTGCAGGCGACGACCCTGAGGAACGAGGCCGCTCCTTCCCGCGTCTTTCGGAGCCACTGCCTCCGGGGTAGGCCTCGTCCGGGGCGCACAGTGGATGCTCTGTGACCCGAGGCCTCTTCAACTTCGCGAGGAAGAACCGCGCGTCCCACGCCCCGCCGCCCCTCCGAGCGCCCACGTCTCTCCATGCTCCCCTCCGTGCGCCCCTCTGCTCGCCCCACGCCCAGCCGCCCCTCCGTGCACCCCTCTGCTCGCTCCAGGCCCCGCCACACCTCCGTGCGCCCCACGTCCCTCCCTGTTCCCCACCGTGCGCCCCTCTGCTCGCCCCACGTCCCTCCATGCTCCCCTCCGTGCGCCCCTCTGCTCGCCCCACGCCGGACGCCTCACGCCCCTCCGCGCGCTGGCGCGTGACTCCACGCTGGGAGCTCCGGAGCTGCAGCTGTCGCCGCCCACGCCTCTGTCAGTCTCCGCCTGCGACCCGGGGCCGTCGCCCAGTTCCCGCCGCTGCTCCCCGACCCCGCGCTCACCCCTCACCGGGACACCCTCCCACCTGCAGTCGAGCCGGTGCCTCAGCTCTTCCGCTTTGAGACCACGCGCTCTGATCCCACCAGTCCGGCCCGCAGGCCAAGGCCCCGGGTTTCCAAGACCCCATGTTTCCAAACTCCGGCGCTCCTTGGCTGCTGGGAGGAAACTAACCTGTAGCCACTTCACCAGAACCTCTTCTTCCCGGCCCCGTTTCTGTGGTTCGCGCCAAACATTTGATTCCCCTTCTAATTGGTCCCCCTCCCCGCCGCCCAAAACAAGGACGTGAACATTCTTGTTTTCTCAGCCAGCATAGGGCCAAAAACAGAACACATGAAAACAAACGAAGGCTCGAAAGTGGAAAAATTATAATATCGCAGTGGAATTTGAAGCACATTCCTGTAGCAGCTGTCAACATTTTAACGTGTATCTGGAAGAAAATATTACAATTTGAGGACCTTTGAATATAAGATGAGTCATTGTTTTGATAAAATATTTTTCCTTGAATCTTCCCTATCAATCTGCCCATCAGCCCAGCCCCCAAACACACCTATTTCTATGATGTCTTAGTATTTAACTTTTGAAACCAACGTGGTGTTCACTTATAAAGTGAAATTAAGTTGAAGACTAGATCTTGGTTAAGGGCGGGTTCCTTCCCCTCTTTCATTCATTAGTTCCTTCTTCAAAAGCATCCACCTTGCAATGTGTGCTGTCAAAAACGATGGCTCGCTCATTAAGAAAAATAGAGACGCCCAGACTTGTTCCATGGCAGGCAAATTCAGATGCCCTGAGAAGACCCAGATCACCTGGGGTGGGGGCGATGGGGAGGGAGGCAGATGGTGAGACCAACTTCAAGCACACCTTGTCCCGCCTACACAAAGCAGTTTCCAGGTAGGAAGATGGAAGGTTCTGTGAATTCCGCTAACCGTGCCTGCATGTATGGAAAAGTACAGGAGGAGGGCTGGGTAAGCATCTCCTCCACAGACATCTTGTGAGTGAAACATGGCAGAATGTATGGCCAAAGAAGACTTTATGTGATTGTCTTAAATACCGTATTTATTTTTAGCAATTCGCTATAGGAACTGTCTCAGAGACATCACGCGTTCACCCAGTCACTCAGGCGTACTAGATTCCCACCTTGTTCCAGGCTAGGTTACACGCTGGACACATAAAGATGAACAGGACTCATTTCTACCTGAGAGGAGCCTATCATTTAATACTGGGACATAGACACGAACACGGTTTGCATTCGTCTCTTAAGTTTTTTCTTTCCCACCAGTGCCCTCCTGTATTTAGCTGTGGGTGCATTTTAAGTACAGGCTCCTTGGGGACATGGAGACACAAAAGTGTAGCCAAATATGTAAGCTGGGAGCTCAGGGGAAAGTTCTGGGCCAGAAATACATATTTGAGGGTCCTCAACACATATGAACAGGTTGAAAACATGGGATGAATGGAAACCACTCAGGGAGCATATATAGAATGACAAAAGCAAAGATGTAATTCCGGAGAATTTGTGTCCAAATGGTGAACTTGGGAAGGATGCCAGTTTATACTCAGAGATGACTTATCTGGTAAGACCAGAGGCACAATAACAATTATGCCCCTTGGTGCTACCAAGCTTTGGTTTCAAAGGATGGAATTGTCAAGTTCAATCATTCCTTCCATCTATGACTCAAGCAAGATTTAATTATTGGCAATGTATCAATATTATGCCAGACACCACTGTATCTGGATCCTAAAACAAAGCCCTGACATCTGGGAACTTGTAATATATTTGCCAAATAAATCTAACCGGAAACAACTGACAAAGTGTACAAGTTGCTGTATATGGTACGCGATCACTAAAAGTGCTACAGCAAGGCACTTAAGAGGGACTTAAGTGAAAACCATGCGATCAGGAAGGAATTTATGGAGAAACTGAGGCAAATAGGTCCAGTTAGTAGAATTTGGATAGGGAGGGGGGATTCAAGGTACAGCATATCGAACCAAATGCTTTTGATTGAAAGTAAGGAGATAGAGGTAGATATCAAAGACATTCACCTTGCAGACCCCATATGTGTGGAACTGACCAGGTTGTCCAGGAAGCTGGTAAAGTCTGAGCTTTAGGGCTGCACATTTACCTTCATAATTTGCTAACATTTTTCTTCAGGAGGGCCCCCGTGGTTGCATAAGCTCCAGGCTGCACACAGCCTGGTTCTACTCCACCACTTTGTGGTAGCTCTTCCCAAGGCAAATTGTAGTTCGTGTGTTTGCATGCCTGCATCTCCCTGGAGGCAGAGGGTTCCACTTCATCATCTTCACATCCACACGAGGACATGCTATAGGAGATCAGCTAATGGTTATTTCAGTCCAGTGACTACAGAGGTGTGACAAAGTTGTCAAGTGTTGAAGAATGCCGGGGGATATTCGTGCAGCCTTGGGTTGGGATCAGGTCTGATGGATGAGGCATAGGAGGGCCATTCCCAGCTGCTGAGTGTAGAGCAGAAGTCGTGTGGAAAGAAAGTGATCCTCACTGGAGTGTGCAAATGGATTCAAGGAAGAGAGACCAAAGGCAGGGAACTGGTTGGATGGCTGTTTATCAAAGCCAGGGAGAGAGGAGAAGACACTCAGCCCATGCCTCGTCATCCTGCAGCCCCTGTCACTGTTTATGACTTTTGGACTCAGGTCACACAAATCTTTTTGCTCAGCGTAGTTATGGGTGGCTGTGCAAATCAGCTGCATCCATCCCTCCTCACTTTACCACAGAAGTTCCAGGCCTTTACATTTTGCCTTTTAAAAACTCGTGGCTGCCTGTTGTCTGTGTGCTCATCTCCACTGCTGGTCTGTGAGCATCTGGCTTTGGCACATAACGGGTCCCCTGTGGGAGCAGTGGTCTTATTCCACGCAGTCATTGGTGGAATGCTGGAACCAACAACCTCTTTCTCTCCCGCACCACTCTCTCAACCCTGACAGGCTTTCATTTTGATGTTTAATAAGGAAAACATGAAAAGCTCAAAGCCTCAATCTTAGAACCAATTTTCCATATAGCTCTACAAAAAAATCATGTACTGAGAATTAAGTAGAAACATGGTGTTGATTTAGCTTGAAAAAGGGTTTAAACGTGGTGTTGCTTGGATCTTTGACTTGAGGCAATTAGCATGTCCTAATAATTCAGTGAGTCCGTTATGGCAAGATAAAATGTTGATCTGTGGATAATATTTTTTTTTTGAGACACAGTCCTCATGCTATCACCCAGGCTGGAGTGCAGTGGCACAATCTTGGCTTACTGCAACCTCTGCCTCCTGAGTTCAAACAATTTTTGTACCTCAGCCTCCCAAGTAGCTGGAATTACAGGCATGAACCAGCATGCCTTGCTAATTTTTGTATTTTTAGTAGAGATGGGGTTTAGCCATGTTGGGCAGGCTGGTCTCGAACTCCTGTCCTCAAGTGATCCACCTGCCTCGGCCTCCCAAAGTGTTGGGATGACAGGCGTCAGTCACCACACCCTGCCTGATCTGTGAATTCTTAAGCCAAGGCAAAGTGAACCGGTGCATAGGAAGAAAGGGTGATGCCTTTGCACTGCTGTTCATGACAGTGATGTGGATGTAGATGGGTTTCTACTATAGACACTGACATGAGCAAGTTCACCACAGATGGAAACTTCTGATTACAGGATTTCAGAGAAATTCAGGAAGCACTGATGACCCACAGTAGTTTATGAGATCTAAGCAGACCAGCTGACTGCTAAAAATGAACGCCTTCAGAATCAGCCTTTCATCTGGGGTGGGACCTCTAGCTCCAGACCAGGAGCCAGATGATGGAGATCCTAGTCCAAGCTCTGTTTTGAGAGGAATTTCAACTCTCAGAGTGAGTGGTCTCCTTATTACCGTAAGAGCAATAGTATCTCCTCTGTGACTTCTGACTGGATGCTACCCTCTAAATGGATTTTAAACGGTAATACAACCTTCAGACATGGAGAATCATTATTATTAACCACGTCCACGCTCTAGCAGCACCAAATGGGCTCTGGATTGCAGTCATACCTAGGGCAACGATTGATAGTTTGACCATGGACGAGTTGCCTCACTTTGCCGAATTATGTTATGCTAGACACCATGTGTCCAGATCATAAATCACAACCTTAAAGACGCAGGGTGGGACTTCAGGTTTCCAAGGGCCCTCAGGCTCTGTAGGTCTATCATCACGGTAACCAAATTCCGGAAAGGCTCTAAGCCTCGCTGACCACACTGGATGGCATTTCCTGTGGCACTTGGCCTGATGTACTGGGAACAGAGGGACGCTCACACGTCTGCAAAGCTGGTCACAGTCCCAGCCGATGCTCCCTGACCCTCCAGCTGCCCTTCCTGTCTGTATGCACATCTCACATGGGGGCCTTTCTAACACAGTGTAAACAGTCCCAATTTCCTTACACCTTTACAGGTGGACAGTCCCAGGGTCCTGAGACATAACATGGCCTGTTAGTAGAACGAGCCTGGTTTCTGCCTTTCTCAGAAACCCCCGATAATCATCACGAAAAGAACATCTAAGCTCTCTTTTTTCCTGCTGTTGTTCAGGGCTCAGCAGAATGACACCTCCTTACTTGGGGAATTGCATGAGTATCTTCGCTTTTAGAAAATGTTCCTTAACCTAGTTTTATGAAACTATAAATCCTCTGTTCTGAGCACATCAGCTCAGAAAGAAGGTGCCACGGGTCTCACTGTCAAACAAGGAGAGACTGAAATGTACTTCTGGGGAAATTTAAAATTCCAGGGCTTCCATTATTTGTCTTTAATATGTGCTCATAAGAAAGAAAACAGGAATTGCCTGACAGACGTCCCAGGGGAGCTGCAGGCCCACGCTATCCAGATGACCTGGTTAACTGCAGAAAGCGTGGGCCAAGCAGAGCAGTACTAAAAGCATGCTGTTTTGTAGGGTTTCACACACAAAGAATTTCAGTGCTTGTGTTCCCCAGAGTTACAATGGCCCACTTGGTAAGAATGATAATATCTGCAAAAGAGGGAGGAAGGTGATCAGGCCCAGGAAAGTTTGCTAAACTCATTTGTTATAAGTCTAAAACATTTCTGAAGACAGTTAAAGTACTTCAGAAGATAATTGGAAACTGTGAAAATGTGGTGTGATACTGTGCACGTAGAAGCTTGATGCATATTCATTAAATGGCTGAACTAATTCACAGTGGATGAAACAGTGCCTTATGGCCTGAGATACAATCGATGCCATACAGTAGACAATCCAAAACAGAAAATGCATTTGCAAGCTCTTCTAGGGAAAGTCCCTCAATAGTGAAAGAACTTTACTGTTACTTGCTTTTTAGGTGAGGGGCAAATAATAAGATGAAGTAAGCTGTTACCAAGAAGCAGGACAAAAAAAAAATGCCCTTCAAGATTGATTTTTAAAATTGTGAAAAAGAAAAGTGACCTCTAATCTCTGCTCCTCTAGCAAAGGAAGAGGAAAAAGATCAGTGGGGTACATAGACCTGCCCTCTTCCTCCACCTGTTTTTTTCATTCACTGAAGTTTTTCTTTCATTGATTTTCATTCACTGCAGAAGCCAGATTTGAGCTCCACATCAGGGGTGGGCTTTGCTGGCCGCCATGGGAATCCCGGCTTTGGAGTGTTTTTGCTGTGGCTGCTTAGCCAGAATTTAAATTGGAGTGGCTGATGTTTCCGTGGAGCCTGTTGTCTTCAATTTTTATCATTAATAATCATATCTTCATTTGGATTAAATGCTTCTTAGTATTTGACTGGGGCTGGGCGCGGTGACTCACGCCTATAATTCCAGCAACTTGGGAGGCCAAAGCAGGCGGATCACTTGAGGTCAGGAGTTCCAGACCAGCCTGGCCAACATGGTGAAACCCCATCTGTACAAAAACACCAAAATTAGTTTGGTGTGGTGGCATGTGCCTGTAATCCCAGCAACTCAGGAGGCTGAGGCATAAGAATCGCCTGAACCCGGGAGGTTGCAGTGAGCAGAGATCATGCCACTGCACTCCAGCCTGAGTAACAGAGCGAGACTCTGTCTAAATTGTGTGTGTGTGTGTGTGTGTGTGTGTGTGTGTGAGATTGGTTTAAATTTAACTTTGATGATTAATATCGTTAAAACATTATCTTTTCATGTGAAGATTTCCAGATTTTCCTATTAAATATGAGGCAGTTTCACTCTTGGTGGGAGATTCAAGATTCTTCTCTCCTCAACCACACTCCTGCCTTTAGCCAAAAACTTTGAACAATGGTTGCAGGTTCTACAGACACAAGAATGTTTGAATTCTGTCTTTCTGTGAGGTCTGCGATGAGCACAGTGGCCACATCCTGACAGAAGCAGGACAAAATGACTTAGCACTGGGACCCGATGGGTCTTCCAACAGGAACACAGCAAACCTTCAGAAGACCCTGCTGAGTTCCTATTATTTTTCCCCATAATGCCCCTGTTACACTTTTCATCTTGATTTTCTCTCCGAAGGGCCCAATTTCACAAAATTTATCTTTATTCATTTCTCATTAGAGCAAATAGGCAGAATACAATTAGGAACTTTCATGTGTATTTATAATTGGTCTTGATGGTGGTAATATTTTTGAGAAATGTGGTATTAGTAAGATCTTAAACATTAAAAGCTAATATGATTTGCCAACCAAGTATCCTGATTTATTAAATATATTCGAGTATGTTCTGAAGAGTAGCACACTGCAGCCCTTCGATAAACATTTCTTCAATTGAATGAAAACAAAGGGCAAAATTACTAACTTTACAAACCTTTAACTTAGAATGTGACCTGAATTGGCCAACTCTGTTGTTCTATCTAATCTGCTATATTCTCAGAATAATTATGTTCTACGAAAGTACAGAAAACGAAACAAAAAAAAAAACTCATAATGAATGAATCATAATGAATGAATCTAGCCATGGTCCTTCTAGGACATTTCTGTTCTCTGCTCAGAAGCAAGAGATGTTTGTTGTGTACATGTAAGGTTTGCCTTCCATTATTTCAAGACAAAGATTAGGATTTTATATTAGGATATATATATAATTAGGATTATATATTATAAATATAACTACTTTCATTTTAAAACTGATTACAATGCTTTCATCATTTGCTAAATTTTCAGGCTATAGTATACCTAACCTTCTGACCATATTAAAAATTTGCTTGCCATCAAAAAGAATAATGACTAGAAATAATTGTAAAATATTGAACAAATAATCTTGAGACAATAGTATTATAATACTCAGTGGAGATAAACCTCATTGCTCCACTATTTGAAATGACGATTATTTCAAGTCTGAGTTCTGAATATTGTGAATTAAAGGAAATAATTTATTCTGCCTTTTAGGAGGAACTGAAGTTTACCTTGGGTAATAAGGGAAAGCTTTTTATTATGAACAAAATCCACACTTATATATGTAGAATAAATGATAGCTTTAGAAAAATAATCATTTTTTTAGCCTCCAAGTAAATAATAGATTTTACAAGGATTACTAATGGATTCTAAAACTCTTGTTGATTGCAAATGACAAAACCATACCCTATACAATAGAGAGACTGAAGGATCACCATTAGACAGTTAATCAAACTTAGCATCACATTAATATGTCTGGTGGGAGACACCATGAGCCACACAGAAACACTGTGGAGTGTCCTTGCTCAACACATCATCTGAACTCCATCACCTGAATGGTACTAAGCCATTAAACCAAGGGTCACTTGCACTCATTTACTAGGATAGTCCTGTTTTGCACCTGTTATTTGGGTACAATTATTGGTAAGACTCCATTCACTCTCAAAGTATTCCAGTGTGGATAAAGTATAGGGTTATTCTGTTTATACCTAACTTCCAATATACAGGAACTACAGGAGATAGAAGAATAAGTTAAGTGATAACCATGAGGAAAGAAACAATCAGTAAATCCAGAAAGTGGAACACCCCACAGAATTGCCCTGCTTTCTTCCCATCATCAATGTCATGAAAATGAGGGGGAAGGTGGGGCTGGGGCTGGTGAGAGGCTTTGTAGACTGTTTGAAACTAGGCACATAGCAGCCAAAATGCAGTTCATGAACCCGGATTTGGTTTTGGTTTGGAATAACAAAAAATAAAAGCTTGAATAATAGATACATGGGAATCACTGAGGAGAGTTAATTGTAGATGACATTGGAGAATTGTTATTTTGTGAAATGGATGTGAAAGGAAGGAAATATTATTTATTATTGACCTCTGTAGTGGTAATTCTCTAACTGATGCTTACACATAACCCCATTGATTTATATGTATTTCCAAATGTTACCCTGGGCAGGACAGCTGTCTCTGTCTTGGCTCTGCCATTTTGGGAAAACCAAAATAAGATCAAGATAAGAAAGGAAGTGACCAAGAAGATGTAAGGAAATGTCTTTTCCCAGTGACTGATTAATTGAGAAAAGATGTGCAAATGCATTCTAGCTACAAAATCTTCCTGTGTGGAATTCAGAGACTTTTTATGAGCAAGGACTTCAGGTGAGCACTGAGAAAAGAAAAGCTTTTAAAAAACCAAACCATAGTGCATATTATAACTGCAGTTCTAATCCACAGGGCAGTGTGAGGAGGTATGGAGAGTGGAGAGGACTGTAAGGTGGTATTCTTTTTGACCTCATCTGCATACCGAGGTCACTGCCAGTAAGAATGTCTTCAAGGGTAGGAGAGTGATGAAAGAATTAGACTCAGGCCACTGCACTAAGTTGAGAACCTTGACTCTTTTTTTTTCTCTTTTTTGAGATGGAGTTTTGCTCTTGTTGCCCAGGCTGGAGTGCAATAGCATGATCCTGGCTCACTGCAGCCTCCATCTCCCGAGTTCAAGTGTTTCTCCTGCCTCAGCCTCCCGAGTAGCTGGAATTACCCATCACCACGCCTGCCTTTTTTTTTTTTTTTTTTTTTTTTTTTT
>NW_012114488.1:10760691-10803054 GCF_000951035.1 Colobus angolensis palliatus
AATTCTCCTGTTTTTATATGGGTTATTTATTTATTTATTATTATTATTATTATTATTTTTGAGACGGAGTCTCGCTCTGTCACCCAGGCTGGAGTACAGTGGCATGATCTTGGCTCACTGCAAAGCTCTGCCTCCCGAGTTCAAGTGTTTCTCCTGCCTCAGCCTCCCGAGTAGCTGGAATTACCCATCACCACGCCTGCCTTTTTTTTTTTTTTTTTTTTTTTTTGATTTTTAGTAGAGACAGGGCTTCACCCTGCTGGCCAGGCTGGTCTCGAATTCCTGATCTCAGGTGATCTGCCCACCTCAGCCTCCCAAATTGCTGGGACTACAGGCATGAGCCACCGTGCCCAGCCCTTGACCCGTTTTTATAGCAGTTACAGGTGATGTGCTGTAAAGACCTGTGTGTAGCTCCCGTCACTCATGCTGAGCACTGCGACAGTGGATGAGGGTCTCGGCAGCAAAATCATTGCTAGAAAGGAAAACGCTTGCAGACAGCTCAGTAGCCAACTGACTAAACACAGCAGGAAATGTTAGGGAATTTCCAGGAGGAAGAACACAGAAAAGCAGAGAAGAGAGAAAGGGAAGGAAAAAGATGTTTGCAAGTTTCCCTCCAGAGGTGGTGCTTGTTCTAGTCTCTTCAGAGCCACCTCCAGAAAAGTCAGTTCAGGTCCCTGAAGATGACAGGAGCCATTGCCGGGAAGAGTGGGGTAGGTAGATGCAGAAAATTCACTCCCTTTTTTGACATTAAGGTGACAGCTCTGTTTTGACAGAGCCCTAAAATAAGCCCATGTCACATAAGGTTTTCTTTTATAATAGAGTATCTATATAATTTGAATTTTTTTCTATAATAGGATTGTGTGCAGCACAAAACAATAGGCACATTCATGTTTATTCATTAACAGTCCTGTGGATCTTTCTCATCAGTACTGTAAGTTCATATTCAAGAAAGTTTTACTTACGCCCAACTATTTATAAAATTAAGTGATAAAGTCATAACTTCACTTAAGACCTGCCTTTTAAAGTATGATTGTGTCAAGGAGACATCAATTCTCAGGGAATCTAATTGTTTCAAAACTATTGGCTTTTTTGTGTGGGTGAAATGAGAAAATATTCCTGTATGTGAGTTATTGAGTGTGCGAATGTGTGTGAGGGTGTGGGTGTGTGTGTGATACATGTGTATGTGAGTGTATGAGTGTGTGAGCGAATATGTGTGTGTTTGATGAGTGTGTGAAGGAATGTGTGTGTGAGTGACCTTGTGAGTGTGTAATGAGTGTGTGTGAGGGTGTGTGTATAAGCGTGAGTGTGTAGTGAGTGTGAGAGCATGTGTGTGAGTGCATGCATGGGCATGTGAATGTGTGAGTATAAGTGAGTGTGTGAGCATATGAGTGTGTGATGAGTGTGTGAGTATGTGTGAGTGTGTGTGTGGGTGGAGTGTATGAGTGTGTGAGAGCTTGTGTGAGTGTGTGAGTGTGGGAGGGAGTATATGAGTGTGTGATTAGTGTGTGTGAGTGTGAGCATGAGTGAATATGTGTGTGAGTGTGTGAGTGACTTCGTGTGCAATGAGTGTATGTGAGTCAGGGTGTGTGAGTGTGTGAGTGAACATGTGAGTGTGTAGTGTGTGTGTGAGAGCGTGTGTGTGAGCGCATGCATGGGCATGTGAGTGTGTGAGTATAAGTGACAGTGTGTGAGGGAGTGTATGAGTGTGTGATGAATGTGTGTGAGTGTGAGGGAGTGTAAGAGGGTGAGTATGAGCATGTGAGTGTGGGAGGGAGTGTATGAGTGTGTGATGAATGTGTGAGTGTGTGTGTGACAGCGTGTGACTGTACAAGTGCATGCGTGCATGCATGGGCGTGTGTGAGTATAAGTGAGAGTGTATGAGTGTGTGATGAGTGTGAGTGTGAGCGTGTGTGTGAGTGTGGGGGAGTGTATGAGTGTGGGAGGGAGTATATGAGTGTGTGTGAGTGAGTGTGGGTATGTGATTGTGTGGGGGAGGGAGTGTATCAGTGTGTGATGAGTGTGTGAGTGTGAGGGTGAGCGTCTGTGATTGTGTGGGGGAGGGAGTGTATCAGTGTGTGATGAGTGTGTGAGTGTGAGGGTGAGCGTCTGTGATTGTGTGGGGGAGGGAGTGTATCAGTGTGTGATGAGTGTGTGTGAGTTTGTGTGAGTGTGTGATTGTGTATATGCCTGAGTAGAACTATGTTGCATAATGCAACAGGAGGCTGGAGCATGCAGTCAAATGGCTCGAGTTTTTAATCCTGTTTTTCTTTGCTTGCTACTAGCTTTGAGACTGGACTGACATTAATTTTTGTGAGGCTGGTTTTAGGGCTGTAAAAGAAACATAATACCTATTTTACAGAATTTTCGTGAAGATTAAACGAGATAATTTGAGTTAAGTGCCAATCCCAGTACCTGGCCCATCATAAGTGTCTAACAAATGCAAGTTACTATCATTGTGTGCACATCTCCTTCTCCTCCGATGAATTTTGATGCAGAAATCTTTGTAAAATGGTCTGTATTCATTTTGAAAATCAGAGAACTACTTGCAGAAGATAAAGTGGCAATGCCAGATCCTGTGTGTTTATCTAAATGCCACCACTTGGCTGAGGCACTCCATAATGTCACAGCAATAGGGCTTTGCAGGGAGACCCCCGGCGGTGCAGCAGAGGCCAGCGTGAGTCCCAATCGCTTGCTCTGCTGTGAGAGTCTTGTCATGGAAAGCTGGGGGTGTGGAGAGCATGGCGCGGGGAGGGGGGTGTGTGGAGAGCACAGGGTGGGGTGTGTGGAGAGCACGGGGGGTGTGGAGAGCACGGGTTGTGTCAGGTGGGATTGCAGGGAGATTTCAGGGAGCCCACTGTCAGGTCAGGTGTGCAGCTGCGCCCCACATCCTCCGGCCCCGAGTCTCAGGCAGCAGGGAGAGGACTGGCAGGGTCTCCCACTGTCCAGAATGCCCTCTGCTTAGCAAAATAACTTCTGCTAATAAGAGCTTGCATTGTGTTTGTTTTTTATTTTTATTTTTTCTGATGACAGGATTTCGGAATCTGTAAATGGAATTTTATCTTCATCATATTGAATTATTTCTTTTCTCATAAGGCCCAGGACTTCTTACAATTAAGACACACACAAAAAAGAAAAAAAAAAGAAAAAAAAAAAGGAGCAGTTAGAGGGAAGGCTTGTGGTAGTTTGGTTCATGCATTTGGTGATAATTCTTAGCCTGAACCTCAGTACCTTCAGCGATTAACTTCCACATAAAGCCCAGTTTCAACGCTTGGCCTGAGACAGTCTTTAGAGTCTCTTGTATGAAATGGTGTGAAGGCTTCATTTCTGTCTTTTCATACACATTGTGTTACTTTTGAGCATTTGAATCTCAAATGCTTAAATGAAATGGAGATCTAATTCTTATGGCGACTGAAGGGAACTGAGAACAGCCACCCTCTACCCCACCACCACTGTGCCTGCTCTGTGCCTCCCTCAGCCTCCTTCCCTACTCAGCCATCCACCACCTCTCTCCCGCCCTCTTCCCGCCTCCTCTCCTGGGGATGGTGCAGGCACTGGGGATGATGCAGGTACTCGGCTTCCATTGGTCCTGCTTGTCTCCACTGAATACCTAAGGCATCTACCTTAGGTTTTCTCCCTCGTTCAAATCTGCAAAAATGTCTGCATACAAAGTAACAGTCTAAATGATAGATTATGGAATAAAAAAAAAAGTTTAAATCACCATCCTGCTTTAATTTGGAAAAACTGACTTATTTCTTCTAGAATTAACAATAGTTCTGAATTCTTTCTTCAATGATGTGGACAGGATAATGAGATGAGTTTCAGGATCGTTAGATTAAATAGCCCTTGAAAGCTAACAGAAGCTGAGGAAATAGAATATCTACTTAGGAAAGAAGTATACTGGGTTTTTTTTGTTTTTTTTTTTTGTTTTTTTTTTTTTTGAGACAGAGTTTCGCTCTTGTTGCTCAGGCTGGAGCGCAATGGTGCGATCTTGGCTCATCGCAAACCTCTGCCTCCTGGGTTCAAGCGATTATCCTGCCTCAGCCTCCCAAGTAGCTGGGATTACAGGTGCTCACCACCATGCCCAGCTAATTTTGTATTTTTAGTAGAGATGGGGTTTCTCCATGCTGGTCAGGGTGGCCTCGAACTCCCGACCTCAGGTGATCCGCCTGCCTCGGGCTCCCAAAGTGTTGGGATTATAGGCGTGAGCCAGTGCACCTGGCCAGAAGTATACTCTTGAAAGGGTTATGTAATACTTAATTGGTTATCCAAATGAAATATGATTCTAATTATATACTCAAAGTATAATTAAATTAGATAGTGTAATTCTTTTTTCTCTTCAAAATAAAACAAATATCTCATTTTCTGATTATAAAAGTAACATGTAATCATTCAAAGAATGTCAGAAAAGAACTTAGAAAAATATTAAAGTCACACCTTTAATAACGTTTGCCTGTAACCTCACCACACAAAGGTTACATTTTATTCTACACATAATGTATGTAGATATATGCTATACATGTTGCATGTGGCTACCAAAATGTGGAATAATCCATACAGTT
The DNA here is from genome assembly GCF_000951035.1 of Colobus angolensis palliatus. Taxonomy (NCBI): domain Eukaryota; kingdom Metazoa; phylum Chordata; class Mammalia; order Primates; family Cercopithecidae; genus Colobus; species Colobus angolensis. Next base: position 10,765,248 of record NW_012114488.1, read on the forward strand.
ATAACCTGCATTTTCAGTTAATAAGGCAGGGATGGCTTTCCATCTTAGTAAAGACAGATTGTGTAATATTAATAAATACAGATTTAAATGAATGTCTATAAATCACACTCTCATTGAGGAACAGGAAGGTGGTCTCTAATTTACATTAGATTGTGCTATAATATAGCAAACAAGTTATAGAACTTTTGGGTCAAGAAGCATTGAAATAACTTTTAAAATATTTATTCCTATGGTTTCAGATCAGAAAACTGATTCTCAGATGATTTTAGTCCTGATCTCTAATGTTCCAGATTGACTTTTCAGTGGAGTGGATGGTAAACTATTAGCCGCTCTTCTGATTAATAAACCTTCTTTCCAAATAGGATACGTGCAGGTTTCCTGGCACACAGGATAAGTTCATTGAGTTTTCTTGAATGTATGAATTACGGAATAAGAAAAAAGTGATGGTTAAAGGTAGTTAGATAACTAACTTTGCTGAGTAATTTCCTATGAAGTAGCATTCTGTAAAACTCTAATTCTGTGTGTCTCCTAATACTGTTACAGACAGCTATGCTCGTCTCTTATCTGGGGGAATTTTTATGGCTTCCGGCATAAAAGAGAGATGGTGAAAATGATGCTCTGTCCCTATCCAATTGCTCATCCATCCCTTACATCATTTATTCATGCTTTCAGTAATTTGGATGCATTTCAGTAATTTGGGTGCATTTTTCTACATGCTCTCCAGGCCAGAGCAGCAGGACGGGCCCTCACCCGGGATGGAACACCATCGTTACTAGTATCCAATTCCCAGTTCTTCATGTTGGAGAACATTCTCATTTCATTACTTGTAAAGCATTCACTATTCATTAACACTCAGAAACTTGTGAGTCTTTTGTCTCCAGAAATTCTCCTGTTTTTATATGGGTTATTTATTTATTTATTATTATTATTATTATTATTTTTGAGACGGAGTCTCGCTCTGTCACCCAGGCTGGAGTGCAGTGGCATGATCTTGGCTCATTGCAAGCTCCGCCTCCCAGATTCATGCCATTCTCCTGCCTCAGCCTCCCAAGTAACTGGGACTGCAGATGCTCACCACCACGCCCGGCTAGTTTTTTTATATTTTTAGTAGAGACGGGGTTTCACTGTGTTAGCCAGGATGGTCTCGATCTCCTGACCTCGTGATCTGTCCGCCTTGGCCTCCCAAAGTGCTGGGATTACAGGCGTAAGCCACCTGCCTGATCAATATATGGATTATTTTTAATGGCTGTTTATTAGTAACTTAATGATCATTTTAGCCTATAGTACTTCTTGGGGAATTTATTAAATTTTATCTCGCTTATTTAAGAGAGAGTTTACATTTTGTTCACGTTTGTAATTTTTATGCCATCAACTGTGAGGTCTTATTCATTAAATTGAATTTGAAAATACCCGCTGAGAATCATTTGCCACTAAAGAATATATTTAATTACTCACTTACACTTCCTAGAATGAAGCAAGGAAATGTTAATAAACACTAATTTAAACTATAGAATAATTACTAATATAGTTGCCATTATTGTTATATGTGAAGATTTGAAATTAGTAACCTAGTTTTAAATAAGAAAATTATTAGTACCTATCAAAAATATTCAAAAAGGAAAGATATCTATAAATGTCCAGTTTTATAATCAAGTTTTTATGACTCACAAGTTCATCCATTTAGAGTTGCTCTAGTATTCTCACTTCAAGAATAGAGAAGTTCCTCCATCTCTTTTTTTCTGATAACGAGCACTCTGATACCAATTCCATAGGACATGATGGAAATCAGGGAACAAGAAGATGAAGTACCTTATGGTGAGATTCATCAGCCTCATTAATGCAAAACAGCCCATGTGTCATCTTTGATTTATAAAAGCTGCAGGAAGATGCCCTCCCAGTTTTCCCATAAACAGTCATGTGGAAAGTAAGTCTTCTTCCTGTGAAGGAAAAATGCTTCTTTACTCCTCACATGTAAATTTAAATTATTTTGATACTAACCCAAGTTAAGTTTACTTTATCTTCAAAACAAGTTAGTGATGCTTTGGAAAAGAATGTTGGTGTGTCCACAAACTGAATTTCAGTTTGCTAATTACTCTTTTCATACAGCACTTAGTGGGTTTAAAAGCATGGCCAACGCTGTGCTATGCCGGGTCTCCCTCCACCTGGGCTCGCCCCTCCTTTGACACTCACAGTGTGCACTGCCTGATTCAGACTGTATCAGGGGCTTTTCTCTATGTGTGATATTGTCACTCCCATCAGATGTGCACTCTGTTAAATGCTGAGATTAGGTCTTAAATAACCTCTTTCGTCCATGCAGCAGACTCAATAAATCGATTACGTAGCTAAAACGTTATCCTGGAGTACGTCGTTCAGGTCTGTATTTTAGGAAGTCTCGACTCATTGTGAATATTGTTGAATGATATTAATGAGGAATATGGTGACTACTAATTTAAGTTACCAAAGCAGTTTCAAAACAAATTATGAAAGTATTATAAACATTTGAATGAGAAACCCATTATTGTAAAGATACGTATTCTGAACTCTATCACAGGCCTTCAAACCTGTTTGCACATCGGAATCACCTTGTTGAAATAGAGAATCTGGGTTGGGGTGTGTGAAAATATGATTAAGAATGCATTTCTGAAAGTTCCCAGGCAATGCTAACATGCTGCTCCATCTGGGAACCACTGACCAGAAGTCTCACTTCTTCCTTAATTCTCTTTCATCCCCCTAATAAAAAGAACTGTTTTTGGAAGACCTCTGAATTACTTTGATTTAGCACCAGGTCTATTTTACAAGGTGCGGAAATTTGAGAAAAGGCTATTATGGTTTCATAGGACAATGGATTTAGAGGCTGTCAAATTTTGATAATGCCAAGAGGATAAGAATTTGGTTTAACACATAAAAGCATAACAATAACAACAATAGTATTCTCTTAGCACTGATGCTTTTTTAGTTAATCTAATTGTCTTTCTGAGGTTATCTATGATGCTAATCAAACACTCTCTTGAGTTAAAATCTAAGCTTTATTTTACCAGCCAAATAAAACTATTGACTCAAAGAGCATTCAGATATTAGTCTCTGCTTTTTCAGAAATTCTGTCCCTAGTCTAGAAAAGGAGTAGATGGGGAAAAATGAGAATAACTACTAGTATCTACTGAGTAACTAGGACATGTCAGGCTTTGGGTTAGGCGTTTCATTTAAATAACCTCTCTCCAATTCTCACAGCAACACCAGGAGGCAAAGACCATAAGTCCGTTTTCCGTATCAGGAGACTGAGGTTCTTCGAGGTGCACACTTGTCCAGTGCCCTGTGACTTGTAAAAGGCAAAGCAGTGATGAAAGAATTCATCTCTTTGACACTCCCAAGGAAGCTGAATTCTCCCACGGAGTTTTAATTCTCCAATCCATGATGATCTGTCCTTCTTTTAGCTCTAGGAGCTTACAATAGAACATTTGACACTTTGCGGGATAAAGGACAGCATTGGTTTTTGGTCTTCTCTGTGAAAACCAATTCCCCAGGACCTCTCTCAGTACTGAAAAGTCCCAGCCCCAACTCCCCCTTACCATTCTGATCCTGTCTTAATGGAACTGGACCAACTAAGTGATTCCATCGCCACAGTGGCCTCCACCTGTCTTCGTCCCGGCTTGAATATGTAGCTTCCCATGCAAACCCTGTTACAGATGCCACTGAATTCCATCTATCTTGTCTCAGTGTCTCTGGCTGTCCCAGTACCCCTAGTTTTCCCAGCCTCTGACCAGCAAATGTGACCTGCGAGAAAATAAAAGAGGAAGTGATCAGAGATGCCGGCTGTCCATCACAAGGGTACTGTTTGGATGATAATTTTCGAGTGTGCATTTAAATAAGCAATTTGGCGTTACTTGCTATTGCTTACATTTAACTGCTCTTAAAATAGAAACAATATGAGTAGTCTGTTATTCTACCTTCTACCATATTCAAGTTTTGGAATTTAACATTCAAATTTCTTCAGTTGTCCTAAGGTCCCTTAGTAGAAAGGGCTACAAATAGAAAAACAGAAGAAAAGACGTAGGAAGTCAAGTTAAACAGAAAGTCAAGTGCTAAAGCTAAGCAAACCAGCAAACAGGAAGTTAGGCAGAAAGGTGGAAAGGACCAGGTAAATACCAAGGAGATGCTCATGGGAGGCGATGGTTGAGGTTAGGATGGCTGAAGTGGGTGGATGCTACACATCCAATGAGTTAGAGGCAGACACCTTTTCTTTTTTCTTTCTTTCTTTTTTTGAGATGGAGTCTCGCATTGTCGCCCGGGCTGGTGTGCAGTGGTGTGATCTCGGCTCACTGCAACCTCCCCGCCTCCCGGGTTCAAGCGATTCTCCTGCCTCAGCCTCCCAAGTAGCTGGGACTACAGGCGCATGCCACAAAGTTCATCTAATTTTTGTATTTTTAGTAGAGGTGGGGTTTCACCATGACAGCCAGGCTGGTCTCGAACTCCTGATCTTGTGACCCACCCGCCTCAGCCTCCCAAAGTGCTGGGATTACAGGCGTGAACCACTGCACCTGGCCAAGGCAGACAACTTTACATAGCCGCTTCTCACTTTCTCCTTGGACACCAGTCCATTTATTTCTCAAACCTAGGTTACTCCTGGCTTTCAAGCTACCTTGCACTGGGAACGTAGGAAGTCACGTAACCTCACTTGTTCTAGTTTCCTCTTCTCGGGAATGGTGTTGACATAGACGGGCTCTATCACTTGCTCCTAGAGCTCAGTGTTAGTCACAGTTCTTACACAGGGCTGGTAACGGCTGGGAAGGGTTTGCAAAGCACTCGTTCTGTGATACCTTAGCTCTGAATGTGAGATTTCTCTAAACTGATGACATTACAGATGTCGATGTTTTCATTCTACGTTTCTGACTCGTTTCCTTTCAGAAGAAAACATCCTCTCTTCTGTGAACAATGTCCACCACGACTTTAATAAAAACAGAATCATGAAACAGATAAATGTTCCCAATCTCAAGAAGTGGCGTCTTTTGAAGTGTACTCATTTCTGTTTCTTAATTTTATTCATTCCTTCTATAGAAATGGTATGAATGGGTAAAAACATGCCACCTTACATGCTATGGTGGAGGATAAAAATCTAAAAGACCTGGTCCTAACCTCTAAGAGACTGTATCTTAGTAGAACTGATAAGACACATATGTCAAAAATATGACTAAAATGATGACTGTAATAGTCATTCATATTGTATTCTGTAACAGCTCCCTGGCTGTGCAACTTGACAAGTGTGATGAGGTGCCCTCTGTTATTACTTTAGCAGCCCTAGTAAGAGGAGACAGGCATCTACTCAATAAACACTTGCTAACTGAGTAAAATGTTTTCAACACTATTTTAAATGGCTAAGTAGCCAAAAAATGTTACTGCCTTCATAGACCACATAATTCTATAGAGTATGTGAGTCACATACTTATGAATTTATAAGTGAGGAAGTGTATGTAAGCATCAGAGAGGCCCACAAAGTAAGTTTTAGGAAGCTGTGGTCATGTGAAAACACCACACAAACATCTGTATTTGCGCATAGGTGGCTTTTCTTCTTTCCTTCATATGCAGCAGCATTGAAAAAAAATCACACATGGTTCCCATACAGAAATGGAACCGGAGTTTTGAAATCTGATTGTACAATTTCCTGCTCCCCACATCCCGTACCCATTAAGTCACGATGCATCTGCAAGGGCTTGTCTGCTGGACGGGTAAGTACGTCCCTGGGCACACGGTAAGACGTAGTTCTTGATGTTCTTTGGAAAAGGCGTTTTAGTTTTAGAATTAGTTTATGATGAATACTATGTTATACCTGGACCCAGGGGAAATATGATGGATTGAGTTAGCAGAGTTCCAAGTTCCAGAAGAAATGTCAGGGGAGGGTTGGATAATTGAGTCCAATGTTCATTTCTGAAGGTCAAATGAAAAATAGTGAAACCGCACTCATCTCTAACTCTGGATGTAACCTTCATACATATCAGAACTGCCATGGACCCAGCCTAGTTTTGAGACATTTGGTGACACAAGTAATCAGGTTTCCCATGCCTTGACCCTGCTGTGGACTCTGACGAGGTTTGAGAGTGATTTACGGCAAAGATGGCCCAATAAATGCCTGTAAACTGAAGTAAGGGAGGAGGCTTGTCTACAGCAATGCCTGTGAGCCAACTTAAATCAGCAATTCTATTTTTCTGAAGCAATAAATCAAATTCCTGAGGAGGATGACAGTAAAATCCCCAAGGACAATTAACTTGTCAGTAGTTCACATGACTTCGTCCTTTTACTGAGCTACACGCTAACTTTGGGATTAGATTTTGAACTATTAAGAAACTTTTGATTCAAGGAATTCAAGGTGAACATACTTTAATTAGAACTTCCAGATTACACTTAGGCAGTAAATCAACTACGCTCATTCTCATATTCTTGGGTGCTTTTGCCTTCTTTGGACTTTTTGACCCTTACTATCTGGGTCATTGTCTTACTTTGCTGTGGCTGATGTCACAATCAAAAATGTTGTAACCTAAAACAATGTAAATTAAGTATTCTACAGTTCTCTAAGTTAGAAGATCAACACAGGTCTCACTGGGCTAAACTCAAGGTATCAGCAGGGCTGGCTCTTTCTGGAGGCTTCAGGGAAGCGTCCATCTCCTTACTTCTCCAGCTTCTTGAACCATCCGCATTCCTGGGCTTGTGGTCCTGGTCCATCTTCCAAGCCAGCAACAGCTGGTTGAGTTCCTCTCACTTAGCATCACTCTGACCTCCACTCCCGTAGACAAGTCTTCCTCTTCCTCCCTCTTCTGTCTCCACCTTTGTGATTACCCGGGGTCCACCAAGATCATCCAGGGTAGCCTCCCATCTCTAGATTCCTAAGTCAATCGCATCTGCAAAGTCTCTTTTGCCGTGTGAGGTAACATAGGCATAGGTTCCAGAGATTTGGATGTGAACATTTTTGTTGGGGCCTCAGTCTTGCCAACCACAAGCATGTACCCGGCACTCACCACGTGTGGCAGTTAGTTGGTGTGTACTTTATTTCTCTACCTGGAAACCCCTGGATGGAGAGCGTGATTGTTTTCTCTCTACATCTCTTTGTGTTTCATCTGGTTCACTTACCCTGATCCCCAACGTCTCAGTCTGTATAGTGTGGCCATAACAGAAACCTGAGACTGGGTATTTATTTATTTATTTTTTTTAAAGTAGGTTTATTTAGGTCACAGTTCTGCAGGTTGGGAAGCTCAAGGACATGGCTCTTGGTTCTGGCAAGGCAAGGGTTTTGTGGTGCTGCGTCATAACATGGCAGAGAAGGTCAAAGGGTAAGTGGACACGAGCAAAGAGAAGACCCAATGGGTCTCCTGGCTTTGTAACAAACCACTCTCATGGGACTATTCCATTCCCTAGAGAACTAATTCAGTCTTGCCAGAGTGAGAACTCACTACCATGAGAACAGCACCAGGCCGCTCATGAGGGATCTGCATCAATGATTCCAACACCTCCCACTAGGCCCCACCTCCCGACACTAGCACACTGGGGACCAAATTTCATCATGGGCTTGGTGGGGAAAAGCCAACCATACCCACACCATAGCACCAGCCTGGGAGCCGAATGCACCAAAAAAGGGAATGAGAAAGCCTAGAGCTGAACCATCCAGCAGTCAGATACCAAAGAGATCCAAAAAGTTAAACAATCACGAAGAAAATGCTGAGTTGAAGGACACACACTATACTGAATACAACAGAAGCATTGAGAGGGTCAGACCTCAGGCAAATTCAAGGCCAGTAGCTGGCACCAATGCAGGAAGATGAAGCCTTGCCCATTGGGCTTACGAAGCCATAAGCCCAATCGTTATTTAGCATGTAAGGACTTCGTAATCAGAAAAAGTGCAAAGATGGTCCAAAGCTCCTAGATGATGTTTTCTTGCAGGGTGAACTTTGGCAAGCACTGGGGGATGGAGGAGAGAGGAATCTGCCTTCCAGGTTTGTCAAGTTTGCTCTGAATGGTCCTGAGAACACAGGGTCTGATGGAGCATTTGCTGGTCGTCTGCATGGCTGTGATATTTTACTTTACCACTTCCACCCACCACTTTTATAAGTATTTTTATTCTCCATAAAACAGGCTTTTATGTATCATTTGGAATACAGAGCATTTACAAATTAATCACATTAAAGACTTATTATCTGTTGTCTTATGACACACCTATTTTGATATGATGTGAACATAATTGTTATAATCTCTATTAATTACTTTACATACTGGCATTCATTAAACATGAAAATGTTCAATTTTTTGAAAGAAAATGATTGGCCTTTTTGAATATTAAAGAGTATTCTGTTTTATTGCATTTTTACGCTAAATGATTAGGCAAAAAGTTTTTACTAGACATTAGCATTTTTATTTATTAAATTTCAGTCCCCTTAGAAGAACTCAAGGTATTAGCCAATTGAATTCAAACTTGTACCACTTAAAGATACAAATGTAAATAATCTGAGAAGGGAAAGACTAAGTATAGAGGGGGAGAGTAGAGAAAAGGCAATAACCCATTTAGACTTGAGGCAAGAACAGGTGTTTTTGTCTGAAGACACCAGCAGGGCTAGGCACTCAACAGATGCTTCCAAACATTCGTGGCCCAGCGGAGTGAACTGAAGAGTGAGTTGGCAACGGTGGGCGGGAGAGCAGCAGAGGCTCCTTTCCTGGCAAACCTGAGGAGGAGGAAGGGGAGAAGTAGCTGCCGTGGCCACGTGGGAAGAAGAGTCAGGGACAGGCAGTGGGAGGTGCAGGGAGCCCCTGGGAGACAGGAGCTGCATCACAGTGGTCAAACACAAATTCAGCTCTGCCAGGGGCCCAGAACCCTGTCTGCTAGTTTGCCTGAGATCAAGAATGTGTGCAGAAAATTCCAGAAAATGCAAGCAAAAAATTAAACAGAATCAACTTTGTGGCCACAAATACTTGCTTGTATTTTAAAAGCAAGTAACATTTTATAACTTTTAAAAAGCATTAAAATACATTTGTTGGAAAGGGGATTAATTGCAGCAGAGTACAGCCGCTTTGCAATGACAAATGAAAACCCCATGTAGGGCTTGATGCAGAGTAGATTTAATAGGAAGCTGCTGAAGTGATGTGACTTTGGGGATGCGGGGAAATCCCCTTTACTCAGAAAAAAGACCTTTATTTATACACACATGTGCAAGTGTGAACACTCACAATCATTCACTACATAATGATTTTCCATTATTTTATACTAAACAATGACTTCTTTTTTTGTTCAAGTGAAAAGGCCCCTTGCACGTCACCTGGAAAAGAAGGAAGGCATTCAAGGAATAGTTTGGGGAACTTGGTTACGCACAGGGAAAAAACCAAAAATTTGTATCACTGCCTCACACCATCAATTCCTAATAGACTATGTGGAAGGCAATATTTTAAAACTTCAAAGCGATAAGTGAATACCTTTAGGATTCTGGGAATGAAATAATATCTTAAGAACTAAAAGCATTACCCACAAAAGAAATTATCGTTAAACTTGACCATATTACAATTAAGAACTTCTGCTCATTAAATAATAACATTAAAAAGGTGAAATTGCAAGACACATATTGGGGAGAGACACTTGCAACACCAAAATAACCAACAGAGGATTTGGACCTAGAATACATAAAGGACTCTTAAAATCAGTTTCTAAAAATGACAATCTAATTTTAAGAAATGGGCAACAAATACAAGCAAGAATTTCATAGAGAAAAAAACTCCAGTGGTCAGTGGAAATATGAAAAGATGCTCAACCTCCTTACAAACGTAAATTTAAACTACATTGATACGATTTAAAAGTTGGCGAGGATATAGAAAATGGAAATCCTTACCCATTATTGACGGCAAAGTAAATTGCCTCAACAGCTTTGGAGAACAATCAGGCACTGTGTATTCAGTAAAGCAAAGCACGTGTGTGGCCCAGGGGCTGCAACACCACTCTCAGGTGTGTTCATTAGAGAAACTCGCATACATCTGGCACCAGGAACTGTGCTCAGTGAAGTCCAGAGCAGCTTTGGAGACAGCCCAGAAGTCATTGCAGAGAAAAATGGAATATTATACAGAAGTGAAGATGCATGGATGAATCTTAGAAACAAAATACTAAATGAAAATAAACATGTAGGCTGGGCGCCGTGGCTCATACCTGTAATCCCAGCACTTTGGGAGGCCGAGGCGGGTAGATCACGAGGTCAGGAGATCAAGACCATCCTGGCTACACAGTGAAACCCTGTCTCTACTAAAAATACAAAAAATGAGCCGGGCATGATGGCGGGCGCCTGTAGTCCCAGCTACTCGGAGGCTGAGGCAGGAGAATAGCATGAACTTGGAAGGCGGAGCTTGCAGTGAACCGAGGTCGTGCCACTGCACTCCAGCCTGGGCAATAGAGCGAGACTCCATCTCAAATAATAATATAATAATAAAAATTAAAAATTGAAAATAAACATGTAGCAAAAGTGAATAAAAAAGCACATGTAGCCTTTTTGATTTAAACCCCAAACCAAGCAAAGCTAAGCAATGTATCACTCTTGCGATAGACACATATATATGTGCTAAAACTGTTTTTTTAAAGGAGGTAATGATTAACCCCAAATTTCGGTGATGGAGGCCCTCTAGGGGGCTGAGGCAGGAGGCAGTGTTGGGAGGAGCAGGCCAGCAGACACCATGGTGTCAGTAACCTTCCAATTCCGGACTTGATGGCTGGCTCACGAGTGGTGCGTTATGATGCTTCATGATGTACCTCTGTGTGTTAGACGTAGATTGTTTTGTGTGTTTTAAATATTCCATAATTAACAATTAAATGTAAATATCCTGGGGGAGGTCAGCCACCGATCTTGTCTGTCCATTTGGCTTCAGAGTGGCTTTGCTCAGCCGGCATTTTCCCCCCAAGACGGTTTGATGACCACAGGAGAGACGTTCATATATTTAACAGAGTTCACTGTTTGACCATCTTGCCCAGGATAACTCAGAGTCAGTCTGTCCTTCCTAGAGAAGGGCCACTACTGACTGCAAAGATGAGCTTCCCTCTGTTTTCACATGTGTGGAATCATCAGGGTTTTTGTTGAGTGCCCTTGTTAGGACCAGTTCCTTGGAAAAGGTCCTGTAGGAAAAGCTAACCACAACCAAAGCAGAGAGGAATCATTCACCTCGCCCCTCAGAGCAATCAGCCCACTGCACCCCGACGCTCCCATTACCTTTGTCTGTTCTCCCTCAAAACCACCTCAAATAAACATTCTAGAAAAGAAGCGTTCTTGCCACCCAAATGCAACTTCAAATCTGCTTTCCGTCCAGGTGACTGCCCCATCTCCTCTGCCCAGCTACTCTGCCCCGCCCCTACCAATGCCAGCCCCACAGAGCAAAGCTGAGATTCGTCTGGGATGCTGTTCTCAGTAGACAAGCATGGAGTGCCAGCTATTAATACTGGCTTTGAAGATCACAGGGGAGCAGGGCCAGATTCTCCTCGCCCTCCCGTTACAATTCCCTCCTCCTTAGTTTTAAAGTGAAGAAAAAGAGGGACATGACACAACAAACATGCCTGTGTAATTTTGTTGCACGTGCCTGTGCAATTTCCAGAAAGAGAAAAGCTTCCTGGAAAGCAGGCAGGTGATTTCTGGCCTGAGGCTGATGTGGTCTCACTTAGGCAACGGTTTCACCCTCCCTGGGCCTCGGCTGCACCATCTCTAACGCAGAATGGCATTTGCCTTGCCACCCTCCTCTCTGCTCTGCGGCCCTCACTGAGCTTCTCAAGGGTCAAGGACCAGACCTCCTTGATTTCTGTCAGGGCTGAAGGCAGCACCCAGGAAGGATGGAAAGAGAAAGGAGGGAGGAAGAGAAGGAGAGAGGAGGGGTTGGGAGGCAGTTCAGTCACAGCACTGTGTGGAAGAGCATAATACACGAGAAACTTTTGTGAACTCTGGAGAGTGTTATGCACATCTAAACTGATGAATGCCCTTACTAAGGTCAGTTAGTGTTAATGATTGGCATATGCATATCAAAAACAGCTCCCAGCTCTGTAAGCCATTAGAGTGAAAGCAAGCAATTTTTAATGAAACATTCATTTGCCCTCTATCTTTCACTGCAGTGCTTTGATTTAACAGAAATAAGCAAAACTGACCAATGATTGTTTCAACTTCCGAACTTGTTGAATCTACTTGGATGTTACTGTAACCCCCTAGGAGGAAAGGGAAGCAGAAATACTACTTATTAATGTTTTTAAACTTTCTTACACTTGCAACCCTTTTTTTACTTTAGAAAAGTTTAAATGTGTGTTATACATATGCATAATTAATAAGGAAAAGCTACTTGATTTATATAATTAACCATGGTCAATCTAAAAATAAGTTTATTTAAATTAGTGTGAATTTCATAGCTAAAAATATTTGTGAAGAATCTGTTTGGCTATGTTTTTCCTCATCAAATGGGATGCTTGAAAATAGTTAATAAATAAAAGCAACTCAATACTATTGGTTACTTTCTCCTATTTCTTCTTGAACATACCAGTTGAATAAAATCACTTGAAGACTTTGGCAGTGTTGAAGCTGATTAAATTTATTATTCAAGTTGAGTTCCATAAGAATACGAAACGTTCCCTTTCTGGAAGTAATTCAGTTGCTGGCCATTTTTTCTCACTGAAAATTAAGTATAAAGTTTTGAGCTCTAATACAAGTTCCAAGTCAAATATCAATTAATTGTGTATTTTTGCCACCTATGAGCTTTAAAGGTATACTTTAATAACTGACTTTAAAAGATAAACCAAAAAAGATTCATTGCTTAAGCAAAATGGTTCGTTTTCGATTAGTGTCATCCTTTCTGTTAACTGGGGACAGGTGAATAAAACATGGGTCAGTAACACCAGGACTTTTTTCTCCCAACATCCCCAAAATAAAATTTATTGTTCCATGAGGGAAATAGAAGTGGTGCATTATCTTTTTCTCAAGTGCTTAAGCATCATGTCCTGTGATGGATGTGTACGACAGGTGGTGGCAGGGTGGGCAAAGAAAGTGGGCAGGCTTGTTTCCAGCTATGACCTTTGAAAAGGTCACGACTGGCAAATACTCATCCTGCTGCCAAAATAGCGGATGATTTCAAAGTCATGGTGTTCAGCGGGTTGCTAAGGAAGCGTGACAGCGGAGGCTATTGTGTAGCTGAAGTGGTTGTTATGGCCACTCTGCATGTTAGAAAATGTCAATTATTCTGAAGAGGTTGGCAACGCTACCTGGCATCCGCTCCACAGTGGTGATTATGATATCACCGTTCTTGTTGTAGCAACAAGCCAGGCCTCTGAAATGTTTTCCAGAGGTTTGCATTTGTTGACTCCATTGACTATTTTTTTGATAATGTTGCTGGGATAAACTAGAAAACAAGTTTCCCCATGGTCAGCTGGGAATACTCACATTGCCCTTGGACGGAGCGGATTGTTTCTGAAGAGGGCCAGTGATGAGCATCAGTTCCCTCCTCACCCAGGCCAGCAGCGTTTTACAGGATGCCTGGGCTTGTCCTGATGGTTCTCTTCCAAACGATGATCTAGAAAGACGCCCAGTGTCAAGTTACTTGCCTTTCAGAGGTCTTAAAATCACTATTCCTCCATATCATGGTCAGAGTTAGTGCTTTCATGCTGGTGAGCTCTTGGGGAATTTTTTTTAGGACTATGAAAGAAACAAAACAAAACAGAAAAAGTAATAAAAATTAGAGCTACATTCCAGCCACCCGGAATGAGGAACTATGATTTTGTCACATTAGCTGCCACTCTGTTCAAGTAATGAAAATAATCTTGATAACATCAGAGATCTGATTCAGCATCCTAGCCCTTCCTCCCTCTCCAGAAGCAGTAACTATCAGCTAGCAAATTTGGTAGTTCTTTTCCAGGTCATTTATTTTATATATATTGTATACTTTTACATACTATATACATATAGTATATAAAATAATATGCATGTCATGTTTTAGATATTATATATAAATTATATATAATATATAAATTATATATAATATATAAATATATAGATAATAAATATATAAATATTTTTACATATATACATATTTATTATATATTTTTATTATATGTACATATATTCAAGAGCAATATTTAGTCCTTTTATGTGTTTTAAAAATACACATAAAATGCATATTTATTTCTACGTGTCCCTGCAATTTGTTTTCTCCTGTCAAAATTATCTTGAAAAGTAATTTCTATTATTGCACTCTATTCTTAGCAGTCTTGTTATTTAATAGTCATTTTCAGAATGGAATTAAAATGAAAAGAAGGCGCAAATGTTAAGATAATCACTTTCAAATCACGTTCATTTTATCTTCCCATTTTTAAAAGTTCTTTCACTTTACATTGACTTTTTATTTTACTTTTTTTTTTTTCCTATTTGGCTTTCAGAGGGAGCTAGTGCTTTAATGTGAAAGGCTTCTAATTACTGGGGCTTCTTAAAGAGGCTGGTGTCACACATAAGTGAATTTTCCAGACAATTGAAATGCCAGATCTTTTTTAAATTGAAAAGTTTTGATGGAAGTCTTTCTGAAATAATGCCTTAAAAGTATCTTAGCTTTAGAAAAAAAAAGTTGAAATACTTGTTTGAATCACATGATAGTTGTAATACAATGTTACTTTTATGATTTTCCAGGGTTCAGGGCTATTTTTCACTATTGTAAATGGCACCCTAAGGTTCTGAGTTCTTATGTCTAGATTTTACAGTTTTTCTGTCCGTTCACTTTTTATCACACTGACAGCCATTTTTTCCCCCCCTTTCATCAGTGGCAGAGACTCAGGAAACTCTCTCTTTCCTACTTCTTAATAAACTGTTATCTGGAAATTTTGACAACAAACTAATTAGCCCAAACTAATCTTTTATCAATAGTGAATTCGTTTAGTGCATACGCTTGAGCCAGGGGCCTTGTTTGTCTTTATTTTTTGTTCTTGGCTCTATCTTGGTCAAAATAACTGAACTCGAAGGTCTGGACTTTTCTGAAATTCGTTTTGTGGAAAGAAAAATTAAGTATTTATAAATTATATATATTGAAGCTTATACTTTTATTGGAGAATATGGAAAAACAATGAAGCAATAGGGTACAAGTTGTTAACATGAGATATAGAGCAACATTTTAAATCTAGCCTGTAGAGCAAATTCATTGTTCAAGCGAGTTCCGTAAGAATACAAAACAAGCCCTTTCTAGAAGTAAAATAGTTATTGGCCGTATTTTCAGGAAAATTTTCTGTTGAACGTTATTTCAGATGTGGAAACATCTAAGAGGACTCATAATGTCAACATGCATTTCCCCAATAAATAAACAAGAGAAATGACACTGACAAGAACAAGAAATGATTATTTCTTCTGCCAAAGTTGGAAGCGACCAGATACGGATGTGCGTATTTTAAGACAATCGTTTGTGCTGTTGGAGTAGGAATAAGTAAAAGCTCTTTAATTTGAATCTGAATAGAAAATGAAAATTCAAAGGGATCCTTGCTTCACAGATCATTTTGGCAATCTTTTTTTTTTTTTTTTTTTTTTTACTAATTTAGCATAAGGAAATGGTAAAAACGAGTTTGTTGAAAGAATCAATTATCTGTGGATTATATTTTAAACACTCGCTGGTAACTGATCTCCATGATAAGGATGCCCAGCCAGGAGTGTCTGCATTTTGCAGGGAGTGGAGGCTGTTAGTCCATTTCCCAGTGTGTGCTTCCAAATGCTACATTGTTGCTGCTTCTACACTATTCTGTCTTTCAGATTTGTCACTCTCTCTCTTCCTTGCTCCCCAACCCTGCCCCCCAATCAACCAGCGTAAACTTTCCTCACTTCCGCCCCAGATTTGTTTTCTCAGCTAGATTCATTTGGAAAATAAAGTACTAATTAAAATATACAATGACAATATTCATCACCGTGGGACCACAGAGTTAGGAAGAGCCCCGGAGGTCACGCAGGCCTCATTTTTACAGATGTGGAGATAGCCCAGGTTGGGCAACTGGCTCTGGGAGCTGATGCTGTCCCCATGGCAACGCGGGCCCTGGACATAGGAGAGGAGAGAAGGCCACAGCGCAGAGGCCCTAGGACACCACATGGAGAACACTGGAGGCAATGTCTAAAACACGCACTAGGAAACAGTGGGGCTTGGAAGGAGAGGGAAAGTGTCAGGATTTCTCCTTCAAGTTTTTAGGACTTTACTATATAAGCCCTAAGAATTTAGGGCTTTACTCTCTCATATAGTAAAAATATAGCATTTAGCCTGTTGCATTTAATAACTGACATGCATCCCATTTCAACACTGAAAATAATCCCCGTAATGTGGAGGATTTGTCAATACTGTAGTTTCCTTGTCAGGCTTTCTTCAAAAACACAATGCTTTATTCTTTGTGCTTGCCAGTGGGCCTAAAAACAGTTTGTATTGTTTAAATAAGGTATTATCAGAGTTAAACACTATTTTAGTTTCACACAAATGTGAATTTCTAAGGTGAATCTTTTAAAGAAGCATTTCAGACACGGTAAAAGACACAGGGCAGTAAAAAGACTGACCTTCAGGTGGGGCAGCAAGGGGGGTAACTGCTGGTGAGCCTGCCATGGGAAGAACGACCCCCACCCCAGCCAGAGCCCTCCGGTGCCCTGCTGTCTCTCTGACCTGTCCGCCTCACATGCAGCCAGCTTTGCATCACACCACATAGGCCAGGGTGGCTCATCCACCCCACAGGCAACCTAGCTTTCATCCAAAATGTCGCTGTGGTTAGTGCTCGTGTAGGCAGAGGTGAGATAGTCTCCTAACTTCCCAGTCCTGCCATCCAGCTTCCAACCTAAAGCCTAAATGACTTGACATAGCAGGGCTTTTCATTGTTTCTTTTGTTTTGCTTGCTTTTTTTTTTCTTTTTAAACTGGAGATTTGACAGAGGTGAAATGAGGATTTTGGAGTGGATTTTTCTGGCCATTTTTGCAAATGTGTTATTTGTTTCACTTAGAGAATTGTTGAGGAATGTGCACTTTGAGGAAAGAAGTTTGATTTTCTGTGTCCTTCCCGGGTATCTTCTCTTCGGGTCTTGCGGAACCTGGTTCTTGGCCATGTGAGCTCTGGGTGAGTCTGGTTGTACTGGAACAATGCGAATGTCTCTAGGACTCACGTGAACAGGAGACCCAAGCTGGAAGGACATTTCGCAGGGCAATGTCTCTGTGTGGTTGAGAGGTTGATACCCTGTGTCATTAGGTTAAGTCCAACCAAAACTTGTTTCTGGGTCCCCAGGGTTCTACATCAGGAAACAAAATGAAGTCGGTCCAGATTTCACTTTTTAAGAAGCTCTGTAATTCCATAGTGCCCACAGTAGGCTCTCTGCATCTCTTCCTGATTTAATAAACAGGGGCAGAGACTATTTGGTGCCCTTTCAGCCACTGGTTGCTCAAAGCACAACACATAAAAATATGAACAAAACGTGGGCTATGCCCTCAAAGCCTCATTGTCTAAATCCAGTACTGCAATAGCAGGAACTGTCCCTGTGGAAGAGGGATGGAGCTCCGTCCTACCAAGGAATGGTGGCTGGGAGCCAGACGGACACGAGGAGTCCCAGAAAACACACTGTTTACAAGATGAATGGGGGGCCGATGGCCGGGTGGAGGCACGCTGTGCTCACATGCAAGGTGGCCCCGGGAACACCTGGGGACAGGCCAGCGAAGCCTCCAAGTGCTCTTTTCTCCTGTAGTTGAAGCCTTGACCTCAAATGATTCAAGAGTAAAATGGCACAGCAGTGTTTTAGAGACCTCATTGGGTTTAGAGGACAGCTTGAAGGTTAACGCCCATTTTTAGAGCAGAGATGATGAGGCCTGAGCCTGGCAGACGACTCTCCTGGGAGGAGGGAGGTGTTCTTGAGTCGCTCCCCAGGCAGAATGGAGGGCTGCGGGGTGATGCGAAGGAAGGCAAGTAGCGGCCCAGGCTGGCTCCAGTGTTTCCAGGGTGGAATTTCAGGGCATGTCTCCAAGCTCTTACAATTTACATCACTTCTTGAAATAAAAGATTACCTGCTATACATAAAAGACTCTATATACAGAGAACATCCTGGAAGGATCTAAAGAAAAATGTTTTATTTATGAAGTGGATATGGAGGTTGGAAGTCAGGAGGGAGATTTGTAGTTTCCATTTAATACCTTTCTGCTTGTCTGATTTTGTCTTTCTTTCTTTCTTTCTTTTTCTTTTTTCTTTCTTCTTTCTTTTTTTTTTTTTTTAAAGATGTTATTCTACAATTCCTAAGTTGCAGAGTACCAGGAAATGTGACATCATCTGATTTTACATTTTTTGATTCACTGTAAGAGAAACTTCATGGAACCCATATGTAGTCCTGAGAAGAGAAGACCTAACTCCTTTTTTTTTTTTTTTTTGCCCTTTTGCATTAGATTTACTTTCATTTGTTTGTTTTCATTTGGTGATATTTGCACTTCTGTATTTAGGACTAGAGACAGAAGCTAGGTCTTGCCAGGACTCTTCTTAGAGCAGAGTATCTGTTTTCTTGAGATGTTAGTACATCTGTTTTGAGATGTTAATACTTTCCTTTTCAGGAATTACATTATAAGAGAAAACGAAAATTACCTAATAGATTAAGGGTGGTATTTATAGCTATAAGGAACTTACATCTAAGAGTATCTTCCAAGTCTTCAGATATTATATTGTATAATTTATTGCATTTGTATTGTACACAGAAACTCCCTAAGGCTAGCTTGCCAAGTAAGTGGGCAGCTTAGTTCTCAAAATGGAGCACCAATGCCCTCTCTCTGCTCTATTCCATGTTGTAAAATGCCTAATAATCTTGGTTTAGATGCCAGACGCTGTGCCTTTGTTTGCGGGCAATTTTGCTAATGTTTTCCACTTCTATCTGCATGTCATTTCCATGATTTTGTACTTTCCAAGATTTTCACAGGGTAGAAAAAAACTATTAGCAATTAAACTTTTGTTAAATTTTAGTTCCATGCTTGGCAGAGTGTGGGATGTGTGCAGCCAGAAGTCTGCATACATTCTTTTCTTTGGCAGACAAAGAGGAAGTGATTCTAGCAACATGCATCACTGTTTAAATTAACCAAGACAAATTGCCCCAAGTGCTATACCCCAACTTTTCACTAATTTTTGAAATAGATTATAATTTCAATAGACTATCTACTCTATAGTTCATGTTGTTATTGTCATTGTTTTAAGCAAATTACTGGCTACCAGATAACACAGAGTCACTATAAAGCTGTGCTGTCCAACACAGCAGCCACCAGCTACATGTGGTTAAGTTTAACTTAATTAAAATTAGATGACGTGAAAAATTTAGTTCCTCAGCTGTTCCAGCCACACAGCAAGTACTCAAGGGCTCTGTGTGGCTAATGAACACCATTCTGGACAGCTCTATACTAGAACATTCCATCCCCACAGGAAGTTCTAAAGTGGAGAGTGTTGGTCTAGAACGTGCATATTTCATAAGCAGAGTTGAAATGAAAAAGCTTCTCATACACTTTGTAAAGTGTAATAAGAGAAAAGATGCAGTTTCATGTATGTTCTCTGTAGAATAGAATACAGAATAGTCATAAAAACTTCACATTTTGGAAGTAGGCACATGTTTTACCATTTTCGTTTTAAAGTGTAAATAATTGGCTTTGCGGAGCTCGATGCTCTCGTCCATTTTGCTTGGCTTTCTTTTAGACAAAGAGAGGAAAGTTAGAGAATAACAAAGATGATTACGATCACCAAGTTCCTCTGATTTAATACCGCAAGATTTGACTCAAATTTAGGGGCAGTGCTGCTTTGGGTGGAGTTCCAAAGTTAATTGCCCTTAACTGACATTCAGGGAAAAGTGATTTAAGAGGCCAATCTTGATTTCCTGCCTTTCTTCCTAGTATTCTTTGAATTTCCCACTCTAGATTATCATAATTTAAAAAAAATACATGATACATTAAACTTCAATAGTGCTTAGAAATACTATATAATAGGATTCTTCCTGTAGGTGTTCAAATGTTATTAAAAATATTGGGTAATCTTTGATTTCCCTATAAATTCAAAAAATTCTAAGGGCCATTTATTTTAAGTGAAGGACACTTAAAATAAATTACTACCTTGCATCTTACACAAAAGGTACTCAAAATAGATCAAAGGCCTAAATGTAAAATCTAAAATGAAAACTCTTAGAACAAAACCTATGTGTCTATCTTCAGGACCTCAGATTGCCTAGTGGTTTCTTAGATATGATGCTGAAAGCACAAGCAACAAGAGGAAAAAAAAAATAGACACACTGGACATCATCAAAATTAAAAACCAAGGATGCTATCAAGAAAGTGAAAAAGCAACCCACAGGATGGGAGAAAATACTTGCATCTGATATGGGTCTAGTGTACAAAATACATAAAGAGCTTTTACAACTCAACAATAAAAAGGCAAATTACCCAATTTACAAAAAAATGTGCAAAGGATCTGAATAGACATTTCTCTAAAGAAGATGTACAACTGGCCAATAGGCACATGAAAAATGCTCAATATCATCAGTCTTTAGGGAAATACAAATCAAAACCACAATTAGATCCCACTCTACCACCACTAGGATGGTTAAAAAAAAATGCAGACAGCAAGATGTGCTGACAAAGATGTGGAGAAATTGAACCCTCATGCATTGGAGTGAGAATGTCAACATGGTGCAGCCACTTTGGAAAACAGTTTTGCAATTCCTCAAAAAATTAAGCATGGAGACAGTGAATGACCCAGCAATTCCACTACTAGATACTAGATATATCCACAAGATACATTCACACAGACATGAGGATTTGAATATTCACAGCAGTGTTACTAATAATAGCCCAAAGTGGAAAACAATCCAAATGTCTATCAAACAATGAGTAGATAAACAAAATGTATCCATACAATGGAATACTATTCCAACATAAAAAGGAATGAAATTCTGACACATGCCACAGCATGGATGACTCTTGAGAACATTATGCTCAGAGAGAGAAGACAGTCAAAGAGGTCCACATATTGCTTGATTCTACTTATACAAAGTGTATAGAATATGAAGGCAAATCATAGAGCTGGAAAGGAGGCTAGTGGTTGCCAGGGACAGGGTGCAGGAGGGATGGAGAGTGGCTGCTAATGAATCTGGAGTTTCCCTTGGAGGTTATGAAAATGTTCTTGAATTACAGAGTGGTGATGATTGTGCAACCTTGTGAAGATACTAAAAACCCCTGAATTGTGTACTTTTAAAGGATGAATTTTATGGTATATGTATTAAATCTCAGTGAAATAGTTTTAAAACAAGTATACATTTACATAAACATAACTCTTGGTTGGTCTCTTTAATCCCCCAGTCTAACGATAAGTAATTTTTTTCAGTGCCACCTGTCCCAGTCTTTTAGGGAACTTAAGGCAAAGCAAAAAACAAAAATCTGAGGAGAACAAGTGTCCAAGTGAAAGGATAGTAGCAAAATCCTAAAGCCCATTTTTTAATATACAAGCACAAGAAAGCATCTCTGTTCATTTTAGATAAAGGTATAAATGAGAAGTGGAGCATGTTATTTGTGGTTCAGAAAATTCAATTATAAAACAATGGAAAGTTTGAAAGACTCAAGTAGTTAGCATCTCTTTTAGTCAAAATCTTGTTATATAATCTTCAAATGGCTATTGATATAAAAAAGCTCTGTACCACATAGGATACTCATGCCTCCGAAGTTTTACATAAATGTCATGGTTCTAAGTACATGGCAAACGACTAAACACATTTATGACAATTTCTTTGTCATTGTCTTTGTGTATTTATTTAAATACCTCTGAAGTTCCTGTTTCTCTCAGGAAGGAGAGGTGGAATCACTGCTGAACCTGCAGGTCTGCTGACTTCATTTCCTGGCTTATAAAAAATCCAAGCCTGCAGTCACTGCCTGAACGTGTGTTTTCCACATAACTAATAAACAATAAAAGCAAGGGCCTTAAAAACAAAGGAACTTGATCAGTTTGCAAACAAAACCATCCCATGGAAGATTGACCTTAATTTGCAAAAGGCTTCAGATTATGTGATAGGGTTTCCGGTTCATTGTCTAAACTTCGTATGGAGGTTTTCAATTAGGCACTAAACCTTGGCTTCTGTGCCAAATTAACAGTGAGGATAAGATATCAAACTTTAAAATGAATAGAATTACTGCTAGGGCCTTATAAGCAATATGTGACTATATGAGTTAATCATATAAAAGTCTGAATCTTTTGTGATCAAAAGCTTGCTCTTTCTAGCCTAATCACTTTCTTTCAAGTAAATGTGAGCGAATGCCCTACAGTACACAGGATGTGCAAAAGCAGCTAGAAATAACCCTATTCTCATGGCTCTGATCATCACACCCTGTGGGTTACCTCTTTCTCACACCAACAGTCACTTGACACTTGCCCAGAGTGTTCTCATGGAGCAGGGGCTGAGGGGACGGCGGGACTAACAAGCTAAGAAGAGTTAGGAACTAAGAGGCCTTCGCTGTGCTGTTCTCTACCTGTTTGTATTTTACCCACTCTGTCCTTAAAAATATTTTCTCAGGGTTTTAGAGGACATGTTTTAGGGGAAAAAAAGCACTAGATTTTTTAGAAGCTAGAAATGGAAAGTTTTCAACCAGTTGCTCCACTGTTTAAAGTAATTGCAATGGAATATGACAAAGTCTGTATCTAAACTTTTGTAGATCTTCCCAAAAGGGAGAATAATCACTGAATATTGCCCCATCTATGCTGTTTGGTTTTTTGCAAACAGATTTTTGACACTAGGATATATTAAAAACCAGTGTGATTTTCTAAATAGGTTTATAATTATAGCTCTCCTTTCTGGAGTGCATATGAGGAAAGCACTAATATTATCCTTATTGTCCAGATGGTAAAACTGAGATTCAAGATGATGAGTAACACACTCAAGAGCAATAGCCGAGTGTCAGAGCGTGGACTCAGGCCCCAGGTCTGCCCAGGCAGAGCCAAGAGCCTCATCCCTCTACTGCATTGCTGTCACCAGGAGTGGAGCTTGGGATTCTCCTGGTGCTCTCCCTGCCGTCTCTACTGAATTGAATTTTGTGATGTAAAGGCAGTGTTTTGTGTCAAACCTGCTACTCATTCCACCACTTCACAGCTCAGGGATCTTAAACCTGTTTCTTCATGTGTAAAGTGAAACATAATAAAATGGGGATAATAATAGCTTATGCCTTATGATTGTTGTCAAGATTAAATGAACTACTTCAAGTGCATTACTGAGAACACACCTGGAACCCAGTAAGCATTCAATGTGAGGTGGCAATTACTATGTACAAAAAGCTTCCTATGCTGGTTGCGCACAGGCTAAATAAGAATGCACAAACATTTAAATACTTGTGCTGTTCAATATGTTGTATCTCATTCAAAGCTGCATCAACAAGACCAGATGCTGCTGTCTAAAACCTCATGATCAGATTGGACAGACGTGATGGAAACATATGAAAGGACAAGTGATATAAAATATTTAAACAGAATCTCAAGGCCAGGCACAGTGGCTCACACCTGTAATCCTAGCACTTTGGGAGGCCAAGGCAGGCGGATCGCCTGAGGTCAGGAGTTTGAGACCAGCCTGGCCAACATGGTGAAACTGTGTCTCTACTAAAAATACAAAAATTGGCTGGGCATGGTGGTGAGCGCCTGTAATCCCAGCTACTGGGGAGGCTGAGGCACGAGAATCGCTTGAACCCGGGAGGTGGAGGTTGCAGTGAGCTGAGATCGCGCCACTGCGTTCTAGCCCAGGTGACAGAGCAAGACTCCATCTCAAAAACAAACAAACAAACAAACAAAAACAGAATCTCAAACATAAAAGGAACATCATGGAGGGGCTGTCAGTCAAAACACCATGGCGATGTCCTTAAGGAAAGGAGAAAACTGGGCAAGCAGGGGTACCACAGAGGGTTGATGAAAAAGTTATGTGATACAGATGAGGGCAGCTATACACACGCAGACACAGACACCAGACACGGGACATGAGTTCCATCTCCCTCCATCAGAAATGGTGGAAACACTCCAGCTACAGTCTTACAAGTCCTACTCACATGGGTCAGTGAATCACACAATTCTGCCCCAAGACATGTATTAGTCTGTGGCCAATTTCCAGCATAAATAATTTCTTTTTTCCTTGTTCCAGGGCTTTTGAAAGTTGTTGTTGAGTGAGAGGGTTTTTTGTCTTTTTTTTTCTTTTTTTTCTTCCTCCTATTCTCTATCTCTACGTGTGTGTGTGCACATGTGTTTCGAGAATTTAAGTCCTTGAATGTGTGAAGCAGAAGGGACAGGCACCTGGTGTTTGGGTAGAACCGCATGGAACACCATCCCAGAGATGGGCTGGAGAAAGCCAAATATATGTCACAGAGAAAAGTGAACAATTGTTTGTTAGCTATAAAGGTTTTACCAGTCTTGGTAATGTAAAAAAAGAAAAGTAGGCTAAATTTTTATAGAAGTATATTTATTTGATTGGCCTCATTACATATCTGTGTTATGATTCACTTCATTTGTAGTGATCTATTTTATCTATAATTGTATAATGTGATTGTAAAATATAATTACAGAATAGGTCTACCACATTAAATTTTGGCAACCTTGTCTCCTCCCTTGCCCACTACCATCTGGCTTTTTTTTTTTTTTTTTATAAATATTCCTGCAATCTAAAGACCACTGATGTACAGTAAGTTGTAATGAGCCTTTTAAAAAGCGTTACTTAGAAAGACCATTCTGGGTGCTACTGAAACACTAAGGGTTTGGTCTAGGTCCTGCTGCTTGCTGCACAGAAAGCCAATCACTCAGACAACATGTATTGCCAGGGAAGAAGGCTTTAATAAGGTGCTGAAGGCAAAAAGATGGGAGATGAGTCTCAAATCCATCTCCCTGACCAACTAAAATCAGGGGTTTATATAGCAGGGAAGAAATGCAGGAAATCCAGAATTAGGGAGAAGTAGGGAAGAGAAGTTTGTCAATAGGAAGCAGGGAGCTGGATAGGTAATCATGACTGATAAGTGGTCTGGCATCTCATTGCTCATATATGGCAATCTGATGAGTTTCAGCTTATTGATACTCTCTGGGAGGACTGATGGATGGTTTTCTGAGAAAGGAACTCATTTAAGACAAAGGTAACTTTGTTGAGTTTTAAGACTGGGAGAGTAAATATCTGATGTTTATTCAAAAGAAACCATAAACATCAGTTCTATGGGACAATAGGGCCAGTTTCACAGGCATTTCCATTAAGAATAATTACAGAGAATATCACTTACTAGCTACATAGTTCTTATAGAAGATAGTTCCAGCTGTACATAGGGATGTATTTTCTAAATATTACTATTATTATTTTACATATCATTGTTCTTTGGAAAGTGATGTTTCTTTTAACACAATATTAATTAAAGCATATATAATAAATATTCATTTAAAAAATAATTTATAATTTATATTAATATTTGCACCAAAACACTAAGCTTTTTGTATTTTATGAGTTTAACTAGAACTGTAATTATAATAATTGGGTCTCCTTTTTCAATTTATTTTTAAGATATTGATTTGTGATATGATGTCTTAATTTCACGTTGATCATTCTAAATTTGAAGAAAAAACCAGGCTTCTATATCAAGAAAAAATGAAGGAAAATTGAAACATGTCCTTGCAAAAATTTGATGGGCCAGCAGACATCTTGTGGGTGACCCGCATGGAAGGGCTGCTGATGCTCAGGCAGGAAAGAAAAATCTGTGTCAGCTGAGCATGGGTTTAGTCACTTTCAATATTCCCAAGGCGCACGCCAATTTATTTTGTGTGCCTGAACTTCTTTAGCATTTTAATTCTCTATCAACAGTAGGATAGCAGGATATTTCGCCTCATTTTGTTGTAGAACTTTCTCCTTAGGGTTCTTGTCACACGGTCAGGAAAGATTAGTGTCGCAGACACTTTGAAGGGTTAGAAAAATAGAATTTATTGGGCAAAAAGGAAAGAAAAGGGAAACAGTGACTCCACAAAACGCGAGTCCTGCTAGCAGATTTCCCGCCTCAGATCGAACCCCAGGTTACCACCCAGGAACGGGAGAGGCCAGGCTCCTCCCTTCGCAAGTCTCCGCCCTGTTCTCCCAGGGTGTAAGCTGGTCAGAGGTTCTCAGGGGCCTCTTTACACTTAGCTGTCTCAGTTTCATATTACCTTCTTGCAATTTCAGTCCTCTCTTCTAGCTTGAATGTAGCTCTTTTTAAGGGAAGACCAGGAAGAGGCTTTGAAGAAGTTGGAGCTACTATAAATTTCAAACCCACAACTCAAATCCCTTCCCTGACTCCAGCAGCTGTAGGGCCTGGGACAAGTCACTTCATTTCTATGAACCTGATTTTCTCATCTTTAAAATGAAAATAATAGTGCCTATCTCAAAGGATCAAATGAGATAACCTCAGTAGAACCCAGGTACAATGTGGGACTTCAGCCAGTGTGAGCCCTTAACTTTCCTGTGCTGTAGCAAGCAGGAACTCTGTATTTTATTCTTTTGCAATCATCCAGCAAAATGCTGAGCACACACAAGCTATTATTCATTCACCAATTCAACAAATATTTGCTGAAAACCTCTTACCTGGTGTTATGATAAAAGCATGCAGAGAGAAGTAAGAAAATCTGGTCCAATCTGCTAAACATCTATGTAAACTAAGTGCATTAGTTTCGTCAGACCTTGATTTTCTCTTCTCACAGTACGGCAGCTGAGCTGAGTAATAACTGCCTGTAGAAAGAAGGGAGGGAGGCAGGAAGAGAAGAAAGAGGGGATAGAGGTAGAGGGAGGAGGAAAGCAAACAATCCCAAGGTCAGAGCAGATACTTGGTGCCAAGGTCAAGGTCAGAGCGGATGGTTTATGCCAAGGTCAGAGGGGAAACCTTCTGTTAGCATGAATGCTGAAAAGACACAATCACTTCTAATCTAGGGTGTGACCAAAGGGTTAAAAAAAAGTTAATTTGGACAAAACCACATTTTCAAGTTAAATTTAACAATTCAAAATTAAGGAAAAAAATTAAAATTCATTTTCCTGAAGAGAATATCTAACAGAATATAAATAAATTCCCTTTGGAAATTCAGGGCAGGATCCAGGACAAGAACAAGTGACGCCTGCCATGGAACTGCTTACGTTGGGCCTGCACTAAGGGAGGCACCTGGCACATGGCAATACCCACAGAATGTCAACTACAGTCATCATCGTCCTCGCCAGGAGTTACTTTGGTGTCATCAGCATCACTGCACTGGCTGGGATGCACATGCTATTATTTTGCTGTTTAATATACAAAAACATATGGAAAAGACACTGCATTGTAAGAGGCCCGTTAGTATGTAAGAAGCCTCTTTCCAGAAATAAAGCTTGATTAAGAAAAAAAAAAATTCCTAAGAAGCTTGGAACTTAACAGTGACACGTGAATGAAAAATGACTACCAAAAAAGCAAGGAAGACGGCGTGGCTGCTCACTCCTGCAATCCCAGCACTGTGGGAGGCCAAGGCGGGAAGATTGCTTGAAGCCAGGAATTGTAGACCAGCCTGGGCAACATAGCAAGACTCTGTGTGTACGAAAGAAAAATTTAAAAATTAGCCAGGCATGGTGGTGCACCCCAGGTGGTGGTGCATAGTCCCAGCTACTCAGGAGGCTGAGGTGGGAGGATTGCTTCAGTTCAGGAGTTTGAGGTTAGAATGGGCTATGATTGCACCACCGACCTCCAGCCTGGCCAATAGACTGAGACTCTGTCTCTAAAAATAAAAATAAATTAAAATTAAACAACTGAGAAAGCAAAGAAATAGATTAAAATCCTGTATGGCCAGTAGCAGATCTAGCAGAAGAATCAGAAGCTGGACAATGCTGATAAACATCTGAGAGGGCAGAAATGTAACAACCATACGTTTATTCGTCAATGTTGGCATTGGTTGAGCTGCCAGTTCCATTTTCGGGGAAAAATTAGCTTGGAGAGGAGTTTTAAGTGACCTCCACTGTGTGAGGAGTTGCGTGTTTGGTTTTTCAGTTGCTGCAGTAAATGACTCAGGGAGCTGGTGGGAAACGTTGGCCAGCCTTTAAATCACTTTCAATTCTAGGCTGCCAGATAGTGTAGGAATAATCAATTAAATCTCAACTTCACTGTAATTAAGAGGAAAACTTTTCTGGTAGTGTACTTTTGCTGTATCAACTCTACAAGGCAAGAGGAGAACATGAAATAATTCCAGAGATGTCTTTGCTCTCTTTTGCAAAGACAACAATTATTTCTGGAGAAGAGTCCTGGCATTAAATTCTATCCATTTTATTGCAGAACCAGATTTGACTTTATGTGCAAAGTTTTAAAGGTGATACTGACGCTGGTTCAGTACATGATTTCAGTACATGCAACTGAGTTCAAAATAATTGTATGTGGAATGGAGAGGAAAAGAAACAAAAAATAATACCACTTACTAGACAAGTTTTAGAGCTTACTCTTCAGCCCGCTTCAAACATGATTTATTAAAAGTAATGAGAAAAGTATGACAGTAGGAGAAACAATCCACCATGCAGGCCTGGAGCTCAAATCCCTGGGCCACCCTCTAAACTACTTTGGGTGGGGCTTTCCACGTTTTCAGCGAGGCGGTTGGATTAGCTCACCTTTAGGGAAAGTCCTTTCAGATGCTGTTATGCCATAATCTATCCTATGGGTGAAAAAATACCGTTGGTTGGAAGTTGTCCTCAGAAATCTACCAATGAGTTTATTCACTGCAGTGTGTGAAGCCTTAATATTCCTTTCTTCACATGGAGAGTGGGCTTGCGCCTTGGAGCCATGGTTCAGAGTAGAAAGAGACAAACTGTGGACTCTGTGGGGTCTCAGAGAGCCTGCTCCTTCTCTCCATCAGAGAAAAGCAGAGCAAATCAGGCGGCCTGCCCTGATGGATGCCAGACTGATGACCTGGCCCCGTGAAAGTGGGCAGGTCCTGGCCTGAACTGGTTCCACCTCAAGGCGATGAGAGCTCCACTAAGAGATTCAGAATGTTCTCCCGACGTTGTCCGCCCTGTGTCACTAAGCTCATCTCTGTTAGGATGTGACTCAGGAAACTTAAAAACCCATGTGAGGTTATCAAAAATACCTTTCCAAGAGTACATAAAACACTTCATACCGTGTACCATCTTTTTAAAATGTATTTTTGGATCTCTCCCAGAAAACAGCCCCCCATATTATCTCAAAAGAACTGTTCAAAGTAGCGGATCTCATAGCTCCTGGGACCCCTGCTATTGGCAGGGAGCAGGACTGCTTCCCGGCTGTGGGATGTGGACACTGGACCCACGGACATCACTAGCATTCGACTTGATGGTGTGGCCTCAAATTGCCTTGTCTCCTTAGATGCCTACATTTACAAATAATTAAGCGTATCTGATATGTTTTCATTTTTCTGTAATCAAATGCATGCTTTTCAACATTTCGCAACATGGTAGGGAGAAGAATTGCACATTCAAAGCAAAAATGAACATGTATCTCTGTAAGCCATTTAAGTGGAGACTGTGCACACCAGATTTTGCAACAATGTGGAAGAAACTTTTCAGAGTTAGCCTCCTGGGGTTCTCCCTCTCCCTCTCCCCCTCCCTCTCCCTCTCCCCTTTTTTTGTGTGTGTGAGATGGAGTCTTGCTCTGTCACCTAGGTTGGAGTGCAGTGGTGCAATCTCGGCTCACTGCAAGCTCCGCCTCCCGGGTTCACTCTATTCTCCTGCCTCAGCCTCCCGAGTAGCTGGGACTACAGGCGGCCGCCACCACACTTGGCTATTTTGTGTGTGTGTGTGTGTGTTTAGTAGAGACAGGGTTTCACGGTGTTAGCCAAGATGGTCTCAATCTCCTGACCTCGTGATCCACCCGCCTCAGCCTCCCAAAGTGCTGGGATTACAGGCGTGAGCCACTGCACCCGGCCCTTCTTCTTTTACTTCAAGACAGTCTTGCTTTGTCACCCAGGCTGGAGTGCAGCAGCTCAATCTCGGCTCACTGTAACTTCTGCCTCCTGGGCTCCAGCAATTCTCCTGCCTTAGCCTCCCAAGTAGATGGGATTACAGGCACACACCACCATGCCCAGCTAATTTTTGTAGTTTTAATAGAGACTGGGCTTCACCATGTTGGCCAGGCTGGTCTGTAACTCCTGACCTCATGATCCGTCTCAGCCTCCTAAAGTGCTGGGATTACAGGTGTGAGCCAACGCACCCGGCCTGTTATTTTTTTAATTGAAAAATCAAGTCAGGAAAACCTAAAGCTTAGTTTTAAGTTTTTAATTTCAAGAGGAAGTCAAGATAATTTAGCATCAATCATAACCTTCCACTTATTGTTAC
This sequence comes from Colobus angolensis palliatus, assembly GCF_000951035.1. NCBI lineage: Eukaryota > Metazoa > Chordata > Mammalia > Primates > Cercopithecidae > Colobus > Colobus angolensis. Next base: position 10,795,546 of record NW_012114488.1, read on the forward strand.
TAATGACAGTTCTGGTGAAGAATATATGTTTATCAAAGAAATAATACATATGGATACTTCAATTTCCTGTCATTTATATAGATTTTTGTCTCTGGAGAGCTCAAATAAGCTTGAAATTTTGTTAGTGTATACTTTAAAAAATTAGAAATAAAACACAATATCACATTTTCAGAAAAAAATCAACTTTGTAAAGTTGTCAATTCTAAATTATGTCATCATTCTAATAAACATAAAAATTATTTTTAATTGGACAGGGTGACTCCAAAGGTCACATGACAAAATAAATAAATGGAAAACTGCCCTACTAGACATTAAAACATCTTATAAAACCTCAGTAATTAAAACAGAATCACAAAGACATACTATAGACATATAAATCAATACAACTGATAAAAAGTCCAGAAATAGATACAAATACAAAAGGAAATTTGTATATTTGAATGGACTAGTTAATAAATGCATATTAGTGTCATCTAGAAAAGTGGATCAATGCCTTATGCTGTACCCCAGGACACATTTTAAATGAATAAAACATTTAAATGGAAAAAACAAAGCCGTAAAGACACTAGAAAAAAAGCGACAATTCTTTTATAAAGTTGGCATAGAAATGGTCTTTCTAAGTATATTTCAAAACTCAGAAGACATAAAATGTATGATTAATACATATTTGACTAAAAATAAACGAAAGTGTTCATAGCCAGCACATGATAAACAAAAGTAAAAGGCAATGACTAAAATGGAAAAAAAAATTGCAGCTTGTACTGAAACTCCCAGAAACCAACAAGAAAAAGACTAACATCCTAGACTGGGCACATTGCTCACCTGTAATCCCAGCACTTTGAGAGGCCGAGGCGGGGAGATCATGAGGTCAGGAGTTTGAGACCAGCCTGGTCAATATGGTGAAACCCTGTCTCTACTAAAAATACAAAAATTAGCTGGGTGCAGTGGTGGGTGCCTGTAATCCCAGCTACTTGGGAGGGTGAAGCAGGAGAATCGCTTGAACCCAGGAGGCAGAGGCTGCAGTGGGCTGAGATCTTGCCACTGCACTGCAGCCTGGGCAACAGAGCGAGATGCCGCCTCATTAAAAAAAAAAAAAAATATTAGCATCCTAATGGAAAAAGCAGGGTCAGGGATAACAAAGGACATGGACATTCAGTTCACAAGAAAAGAAATAAGAGTGATCCTGAAACATATGGAATATACTCGTTCTCCCTCACTGAGATGCCATTTTTCACGTAAGACTGGAAAAAATTCAAATATTTGATGACACATTCTGCTTGTGGGACATTAAGAAACCAGGCCTATTTTATACATTGTTGATGGAGAACAGTTTGTCAATACCCGTGAAAACTGGAAAGACTTGAATATCTTTGAAAACCTGTCACATGTGCACATTCAGTGTGATACTGTCTATAATAGCAAAGACTGATTGTCCATCAGCATGGAACTAGTTACGTGAAATGGGCCATCCATGCAGTTACAAAAAGAATGAAGTCTATAAATGGAATGGAAAACGTCTCAAAGATACAATATTAAAAGAAAAATAGAAAGATTCAAAATAGCGATATAATAGTGTGAAGTGTATATTCATATGTGTTTGTACATTCATAAAAATCTGGAGAAAATAGTAATAGTGGTTAGCTATTTTAGGGGTGGTGGGTAATAATGTTGAATGGGAAACATAGATGGGGAGACTGTTCATATATGAGTTTTTATAATTTTTAAAAAATTTGTGGATGATGTGAATGCATAGCCTTCTCAAAAACCAAGTATTTTTTAAAATAGGAAATTAATAGGAGAACAGTCTTTCTGGAAACCTTCATCTTCTCAAAAGGGCTTTACTGATCTTTTTCTTAATATGATTTAAAAATAGTTTGTCTAATACTTCTAGCATTACCTTTTTGTCATATAATTTTTATCAAATGATTTTTGTCAAATAATTTTGTGAATTAATCTTGGTGTTTCCCAGAGCTTCGTTTGCTGGTATTGTCTAAGTTGTTTGGGCTGCATTCAGTGCGGGATTTCTTTAGGACGCTGAGCCAGGCTTTAAGAGTCCTGAAGGAGTCCATGTGTCTTCTGGGGAACCTGCCACCAGACAGGAGCTCATGCATTGGAAAATCGGCCTTACAGGAGGGAGGAAGAGGCAGAGGGAGAATTGCGGGGAAATATGCACCGGACACCTCAATACACATTTTCCTGCTACTTTTCCTGTGCTTTCTTCAGAACTATCCCCCAAGTCCTATCAGGCGCTGTGCAACTGTGGGAGTGGGGACTGGATTCTCTGCTGTGACCTGCAGGGGCTGCATCTGGCCACACAGCAGCCTCTGCCTCCCACCTCTTTTCCAAATCAGCTGCCCCCTCTTTCCCTGTTGCATTTTCTACAAACATCCCTCAGTGTAATTCTCTCCTTTTGCAGCCTTGCAACAATTCCAACCCTACTGTTCCTTGGTTTAAATCACTGTTGATCAGCCATTCCTCCAAGGTACTAGGTACAGAACAGCTATGAAGCTTATTTGATAATAAAGACTAGAATTTTGTGCTGTATTTTAAGGAAAAGAGTGATTCTAATAGTAATATGTTTGAGTGAAGACAGAATGACAGGGACAGGGAGAAACTCGCCCAACAGGTGCCCCACTGTGGGATCATTTCAAAGACCTTATTTCTCCAGGGCAACTGTTTATTTTACAAATCTTACAAACAACTGTAATTTAGCTCTTTAACACTGATAACGTGCAAGTGTTATTTTACAATATGGTGAGAGTTGGGAACCTCTGAGCATGAAATAATAATTGTCACTAGGTGATTTCATTAAAAGTTCTGTTTTCTCATGACAATTCAGGCCACTTTCAGCAAAGCACAGGGTCAGGACTTTGATGTTCCTCCAGTCACAGGCCATCCTGGGGCTGCTAGGTGCCAATTCCACCCTGTTTTCTGAGTAGATGGCACAAGTCCATCTTCAGAGAAGGTGTGTCAGAGAAGCTTAAGAGTGTGTCTCTCTCCATAAAACTATTTTAATACTTGAGACTTTTTTTTTCAGTTTCAAATGCAAACATTTGTTATTGAAACAAAAACCTATTTTTATAATATCTCGTAATAAAATTACAGATACAGGCTACCGAGAGAAGTTTATTTACTGAGTCCCAAAAGTCCTAATTCTGGATGGATTAAATGATTTGATATAAGATAAATGTTCAGATAGAAGTGAAATATCTCTATTTTTAACCCCAAAAGGTTCATTCGCTAAGTGTGTTAGATGCTTTATCTAATCAATTATTAAAATAACATCATCCGTAAGGGACTATTACTATTATCATTTTACAGATGAGAGAACTGAGGCTTTAGAAGGCTAAGTGACTTTCCCAAATTCACATGGTAAATGGAGTAGAGTTGTAGCTCTCTGAATCCAAAATCCATGTTCTTAACCAACTAAGTAATAAAACTTTTATATTCATAAATATATATATATATATATATAAGTGTGTGTGTGTGTATATACACATATACATATATATAGAGAGAGAAACTTTTGGTTGCCTATACCTCTAGAACTATTATACTAAAATGTAAATCTATTTTTTTCAAAAACTACTTCTGAAGCAATATTTGTCTCCAACAGCACTTTGCTGAAATGCTATAACGAGTATCTGTAGTGTTAGTATTAGTAACTGTAGTTAGTATTAACAGTATCAGTTTAGCAATACTGACCTTCATTCCTTCATACCAGGGAAATGATTTGTTGTAGTTTGTTTTCTGGGAAGATGTTTCCAAATCTGTGTTTCAAAAATATTAGAGGCTTTGTTCCACAGTCACTTAGTAAGCACCTACTGTGTGCTCCAGGGTACAAATTGGGAGCAAGTCCCAGTGCCTTCAGGAGCTGAGTATGCAGTAGAAGGAAAGACAGGTTAGTAAATACTCAAAAAAGGGCAATTTTTCAGGTGTTGAATGAACATCAGATAACCACACAGCAAATGCTATTTGTGGCTTGTTTTCTCTTTGAGCAGTACTGCATTGGCTCGTAAATCACATGCCCTGTGAAAACTCCTGGGCTTTTCATGGTGCTTCATGAGCAGAGAGAGGCCTAACGATGAATACCTCATCTAAATGTTTGGCAAAGGGACTGCCAATTAAAACTATGTCTCTTACTAGTTTGACATGTTTGAGTTTTACTAATTTAAGAAAATGAAGTAAATGATTGTAGAAGAATTATTGTCTGTTTTCTTATTCCTAGCTAGTTGTTACTATGCTCATTCCAATATGGAAAAAAATGTGTGTAACCATTAGCATTTCTAAGTATAACAACATTGTAGACTCCCAGGAATTCTTTACTTCTGTGAATTAAATGAGGTTGTGTCACTTAAAGGATGTTATCCAAAATTTCCAGCCTATAATAAATTATTGAAAGTCATTTAGTTTAAATTTAAGCAAGTTAGCATCTGTGGTGGGAAAAAAAACCCCTAAAAACTAAAATTAAAATGATGTCTATTTTTAAAGTAAAACCTGAACATTCTTACATTTCTATTTAAAATAAAATCAAAATTCTGACTTAGGGAAAAAAGGGAAGGCTAGTCACATAAAGCTTCTGTAACATGAAATGAAATTCTTGCCTTAGGGCCACTGTGATAACACTGGCCTCTTGTCTGGCCCTCTCCTTGGAGCCTGGTCCTGGGTTCTGCAGTGGCTCCGCTGGCTGAATGGAGTCTGAAAGTAGACCCCACCCACGTACATACAGGGACCATTGTGAAGAGTGCTCGGCCTGCCATGGACTCCCTGTACACTGCTCTTGAGAGCACCTTATTTAATTTGCTAAAAATTCAGCACTAGATGACGTCGACTTACAAGTTGCGTTTCTTATGGCTAACCTGTTTTGCTTACCTACCTTCTGGGTAGTTTCAGGTATCATTAAGCAATATTTGACTGATAATAAATTAAAACACTATCAACATTTCTCTCAAATGCTAACAATAGGACTCTCAGTAAAGTGTGAATTTCATCTTAAAGACAGTTGACAGCTATGCATAGATACATGCATATGTTGTAAAATGTGTATGTATAGATACAGCGTAAGTGGGCATGGAATTCTCTAATGTGACAGAATTTTGGTAATGAGGTTTCCCACCAGAATAAAAGAAAAGCATCGAAGGCCAAGTGTCTGCAGGTAGTGTAGCTCATACATTGAATAGCATCTGTTAGCAGATGACTTCCTTACCTCCATGTTGACATTGAATAACACTAATGTGTCAGCCTCTGTGTAGCCTTTCCTTCTTCACAGGCTCCCTTAGGGGTTCTAATCTAAGAAATCAATACATGAGCATTTTGTAAACTTCTGCAGTGTGATATTATTCTGGGTTTTTCATGGTGTTTCATGAAAAGAGAGAGGCCTAACGATGAATACCTCATGTGGAATGTTTGGCAAAGGGACTGCCAATTAAAACTATGTCTCTTCCCAGTTTGACATGTTTGGGTTTTACTAATTTAAGAAAATGAAGTAAATGATTGTAGAAGAATTACTGTATAATTCATAACATAACATATGTTGTGACATATAACAAATTATCACAAACATAACAAATTATCTCAAAATCTTGTGCTTTAAAGTAAGGTCCAGTTCATATATTGCAGTGTCTGGGCCAGGAGCCCAAGTTCAGTGCAGCTGGACACGTGATCCTGGGATCCTCAGGAGGTCAACTCGCTCACTTTGATGCAGAATGGGCAAGCCCCAAAATTGGGACTTAGCCTGAGAGGTCCTTGGCTTCACCAAGGAAAGAACTTAAGCCGATGGTGTTAGACAGCAATCTTTTATTGGACGATACTGTTCCTTGCAGAGCAGGGCTAACTGATAGGCAGTGCACCCACATTCAGCAATGTATAGGCCATAGGCAGCTGTCTTTATACGTACTTTTGCCCACTTTTTTTTTTTTTGAGATGGAGCCTTGCTCTGTTGCCCAGGTTGGAGCGCAGTGGCGCGATCTTGGCTCACTGCAAGCTCCACCTCCCAGCTTCACGCCATTCTCCTGCCTCAGCCTCCCGAGTAGCTGGGACTACAGGCGGCCACCACCACACTTGGCTATTTTGTGTGTGTGTGTGTGTGTTTAGTAGAGACAGGGTTTCACGGTGTTAGCCAAGATGGTCTCAATCTCCTGACCTCGTGATCCACCCGCCTCAGCCTCCCAAAGTGCTGGGATTACAGGCGTGAGCCACTGCACCCGGCCCTTCTTCTTTTACTTCAAGACAGTCTTGCTTTGTCACCCAGGCTGGAGTGCAGCAGCTCAATCTCGGCTCACTGTAACTTCTGCCTCCTGGGCTCCAGCAATTCTCCTGCCTTAGCCTCCCAAGTAGATGGGATTACAGGCACACACCACCATGCCCAGCTAATTTTTGTAGTTTTAATAGAGACTGGGCTTCACCATGTTGGCCAGGCTGGTCTGTAACTCCTGACCTCATGATCCGTCTCAGCCTCCTAAAGTGCTGGGATTACAGGTGTGAGCCAACGCACCCGGCCTGTTATTTTTTTAATTGAAAAATCAAGTCAGGAAAACCTAAAGCTTAGTTTTAAGTTTTTAATTTCAAGAGGAAGTCAAGATAATTTAGCATCAATCATAACCTTCCACTTATTGTTACTAATGACAGTTCTGGTGAAGAATATATGTTTATCAAAGAAATAATACATATGGATACTTCAATTTCCTGTCATTTATATAGATTTTTGTCTCTGGAGAGCTCAAATAAGCTTGAAATTTTGTTAGTGTATACTTTAAAAAATTAGAAATAAAACACAATATCACATTTTCAGAAAAAAATCAACTTTGTAAAGTTGTCAATTCTAAATTATGTCATCATTCTAATAAACATAAAAATTATTTTTAATTGGACAGGGTGACTCCAAAGGTCACATGACAAAATAAATAAATGGAAAACTGCCCTACTAGACATTAAAACATCTTATAAAACCTCAGTAATTAAAACAGAATCACAAAGACATACTATAGACATATAAATCAATACAACTGATAAAAAGTCCAGAAATAGATACAAATACAAAAGGAAATTTGTATATTTGAATGGACTAGTTAATAAATGCATATTAGTGTCATCTAGAAAAGTGGATCAATGCCTTATGCTGTACCCCAGGACACATTTTAAATGAATAAAACATTTAAATGGAAAAAACAAAGCCGTAAAGACACTAGAAAAAAAGCGACAATTCTTTTATAAAGTTGGCATAGAAATGGTCTTTCTAAGTATATTTCAAAACTCAGAAGACATAAAATGTATGATTAATACATATTTGACTAAAAATAAACCAAAGTGTTCATAGCCAGCACATGATAAACAAAAGTAAAAGGCAATGACTAAAATGGAAAAAAAAATTGCAGCTTGTACTGAAACTCCCAGAAACCAACAAGAAAAAGACTAACATCCTAGACTGGGCACATTGCTCACCTGTAATCCCAGCACTTTGAGAGGCCGAGGCGGGGAGATCATGAGGTCAGGAGTTTGAGACCAGCCTGG
>NW_012114488.1:10805224-10811969 GCF_000951035.1 Colobus angolensis palliatus
TGTTTTTAATTTTTTTTTAGTAGACATGGGGTTTCACCATGTTAGCCAGGATAGTCTCAATTTCCTGACCTCGTGATCTGCCCATCTTGGCCCCTCAAAGTGCTGGGATTACAGGCATGAGCCACCATGCCTGGCCCTTTTACTCACTTTCAATTACATGTAAATTAAGGGTCAGGTGCATGCAAATTGAGGGGTGGGTTATTTATAACTTTCTAGGAAAGGGATGGTAACTTCCGAGTCATTACCATGGCATTTGTAAATTGTCATAGTGCTGCTGGGACTGTCTTATACTGATGATCAATCAGGGTGGCAAGGGATCACTTTTATCATCATCTGCTGGTTTTGGCCGGTTTCTTCACTTCATCCTGTCTGGATCACATCCTGTTTTGGTCATGAGGGTTGGACTAGAAAAGAAGTCCTGCCAGTCTCCTACCTCCACCTGGTTTCCTTGGCCTCTCTACAGGGCAGCTCCCATTCAGGTGCCTGCTTCATCAAGGGCACCCCAAGGGGAAGGGAGGCATGTGAGCAGCACAGAGCCTTCATGGCCTCATCTCAAAGGGGTACTCCTTCACTTTTGCTGCCCTCAGTTCCAGCTCATGCCTACAGAGAAAGATCACACAGGTATGCACTCCTGGAGGCAGGGATCAGGGAAGCCACTGTAGACACTCCCTGCCACATTGACTCTAGAGGTGCGAAAGCAGAAAAGATGAAGGTTTTATGAAGATTTAGGGGTGCCTCATAAAATCCAAGGGCAAAAGTGTAACTGGGCCTACAGAAAACACCGAAGGCCAGTGGGAAAGGTGCTTGGTGTGTGATGACTCTGGGTCACCTGTGAAATGTGATGTCAGTGAGTGTCTAATGCACCCACAGGCAAAGACAGCACCCACTGAGGCCATGGCTCTTTTCTTCTCTCCCCTGGGAGAGAGCGCAGCTCATGCCTGCCCCTGAGCTCCTGCTGTGTTCTCTTTGAGCCCCTGAAAGGCTTGGTGGAGACACACCAGGGGTCATATTTTCCTGCTGTAGCACCTGAAGGTGGGTCATCTCAGCATCCTGCCCCTGCCAACAGCAACTGAGGACAGGAACAGACATGCGGTGTGTCCTGAGCACAGGCACTGCAGGAAGCCTTGCATGTGGGAACGGGGGCCCTGCATGCCAGTGCCTCTGTGTCTCCACGCTCCTCACACCACATTCTGTGCAGGTCAGACTTAGGGGAATTGTGGGAAAATTTGAATCTCAGAGGTGAGTCAGAAGATTGAGTCTGAGATGAAACTGGCCAACAGAAACACAGACAAAAAGTACCTGCATCAGAAAAGGAAAACTCCTCATGACAGTCAAAGAGCTCTGCTCAGAAGTTGAAGAAAATGTGCAGGCTGTGCTTTGTACTTGCTGTGAGTCCTGCGAAAAACTCCTGCGGCTTCCGTGGAACTCAGGAGGCGATTGAGATCACCTTACTCTCTGGGTGGGGAAACAAAACTTGACAAGCCTGACGTCCAGGCTTAGTGTCGGCGTGGCAGTCTCAGGTGTGGAGGTGCTCGGCAGCCCAGCTGGCCTGGCCTCACCAGCAGCCAGGAGAGCCAGGCACCCAGGAACTGAAGCCCAGCCTCCTGCTCCCTTCGCTGGCACTTTTGAGAGAGCCTATGGAGATTCCGAGATTCCCAGGACTGGATCCTTTTTCACTTTTCACTTGCCAATGTCTGAACCCTTTGTTTGGAATACCTTTGATTTTTCATATTAAACTCAGCTAATTCTTCCTAAATAGTTCAAGTCCATTCACTGGTCTCTGGGTGAACTAGGACTGGTCTCTGGGTGAACTAGGACTCTGCATTTTGCACTCCAGTCAAACAAAGCCTTGCTCACTTCTCCACTTCTGCCCTGTCCCCATCTCCCCACCACCCTCTACACCTTCCTGGGTCTTCAACACCCACCTCATATCTGCAGGCCTCATGTGCCCCCTATTCAACCACCCCTGGAGAAGCTTAAATAAGCGAGTGAGAACCAGGAAGTATCAGAAGAGTAACTCCACATCTGAGATTCTTCACCTAACACAATCCATGAGGTGCATTGTCTACTTCCTTGTCACAAAAGTTATGTGAGAGAAAAGTTACTCCATGTAACCTCAAGAACTGTGAGTGGCTAATAAATGCTAAGGAAAGAATAAGACAGAATTTGATTTGGAAATGTGAGGCATTTCAGAATCAATAGCTGGTATTTTGGTTTGCCTATTTGATATCAGAAATGATAAATATTAAAAAGCAGGAATTTAGAAGATGAAATAGTTTTTCATATACTAATAAAAGTTTAAAAAATTAGATTTGAAGGTGGCCAGAATTAATCTGTAAGTGTGTCAATATGGAGGTGCATTAAAAGGTGCATCTAACAGAAAAATATCTGAGGCCTCATCAATATTTTAGGAGCATTTACAGTTACCTACTTTGTATTTATTGTTCATTACTAACTTTATCGTAGAAATAGCTCATAGATGATGGTGGTGATGGTGATGATGGTGGTGATGGTCTTGGTGGTGTTGATGATGGTGGTGTTGATGGTGATGTGATGGTGGTGATGGGGTGATGGTGATGATGGTGGTGATGGTGTTGATGGTGATGATGGTGATGGTAATAATGGTGGTAGTGATGACGGTGGTAATGGTGATGGTGGTGATGGTGCTGATGGTGATGTGATGGTGGTGATGATGGTAATGGTGATGATGGTGGTGATGGTGGTGATGGTGATGATGATGGTGATGTGATGGTGGTGATGGTCTTGATGGTGTTGATGATGTGGTGTTGATGGTGATGTGATGGTGGTGACAGTGGTGATCGTGATGATGGTGATGGTGTTGATGGTGATGATGGTGATGATAATAATGGTGATGGTGATGATGGTGGTGATGGTGGTGATGGTGGTGATGGTGATGTGATGGTGATGATGGTTGTGATGATGATGATGATGGTGTTGATGGTGTTGTTGATGGTGATGTGATGGTGGTGATGGTGATGATGGCATTGTTGATGGTGATGTGATGGTGGTGATGGTCTTGATGGTGTTGAGGATGGTGTTGTTGATGGTGATGTGATGGTGGTGATGGTGGTGATGGTGATGGTGGTGATGTTGATGATGGTGATGGTGTTGATGGTGATGATGGTAATGGTAATAATGGTGATGGTGATGATGGTGGTAATGGTGATGATGGTGGTGATGGTGATGATGATGGTGGTGGTGGTGTTGATGGTGATGTGATGGTGGTGATGGTGATGATGGCATTGATGGTGATGTGATGGTGGTGATGGTGATGATGGTGTTGAGGACGGTGTTGATGGTGATGTGATGGTGGTGATGGTGGTAATGGTCTTGATGGTGTTGATGGTGGTGTTGTTGATGATGGTGATGTGACGGTGGTGATGGTGATGATGGTGATGGTGGTGATTGTGATAGTATTAATGGTGGTGATGATGGTGATAGCTATGTCCGTATTTAAGAACTTTGTATGTGCCAAAATCTCTCCTCATGTGATTAACTGATTAACTCTAACATGCATTAATTCCATTTAATCCTCCACTCTAAAAGAGATGAGAGATTAGAAGATTAAATTAGTAGCAATTTGACAAAGTTGATATCATTATTATCCTCATTTTACATATAAGGAACTTGAAACAGATTAACTTGCCCAAATTGCAGAGCGGCAGTGGCATACATTAGAAATTCAACCCTGTGGTGTCCAGATGGTCCCATAGGTTCATGTAATTCTAGTTGCTGTTTATGGTGCCTCTTCACTGGAGGGTGAAATCACACACACACACACACACACACACACACACACACACACAAACACAACCTTCATTCTAAAATTTGGCCCTGTTTTGAATGCCAAGTGGCTTGAAATTTCATGCACTGTGTGCATTTCTGTTCGCCTGATTTTCTGCTGTGAGGCTTGTGCCCACCTTTCCAGATGACCGCCCTTCATCTTAGACTTTGTGGAACTGCTAGGAGCTGTGTTACTGTGAACAGTTTGCTTCTGCCACCCACATATTTAACTACTTCCTTTGGCACAGAGAATAAAACATAAATATTTCTATCATGTCCTTGACATTAAAATAACAGTGGTGTTAGCAGAACCAGGGATTCTGAAGTACGTTGGCAGGAAAATATTTGAAAGGGGGAAAATGCAACCTTTACATTTCCAAGCTAAGGAGAGTGCGCTTGTCCTTTTATGTGATGTTGCTGGAAACCACACAACGAAGTAAAAGCACTGCACCCAGACTGAAACCCTTCCTCCTTCCCAAAGCCTTAGATAAATTAGCACTTGATACTTTCAACAGGTTGTTTGTATTTCTATTCAGGGGAAGAGTCATCTCTTAACACTTCTTCTGCACTCCAAGTACCTAACCAACATAAATAATCAAAAAGGAATTGACAATGAAATGCTAATGGATTTTGGGGACCAAAACATTCATATTTAAGAAAGAAGACTCAGGACTTTTTTTCTGGGCTGTCTGACATGGGTTCTCTACCCTGTTCTGTAAGTCTGTTTCTCTGCCAGGTCTCTCCTCTGAGCAGGAATATTCCCTAGAAGGTGGTGGATCACGTAGGATTTCCCCACTAAGCTCTTACCTCGAGGGTCAGTGAACAATAAGTGGGGCTATTGGCTGTGGGAACAATAGTCTGGAAGGTCCCTGCCACAGTTTAACTTCTTCAGAGAAATGTCCTCCACCTTTCTGTCATGGAAAATGCTGAGCCCCATGAGCTCTGTTCTTATTGGGATGGAGAGATCAGAAGAGAAACAAGAAAGGAGCCAACCTGGGCAGCAGTTGCTAAACTTTGAATCAAACTCCCTCCTCCTTCCCTCCATCTGCCTGTGTGCTTCTGCCTGGAGCTTCACCAGGTCCTGCCCTGCTGCCCAACACGCTGCAAAACACCCTCCCATGCCAGGCGGCCACATCCTCTGGGGTTCTACCCACCTACAGACTCATTTTCTTTCTGCCTTCAGGTGTGGATGGCTCCCTTTTCTTTCTCTTTGATGCTGTGGATTTATTCACACATTCCATCAAAAACAAAAACAAAAACTTGATCATTTTCAGCACAGACTTCAGCCAAATTGCCTGAGTCCTGAGTTCAAATATCAGCTCCTCCATTAACTAACTAGCAATGTGATGTTTTCTCATTTTCTTCATCTGTAAAATGGGGATAATAACATGGTCTAATTCACAGTGTCATTGTGAAGATTGAGTCAATGTGAACAAGGCATTTTGAACACTACTCAACCTGGAATGTGCCCCATACCAGTGTTTACAAACCTTGTGAGCCGGTGGAGGTGAATCTCTGTGTGTAGCCTGACATCTTCACTTGGAAGCCTATGTTTCTATTATAACTTAAAAATCATATTCATTTAAAAAGTTTTAATTTTTGAGATTGATTTAATTATATAAAAATAATTCAAATTTTAAAAAACATTTATTTTAAAACAAAGGATGATAAGGAAATATATAAAAGTATCAACCACTTTCTCTGGTTGTAGTTTTGAACTTTTCTTTTTCTTCTTTAAACTTTTGTTATCAATCTTCCAAGTTTTATTGAGTTAAGATATAGCATAGCCTCATCAGAAAAAAAGAATATAAAATATCTAAAGTAAGATGTATAATCAGGTAATAAAAAAACTTTTTCCATTTAACATTTATTTAAAACCACTATATTTTTAAGAAGCACTTTTGAAAGGAAAATTATCACCAGTGATATATTAATATCCCAAAATCATGTGGGTTTTCCAAGAGTTCATAGTGTTACAGATATGTCAAAAACTTGCAATTCTCTATAACTCATTAGTTCTATAAATATATCCTTATTTTGAAAGATGGCAATCAAATATATGGATAATTGGTTAAGCTCTTAAATTTTCTTACATCAGCCAGAGGCAAAATGGAAGTGTTCCACTGACCCAGGAGTCAGCCTGGTGACTTGCCCGCCCTTGGCATCCACGGCTACTTTGAGGCCCTCTGCTGCTTCACGCCTGGTCTGCTCTGCCCTGTGCATGCACAGAAGCACCCAGGGACCATGAATGGGACGCCTCTGTTCACCGCTGTGTCTCGGGGTCTGGCACTCGAGACACACCCTTACTACTGAATGGGTATTTGTTTCTCTGGGAAAAGCACTCCTGCTGTGTTGTTTGCAGGAGAAGACTGCTTCATGTGAGTCGTTGTTGATGTAAGAATGTGAACCACAGTGGCAGAAATTTTGACCACCTTGTTCAATGCTGTTCCCAGGATTCTGTGCAATACCTGGCACAAAATCATCTTCAATAGAATCTCGAAATAATCAATAAATGTACCCCATATAAGTGTCAACACCGGCTCCAACCTTGACCCACATCCAGTGGGTCAGTGTGATAGTACTTATAAAAATGAATGAATTGGTTTTGGTATTTTTTCGATGCTACTTATATCTCTTTGGTCATCATGAATGTTTTCTCATTTACTGAGCCAGAAAAGCTTCAGGGACTCAGCTTTGTTTGTACCTTTTAGGTCATTCCTTTCTTGGCTCCTGGGATGCTTGTGGCAGGGCCCAGCAAAATGTGTGCATACGGGTATCCATTCACCTATGTCAGCATCATAAATGTAGGGCTAATTATTTCAGACACACAGAAATATACAAAGATTGGTGGCTCAAGCCTGTAATCCCAGCACTTTGGGAGGCCGAGACGGGTGGATCACGAGGTCAGGAGATCGAGACCATCCTGAGCTACACGGTGAAA
>NW_012114488.1:10812019-10819800 GCF_000951035.1 Colobus angolensis palliatus
GGCGTAAACCCGGGAGGCGGAGCTTGCAGTGAGCCGAGATCGCGCCACTGCACTCCAGCCTGGGCGACAGAGCTAGACTCCGTCTCCAAAAAAAAAAAAAAAGAAATATACAAAGATTAGTATAACAGATGTCCATGTAACTCCCATCCAGCTTAAGATATAAAAAAGGAGCAAGACATTCAAGAATGACACAAACCCCAATCGTGTATTCCTGCCTCATCTCACCACTCTCCTTCTGCACCAGGAGTAACCCTGTCCCCTTTTGGTGTTTATCATTATCTTGCATGTTTTAACATTTTTACAACATACGAACATGTATCTAAACAATACTTGGTAATATTTTGCAAATTTAGAGGTACATGTCCTTATGAGCATTGCATGTCATAAGATAAAACCTCAGAGTTGTGAAAATCCTTACAAAAGGAACAGAGAAAGGTGCAATCAAGATCAGTCATAGTTAATAAGCCAAGTTTGAGCTTTGACATTATCTGACTAAATTTTGTATTATAAATTAAACATTTAATGATAAACCAGTGGTTTATTGAAAATGAAATGAGTTTTCTAATCAAACTGGGTTATGAATTTATTTAGTTTTATTCAGTCAAGTCGATGGTAAAGATATTATTTTTAATTCATTCTGAAAGGATATTAGTTAACTATCAGAACTGATAGTTTTCTAATAATCAGAGCTGTTTTAAGGGCTTATTAAGTAAAAGTTAAAAGACCTGACTTTCGTACCATGAAAACCAATACAACTAAAATACAACTAAAGGTTAGAAAACATCCTGGATAAATATTTGTGATAAGTGTGAGGGGCAACGGGCAATATATATGGCAGATAATACAGATAGCTAACAATAACTAAAGATGTGGGTACCTGTGTGAGGAAACTCCAGACACATCACATAAAGCAGCTGTGATGTGAGGTTTCCACAACTCTGCCCCAGATGGCAGGAAATTATTTTCTTGAAGCCATAATTTGTAAAAATGCTTAAATTTGCTAGGATCTAAGTAAAAGCAAATTAAAATACCACCTGCTATTATTTTAATCCTGTTAAGACTAACAAACATTATTTTGAAAATGAACTTGAGTGCTGGAGAGGTTGCAAGGAAATACACATCCTGAAAAATTACTAATGGTATTGTAAATCAAAAGAATACTTTTAAATAAAAACATGTGTGCCCTTTAGGCCAGGAATCTCACTACTAGAAACTTATCAAACATAAGTAACTCAATTTTTGTTTTTTAAAGCAGTGCTGGTTCACAATCCCATATTCAAAACCCTGGGCTGGATATGTTTCAGAGTTCAGGATTAAAAAATAAAATGTTTTAAAGGAGATGTGGTATGTCTACTCTGTGTCATATAACACCCCAGGGGACTGAGTCAGCACTTTGCAATCAAACACATCAAAACAGTACTTCTGTGGAATACGTGAGTGTTCACCATAAGCAAGATAATGACTCCCCAGTGAATTTTCAGTTCAAACTTAAGAAGAAAAATTAAATTTTCCTTCAAATGTAGGAAAAAATATTAGTTCTCTGGGCTTTTTATAAAAGTGTATAAGCCACTTATATCAAAGAGATATTAATATCTGTATTACTTATATCACCAATAATACAAACAAACTACAAAACAATTTAGAATTAAATATGAAAAGTCTTATGCAAATAATGATCGGTCAATTCAGTGAAATATTAGCAAGACTAAAATTAAAATAAGAAAATTATCCACAAATATACAAAAATGTGTAAACTGGCACAGTCTTTACTACATGTTCTTATTTTTTACAGCGTTGAAAATGCAAGTTTTTTTGTTTTTTTTTTTGAGACAGAGTCTTGCTCTGTTGCCCAGGCTGGAGTGCAGTGGCGTGATCTCGGCTCACTGCAAGCTCCACCTCCCGGGTTCACGCCATTCTCCTGCCTCAGCCTCCCGAGTAGCTGGGACCACAAGCGCCCGCCACCACGCCTGGCTAATTTTTTGTATTTTTAGTAGAGATGGGGTTTCACCATGTTAGCCAGGATGGTCTCGATCTCCTGACCTCGTGATCCACCCGCCTCGGCCTCCCAAAATGCTGGGATTACAGGGGTAAGCCATCGCACCTGGCCGAAAATGCAAGTTTTTATGCCTTATCTGTTTAAGGTGCTTTCTACATAAAAGGAGACAAATTTAGAATTTCTTTTTTCTGTAGACAATTGTACTTACAAAAATGAATAAGGTGTTTCAGAAATATGTAATTAATCTAGCATCTTAAGTTATTCCTGCCATTTTCCCAGAAACATTTTCAAATTGTTGTAAAAAAGTATTCCTTTTAAATAGATTACCTATAACTCCCAATTTTACAGAATAGGCATAATGGGGAAGTGATCAGTCACTCTCCAAAGTCACAGTCACTCTCTGGTAAGTACCTACCCCTCACACATCCATTTGCCTGTGTGCGGATAAACACAGGCAGTCTAGTTTGTTCCATCTGTCCATGTCCTATATGGGATATTCATTTAAGTAAAAATAATGGTGGTGTGATCACATGGAGCCTCTGTCTTTTAATCTATCAAATGAGGGTAGTACCACCTACTAATATTCTCGTTGTAGAATAGATAGGGAGTCGGAACAGGTTGCTTTGCCTCCTGACTTCACTTCGTTAGCTTTGTGGTTGATGCTAACGCAGTACGTGAATCTGTGTCAGGATGTGAATTGCTCATTGTGTTATCTGTCTTGGGTCTGCTGTGTGTATATCTTTGTGCTACATACATAACTACACTGATCCATTTTATGGATTGAGAAACTGAGGCTCAAACACCAAGTAAGATGATGACTCAGATTTCTTCTAAGTGCTGTCATTCAGTGATTCTACAGACTGAGATGAAAATGAAGGCAGCCTTTGTATGAGAAAGGCATGCCTAAGACCTACTTTCAACAAAGTGGGACATTAAAAAACAGTGACGTCTAAATAAAGACCAGTTCATTCATTAGTATTGTACAAATGTTGATTTCTGAATTTTGATGAATGTACCACATTATGTAAGATATCAACAGTAGGGGAAAGAAGGTGATGGGCATATGGGAACACTAAGCACTATTTTTGCAACTCTTCTGTACATCTGAAATTATTCCCAAATAGAAAGGTTTTTAAAAGTGACATATCTGGGGACATTTATGTAATAATTCCACTGGAATATGAGGGACTTCCTCCTTAAGGCCTAGAATAGTAATTAGCATGTAGTAGGTACACAATCAATGCTTATGAAATGAATGAGTGAATTCCACTAGCAATGAATGCCAGCTAAGACACAGGGCAGGGTAGGGGTGCTATGGGCCACTCTTGCCTGGGAAGAGCCAGCCACCAGGCTTTGAGACAATCTGCAGGCGCCAATCTTTTTGTTTTTCCCCGTGAAGAGACCAGGGTCATCAGGAGGAGCATCAGTTGAACAAGTGCTGCAAGTGCTGGATGCTCAGAGCAGATCACCTAATTCACTCGTGGGCAATGCAAGCGGGCAGTCTTGCATGCAGTCTCTGTTTCCTGTGTGGATCTGGGAAAACAAACCCCTCCCTCAGCGGTGGGACGCAGAGGGTGGAAGAGCACAGGTGAGAAGCTCAGGCAGTGATGGATGCAGGGTACCTGGGACCACTTTTCTATAGGACAGGACCTTCAGTGAGAACCGTCATGCTCACTCGATTGCATACCACTGACCAGAGATTTAAGTTGCATCTACTGGAGTCATCCTCACTAGATACACACTCAATTCCATTTCTCATGAGGTTGTTTAAGAATATAGTCAGTGACCAGAGCCCACCTGCCATGCTCTTGTCTCTGCGTGAGGTGCCCTCTTGCGGAGTTAGAGCCTTCACTAATGGAGTGGGGTTTTGGCATCAGATGTCCTGGGTGGGACTTGGGGTGACTCCACTCATGGACACTTTGCTCAGCTTTGGGCTTCATTCTTCAGTCATGAAATGGGGTATATAGCAGTGCCCCATTTGTATGATTGCTGGTGTAATGATTAAGAAACATTACGTATGCAAAGGACGGGGAACAGAGAGAGCATTTGATAGATGTTAACTATTGCACTAGGGCTGCAAAGGGGCCGGTTTCAATTCTGACTCAGGAGGAGGCACAGTGACACTTAGAAGTCAGTACAGATTTTGAAGGCTCACAGACCGGTTTAATTTAAGCTTTGTTATATCATTCTCTGAGCCTCAGCTTTACCTTCTCTAAAACTGAAATAAATGACACCCATAAGGTAGGTGTGATAATTAAATGAGAGGATGCATATAGACTACTTACGCATTCGATAAACAGCAGTGACTGTGATGATTGTTATGACCTGTACCCAAACACACGTGGCTTAATTTAAATCCTGCTGTTCTTTCACACCTAGCTGCCAACATCTAATAGAATTATGCATTTTACTGTCTCAATATGTCATCTTTGCAAATGAAATTTCAGAAAAATTGAAATACAGTTTTTAGGGAAAATTCCTTTGCCTATTGTTTGTGATCTTGTAAATTTAGGTCATGCTTTCCAGATTTTTTTCATAAAGTAAATCATTAAAGACATGAATAAATTTTGCTATTTTCCCACAGTCAATCTCATTTCTTTCCTTCCCTCTCAATAAGAGCCACTAGTCTGAATTTAGTGGCTTTCATTGGCGTGTGTATTTTAAAATTTTACTATATATGTATATATCCCCGTATAATATATAGTATGCTGTGCATATTTTTAAATGCTGTAAAAAGACATGCTTTTTAAAACACATCATTCATGGAGTAGAATGTTGGGAAGACGGGTATGCCCATATTCAACTTTACTACTAATAGTCAAAGCACTCTTGAGATTGATTGTATAATTAAATTTCTGCCAACAGTTTTGGATGATCCATATCTTTGCCAATATTTGACTTGTTGGACTTTAAAATTTTAATCCATCTAATAAATGTGGAATGCTACCATATTTTTATTTTAACCAACCAAACATGATTGTAATAATAATAAGACCAATAAAACTGGATTAATAAATTCTTTTTTCAGGCAATTATTTTTCAAACATACATACATGTTTGCCAGTTTCTTTATTTTCTGTGAATTAAGGGGCATAATTAATAAAGTTTGTATATATTTAAGATGTACAAAATAATGTTTTGGTATACGTATATACTGTGAAATTATTACCACAGTCAAGCTTATTAACAAACATATCCTGTGCCTCATATGGTTACCTTTTGGTAGGTATGTGGTGAGAACACTTAAGATCGACCGACTTAATCTCTTAGCAAATTTCTTTTTTTTTTTGAGACGGAGTCTCGCTCTGTTGCCCAGGCTGGAGTGCGGTAGTGCAAACTCAGCTCACTGCAAACTCCGCCTCCCAGTTCACACCATTCTTCTGCCTCAGCCTCCCGAGTAGCTGGGACTACAGGTGCCCACCACGGTGCCTGGCTAATTTTTTGTATTTTAGTAGAGACAAGGTTTCACCATGTTAGCAAGGATGGTCTCGATCTCCTGACCTCGTGATCCACCTGCCTCAGCCTCCCAAAGTCCTGGCATTACAGGAGTGAGCCACCATGCCTGGCCCAGCAAATTTCAAGTATACAAGACAGTATTATTAACTATAGTCACCACACTGTACATTGGATCTCCAGAAATTTCCATTAATAGTAATACCAATAGTTATTGTTATTATTGTTAGTATTATAATTATTGTAATTACTACTACAATTTTTATTGGTTAGTTAAAATAAAAATTCAGCCAGCATGACTGAAATTTTGCATGCTTTGACCAACATCTCCCCATCTTCTCCTCCTCCAGCCCCTAGCAATCTCCATTCTACTCTCTACTTCTATGAGACTGACTTTTTCAGATTCTACAATCGCTGCTTCTATGAGATTGAGTTTTTAAGATTCCACATGTAAGTGAGATCACGCAGTCTTTGTCTTTCTGTGCCCAGCTTATTTTACTTTCATAATATCCTCCAGGTTCACCATGTTGTCACAAATGACAGCATTTTCTTCTTTTTTAAGGCTGAATAATATTCCACTGTATAGGCCGGGAGTGTGGCTCATGCCTGTTATACCAGCACTTTGGGAGGGCGAGGCAGGCATATCACAAGGTCAGGAGATTTAGATCATCCTGGCTAACATGGCGAAAACCCACCTGTACTAAAAGTATAAAAAATTAGCTGGGCGTGTGGTGGCACGCACCTGTAGTCCCAGCTACTTGGGAGGCTGAGGCAGGAGAATAGCTTGAACCTGGGGGACGGAGGTTGCAGTGAGCTGAGATCATATCACTGCACTCCAGCCTGGGCGACAGAGTGAAACTCCAACTCTCTCTCTCTCTCTAAATATATATATATATATATTCCATTGTATATGTGTATGTACATACATATATATGAATATATGTCACATTTTCTTTACCCATTCATCTGTCAGTTGACACTTAGATTGATTTCATATGACAGCTACTGTGACTCCTGCTACAGTGGGCAATGGGAGTGCAGATATCTCTTCAAGGTGCTGATTTTAGGTCCTTCAGGTGTGCATACCCAACAGTAGAATTGCCGGGTCGTATGGTAAATTCCATTTTTAGTCCTTTGAGGAACTTCCACATTGTTTTCTATAATGGCTGTACCAATATGCACTCCCCCCAGCAGTAGTCAGGGGTTCCCTTTTCCCACATCCTTGCCAATACTAACTTTTGTCTTTCAGAAATAACTATTCATGGGTGAGATGATATCTCATTGTGGTTTTGCTTTGCATTTCCCTGATGATTAGAGATGTTGGGCATTATTTCATACACTGTTGGCCATTGTTTGTCTTCTTTTGAGAAATGTCTATTCAGGTTCTTTGCCCATTTTTAAGCAGGTTATGTGTTTTCTTGCCAGTTAGCTGAGTTCCTTACATAGTTGGATATTAACCCCTTATAGGGTGTATGGTTTGCAATTGTTTTCTCCCATTCCATAGGTTGCTTCCTTTGCTACACAGAGGTTTTTTTTGTTTGATGTAATTCCATTTGTTTATTTTTTTGTTTTGTTGTCTGTGATTTGGGGATCATATGAAAAAAAAAAAAAAACCCACAGCCCAGATCAATTTCAAAAGCTTTTTCTCTGTTTTCTTTTAGCAGTTTCACAGCTTCAGATCTTACATTTAAGTCTTTCCTCTAGTTTGAGTTGATTTTTGTATGTGGTGTGAGAAAAGGGTCCAGTTTCATTCTTCTGGCTGTGGATATCCAGCTTTCCTGACGTCATTTATTAAAGACACGGTCCTTTCCCTCATTGTACGTTCTTGGCACCTTTGTGGAAGATCAACTAATTTTAAAAGGGTGGATTTATTTCTGGGCTCTTTACTCTGTTCCATTGGTTTATATGCCTGTTTTTATGCCAGTACCATACTTTTTTTGATTACTATAGTTTTGTAGAATACTTTGAAATTAGGTGGCATGATGCCTCCTGCTTTGTTGTTCTTGATCAAGATTGCTTTGGCTATTCAGGGTCCTGTGGTTCCATATGGATTTTAGGATTTTTTGTTCTATTTCTGTGGAATATGCCATCGGAATTTTCATAAGATTTCATTGAATCTGTAGCTAGCTTTCAGTAATATGGGCATTTTAACAACATTAATTCTTCCAGTCTATGAACACAGGATAACTTTCCATTTATTTGTATCCTCTTCCATGTCTTTTATCAGTGTTCTGTGGTTGTCGTTGAACAGATCTTTCACCTCCCTGGTTAAACATATATCTAAGGATTTTTATGCAATTGTAAATGAAATTGTTTCTTAAATTTCTTTTTT
>NW_012114488.1:10820070-10858380 GCF_000951035.1 Colobus angolensis palliatus
TAGCTTATCAATTTTTATAAAAAGTCTGATGGGATTAAAACTGGGATGTCATTTAACAATATTACATCTTAACTACATTAATTCTTCCAGTCTATGAACACAGGATAACTTTCCATTTATTTGTATCCTCTTCCATGTCTTTTATCAGCGTTCTGTGGTTGTCGTTGAATAGATCTTTCACCTCCCTGGTTAAACATATATCTAAGGATTTTTATGCAATTGTAAATGAAATTGTTTCTTAAATTTCTTTTTTGTATAGTTTGTTGCTAGTGTGTAGAAGTGGGACTGATTTTTTAGGTGATTTTGTGTCTGCAACTTTACTGAAGCTGTTTTTTCACTCTAAATATGTCATTTGTGTAGTCTTTAGGGTTTTCTCCATAAAAATTCAAGTCAATTGTAGAAAGAGACAATTTTACCTCTTCTTGTTCAATTTAGATACTTTTTATTCCTTTTTCTTGCCTAATTGCTCTGGCTAGGACTTCTAGTACTGTATTGAATAGAAGTGGCAAAAGTGGGCATCCTTGTCTTGTTCGTGATCTTAAAGGAAAATCTTTCTGCTTTTCACCATTAAGTGTGTTGTTAGCTGTGGGTTGTTTTGTTAAGTACATTTCTTCTATACCAACTTGTTGAGAGCTTTTATCATGAAGACTGTTTTCATGTTGAATTTGCTGATGTTGGATATTGTCAAATGTTTTTTCTGCATCTATTGAGATGACCATATGTTTTTTGTCTTTCTTTCTGTTAATGTAGTTTATCGCCTTTATGGATTTGCACATGTTGAATTCCTTGGAAATTCATTGCATTCCTGGAGTGAATCCCACTTGATCATGGTGAACGATCTTCTTAATGTGCTACTAAATTTGATATCCTATCATCTTGTCAAGGATTTTTGCACATATGTTCGTCAGGGACATTGGCCTGAAATTTTCTTTTCTTGTAGTGCCCTTCTCTGACTTTGGTATCAAAGTAACGTTGGCCTCATAAAATGAGTTTGAAAGTGTTCCTTCATCTTTGCTTCTTCAGAAGAGTTTGAGAAGGCTTGGCATTAATTCTTTAAATATTTAATAGACTTCTACCATGAAGCCATGAGGTCCTGGGCTTTTCTTGGTTGGGAGACTTTTGATTACTGATTGTATCTCCTTACTCACTGATCTTTTCAGATTTTCTATTTCTTCATGATTCAGCCTTGATAGATGGTATGTTTCTAGAAACTTATCTGTTGTTTCAGGTTATGCCGTTTATTGAAATGTAATTGTTCATAGTAGTTTTTTACGATCCTTTGTAGTTCTGTAGTATCGGATGTAGTGTCTCCTCTTTCACTTATAATTTTGCTTATTTGAGTATACTCTTTTTTTTAGTCTAGCTGAAGGTTTGTCAATTTTGCTTAACCTTTCAAGAGCTAACTCTTAGATCCATTGACGTTTTCTATTGCTTTTCTAGTCTCAATGTCATTTATTTCTGCTCTGATCTTTATTATTTCCTTCCATCCGCTAACTTTGGGTTTAGTTTGTTCTTTTTTAGTTCCTTGAAATGTGAAGTGAGGTTGTTTATTTGAAGTATTTCTTTTTTCTTAACATAGGCATTTATCATGATAACTTCCCTCTTAGGGATGCTCTTGCTGCATCCCATAAGTTAGGTATGTTGTGTTTCCATTTTTGTCTTAAGATTTTAAAAATTTTCCTTTTGATTTCTTCTTTGATCCATTGGTCAAAGAGCCTGGGGCTGGAGCTTGGGGAGGCCAGCCTTACACCAGGGTTCAGTGGTGTAAGCCTGGCACTGGGTTCCACAGTGAAGTTGGTGCTCACTTCACTTGCCTTTCCCCAGGAGGAGTATCTTTCTTGACACTGAGCTTGGGAGACATCATGTGAAACTGTCCTTCCCACCCTCTTTAATGCATCTCCACTTACTTCTGCGCTCTACAGAAGTACTATATTTCTAACCTGGATTCCTTAGCAATTATGAAGCCGTTTTTGCATGTGGATGGTTGTTCAGATGGACGTATCTATGAGGGGACTGGAGACTCCTATTCTGCCATCATACTGATGTCATAACGTCGCTTTATGCTGGTTTCTTTACATTTGCTCATACGTTAGCAGCCGTTATTTTTGCCACCTACTTCTTTCTGAGAGTGTCTCCCATGGAACTAAAGAATATCCTGCAACTATGATTTAGGAACTGTAAACTCTCTTAGCCCTTGTCCTTACTGTAACAGTCATTATTTTGCCATTACTCTTGAATAATAGCATAAAAAAGTCTATGTTAATGCTTAATTTTCCTCACAACTTTGAAGATATTATTATGATCGGTGAAGACTCCCTGTAGGCCCAGATTCCATTCCTTATAGATCAAATATCTTTCTTCTCTGGTGATTTTTAAATTTTCTCTTTGTCTTTATTGAGTCATAATTTCACAAATAAGGAATCTGTGACAGTTAATTTTATGTGTCAAATTGACTGAGCCAGGGCAGGAGATGCCCAGGTATTTGAGCCCAGTTGAGTCTGCATGTGTCTGTGAGAGTGATTTTGGAAGAGATTTAAATAGAATGAGTACGGCAGATTGCCCTCCATGTGCGTGGGCCTCATCCAATCAGATGAAGGCCTGAACAGAACAAAAAACTGACCATCCCCCAAGGGAGAGAGAGTTCCCCCACCTGATGGCCTTTGAACTTGGACATTGGCTTTTCCTGGTTCTACAGCAGCTCCCAGTCCTCAGACTCAAACAGGGACATCATTTCTATAGCTCTTGAACTTGCCACCCCCCATAACCAGATGAGCCAATTCCTCATAATAAATACCTTCATCTACCTGTCTTCCTACTTACCTACCCACCCACCTATCTACCTATCTACCTACCAACCTACCTACCTATCTACCAACCTACCTACCTATCTACCTACCAACCTACCTATCTACCTACCTACCAAATGACCTACTATCTACCTACCTATCTACCAACCTACCTGCCTACCAACTGATCTATCTATCTATCTATCTATCTCCCTATTGATCTATACCTACCTACCTATTTATCTACCTACCTACCTACCAAACAACCTACCTATCTACCTACCTATAAACCTACCTATCTACCTACCTGCCTACCTGCCTATTATATATCTATTTACCTACCTGTCTAACTACCTACCTATCTAACTACCTACCTATCTACCTACCTACCAACTTACCTACCTGTGTATCTATCCATCTATCTATCTACTTTCTTATTGGTTCTGTTTCTGTGGATAATCCTAATACAGAATCCAAATGAACACATTTATACTGTTTACAACTTTTATGTTTTACCAATTTAAGGGTTCTTATCTTTCAACAATCTTTAAAATTCTCTGTTGCTGGCTCAGTGAAAACATCATCTCTGTCATTCTCCTTATTTTCTCCTTCTGGTGTTCCCATTAAGAATATGCTGGAGGTTCTCCTTCTGTGCCCGTGTCTCTTAACTTTGGTATTTTCCAGCTCATTACCCTAAGGCCACAATCTGGGGATGCCTCAGTCCCACCTTCCCATTCACTAATTCTCTCTCATTAATTTTATCCAATATGTGGTTTATTTCATTTTTTATTTTTAGTAACTGTATTTTTATTTCTAGAAACTGTTATTTGGTTCTTTTTCACATCTGCCTGTTCTTTTCTTCAAAAGTTTTTTAAAATTGTTGTTTTGGATCCTTTTCTAAGAATTTCAAAAATACCTGTAGATGTTTTGCTTGTTCTAGCTCCTGAAATTCTGGGAGTGCTAACCTTCCTTTTGTTGTAGGTTCAGGGTCTCTCCTGTGTATCTTCCCCTTCTGGGTCATCATTTTTACTCTGACGTCTTTTTCTGTGGCAAGCATGTGTATGACTCGGGTGGCGGCAATGTTCTTCTCTGTTCCTGGAGGTGGCCCAGGCATGTCGCCTCCCTGAAGCCCACCTGGTGTGGGTTCTCACACTGTGAAGATACTGTATGAATTTGGGATTCAGATCCGTGTTAGGTGTGAGGATTGTGTTTTTATCAACACTTTTTATTTAACCAAGAGACCAGGAGGAGAGATGGTCCTTTGCAGTCTCTCTCTTCCAGCAGATGGGTCCTTCTATTTTCATATTTCCTGGGGAATGGAGCCCTTCTGGAGTCCTGGTTCCAGGCAGCTGCTCAGCTCCCTGTCCCCGTCGCGCACACACATGAAACCTAATGCCATTTCTATAAGCAGAAATTTGAAACTGCCTGAGCGTAGGGATGTCGCATTTTGGATCTTAGGTGTAACCATAACTAGAGGTGCTGATATTGACCAAAAGGCCCAGTTTTTTTCTTCCTAGACCAGATTGTCACTTTACAGTGTCTCTATACAATAACTTTATAGATAGAGCTTTCCTGACTTCAGTGGAAGCTTGATGCAGAAAGAAGAGATTGTAGGATGCATTAAGTAATGAGAAAGTGGCATTATGTCTTTTGAGACAAGAGAACAGTTTAATTTTCTCCTGTCAAACAACTGGGTGTTTTAATAATCCCAGCCTTTTAAAGTCTCAGACTTTTAAGTTCCCTTACATCTTTGACATGATTTCTCTTTGCAATTCCACCCACTCTTTATGAGAATAATAACGTGCTAATGCTCTATTCTTCTACTGTGCTTTTTATTCAGAGAACTCCAAGCACTTTATAGACATTGCCATTTATCCTTACAACACCTTTGCATACTGTGGTAGCTAGCTACTTTCTTAGTAGAAAAGTCTGTTTCATGGAAAATGAAGACCAGGCAGCTCAAGTGTGGCAGCACTGAAAACAGTATCAGATCACACCACAAATCACTGGTTTACACAAGGGCAGCAGAAAATAGGAAGGGGCTTCCCCACTTATCCCAGCACAAGTAGGTTGTTTCTAATCGAAAATGATATACAAGAAAAGTAAATCCTGCTGCAGATATTCTTCAGGGATACCTTTAATACAATAGGTCCATGCTGGAATATTTGTTGTATCTCAGGTCTGGGTGGCACATAGCTAGGGAGGTTCTCCGCAGGCTGAGGACAGGTCTGGATGGAACATGGCTAGGGAGATTCTCCGCAGGTTGAGGACAGGATCGTCGTAGCCAGAAAGCTGCTGGGAAGCGAATGGAGCCACAGTGCCGACTGGAAACGCATTTGGCATGTAAACACACGCTGTTTCTGGAACAATGCAGGCTCTGTTGGCAACGAGAACCTTTGGGATTTGGGACAGGTGGTAGTTATTCATCCAGACAGGCAGCTGGCATCCCAGAGAACTGTCACTAGGAACCAGGCCACAGTCCACATCCTGGGAAAGAAACCAGCACGTGAAGGAGAGCCCTGGCTCTGCAGAGGCCAGCTGTGCTTGATGGCCAGCGGACAGATGCCACTCACTAGGATGGGGCTGAGCAGCCCTGGGGAGATCCTAACGGGGAAGAACTGGAGTCAGAACTGAGACAGCACTCATCTGCCAGGTAGAGACTCCAGAGCTACTGTTGGGAGAGTTTGGATCTGAAGCTGGGACCAAATAGGGAATAACATTGTCTGCTTTCTCAGTCCCGTCCAAGTTGCCTCATCTGGAAATTTGCAAAGTGCGAAGAGTGTGACTTCAGCAATGAGCTCACTCGTGTTAATGACATGGTTAGAGATGGACTGGCCTGCTCAGTCAATAGGGTGGACTTGATGAGCTGGATTTTGTGTGATGACTGGTCAAGCTCCAGTCTAGCCTGTGTCTCTCCCGTGGGGTCACCCAGCTGCGAGTGTGTGCCGCCACAACTCTTAGACGGCTTGGGTGAAGGAAAAGATTTGTGTCCACACAGTGCTCACTGATGGTTCTAGAAGTCAGCGCATCTGTGTGGCTGGGCCACCTGTCCCCAGGGTCTGCCCCACCTCTAGGGCAGGTCAGCTTCCAGCCTTGACTTCTTCCTACACCATCAGAATCCTGAAAGAGAGGTGGCAAAATAGGTGCAAGACAGCCAGGTTATCATTTTGAGTTAGCTAAATCATAAAAATCCTGTGTGGTAAAGCATTGAAACAAAGCATGAAATAATAAAAGGGAGAGGCAGGTAGTTCTTGAGAGAAAGCCAGTTTAGATCCATTCGCTTCAGCTGAACAAAGGATTCTCTCTTCAGCTTCCTGATGGTCATGACTAAAAAGAAAACAGTACATGTTAATTCATTCCGAATGAAAGGGCGCTTACTTAGTGGTGCATCCAGTGACAGGGCTGGGTACATTCGTAATTTTCTCATAAAAGAATACTAATATTCTCTGCCAAAAGTAAATTTAGAAAACTTAATTTTGTGAGTTTCACTAAAAGGGAACTGAACAACATGGGCACGTCTTTACTAGCAGTTTTACCAAAAATGTAGAGGCCTTTTTATTTGCCTACTTCTTACCTTGATTCTTGTTGGCAATCGAAAATGTAATATGAAATACTGAGCTTTCTGCTGACCCAATATCAGGACAGTCACTAACTCTTCTGGAGCACTCACTAAGTCCTAGATATCAGTCTAAGTGTTTTAATACCTCAACTCATAGGCCTCATGGCAACCCTATGGAATGTCTCCCTTCTGCAAATAAGAACCCAGAAGCACAGAAAGCGAAAACAATCTATCTAGCCCGTGGCCACACAGAAGTGGAATGTAACGGCTCTGCAGTATTTTCTGGATCAATCAAGCTTGGAAAGCTGCCCCTTCCTCACTCTTCTTCTCTTGCTATTCGGCTCCAGCCACAGGTGCACCTCTGGTTCCTCCAACGTGCCAGCAGCTCGGGCCTTTCTCCTGGGCGCTTCTGCCTGGAACTCTCTCTGCAGACTTTCACAGGACCTCCTCCTCGTTTCCTTCAGGTTCAATCGTCGTCTTCTCCACCCAGGCCGCCCTGAACCTGCCCCTGGAGCTCCGACCTCCCTCCCCTACACGCGTTTGTCTATAGCACTTTCCTGGTACAGGGCACTTGCCCCCGTACAGGGCACAGTGTGTTTGACTCATGAGTTGCCTGATTCCTTGTCTCTCACTTTTACCCCTCATGTTCTCTATCGAGTCTCCAGTAGCCACAAGGTGGTGCTTCCCTCCGGGGACCACGAGGCCCCCGGGACAGGGAGCTCCGACAGCTCTGGGATGCGGCAGGGTTCCGCGGTCTGGCGTGGGGTGTGGGTTCTGAACAATTGTCAATTTTTTGTTGTTGTTGTTTTTTGTTTTTGAGACGGAGTCTTACTCTGTCGCCCAGACTGGAGTGCAGTGGCAAGATCTTGGCTCACTGCATCCTCCGCCTCCCCGGTTCAAGCGATTCTCCTGCCTCAGCCTACCGAGTAGCTGGGACTACAGGCGCCCGCCACCACTCCCGGGTAATTTTTGTATTTTTAGTAGAGATGGGGTTTCACTATTTTGGCCAGGTTGGTCTTGAACTCCTGACTTTGTGATCCACCCGCCTCGGCCTCCCAAAGTGTTGGGATTACAGGCGTGAGCCAGTGGGTCCGGACTTTTTTTTTTTGATGAAATCTCACTCTGTCACCCAGGCTGGAGTGCAGTGGCGTGATCTCGGCTCGCTGGAACCTCCACCTCCCAGGTTCAAGCGATTCCCCTACTCAGCCTCCTGAGTAGCTGGGATTAGAGGCGTGCTCTAGCACGCCCAGTTAATTTTTCGTATTTTTAGTGGAGATTGGGTTTCACCATGTTGGCCAGGCTGGTCTCGAACTCCTGACCTCAAGTCATCCGCCCACCTCTAGCTCCCAAAGTGCTGGGATTACAGACGTGAGTCACCTCTCCCGGCCTTGTCATCTTTTAAAATTGTACATATGCTTGCATTTGTGTATGCATGCTATGGTTCAGGATAACAGAAAATGCTCTGGGGTGGGGGCAGTGATTTCTTTGACATGGGAAACTGAGGATAAGGAATGATTTCAGAGAAAACATGACTTTTACATTCAGCCTGTTAGAATAAGTTGAACTCTCAGTAGAAACGACAGAGGAAATACTGTGAAGGAATTATTTTCACTTAGCTCTGTTTTCACTTACTCTCAGAACTCTCTACCATGTTTTTATACCCAGTCCTCTGTTTTTGGTGGCTTTTTTTTTGAAGGGGGGAATCATCTTTTCATATATTCATATACATATATATCTCCAAGAAATGTGTCACTTGTATATCTTTTTCAAGATAGATATACAAGATAGATATACATATGTATTAATATACATATATATCTCCAAGATATCTCCTGTATATTTTTTTCAAGATCGATATACAGGTGACATATTTCTTGGTGGTATGTATTTATATAAATACATGAAAGTCTTTCTGTTGTAGCCAAAAGATAGCTTGGTTGGCTGCATAGATCATCTTTCAATCAAAAACAACAGAAATTTCTCCATTCTCTTCCAACTTGCAGTGTTATCTGAAAGTCTGAAGCTAGTCTGGTTCTGCCCTTTAAAATAATCTGGGTTGGATTTTTTTTTCTGCCTAGTAATCCACAGCCACTGTAGGAAATATTTGATAACAAATAGATACAAGGACTTTCAAAGCTTCCTTCTTTATAATTGTTTAAAAGGCTCACCTGCAAATTAATTAGTATTGTGGGCCTCCCCAAGCATATGGCTTTGTAGTATCTATAAAGAAGATTTAGGAAGACAATGATTCCCATTAATGTAATAATCCACCAGAACTGTGGATCCCTGTGGTTGAGGCCCAGGGTCACCCATCCAAGTGCCCAAATTGGGTGAGTTTTGAGTTGCTGCCCCCCAGTGGTAGGAGCAGGTAGTGCTTATTTATTATTTCACAGCTGTCCTTAGTACCTTCCAACGCAATCTTTTTAAAAATAGATTTCCAACTCTCCATGTCTAAGAAGATTGCTTCAAGTAATTTATCCAAATATTTTTATTCAGAAAATGTTTAATCTCTTTATATATTTAAGTTACAGGATAGAATTGGGCAGAAAAAAATTAAGCCTCTACTATATTTTGGGGATTTTTCCATTTGAAAAACGTTGATTTTCGGTTTCACTGAAAACAATCAAATTTTCCTAGAAATCTTTTTCTTTCTTTTTGTTTTGAGATGTAGCCTCCCTCTGTCACCCAGGCTGGAGTGCAGTAATATGATCATGCCTCATTGCAGCCTCAACATCCTGAGCCCAAGAGATCCTCCTGCCTCAGCCTCCCAAGTAGCTGGGACCACAGGAACATGTCAGCACTCCAGGCTAATGTTTTTTGATGCTTTGTAGAGATAGGGTCTCACCATGTTGCCCAGGCTAGTCTTGAGCTCCTGGGCTCAAGCAATCGTCCCACCATGGTCTCCTACTTCTTCTTAATTTCATTCTAAGTGACAACTTTTCCTCTTTTTAATTAAGCATATATAACTCTGACATAATATAAATTAGGCAGTAAAGCAAAGTCTCAAAAACTGAGAAGTCAGAGGTCATCTCAAGCCCCGTAGATAAGTCTTGTATGGCCCAGAAAGTGGTTTAAGTTGTATTTGAAGATGCCTGTGCCTTTGGGTATGGTCATAATCTCCCTGAGGCTGAGGCCACCTTTCCTGGTGCCTTATACCAGAATATTCTACACTTTTGTGTATCTTATCTACATTTTGAATGGTTTAAAGATGCATTTTTGCCTAAAACATGTCACTATTCTGACACCCTTCTTTTTCACTCCCTCAATTCTTCTGATGATTTTGCAGTCATTCTCATATTATCATCTTGCGTGGTAGTTTTTTGCATGGTGATAATTGGGAAGTTGGAATTGCA
This sequence comes from Colobus angolensis palliatus, assembly GCF_000951035.1. Lineage (NCBI taxonomy): Eukaryota > Metazoa > Chordata > Mammalia > Primates > Cercopithecidae > Colobus > Colobus angolensis. The sequence goes on from NW_012114488.1 coordinate 10,829,769, forward strand.
AACAGATTCTTTTTCTTCAAACCATCACATTTTTCAAAATGTGTATTATTTCTGGCAAGCTCCAAATGGAAGCAGGAAAGCCAGTCTTTGAATTGAATCAGTGCCATGCACCAGCATGTCCCTACTGAAGGGAGAGGAGAATTGAGTGTTATGAATCCATTGAAATGTGTGCCCTCACTCCAGCACGATGGTGAAGATTTGCGCGTTTCTGGTTTTGCATCAGAAGCTGCTCTGAAGGTGCATAGAAAAGCAGCTGTATAAATTAGAGTCCCAATGTTTACCCAACGGCAGCATGACTAGGAGCCCTACCTGCTCTGTCAGGGCTGTCAGAGACACATTTCGCTTCTGGGAGAAGGACATCAGAAAATATTGTGCGCAAGTAGAATTCTGCCTGCTGCCCAATATCATCACTCTAACATTGTCTGAAAAGGGTGTGTGTGTTGGGGGTGGGTGGCTACTGGCTTGGACTATTGGATTTTTTCCTAGTTTTCTACTAAAGACCAAGACCCACTTGTCTTTCTTAAGGAAAAAAAACCCAGAAAAACAAAAACACAACCAACTATTTAAACTCCTTCCTCTTTTTCCTTTCCTCCTGATGCTCACTTTTGCAAACTTACAAAGCAACCTTAGATTTTTATCTATTTCAGCAGCATAAGATGAAAAGTAGCTAGACAAAGTAAAATATCTTCATTGTTCTTTGGAAACACGATTATTCAAGTTATGTTTCTTTAAGTAAACACATATGCCAGGATTTTTTTCTTGCAATGAATCAAGTGATTGGACAAGAAGGCCAATTACTTACTCATTTTTAAATCGCTTTTGATCTCCTGGCGGTCTTCCTCCTGTCTACTCCCTCCAAATTTCCATAGGCATCTTGAATTCTGGAGAGCCCTGGGGGCTTCAGCCTTAGGGAAGGAACTCGTGAGCTGGTGCACTCCCTGAGGCCTCTCCTGGGCTCTGTGTCATTCGGGGTAGATTTTCTTTTAGTGATTCCCTCCTGGCCTCAGAACACTGCTCGGAGAGAGGAAGGAGGAGGAACAGGCACCCAGCCTTGTCTTCTGAAAAGCCCCCGGGCTCCTGGAAAGCCTCCTCTCTCTCCCTCTGCCAACAGCTTCCACACCGTGCAGGGAATGGTGGCTGGATTCCTCTCACAGACTCTGCACACTGGACTCTCTCACGTAAGCTCCTGAGCCAGAAGCGTGACCCCAAGCGGAGGGAGATCTGGCGCCTGTCTTTATACGCGTGATTCTAAGGAGGAAAATGGTATGGATTCTCAAGGAGTCGCCTCGGTCCTGAGTCACTGAGCACATGTGGTCGGTGCTACTGTCTGAAGCCAGCCCTCAGCGGGCCCATGGCGGTGTCTCCCGTGTGGTCATCACAGCTGAGTAAACGAACCGTGGGGAACCAGCCCACGCGCAGATTCTGGGCGGAGGAAGCCGCCTGGATGCAGGGCAGGAGAACCCCCGTGTGTGTGCTCGGTCCCAGGGGAACACCCCACTTGAGGAGGGTGGACGCACGGGTGTTTCTGTGGCGATCTGGCTCGGCCCATCCATCTTCCTTTATGCTGTTTTCTGTGCTGGTTTGGGACACATTTGAGCTTCTCTGTCATCTTTAGTTTGGTCACGAGTGCAGTGGAGACTTCGCAAAGGGAGATCTGTGCTTGTTTTCCTGTGGTCGGCAACTGCGCTGGTAAAACGCTGTACTGAGGGTTCGATCCTGAGAGGGAGAACCGCAGAGGATGGCCTGTCTTCCCGGTGCCCGCAGGTGGCCAGGGAGGGCCGGGTCTGCCCAAGGAAGCCAGTTCTCAGTGCTGGGTGGGGTCTAACCATGGGTCACCCTCCCTGCTCCACAAAGGAACAGAGGAGGATGCGGGCCCAGGCCCATAGGCGGTGTCTGTCAGGAGGTGTGGACCACCGGAGGGAGCGGGCATCGCGGCTCTCCTCTCCCCACCATGCTCGGCACCCGTGCTCACCTCATTGGGTTTTGCTGACAGAGCTTGAATTCCATCCAGGCAATCATTTACTTTGCTTACTTGTAAAACCAGATATGCTGATTAACGTAAAATTTTAAAGCTATTTATATAACTGTTGAGGATAATTCTTTTCCTCAGGAAAATAGTTTTTAATGTTTCCTGGGTATATTTTTGCCCATCACCGATACTTTCCAATTTCTGTAAAATGTTTGTCAATGCATTTATTTGCTTGCTTTAGAGAATGGAGAACTGCTGGATCTTCCCTTGATTCCTCCAAGAGCTAGGACGTTGCACGAAACAACCTTCTGGTGGGATCAGCTCTTGCTTCCCGAAACTCCTTAACTCTCTCCCACATCACTACACAGCTCCGCGGCTCTGCCTTTCCCTGCCTTGCCTGTGGGCAGGAATACAACATATTACGTTCTTGTCTGTATTAAATCAGGTGGAAGAAGAGCTTCATTTCTAAGACCATACTCTCTTAGTAATGAGCGTAGGCCTCTGGAGAACATAGGCAGTGCCAATTGAACTCCGTTTCTGTCCCTCACTGCACCAAATGGACAGAATCCTTCAAAACCGCGGAGCTCACAGCGGGCTCCTCCACCTGGTACAAAAAGAAACTGCCACATTGAAAGTCTGCAGAGGATGGCATGGAGCTGGGGGGACGAGTTGGATACATCTTGTGCTTGCTAGGAACAGAAAGAATGTGTCTTTACAGATAGAAACAGAAGCAGGGGGGAGAATGGAAAGGGAGGCAAAGGTGACTTCCAGGTCAAGACTGCCAGGGAGGAATAAGTAGAAATGGTTGATTTTTCTGGTAAGTACATAAGGCAAGGCAACTTTATGACGAATAAGCATCAGGAGACAGCGAGGAACTTCTAGGTTCAGTACATCCAGTTTCTCACCTCCAACTCCTCAGGACTCCCCTATTCTGAGAAGTGCTCACTGCCAGGAACCCATGGCTAAAGCATGACCCACTGAAACCGGAAAAGTTCCTTTATTCCCCTTGCAGGGTGTGTGATGGTCTTGTGGCTGGCTTCTACAGTGTCCCGCTGCTCATACCCCTAGAGGGAGCATGCAGGCAGGCAGCTTGTGGGGAGGGTGTTTGCCTTCCAGCCCCATGGCACCCTCTAGGGTTGACTGTTTATAGCTTCCGAAGCCCCAGTGGGCGTGAGTTACAGGACGCTCTTTTTGTTTTGCCATCTGCAGTGGCTTGTGATAGTCAGCTCAGTTAGAACCTCTGCCTTATTGCAGGGACAGAGGACTTTCTGTATTCCGGGTTCCTGCCTCAGTGTACCAGAAAAATTGGATTACACATGGGCTTGGAGAAGGAGCGCAAAGTTTTATTGAGTGGTGGAGGTGGCTCTCAGCAGATGGATGGGAGCCAGAAGGGGGCTGGAGTGGGAAGGTGGTCTTCCCCTGGAGTCAGGCTGTCCTTTGACCACCCTGGGCCGAATTTCCCTCGGCCTCCACATCTTCTGAAAACAGAAATGCCTGTTCTTATCTAGGTCCATGGGCACAGGCGGGAGGGTGGAGCCTTTGCCAGGGTCCCCGCCTTTCTCTACCCAGCACTTCCAAGCCCCCCTCCCATATCACCGCTATGTCTCTGTCCTCATCCCTGACCGGGGAACCTGCCTCTGCTGTAGTGAGAAAGATGCCAATGCTGCTGCTGGAAATGGTCAGGAGTCTCCTGACTCCTAAACGTTTCACCTCTTCACTGCTTTCTGCGATGTTCAGGCTGTATTTCCTTCTACCTTATTACTGATCACATAAGTAAACCTCATTGGATTATAGCCATTTCTGGGAAAATGAGAAACTTTGGGTAAACTTCCGTTAGTTATTCTTGTAAGCCTATCTTAGAAGAATTATAAGGACCTCGCAGGCATGATAAAAGAAACTTCAAAATTACACTTGGCATATTCAAAGTCTCGGTGACAGGACAAAGCCCACAAGGATATCAAAAGGAAGCTCTAATAATTTGGAGGTGGTGAAGCCATGGGGGCGAGCCTGATTTCAGCTCGCCTTTTCCAGAGAGCCCAGCTAGCCAGTTATCCACCTGTATGGAGGCCTATCATAATGGTGAAAAGAGAAGTGATAATTGAATTTTGCACTTGCCTAGCTCTCTGAATTTTCTCCACACACTTTCACATCTGTGGTCCTCTTCTTAGTCTCAAAAAGGCCCTGAAGAGAGCAGGAGGCATGTGATGACCTCATGCTATAGGTAAGAAATCTCAGCCCCCAGGGGATTAGACTAGTTAACTTCTACTGTCTTTTCCAAATCTATCATCTGTGATTCTATGAGTTCAAGTAAACTTTCCAATTTTATCTAGTAAGTAAAGGGCAAAGACGTCAAGCATAAAATATGCCCAGTGTGTGTCCTGTCTGTGCACACAAATGAGGTAATTTATATGTGGTGATTCACTGACTAATATTCAGTCCTCTTGTCTTAATTTTGATGGATTGCATGCTACTAACTAGAAGCCTGTAGTACACACTGGAAATCTGGAGTAGCCTTGATTCTGGAATCGCTTACATAACCTGTGACACGCACTTCTCAGTGAAATCAGCTTTTTATTTTTTCAGCATCTCTCAGAGGAATTTTTATTATCTGAATAAAATTTGTAGATTGACCCCCAAGGGAAAAAAAAAAGCTTTATCTTATTTCTTGTTTGTTCCCACACCTCCCAAATGGCTTTAAAATGTTTAGGTATCCAATTGGAGGCAACTGGTCAGAAACAGAATTCGTGTCGTAAACAGAGCTAAAAATGAGGTAGTTAAAATTCATGTCCTACCTTACTTCTCTGGAGAAGGCTGGGGGTTATTCATTTCCCTGCTATTTCTAAAGTACAGAACTGAAGCATAGAATTGGTAGCAGCTATGGCAAAATATGCTCTATTTTGAGCATGGTGAATGCAGAATTCACACAGCCCAGCAGAAGCCGGGGAGCATGGCAGACACGAGTTGGAATTCCAGCTCAACCTGCCTGTGCCGTCAGGAGCAAATTCCACTACCGGGTGTAACATGCAGGGTTTCATGTGAACGAGGACAAGGAAACTGCACTATTTTTTGCAGGGCAGTCACATTGTAAATATAAAGGACTCGGAAATCTTTCTATATTTATGGCAAGCACTCTTACCAGTCAACTGAGAAAATAAAGGGCTGAGGAAGCAAAGAGGGAACTGGTCAAGGGAGAGACAGCAAATCACCAGGGACTGTCAAGAGCAAAGCTCAGAAATTGGGTTTTGCTCCAGTTGAGAGTTCCATGGCTCTGCCTGTCTGGGAGACTCCCCACCTCGTGCCTCCAAGCGCATGCAGCTGTGTGGTTATGACCGCGGTTCTCAGTAAAATGATCAGCGGTGTGTTTGTCTCATGTCACAACTAGATTGTGAGTCACTGGAGATCGGCAGGCAAGGCCTAGGCATTCCCTGTGTTCTGTGAGGCTCAGGATGCTGGCATGGTGTGTTCACATTTTGGTTACACTGAATGGAGTGGGACTTCTATTACATTCAATCCAAACAAAAACATAGTTCAAATTAAGATTCTGGGTGATATATATATATATATGAACACATTTTATTTAAGGATTTATAAGATCAGTAGGATCTCTTGTTGCTTTATCTGAAAAGGTAAAACGTTCACTCTGATGTTTTAGCAGGTTCAGTAGAAGTAACTACTCCAGACTTCACATAACTTATGTACATGTCTTTACTAGACTTCACAAGTACAGTAGCTCCCCTCTCCCACCTTATCCAAGGTTTCACTTTCCATGGTTTCAGTTACCCTTGGGCACCTATGGTCCGAAAATATTAAGGTATTTTGAGAGAGAGAGCACCCGCACATAACTTTTATGACAGTGTGTTGTTATAATTGTTCTATTTTATTATGAGTTATTGTTGTTAATCTCTTATTTTGCCTAATTTATAAATTAAACTTGATCATAGTCAAGTATGTATAAGAAAAAACATAGCATACACAGGATTTGTTGCTATATCCATGGTGTCAGGCATCCGTTGGGTGTCTTGGCACATATCCCATGTGGATAAGTGGGGACTACTGTATCTTTTCTTACCTGGTATTGTTCTAGCATGAATATGAGTAGAAATTAACCTTCTAAACTTAGGCTGGCATTATAAACACATGGACCAGTGTTAGGTTAAAGGAGGCTGCCTTCTTTGCTCCACGGATAATGGTGAAGGCAGCCAAGAAACTGCATCATATTTGGCTTATATCACAGCACTGGACATGCTTTGCACATAGATTTCCATGAAATTTATCTAACATTAAGATGAGATTAGGCAGAAGTACCTGACATCATCACCTAAATAATTCTGTACCACTTGAAAATTTTTGCAAAAATACATTTTTGAGTAAATATACAAATTTGTGGCTAAGTGTGTATTTAAGAAATCACCTTGGAATCCTTAACTTTTGAAAATAGTATAATTCCATGAAATGTTTCATTTCTGCACCGATGATTTGTAGCTAGATGTGGCAAGACTATAATAAGTAGTTCTCAGAGGAAAGAATTAGCAGCTTTAGGAACCTCATCTGTCTTAGCTTCTCTTAATTTATATATCAGTATACTTTTTATTAGACTATATATTTTTATGTCATTTAAAACATTATAATCAATTAAGTAATTAAAAGATGATATGAGACAGGTGATATTCGCACAGATAGTGAATCTACAAATGGAGACTGAGCACTTACTGGGTGTAGAGGCATGAAGATCTGTCTCAAATGGGAATGAGTGTCTAAGGGGAAATCAATGAATATCCTTCTTGTTCTGTTGATTTTTCCTACACAGGAACTGTTTGCCAGAAAAAGCATCTGGATTCGATTGCCTTTTCATTCATTGTAGACCACTGATGGAATCTGGAACCACTTACGGCCTCATGGTCTGGAAGTGGCACTTAGAGCATGGACAGGAAATAAGAATGACAAAAAGTGTCTCCTGCACAGTTCTCAGGAAATTCTCTTGGGTCTTTATTCATACCTCAAAATACCCATTTACCTTGAAGCAAATAAGAAACAATACAGACTTTGCAAGTTAAGAAGTAATGAATTGGATTGACGATCATTCCTTATCAAACACCAAAATCCAGTATTTTTTGAAATGTAATTTCACAGCTCAAGGTTCAGGGGCAGGGATAAATGCATTAAATTGTAAACACTTCACACTGAAAGTTGCTCTCAGCCAGGTCAAGAAAACCCTGTGCTACACCCCATGGCCTGGTTTTACTCCCCACACTGCAAGACAACACATTTTATCTTCAAATACCACAACTGGAATTCATAAATCCTTCTTCATCCTGAATTGATCTTTTTCTCCACCTAACTTCTTAACCCTGAAAAAGGTCCAGTATGTTACTGTTCCGTGTGACGTTCTTAATGTCTAACACTATTTTCACATAACTTTCCATATGTCCTCAACATTCCTTCTTATTTGAAGTGACTTCCAAATCCATGAACATTGCGGAGTCCCTCTTGGACATGGTCAATGGACCTCCTTAGACCCTCAGGACCTCTGAGTTGAGAACAATACCCCATATATGGCCTGGCCAGAGCCACATAGAGTGGAGACCACCTTCCATTCCTGGAGACTGGTCTTTGTCTATTCATCCTAAACTTGTTTGAGAGAACCCTCCTCCTAGCAATCACATTACATTGGTTCATACCAGACTGAAACACCTAAAACGCATGGCCAGCCTTCTCTCATAAGGATATGCACTTATCCGGGTATCATTCAAAGATGCTTCTCAGGGCAGTAGATTGATGGGTGCTAATTTCAGCCAACAGGTGTTCACATCCAAACCAGAAGTTCAAAAATACCTACCTCAAGGGACATTTGATGCTATAAGACTTGATCTTAGGAGAATTTCAGACAGGTTTTTCTGTCTGATTTTTTTCTTTCTGGATTTTTTATTCTTTAGGTTTTCGAGCAGGGCAGCTGTGCACAGTTGCCAGTCGTACTCTGTGTAAGAGTCAAGCAGGACTGAAGTGCAGCCCATTCCGCTCTCAGCAAACCCTCTGCTGGCCTGGGGTTGCTTCTGCCTTTCCCTGATGTGTACATCGGGGCTTTTATAAACTATCAGTGACCCTGATAGCGGGGCATGCTGTAATTCAGAAAAGTATTGATAAACCTCAAAATTACCTCAAAGGAAGATAAGACCATTAAAAAAATAAATAGTACCAAAATGCATAAAACAAAATACAGGAACACCGTCTCTCCCCCTCTCTGCATCCCTCTTATTTCCACACGAAACAACCACTTCCAAGCCTCTTATTTCTGCCGTTTCAGAAATTCATTTTCTTTTTCCTAGATTGTACATCACTATTTTGGGATCATTACTTTGTTTCTTTAGACGTTGGCTATTGAGCACCTGTTACGGACCAGGGAATCCAGTTCTCGCAGCAGTTCCTCCCCGATCCTCACGTTTTGCACGCCCTTGTGGACTCTGTGTGATGTGGTCATGATTATCGGCTAAAGCTGTGGCATTCATTATTTGGTCCCTGTACATATCTCTCAAGTCTGAACCAAACAGGGTACTTGGATTCCATTTTTTTTCTCTTGTACGACTTGTTTATTTCCCTGCAATTAATATTCATCTTGTTTCTTCATGTGCTTAGTTTTTTAGTTATACCTAATTTTTTCCAAATGCTCTCACAAATCTGTCCCAGAACTGACAGTAGAGTTTCCAACTGTATTCCAAACATGTTTTAAAGCGTGCTATCAGCTCCACAACCTTTCACCTGGAGCATCTCTCCTACCATCCACCCGGGCTACACTGTTGCACACCTCTCATATACTTGTTGTGCTGGGACCTCCTGTCACCCTCCTTCTGGGAAGTTCCTTTGCTGCTTCCAGTATCTCACCCTTTCCCTTTGTTGAGACTAGATTGAAAATGCATCCCATCACAACGTTTTCAACCAGTACAGAATGCCAGGTGAAAATCATGTTTCATTTGAATTCTTGTCATTTTGTTACACTGTGCCCTACTGTCCAACAATGCTGTTGGGAAATACAACACCATTGTTCTTCCTTTTTCTTCCTGCTGGCTGCTTTCCCTCCCTGGGCACTCTTGGGTTCTGTTTTGCGTCTCTGCCAATAATGAGCTTCACAGGGACGTGCCTTGGGCCAGTCTCCTTCCATCCATTGCCCCAGTGTGTGCTGTGCCATTGAACACGAGACTGCTGGACCTCAGCCCTAGGCGATTTTCCTGTGTTACTTCTTTAACAATTTCTTTTCCTCAGTTGCTTTTGTTTCTGTGCTGAATTAATCCTCAAATTTTCTTATTTTTTTCTGTCCTTTTGCTGGTTTTGTTCTATTTTCTGGGCAATTTCTTCACTTTTATACTTCCAACTGTTGGTTTTTAAAATTTGTAATACTCCATTTTCAATTTCCAAAACCCCGCTATTGTTCTTCACTTGCTTCTTTTATAACATTCTTTTTTTTTTAAATATGAATGCAATATCTTCTTTTTCCTCTGAGAATATTATAGTTTTAAGAACTTTTTTTCCTCCCTGTATGGTCTCTTTCCAAGTTTCCTTTTACTGTTTATTATTTTAGCCTCAGTCATTCTTGTTGGAAGCTTTCCTTGGTTATCTTGTTATCCTTAGCCATTCTTCCTTATGTAAGAGCAAGGCACTAAAATGCAGACTGGAAGCTCTGGTGAAGGATGGAGGGGATGACTCCCTAAACTTCAATGACTGCAGGTCTTTTCTTTGTTACAGTTCAGCTTCTCCAGGAAACGCTCTCCTATGTCTTGTCTGGGGGAAAAGGTGGGGGTTTGGGTATATAAACACAAGCACGCATTCTAGGAACAGGACAAGAGAGGGAGGTTGGTGCAATCGGTGAGGGAAAGGAGTGTTTCACAGTCAGATATGTTGATTCTCATTGCATCCTGTTCCACCTAGACCCTTGTCCATTCACTACATGCAGTGTGTCTGAGTCCAGAGTCCCTCTGGTTTAGTTTCTCCAAGGCATAAACCCTTCGTTTCTTCTGGGGATTTGGGACAGTGTGTTATAAACAAAATTTATTTTCGTCTATTTATGATAATGTATTTTTTCAAGAATTTTCTTTTAGTACTCGCTCTAGCAGCATATTTACTAAAATTGGAATGACACAGAGATTAACCAGGCCCCTGCATAAGGATGACATGCAAATTCATGAATTGTGACACATTTTTAAAAATAACTTGAAATGGACCACTATACAACTCTTAGTAGAAAACATAGGGAAAAAGCAACATGACTTTGAATTTGGGAATGATTTCTTGGATATGATATCAAAAGCACAGGCAGCAAAAGAAAGCAAGAAGGTGGATTTTATCAAAATTAAAATCTTTTGTGCATCAAAGAACACAATCAACAGAGTGAGAAGGTGACCCATGGAATGGGAGAAAATATTTATAAGTCGTATAACTGATAAGGGATTGTTTTCCAGGCTACGTAAAGAATTCCTACAACTCAACAACCACACACACAAAAAAAAATCCCAAACATACTGATTCAGAATGGGCAGAGGACTTGAGTAGATGTTTCTCCAAGGAAGATATACAGATGGCCAGCAAGCACATGAATGGTTGCTCGACATCCCCAAACATTACCATTCCCCACCCATGAGGACGGCTGTGATTGAAACAAACCATTAAATAAAAGACAGGCAACAATGAGAGTTGGCGAGGATGTGGACAAACTGGAGCCCCTGTGCATTGCTGGTGGGAATGAACAACAGTGCAACTATTGCAGGAAACAGGTGCCAGTTCCTCAAAAGATTAAACATAGAATTACTGAATAATCCAGCAATTCCATTTCTGGATATATACTGAAAAGAAATGAAGGCAGGGACTCAAAACGATATTTGTACACTTTTTTTTTTTTTTTTTTTTGAGACGGGGTCTCCCTTTATCACCCAGGCTGGAGTGCAGTGGTGTGTTCTTAGCTCAGTGCAACCTTCGCCTCCCAGGTTCAAGCAGTTCTCCTGTCTCAGCTTCCCGAGTAGCTGGGATTACAGGCACATGCCACCACACCTGGCTAATTTTTGTAGTAGAGACAGGGTTTCACCATATTAGTCAGGCTGGTCTCATACTCGTGACTTCGGGTGATCCACCCACTTTGGCTTCCCAAAATGTTGGGATTAGAGGTGTGAGCCACTGCGCCCAGGCTGTACACATTTTTATAGCAGCATTATCACAATAGCCCAAAGGGAGAAGCAAGCCAAGTGTCCCTCAGTGGAGGAGTGGATAAACAGACTGTAGTGTGCCCATCTATTCACTAAGCCTTAAAAAGGAAGATAATTCTGACACAGGTTGCAACATGGATGAATCTTGAGAACACTGTGCTAAGTGAAATAAGCCAGTCACACAAAAAACAAATACTGTGGATTCCACTTACATGACGCACCTAGAGAAGTCAATTGCATAGAAAGAGAAAGTAGAATAGTGGTTTTCAGGAAATGAGGGAAGAGAGGAATGGGAAATTAGTGTTTAATGGGGACACAGTTTCCATTTTGCAAGATGAAAAGAGTTCTGGGGATGGACGGTGGTGACGGCTGATCAATGTGAAGATACTTAATGCCACACTCTAAAATGCTTACAATGATGAATTTTATGTGTCTTCTTACCGTGGTTTTAAGAGTAACTTTCTTTAAAAATCAGGAATAGTCATTAAAAATAAAATATTTTGACTCACAGATATTTCATTTCATTTGATTTTGATGCTCAGAGCCATCCTGAGTTCCTCCTCTCCCTTGCTTTTCTTCATGACAGAATTCTCTTGATCCACACCCAGGACCCCTTTTTCCTAAAGGCGGGGGGAAAATAAAGGTCTTCCATTCTTCTTCAGGGCTTTGCACTCTTAATCCTTTATGCAAATGTTGTCATCACTCTGCTCTTCTCAAACAGGTTCATTTCTCCAGTATTCCATTGAAACTGCTCCCAAGTCACTGATGATGCTAATCATCAATTTCAATATCTTTTTCTCAGAATGAATCCTTTAAAGCATGCTTACAACAAACGATACCACTGCCTCTGCCTTTCTGTTAGAAGATAAGGTGTGCAGTCAATTTCATATCCTTCACATTGGATCCCACTTCCTTGGGAGGCCCAGGCAGCTTGTATTTAATCCTGAAATGTCCTCTCTGCGTGACCCTGCAGTATGTACGAGCAAGTTAGAGAAGAAAAGAGAGGAAGATGCTGTAAAGCAGTCATATGGTGAGTTTCATCAGCAAATCAATTATGAGTCAATAATTTGTGAATTTTGTGGAGACTCAGAACCCAGGGCTCCATGTCTTAGCACCCAGAAGGCCTCTCACTCCAGGAGCAGAGAACTCTGCAGCTGGGGCCAGGGTCACCCGAAGTCACGGGTTTGAGACCAGCCTGACTAATATGGTGAAACACTTTCTCTACTACAAAAACTAGCCCTGGCACCTGGGCTTCATCCAGTCTGCAAGGTAGAACCCGCTCTGAGGCTTGGCAACGTTGTGAGGTCTTTCTGTCAGAACAGCTCCGTTCTAATTGGTTATCCTCAATGTATAAGGGGTACTTTAGTGCAGGAGCCAGAGGGGAAGCTTCCGTGGGCAATACACGTGCATTTACTGTTACATAAAGCTCCCAGGCAGGGTATAGATAAGAAGAGGAGACCTGGTTGTCTGGTAGGACAGAAGAAAGCTGGGGAGAAGGTAATGTGCAGCAGTAACTTGTGTGCCCCCACAGGAGAGGGCACACAGACAGGAAATTAGGGTCTAACCCATGCCCTCTGACCATGGTGCCCGGAAGAGGGACGTTCCCCCCATTGTCGAGTGACTGAGGGTCGTCTGCTTTCTGTGCAGCAAGTAATATGCCGTCTTCTTTCCTGGACTTAACCCACCTGATCCATTATCCATACACCAGCCCCTGACACACTGAGAGAGTCTGTGTGTGTGCACACGTGTGTTCACACCATGCACGTGTACATGCATGTGCATGGGTGCGTGTCTCTCTTTGCCTCTCCCACCTCCTTCTCCCCTTCATTCCCTTGGAATCTATTACTTCTCTACAGGTTCCTTTGGGGGAACATGGTCTTATGGTCTTTTCGCTGACCAAAATACAGCATTCCTGGAACCTCCTGAATGGTCGATTTCTGGAAAATAAAAAATCTAAATACAACATTGGCTCAAATTTATACAATGCTCAGCTGATGCACACACCACTTCTGTTGGCTGATTTTTGAGTGCGTGGGCAGCATATGGTTATAGGACTAATGTTTTTCATTTTACTATTAAACATTTTTAAATCCTGATTTTCTTCTGTATAAAAATACAATTGCTTATCCCAGACCTGTGTGTCACCTGTATGTCCCTAAGCCTCACTACCTGCTGCGACTGAACAAGGGTGCAGGCCCATCTGGCTGCACAGCCCACGTGAGTGTGAGCAGGGCCAGCCGCACCTGCTCACTGGGCCCTGCTGCACCGCAGCCTCCCTCAGGGGTCCTCAGGCAGCCGTCCCTGCAGGCTAAGCCAACACTCCACCCTCGTGGCCCGTGGGCTCCTGCCTAGGCACTCCCACCCTATTCCGTGCGCCTCCATGCGCCCAGAGCTCTCAGTTCACACCGGGTCTTTGTGCTCCTTAGGGCTTTGCGGAGAGCAAGGGGAACAACCCACTGAGGGGTGTTCTACTTGCCCCGGAATGGGGAAGGGGGTGTGCCCCGGTGGTGGAGCCCCAGACTGTTACCCCCAGGTTCAACACGTTCTTCTGTCACTGCGGGTTGGGACTGGGCCACAATCAGCCACCATTTTGTCCACTGAACAGTCACCCTTCTCCTGCCTGAGACTCTGGGGCTGCATCCACTGGCTGCACAGACTCCTGTTTCTTTAGGGCATGGATTCATGGATTTTTATCTTCTTTGCAATTCGGTTCCTGTTTCCCTGACTGAAACTCACTCCTTGGCATCCTCCAGGCTCTACCCCTGGGACACCCCTGTGAATGGGCTGCGAATGGGGCTGCTGTGTCTGGATTCGAGCAGGGGGACCCTCCCCTGGCTGCCCCAGCCCAGCCCCTGGGGTTGCCCACACCACCTAGCAGCCTTGAATTTATTTTGACCTGCAGCTGAGTGTCGATCTCTGTCTATTCCTCTTATTTTGGAAAGAAAGCTTGGCCTCGGTGTTTAGATTCAGAAATCATTCGAATGTGCGGAAACCTGACAGAAATGTACATGATCAGACTCACAGGAATGGTGGCCTGGTGGTTCAGAAATGGCAAACTCGTGACTCCCCTCCCCGGCTCTCCCCACAGAGGGCAGGAGTGGCTAAGGCACGCCACCCACTCTGCAGGCTCCCAGCAGGTCAGGGGTGGGCGTCAATAGGAAAGCCTGACTGCGCATGCAGAGCTTGGTTCTGTGTACGAGGCATGAACACGTACCCAGGAGTTTCCAAATGCAGATATGCATTAGGGCATTTGGCTGGTTCTGGTTTTTGTTTCCACACAACTCTAATTACTCAGAATGTTGTGGTGATAATGGTTTCATGCGCACATTCATGTATTAGAGCTCACACATGTGTCCTCCCTATTACATGGGCAGTTTATGTATCAATCACACCTCAGTAAGGCAGGCTTAAAGTATTTTGTAATGTATGACATGAGCTTCAATCCAAAATACTTACGACATATCAAAAATCTTCCTCAGCAATAAAGCGTTCTAATAGCTACACATAGGACTTAGAAATTATTTATAATTGATTGTCATAAAATCTTTCATTTCAAACTTCTGTGACCTCAGCTTTCTTCTATTAATTATGTACCAAATGCAAGAATAGAGATACAGAGATCTGAAAACACTAGTTGATAATTACACTCAGACACACTGTACACAGAAGTCCTGTTTCTCCCCTGATAGAGAGGACTGGATTGAACATTTTTTAGAAAGCATCGGTGTTTGAGGTAGGTCTGGTCTTCTTTCCTCCAGTGATCTTCTTTGTCCTCAAACCTTATCCATCAGCCACTCTCCCCCATCTCCTGGTCCCAAGACTTTGCAGCCACACACACAGGCCAGCTCTTCTGAGCATGTTGTGTAGTAGTTCCCAATCTAATAATCCTCTGTAGTGCAAGCAAGCTTCCCGATACACTTGTGAAAACGGACAATGCTAAGTCCCACATGCCACTGTCTCACTGTGGGAATTAAGCCTTACGTCACCTCTGAAGGTAGTTTCTTTATTTCTTCTAGTCACCGGTCACTCCCTATGGAAACAAGCATATTCTTAATGCATGGTAACTGGGAAAATTTCCCCAGTCGTTCCTCCATTTACTTGTGTAAATTCACATTGCAGGTGCCCTGGGGGTGTGAGTTCTGCTAGAAGGGTCGGATTCCCCAGAGTCTGAACACCACGGGCACTTGTGATCTTCTCCTTTATGGTTTTGCTGTAAGGCTGGGACCCTGAGGGTGTAGGTCTGGAAAGTGGTCTCAAGCCTCACTGACTTTGAGTTCACGTGTGTGGCACTCTCCCTTGGTAATGACCAAGGCCATGGCAACTCCCACTGGATAACTGAAACCTGAGCCCATCCTTGCCTCACTAGAAAGCATTTCAGATTGCAAAGGGGAGATAAAAATCTACAATGTATTTTTAAAGAAAGTTAAAACGGGCCGGGCGCAGTGGCTCACACCTGTAATCCCAGCACTCTGGGAGACTGAGGCGGGCAGATCATGAGGTCAGGAGATTGAGACTATCCTGGCTAACACGGTGAAACCCTGTCTCTACTAAAAATACAAAAAAACGAGCTAGGCATGGTGGCAGGCACCTGTAGTCCCAGCTACTCCAGAGGCTGGGGCAGGAGAACGGCATGAACCCGGGAGGCGGAGCTTGCAGTGAGCCGAGATCGTGCCACTGCTCTCCACCCTGGGTGACAGAACCAGACTCCGTCTCAAAAAAAAAAAAAAGAAAGTTAAAATGTCCCTCATGCTTTGACATTTTAATTCATATTTATTGTAGCAAATTACTTTCAACAGCAGAAAAGCTGGATTTGCAAACTAACCCAGGCCAATTCGGTGTTTCACAACTAACAAGTTCTTAATGGAAGATGCCAGGGGCCCAGCAGTTAGAGCTGGGCAGACAGCACAGAGCTCCCTTCCTGCAACCTCGCTCTCAGGGGTACCTTATAGGTGAAGGAAGTCTCAGACAAGCCCCGCAGCACATGCACACGTCGGGAGGGGTGCAGGCAGCAAGCCACACATGGCATGCTGTAGATTTGCTGAGTAGCCTACTCTCTGGGCATTCGGCTAATCACTTTTCATGAAACGGTCCTTCAAGGCAGGTCAGGATCATCCCAGTAGCAGTGTCCAGTTAACCTCTGAGTCCCGCCGATGTCACACCCCTCCACGCACAGCTCCCAGTGCTGGGAAGAATGGTAGAACCCTTTTCCTCCTTCAGACCACCACAGTGGAGCCCAGAACCCTCCAGCCCATGCCCCTTCCTTGACTTTCACTCACTTCACCACTGAAAAACCACATTGACATCCATTCTGCTGGTTACAAACCTTCCAGGGCCCATCAGCAGTAAAAATCAGTGAAGAATTCACAGTGGCCACCTGTCAGGTCCAAGAATTGGATGTTTCTTTCAAAGACTGAACACTTGTGAAGTGTGTCACTGTTCAGGGTGCCCCAGGTACTCCCCAATCACCCCTAGGATGCAGACTAAAACCAACCAGCACACTCCTACATCTCGCTGTTCATGCTAAAGCATTTTACACGAAGGCACAGACAATATAACACAGGCACGACCGTCACGAAAATGCATTAGAGGTTCACTGGTCTGATGAATGAATTAGCACAATTTCTGGGTTGTTCTGAACAGGCTTGTGCCTGAGCTGAACATAGCTCAGCAGGCATTAAAGGGGCTTCCTGAGTCTCACTTTTCATCTTCGTTTCTCCTCTTACCTTCATCTCATTGACCCGACCGTACTGAGGCATACACGCTCACATTCCTCACCATCTGGGCCTGGCTGAGGCTCTAGAAAGCACAGGCTGAACTAAAATCCCCTTGGCAAAACCTCCAAAAATGGAGAGTGACTTAAGGCTCCCTCCAAACAGCTAAGTCGCAGAGTCCCCCAGACAAGACCAGGAGCAGGGCGTTCTGGCTAACAGGAGTTTCTGGTCTCCTGGGCTCCGAATCAAGCTTTAGGACCTGTGTTTGCAGCCCGGCATCCTGACGCCAGCTGCCTTCCGCACCCTGAGTCACACCATCTGTAATGGTGCCAGAGTGCCCAACATGAAGGGCCAATGGGAGCCCCAGGCACTTACCTCTGTAAATTACCCATCCCAGACGAGGTTTTCAGAAGAGCCCTGCTCCCGACTAACGGTGTATTTAGTAGAACTTACTGCTAATGTCATATCCCTGTTGTTCTCTCCAGCCAGCCGCCTCCCCTTCATGCTTAAAGGTGGGAGCAAAGGACCCGCTTTGTTGGCTTTGAGGAGTGGGACAGACCCCCGGGCACAGATGAGCGATGACACAGCAGAAGGCACCCTGGACCCCTGCAGTGCGCCAGGTAAAAAGGAAACCCGCTCTGCCATCCCGCCTCCCGCGGGGAGGGTCTGCCCGTCCTGGCATTCTCTCCGGGCTCTTAGCTGGGACCTCATGGGCAAAGCAGTGGAGAAAATGGTCTGTGATTAGGAAAGACATGGGTATTTTTGATGGTTAAATCAGGGCCCAGGAATATAGACATGGTTTTAAGTGATTTTTCTAAGCACGTTGTATGTTTTTCCCCTTTTAGTTTTTGAAGTTAAGTTGGGTAGTTTCTTGATTAATACAGCAGCCAAAGCAGTAATTTAATATCACAATGAAGATAACACCCTTACTCCCAAGCAAGGGCATGTTCAATGAGAAAAGAATTTACATTATTTTTCTCTGATGACTTTTACTGCTAAATTAAAAACCCAGCCAAAAGTTCCTGATTGATTGATTGATTGATTTGATTTTTTTTTTTTTTTTTTTTGAGACGGAGTCTCTCTCTGTCGCCCAGGCTGGGGTGCAGTGGCGCTATCTCGGCTCACTGCAAGCTCCGCCTCCTGGGTTCAGGCCATTCTCCTGCCTCAGCCTCCCGAGTAGCTGGGACTACAGGCGCCCGCCACCTCGCCCGGCTAGTTTTTTTTATTTTTTTTTTTTTTTTTAGTAGAGACGGGGTTTCACCATGTTAGCCAGGATGGTCTCGATCTCCTGACCACGTGATCCGCCCATCTCGGCCTCCCAAAGTGCTGGGATTACAGGCTTGAGCCACCGCGCCCGACCCAAGTTCCTGATTTATTAAAAAATGTTATGAAATGGGATTATGGGAACTTGGAAAGCAAATTTTCTAAAATACAAAAACAAAAGTGCTTTTCTCTGTTTCTAAGGCAGAGAAAGTGATGACCCTCTTTAAAAGGGATCAGTTTGCGTATTTAGGTGTGCCTATAACAGGAAAACATTGTAACGTCTTCGTTGTCTGTTTTTATCTATTCACAAAAACCAAAAGGACTTTGCACTCTGCCAGTGGAGGGCTCCATTTAGCTGAGAGCGCCAGGCAAGGGGTGGGTTCATTCTTCTACAAATATGATTTAGCCCCTGCTATGCGTAGCTTTGTCCTGGTCATCCAATCAGGACGAAGATACAGTCCTTGTGTCCAGGGGCTCATATTCTACTTGAGGAAGAAACACTCAGGAGGCAAACATGTGCTGTAGCTTC
Source organism: Colobus angolensis palliatus (assembly GCF_000951035.1). Lineage (NCBI taxonomy): Eukaryota > Metazoa > Chordata > Mammalia > Primates > Cercopithecidae > Colobus > Colobus angolensis. Next base: position 10,848,426 of record NW_012114488.1, read on the forward strand.
AAAGAGTGGTCAGTGCTGCGTGGGCTTAGAGCAGGAGTGGCATCTCTCGGAGTGGCAGCGCCAGCAGAAATAGGAGCCTGCATGTGACGATTCGACTGAGCATCCAGCGGAGAGGAGTGCAGGCTTCAAAGCACTGAGGCAGGTCTGAACTGGTATGTTCAGGGCTGAACAAAACTGTGAGACGGCCTAACTGCAGCCAGCAAGGAGAAAGCAGAGGGGAGGCGGTCACAGGGATTGGAAGGGGCAAGGTCGTACAGACCTTGGAAGTGATAGGTCTTGATCTTCAAGTGCTGGGAAAGTTTTGGAAAATTTGAAGCAAAAGAGTGAAGCGGTGCGACAGGTAGTTTTCAAAGACCACTCAGTCTCCTGTGAAAGGGAACGCAGGACAGTAAGGCTGCTGGAAGCAGAGATGCCAGGAAGGAAGGAGCCATGGTGGTGGTTCGCAGAGGGAAAGCATGGCAGCATGGGAGTGGAGAGTGGGGGGGAGAGCGACAGCATGGGGGTGGAAGAGTGGAGGGAGCACAGCAGCATGGGGGTGGAGGATGAGGGGAGAGTGCGGCAGCATGGGGGTGGAGAGTGGAGGGAGCGCAGCAGCATGGGGGTGGAGGATGAGGGGAGAGTGCGGCAGCATGGGGGTGGAGAGTGGAGGGAGCGCAGCAGCATGGGGGTGGAGGAGGAGGGGAGAGTGCGGCAGCATGGGGGTGGAGAGTGGAGGGAGCGCAGCAGCATGGGGGTAGAGAGTGGGGGGAGAGAACAGGAGCATAGGGTGGACGGTGGGGGCAGAGCAGGGCAGCAAGGGGCGAGAGAGTGGTAGGGAGAGTGCGGGAGCATGGAGGGAGACAGTGTGGGGAGAGCGTGGCAGCACAGGGGTGGAGAGTAGGGGGGTTAACATGGCAGCATGGGGGTGGAGAGTGGGGGGTGACCGTGGCAGCATGGTGGTGGAGAGTCGGAGGGCTGAGCGTGGCAGCATGAGGGTGGAAAGTGGGGGGTGAGCGTGGCAGCATGGGGGTGGAGAGTGGGGACAGAGCGCCACAGCATGGGGGTGGAGAGTGGGGGTGTGAGTGTGGCAGCATCGGGGTGCAGAGTGGGGGGTGAGCGTGGCAGCATGGGGGTGGAGAGTGGGGACAGAGCGCCGCAGCATGGGGGTAGAGAGTGGTGAGGAGAGCGCTGGAGCATGGACGGGGAGAGTGGGTTCGCCAGGTAGATTGAATGCAAGGAAGCATTCCTGGGTTGGTTTCATTTTGCTTTGTGTTTTTGCTCTGGGCCTATTTGTTCTGATGGGGAGGAGCACGGGCGATGCAGGCGTGGGGGTGGAGGCACTGAGAACCATGTTTGAGACCTGCTGAGAGCGCGGAGCCTGATAAATAATCTGTCCAGAAGCCCCTGAGTGGACATGAAATGCAGGGTTCTAGTGCAGAGGTCACTGACAGGAGCTGAACATGCAAATGTGGGTCCTGGGAAGATGCGTGAACGGGTCCTCCTGGAGGAGATCACCTTGAGAGGGCAGCCTCAGCGAACAGGGCACAGTGAGGCTCAGAGGGATGGGGATGCCGGGTGTGACGGCCGGAAACCAAGCCAGGAAGCCTCTCCAGGAGTCAGTGAGCAGCTGCGAGCAATGCTGGACGGACGGCATGGGTTAAATAGGTGGAGTCCGTGGTGACTTGGCCGACCGGGGCTCTGCAGTGTGGCCGCCGGAGGTGACAGCCCAGCTCCCGGGGCTCCCGAGTGCGAGGGCAGGAGTGGAACCAGCACGTGCAGACAATTCTTCCAGAAAGTTCTGTTTTAAAGAACAGAGACGTGGAAGGATAGCTGGCAGGGAAGAAGAAGTCAAGAGGGTTGGTTTGTGTTGAGTTTTTAAAAATCTGGGGCGGGACAGATGAGCTGAGTCCTATGAGAGGCACATGGTGATAGTCTAACAGGATAGGGAGATCTTCTCTTATCTGCAGGAGGTTTAAGAGCAAACCTGGCATCTTTGTGTTCAGCCTCGATCACAGGGAAGGGCTGCTGAGCTGTGTATTCAAGAAACCTTAAAGGAAAAGAGCACCCAGGAAGCTGCAGACACACACACACATAAACACAATCACCCACACTCACATACACCTTCACACACAGTCTCCCACACACTCACACATACACTCATATACACACAAACACACTGTCTCACACACTCACACACATGCTCACATACACACACTCACATATACACAAACATGCTCACACACGCGCACTCACACTATCACACACTCACACACTCACAGTGCAAGCATGTCCAAATTGGTAGCCACCTGACACGTGTGGCTGCTGTAGTTAAGTTAATCAAAATTCAATGAAATTAAAAATGCGGTTTCTCAACACCTTGAGGTGAGGTCTCTGGGGGATAGAGATGTTGTACGCTCAGAAGGTGGAAGAGGGAAGCAGGCCTTCTGAGCGCCCCTGAGTGAGCTGCAAACCCTGCTCTGTGCAGGGCCCAGAACTAGAGTCTGAGCAGCCTCAGCCCTTGGTTCTGAGCAGAGGAGAGATCCAAGTGCTACCCGCCCTCCCGTCCCCCCTTCCCAGAGGACCAGGGCAGGGCTGGAGGAGCCGCAGCAGCTGGACTCTGGCTCAAGGACCAGGTACCAAAACTTGGAGTCTGATCAGGATCACTGGTAGCACTATTCCAGCTACTTCGAGAGTCATATAGGGTTTTCTGGGCTTCCCCCAGGAATTTCCATAATTTTGAGACTATTTCTATGGGAAAATAGTCCCTGTGTTTTAAGCAATTGACTTAAAAACAAACTTTCGGATTACAGTTTTTGTATACTAGCATTCTTAGGTAGGCTTACTGGGTGAACATTGTATAAAAGCTTCAGTAAATTCAAAATCACTTATTGTTTCTTTCATAATACAAGACTGTGCCCGCTTTTGTTAATGAAATGCTGATAGGGACGGGCTTGGGATTAAGGCTAAGGATAGTGTTCCTTTTTTAAAAGTCTTTTGAAAAATCTGCTTTTCTTTGAATGAAACCATGTAAATCTGTTATTCATAAGCCTTTTTTCCCCCTAAAGTCTGAGTGGTAAATTAAAATAGAATTTAACATCTCCTAACATTAGTTCACAAAGGATCCTTTTATCAAGTAATGAAAATTACTCTTCCAGTTTCCTTTTTTTGTCTTGGCTACTTGGAAGCACCTAGCAAAATGTGCTGATTTAGTCATGGACTGTGAAGATTTAATGAGGAGAAAATGTTAACACTGAAGCTGTGGGGTGTCAAGAAGATAGTATTGGCAGGCTAGGGAGGAAGGGACAGTGACTTTGGTTCTATTCTTATCCTTAGCTATGTAGGATCAGAAATTGACTTTATTGATTTTATTGATTAACCTCAATAATATGTATTCATCGGAACACAAATTGGTTGACGCACAATGGCAATAATCTCATTCTAGCAACCCAAATGTTTCTGTCCATGACCCATGGAAATCTGTGTCCTGATACTGAGATATCTAGGAAGCCAAAACCGTCATCATCAGAAGCTGGCTTAGTGAACACAAGATTAAGGCGAAAGGAAGTCACTATCTTGAAGGACATATTATCCACACCACAATAACATCACTGAAATATTCCTGTTGCCCCATTGAGAACATTTTTCTGGTGACTTGCTTTTGCCTCTCAGACCATCTTTTTCCTGTACTGCAAAGCCAAGCACTTCTAGAATGTGCATTTCTGGAACCGGCTTCCCCATCAGCACTCCCTCTGCATGTTCCTGGGATGTGCTACTGTCACTGGTGCTGTGAGAGCTGCGCACTAGGAGTGCGGCCGCCCTTCTCAGAGAAAACTCACTGTGTTTTACCCCAAGTTGTTGGACGTATGTGTCACTGTCCCCACTGACTACTCACAACAGGAACTATGGCAGCTTAGAATTTGGGCAAATCCATTTTTCCTTCTCTCTTACACTTCTGTTATTATTATAAGCAATCTTAGCTCTTTTTGGAGGGGAGAGAAAGTTACATTTTGAATGCAAATTTAAAAATTCCCAATGCTTGCTTTATTTAATAGCACACGGATGATTGTAATATTTTTAAAGTCATGGTATCTTTTTTGAAAAATAGACTCATATTATGCCTTTTATCAAAATTATCTTTTATCTAATTATCATAGCCATGAAAATCAAAAGAATGATAACCAAAACTATGTAGTATGAATAATTTTCCAGCTGAAGCTCAATTTATCAGTTGTATTTGACATAGCACAATTCTGTTACCACATATTATTTGAATAATGTTTCGAATTCGTGAAATTTGCCTTCCCACTGCAGTATTTTGTGAAGACCTGCTCTACATCAAGCACCAAGCTAGATGCTATGGGGAGCTCACTGAAGTCTAAAACGCTATTGCTAACTTCGAAGGCTGTATCTTAGAAAGCTGTACAAGAACTCCTGAGCCCCACATCCCCTGGGCACTGTCTCAGAAGTCACCAGTGGGACCCTGGTATCTGGGTGGCATTTGTAGGCAGCTGGAGCATTCTGCAGGGGCATGAAGGCCACGCTGGATTTAAACAATCTAGCTAGCTGTTCCAACTAAGATGATCTCCACCTGGTCTTAACCTCACCCATCTCAGGAGTAGAGAGAACCAGGATTCAAACCCTAGAAAACGGGTTCACTGAGGCCTGCCCCCACCAGGCTTTACCTGTTCCATGCTGGTCCCCGGGTGTCCCCTGGGTGCATGTGCCGTGCTGGGGGTGGTTCCCCTGTGCGGGAACAGGGCTCATGCTTTGAGACATGGCAAACAGGGACAGCAGGGTCTGCAGTGAAGACTGGATGACCCCTGGGAGGACACCACAGGGGAAGATGTGGAGGGCAGTGTGGTACGAACTCTCTTGTGAATGAGGGGAGCCCTGGTAGACACCGTAATGGTCCATCATGGACTGACGATGGAGTGAGTTTGCTCTTTGTTTAAGTACGCCTTTTCTCCACCTTGATCAAAAAGCACAAAATGATCAAGTCTAAAACAGGAAAGATGGTTTTGTTTGTCTGTTTTTGTGTCTCTTCTTGTGATTATTTTAATTGCTCACGCTTCTCATACATCCACAAAAAGAGATAGTTCCTGTGCAGTGAAACCTGTTCACGAAACTTAACCAACAGATTTTATTCATTTATTTTTTGCTGTTGTTGAATCTGATTTTTCTTTTCATTTTAATGGTCAACACATTGGTGTATTTGCAAGTGTGATGAGAAGAACTGAAACATCTCTACAGAGTTTCAGTGGTGACAGATGGGATCATGTGTGTGAACTTTGCGTAAACTCTTCTTGGAAGAGATTCTGTACCAAAAAAATAAAAATAAAAACAAGGCTGCAGCAATATCTAGGTCCCTATTATTCCTGCTGCACATTTTTGTTGAAGTTATCTCAGCTGTGTATATCCTACCGTACTGGGTTGGGCACCAGTGTTGCCTGTTGGATTTGTAATTTGCATGGGTGTCCCGCGTGCTCCTCCTTCGTTTCCTTCCTGATCCCCAGGCTCCTCTCTCTTTGAAGGAGTACCAGCGGATCCCTCCAGAGCTGCTGCCATTGTGTGAGTCTGATCATCTGGCTGTGGGTATTGTTCAAGGACCACAGCCAACAACACCCACAGTTTTTGCTGGCCCGGAGCCCGAGAACTTGAGCCAGTTCCCAAACGTATACAGAGTTTCTCTGTTAGGATACAACATACTGTTGTACGTGGCACGGCTGCAGCTGAGTTTACTCCCTCCTTGGTGAACGAGTGTGAATATGTTTGGGCGTGTGTACGGCAGCCTTGAAAAACGTGTGGGAAAAGAAAATGCTAGAAACTGCACTTTCTATGACTTGGCTACTCCGGCAGCTCATCCTTCCATCCATTCATCTTTGTGACCTGAGAAGTTGCACCCTCTCTACTGTGGTACCAGCCCGCAGTGGAGACTCTTGAAGGATTTGAGAACAAGGGGAGGCGGCTGCTGGCCCTGGCTGTCCCATAGCTGATTACTGGGGGGACAGACAGGATGGAGGCAGGGAGATGGGAGGACCCATGGAGGGTCAGGTCATGGCTTAGTGCTTTTGGCCTGAGGCCAAGATTTCCAGAGCAAAGAGCAAGGCACAGTGCAATCTTTAGAGTAAATCTGCAAATTGGACAGTTTCTGAACATTCAAATGTGTAGGTTCTTACCTGTGTTCTTAAAAGGGGGCATCAGATCACTCTCCATGTTCCTTTAGCTGCACTTCTGAAACAATTTTTTGAACTCAGTTATGAGGCTTTGAGCTGATACACCGTCTCTACTGTGCATGACCTTTCTTGAGAATGAACGAAGGAGGAAAATACATTAGCAGCAAGTGTGAGTGACAAAAGGAGTCCAGTGGTGTCTTATCTCCATGTTCTTTTAATGGCTTTACTCACAAAACCCTTTTACACTTCTGAAATGTGGTGAAATTACATGAACGTTTTTTCCCACTCCCTATACGAAAGGGACAGGCAGAATCTAAAGCTATGATTGCAGGGCCCTGCGATGGTCCTTCTCGAGAAGGGAACAGGACCATTGTCTTGGACCCCACTCCAGGTGTAGCACAGGTGACTGCAAAGTCTGAGGTACACTAATAGACAAAGTTCCCACTTTGTGTTATTAAAATAATTATTTACAAGGTTGCAAACAAACCTGAGAACCTGGCCTTTGCAACACAACACAGCCTCCACATCTCCAAAGGCAGTTTGTTCTTTGAGTGAAATGTGCGTACTTTACCTCTAAGAGATGCGGAATTGTTTTTATGAAAATGGACTTCGAATTGCACGGGCAAGTGGAAGAGCAGGTGACTCCCACCACATCTGGGTCACTGGAGCTCCCTGTAGTGGGTCACTGCCCATCTGCTCCGGGGCAGTATTCAACCCTTCCCACAGCAGGTCCTGGCTCCCAGAGTCATCTCATGTGTTAGGAACATCAGAGCCTCAGGTTCACATAGTTCTAGTGCAGATTAGATCGTGAGAGAGCATCCTTGCAGTGCACCATGGGAACCGCAGGATCTCTTCTTCAGAGGAGGTGAAGACTCCAGCTACCTGGAGGAGCGACAGATGGGCTGGCAGCCGGGCACATGGAGTGAGTGGGGTCTTCATCTTTTCTGCTCCTCCCTCCTCTGAATCTCCTGGTGCGTCGCAGTTTAGTACATTCACATGGGCCACTCGCTGCCACTGTTCCTCGTGAATTAGTTGATCTTAATTGTACACTTCTTGTCACTCAAATAGATTTCTGAAATGCTGCTGAACCGTTCTTTCTTCTTTGCGGGGCTTGACTGCCCACATGTCCTCGGAAGGACGAGATTGTCACAGTTGAGGCTGTTCCTCCTCCAGGTTATGAGGGATGTTGCCTGGCTCATGTGTGGGAGATTAGAATTAAGCCCTTAGGATCAGCTGTGAGGGCCTCTCTCAGGCAAGAAGCCCATTGATGTCAGCACCTGGGGAACAAGGTCTGGCTCTGTTGTAAGTTACAGTGGTCAGTATCAGAAGGAAATGGAGAAGAGGCAGGGCGTTTTCAGAAAATTAATGTTTCACAGATGTACTTGTTCTCTGCTTTCTGTGGTTTTCTTTTGTAGTTCTTTGCAGCTGGAGCTGGTTCTTCTTGAGGCAGACCCGCTGCCGTCCCAGGGCATGTTCTGAATTCCCCCCACGATGAGGTGGCACCACCCTTGGGAGGTTCAAACACGGCTTTGCCACTTACGGGAAAATGTAATTATAGCGTAACACAGCTGACCTAGCTCTGCCTGCCTCCTGGCCACATCTTCCTGCCCTCCCCACTTGTCCTGTAGTTCCAGGGTCCAGGACCAGACTGCGTGTTGTTCCCCAACCCATCATCTCCTCTGTATCACTGGAGTGGTCCTCTGCCTGTTGCCCGTCTCTTCCCTTTGCTTCAGTAGCCATCCTTCTTCAAGTCTCGTCTTAAGTCTATGAAGCCTTCCCTAACCCCCACTCCAGACACACTCACCACATGCACACACATGCAAACATACATACACACACACGCACACACACACGCACACACATGCAAACATACACACACACATGCAAACACACACACACATACACACACATACACAGACATACACATACACACATGCACACACATGAAGAGTAGACCATCCCCCACTTTATGACACCAAGCTATCTGGTTTTCACTTCTCTTGCTGTTCTGCAACTATTTGTCTCCTTCCTCTTCCAGACTGTGGCTTTTTTGATGGTAGAAACCATATTATTCACTTCTGTATCCTTAGCACCTAGTGCAATGTCAGAACATATTAGAAATTCAATAAAACAGTTGTTAAATCAAAGAAAATGGCCCAGTCCAAGCATGTGCTACTGAGTGGCTAGCATGTGCAGCATTCTCTTGAAAAAATATAAAGAACAGTGACAGTGGCAAATTGCGTCATTGGTTTTTTGTCCTGCACACAGTCAGAAGACAAAGGCATATGCTTATGTAATGCACGTAGCCACCCAAGACTGTCAGATGGTTTCTATCAGTTGTCACCTGGACAGGTCAGTCTTCTGCAGGCTTTCCTATTTACCCAGGAATTTGCTGCCAGGCATCTGAAGTCAGACTTTTGCTTTAACAAAATAACTTTTGCCTATCTATTGAACAGTCAGACATCTTACAGCTGGTCTGCTTGTTCTATATATGTCAGGCATTTAACTAAGTTACTATAACCTACTAGGCACAAGAAAGTTCAACATTATAAATAGGATCTCTGTCTTTTTCCTTTTATTGCAGCACTGATGAGATCCAGGTATCACAGGTATGCAGGTATCAGACATAGTTGAATATCCAGCAATTTCCCAACCACTGCTGCCAACCAATCTGCATCAATAAACACTTCAGATGGCTTACTTTTGCTCCTTAGTACCTATAAAATCACCAGCATGATAACTTCATCCCAGATCTGAGACAAAAAGTCACATAAATGTTAAGTATCAACTTTTTCTCTGGAGGACCGTGGAGTGATACGAAGAATCTAGTAAATTGCATAAATGCTATTCAGAAATGGAAGGTAGCCTGGTGATGCAATACTTCTGTAGCAAATCTTTAGTTCAAACGTGATTACCTCTCTCCAATCCCCAAATTACACCATGTATTGGGTGATAAATGGCATTTCAATTTTCTTTCCCCAAACTCTCTTATTTTATGTAACGTTACCTGCAAAACGGTAAAAAGAAATACGTGCATGACATAGGTGCTACTGTCAGAAGCCTCCAAGTGACAAGATCATTTTTGGAAAAAAGATTTATTGAGATATCATTCACATACCATGTAATTCGCCTACGTGAAATGTGCAATTTAATAGTTTTTGACATATTCATGGATGTGTGCAACCATCACCACAGTCAATTTAGAACTGTTTCATTACTTTGAAAAGACACTCCACGCCCTTCACCTCTCATTCTGTGTATCCCTACCCTGCCCGTTGCCCCATCCCCTTCCTCTCATCCCTACACAACCATCTTCTGTCTTTATAGATTTTCCTCTTCTGAACTTTCATATGAATGGGCTCATTCAGTATGTGGTCTCTTGTGACTGGTTTCTTTCACTGAGGATAATGTTTTCAAGGTTCATCCACATTGTAGAGTGTATCAGTACTTCATTTTGTCTATCCATATTCATCAGTTGATGGACATCTGGGTTACTTCTACCTTTAGCTATTATAAATATACTGCTATAAATATTTGTGTACCAGTGTTTGGTTTCATTATTTTTTCTCTAATTTTTAATTTTCTCTATTTCATTAATTTCCACTCAAACCTATAATTTCTTCTTTTTGCTTGATTTAGGTTTTGTTTGCTCTTCTTCTTCCTGTGTCTTTTTTTATTATTATTATTATTATTTTTTATTATACTTTAAGTTCGAGGGTACATGTGCCTAATGTGCAGGTTTGTTACATATGTATACTTGTGCCATGTTGGTGTGCTGCACCCATCAACTCATCAGCACCCAT